>NC_090932.1:1189974240-1190650311 GCF_040938575.1 Ambystoma mexicanum
GAAAAAGTAAAACGTGGTAAAAGAAAACATAAATGCAACAGAATCTGACAGCAAATCCTTCAAAGAAAACAAAAGAAGCTAACACTTCATCAATTACCACAAGCAAAGAAGAACCTATTAGGGAAAGTAAATCAGGTACTTCTTCAAGGAAGGAACAAAAACTCTGAAAAAAGTACTCAGAGACTGAACTAGTTGGTCCATTCAAATTTTCAAATGAAACTGGTGTAAATTGCTATGCAAATGTAGCAATGAATATTCTATTTCAATTGCCACCAATTGCTAACAATATTTACCTACACAGTACAGACCAATTGTGTTTGCAAATGTTTGTCCTTCATAGAAACGCAACAAACAATCCTCACAGCAAGTACAGTGTTCACGGAATAAGACAAGAATTAGACTACTGTGCTGGAATGGTGAGATTCACTATAAACTCACAAGAAGATCCACAAGAATTTCTAATGTACTTACTACAAGTACTGGAATACAAAACCATACCTATAAATGAAATTTTCCAGATTTCATGCATGTGGAAACATACATGCACGTTCTGTAACAATGTGATACAGGAACAAATCCCAAATGATTGGTTTGTGTATGTATCCATACCTAATTGTGAATCCATTCCATTTCAGCAACTTGTACAGAATGCAAAGCATGGCAGATTATGTACTATGTGCAATTCAGACAATCACTCCACCTTACTGATACAAACACAGAGTAACTACATAATACTTATGATTCTACGTTATAATGCAGATGGTACCAAAAACAACTGCAAGCTGACTGGATTCACACACGGTCAAGTGTCACTTGGAAAGAAAACCTTTACAACAATAGGTATAATCTACCACCCAGGAGCTACAACCAATGCACGTCACTACACTGCATATATTAAAAAGAAATGTGGATGGTTTGAATGTATTGATAGCACCATTACTCTAAAGCAGAGATTGCCAGCTAATCTTACAAATGCGTACTTAATCTTCTTAAAGCCAAAACTTAATAACTAATGTGTACTTCAACATTACCAAAAAATCAAGTAAAAGACTATAAACAGTTAGAATACGCCAACAGGTATCTAAGTGCCCAAGAGTGTATAACAACCACACAGATAAATGAATACCACAGATCCATAACAACAAATGCACAGTTAGAATACACCAAAATGTATCTAACTGTTGTTAAAAATCTGCAACAAGGCAACAGACAAAACCTTAATCAGAAACAACAAGGAAACACTCAAAGAAAACAAAGAAATAGTTTGTAGCATAGCAAATAAAGGGTTTTTTTAATCCAACAAGGATATTTTTCCCCCCAGACCCAAGGATTTGAAAAAAAAAGCACAGAAACTGAGCAAAATGCACAGCACACTGGTTTGTAAACTAAATATGACGGTAAAAAAAAAGCTAAACTGTCTATTATACAATGTAATAAGTCTTCATAAAATACAAACACTAACATGCTCTTTTCTTTTATCACAGAAATTAAAAAAGGATATTTCCTTTGGCCATGCACCCAAGACTCTACACACTCTCCACAACCATCTGATCGATAAGCAATACTACAGGTGTATCCATTGCTCGAATGTATGGGTGTGATGTATGAATGTGATATGTTGCAGTGGTTGTGGGCAGGGTCTACACTCTTGGATGTATGGCCTACAGCCTGCATCCATGCACCTAAAAGTCTACGTCCTGCCCACAACCACCGCATTATATAAAACCCATGTTGGCTTATAACTTTAGAGCTTATAAGTTTGTTCATGGGTGCATGGCCTTTGGCCATGCACCCAAGACTGCAGGCCCTCCCCACAACCACCTGATGTGCGGTACTACGGGTGTATTTATAGGTGTGGTATGCTGCAGTGGTTGTGGCCAGAGGCTAGACTCCTAGCTGTATGTCCATAGATATTGCAATGTATGTGTGTACAGTGGCTTATACCTCCAGTGCTTATAACTTAAATTCTTGGGTGAGTCGCCTGCGGCCAAGCTTCCAAGACTCTAGGCCCTGGCCACAACCACCGCAGCATGTCACACCCATGGCGGCGTACAAATCAATAGCACACCCATATAAACAAATAATTTAATTATGGCATGTACTCAATTTCAATGTTCGCTAACACCATGCATGTCCTTAGAACAGTTTCAAGTTGCCTGCGCACAGCACGGACTGAAATACTACCCTTATGAGACCCCTCATTTTCTGTACTTACAAACATCCCGAACAAGGCGGACATAGGGAATACATCAATAACACCTACCGCCTGAACAAATACAGTTTTTCACCCATCTCTTACTGTCTGAACCTCCCCAAGCACTCTGACACAGCAAAACAGTTTTCGAAATAGCATTTTGCTGCTGGTTGCCGCTGCGCTGTCGGCGGATCCAAGATGTCGGGCGCATCCACACAATCTGATGCAGCACACGGCTCACTGCAGCCAATCGGCAGAGACGTTGCGTGTCCACAGTCATGACGCCAGCCCCTTAGCCATTCAGTATCTTGTCCACGGAGCGAACAGGGAAGTGTGACCACGGAGCGGACATAGATATCACACATTTTTTTAGACCTACTTTTTGTCCATTTAAAAAAAAAAGTACTGCACGGATTGTCGCCAAATTTACAAAAGTACGCTTTTGGGACCAAGCCCCTGCCGCAGATTTGGTGAAAATCCGTCCAGCGGTTTGGCCTGTAGCCATGCGCAAAGGTTTTCCACCATTCAGTCCATGGGGAAAAAAAGACGTTTTGGGACCCCCCCTATAACTTTTCCCCCCCTAGACCAAACATCAGCAAACTTTGCAAAAAAATTCAGAGTGGCCCACATCATGGCGATGATTCGTCTAGGGGGAGCAGAGTTATAGGCCGCCCAAAAAGTGCTCTTCCTATGCAAACAGCAACTTAACCATAACTACACAGCCACTACTGTGGCTGTGTAATACAAGTGGCGTAAGAGAGCATAGACAGCTCATCACTATCAGGCCAAATAAAACCTCACTATTTTATAGTCCCATGAACTAGGCCCAAGCACATTTGGCAAGTACTACAAAGTTCAGCTCCAAGCAGGTGTGGACTGACCTATAGTGAGCTCTGGAGATGTCCCTGCCGGTCTCTGCATCCTGGGCCTCTTTTGTGTGGAATCCTAATTTATTTCCACATTTTCTCTAAGGGAAATTATTGGGCTCGCTCAAACTGTGTAATATGGGGCCACTTTGAACATTATTTCCAGGGCCTCTTTTTATTCCAAGTCCACCCCTGAATCCGAATCAGTCCTAGTGTGTCAACACACAGGTCCAAGACACACAAGACAAGAACAGCCGAACATACCACAACCACCACGCAGACCTCTGAAGGTGGTGTGAGTCGCTCGACACAGGCCCATGCCATGCAGAAAGCACATCTCTCAAATCCTTTCATATCTCTTTAACAGTTCTAGGCCAAAACTCCATTCAATCTCCTACCTTAATGTATTCCCTATTTTTCCAGTGCTATGAAACGTTGCGTATAGAGGGCTTTGGCAACAGCCAAAAAAGAACCACTGAAGGTATGGAAAGGTAGGCTGAGTTTGTTACATGTTTTTTCCTGGACGTTATGTAAATGATTTGTAAATGATAGATGATAACACAAAATACATCTTTTGCTACAAAATTGCACTGTCGGGCCAGAGTGCAAAATGGATGGATTGAATTCTTGGTTGCTTAAAATGTTGAGAACTATACAATGTTAGCATAATGCAGGTCTGTGGCGAATCCTCAGTCCAAAAATAGCCACACTCCCGTCCTCCTACTGTGCCAGTGCTGCATCACATCACCTGTTTTTTACTGGGCACATTCTTGCCTGTGTTACTTTCACAACTATAGGGCAGTGTCCTGAACAAGCTCGCCAGTTGGGCAAGTGGTGGATGCAGGGTGATGGCAACACCGGTTCAGACCCGTGGGTAAAATATGGAGGTGGTGCAGTTTTAGAGTTTCTGAGGTAGATGTTACACAGTCAGGTTTTCTCATACTCAGACAATCTGAGGTTGTTGGGTCATAGATTCTTGTAGACATTTCTATTTTTTTGGTGTGCTTTTCTATCAGATGATTAGTTGTTTTGATGAGACGACACTAATGCTGATGCGAATTCATCTAGTGATTGGCCTGTGGGCCAAGGCAGGGGACGGCCTGAAGTGCAATACTCAGAGGGTTGTCCGAAAATGACATTGCAGGCAAATGTAGGCCAGTCTGAAGACCGTTGGGTCAATTCCATCTGTACCTGTCCGTGCCCAGCCAGTGAATAAACCCAGGCATTTTAATCTGATTTTCATCTGATTACACGCTCTCAGATAAGGACAAAAGCTCTTTAAAAATCGAATACTTATTTCATCCTATAACATTACATTGAAAGACCAGCTTCAAAACGGCCTCAGTTTTAAAACATTCTGATTGGCACTGCACGCACACTTAGGAGTTTCATAAAAACATGCTTAACTGTATTCTGCTCGTTAAAAGAACTGCAGTTAAAAATCGCTTCAATATTCATGATCTGATAGCAGAGAAACATCTGAACTGACTTTGCTTGGTTCTCAGAGGCTGGCACATCCAAGGCTATGGACCCAGCAGTGCCCAGACTTAGGGTTCTACTAGACTGTCAGTCCTACAGGAGAGAGAAGGGGAAGAGGTTATTATATTTAGGGTCAGCCCCAGCATCATTAAATTCCTGAACATGGAAACGCTCCTGGTGAGACTCATATCATCCCATAATACACATTTCCTAGTGGTGTTACAAGAGAGGACTCCAGATCTAAACACTTGGTTTATGGACTTCTTGTTGGAACTTAGAGCCCATAATAATAATTAAGCAATACGCCCGATTGTGGGGGCATTACTGCTTCAAGTAATGCCCTGGGCCAATAGTTACAGGCCCGAGTGTAGCGAGGGCTTCAACACAGGCCCCAGGCAAAACCTGAAGCAATAATGAACACCCGCTGCGAGGGTCTTATTGCTATTTGTACTCCAGCCCATAAAACAGGAGTACTAACAGTCTTTTTTCAGTTGTGAGATGCCGTCGGCGTATCGCAACTGAAAAAAAATTGTTGCCACAGAACGGGGAGAAGGGACTACATGTAAATGTAGTCCCTTCTCCCTTTCCATGGTAGCCATTGAAAAAATAATAATAAATGGCTGCAGTGGAAAGGAGAGAAGGGACTATGGCGGCCACTCGTGGAAGGAAACCCGGGCCCGCGGCTGTGAGCAGTCTTGTCGGGCAGGTAAGGACACGATGAGGGCCAATCAGATTGTTTGAAACAATTGGATTGTCCCTCGCTGGGTACTAATGTATTATTTATAGAGCACTTCCATCAGACCAGTTCATATAGAACATTTTACATACAATTATTTTCACCCAACTGAAACATGTACACATTTAACAACCTGAAAAGCATGAAAGTCGAAGTTGGCCTTATCAGTATTCAAACATATGACCTGCAATTCAAACTCTCCCCTTAACAGTGAGCACGTAACCGACCGAGATATCGTAACAGCTTTTTTCAAGACCCTCACTTGACCTTATTGGTTGATATTTATATTTGGTGCGAGGGGTAGAGTGACTCTAACACAGCACATCTCCAAAAATCTTTGGATGAACTTTGCCTCACACCTCTGATGGATATACCTAGTGTGGTAAGTCAGAAGAAGGAGTCGGACAAAGGGGTGGCATTTTACACAAGGCTTTTAGTGAAATAATAAGAAAAAGACCGACCTTTCCTCATACTAAAGGGATTGCCATGCCCAACAGAACTCTAACTTCAGTGCTCGTCATCTGGGTGGTTTTTTCCAAGCAAAAACAAACCTACATCTGACCCTATCACAAATTAAAAAGATTCAGAAATCAAAAAAGAGCTCAGGAGAATGACTCCCTTCTCCTGGGACGGCTGGCTCAGCCTTGGTTGTAGCAGTTCTGATTAGCCACTGCAGTGCCTCAAAGGGACTTCTTTGGTCTTTCTCAATTGCCCAATGACTATTGGCTCTCAACGACCAAAACGGTTCTTTCCTTAACTGTTGTTCGCATATTCTCTCTCTCCTAGTTTCTTGGTTTTGTTTCAACAGACTTTTATTCCCACTATTCGGACAAGGGAGGATAGTCCCGTAGTACACTTGGCTTTTCTTAGGGTTTCCACAGTCACTGTGATGAGGGGGATACTCCCTTACCTCGCTTAGTTTCTCTTAGGGTTTTCACAACCACTGTGACAAGGGAGGTTGCTCCCGTACCACTCTTGCCCTATGGTCTTCAAAATTACTGTGACCAGGGAGATCACTCCTGTAACACTCCTGTAACACTCTTGGCTTTTTCTACGATCTTCACAATCACTGTGATGAGGGAGATCCATCCCGTGCCACTCTTGAGCTTTTTTAAAGCTTTCACAATTTTCTGAATTCTTCCAAGCTTCAAGTGAGTCGACCCTTCACCGGCTCCCAGATTGCTTCTCCATCAGTTCTGAATCATCCCCTGGAATGAGGACCATCTTCTCCCCTCTTCTCTTTCCAGGTTTGAGTTTCCAGGGCTCTGCTGGCTTGACACTGGCTTCTCACTTTAGCAAGTCCTTCCTCTGTTTTTATGTTCTGTTGCTGGGTCCTCCCCAGCAGAGGATCAGAGTCCTTCCTTTGTTTCCAAGAGACATTCTTTATGCCTCCTTGGGGCCAGCTCTTCCCAGTACTGGCTATTTCCACTGAATGAGTAGTTATTGTGCCTTCATTTTCTTCTTCTCAGTACTATTGGGTTCTAACCTAATGCATTCTTCATGTCTCATTTACTCTTCCTCTTCTCAGTGGTTTCAGGTCTTGGTGGTGGAAAAGAAGAGATCTTACAATAGCAAATAGTATTTTCTTCAGGTTGGACTTCTTAGGACAATGAGGTTCTCAGAGGAAAGAGGATTGGGGAGTTCCTTTGTGGAACGGGAGTCCCCATCCCCAAGAGGGTATTCTCAGCCAGTGAGGTCCGCATAAAGCCACTTCTACAGGGAATGTTGCATAGCAGGCTCGCCTCCCTAGCCTCCCAGGGAAGGGCTCCCCTCTGGGGAGAAGTGACAAGATCCAGTGAATCGTCACACTAGATACTATGTAGGATACCCTTTAGATCAGATTTCATCACCCAAGTCTAATGTCACCCCTTAAACACTGATAGGCAGATCATTATGGGATACTCTTTTCTATACCATTCATTGCGTAAACATGTTATCAATGATTAATGTCACATTCACTTCTAAAATCCAGATCCTGAAAGCTAGTCTCTAGGAAGGCTTCCACATATCACCTGAAGTATCTACCTAAATGGTAATGCTAGTTCAGATACGGATAGCATTCACTTATGCTTAACTGACAACATTGTGCAAAAACAAGATTTCATAGCACCGTTAGAAGAGAAGCATCAGAGATCAGGAGCCTTAAGATACAAATCATTCACAGAAGAACTAAGAAATCGACACATTCTGATTAAAAGCCTTCATAGAAAAGGGAGAGCTTCCTATGATAATGCAGATACAGTTATATTGAAAAGTAATATTCTTGTTGACTATTCTCAACAATCAGACAAACCCGTCTGTAGTTGACTCACAATATAATTTCCCAACAACCTTTTGTGGACAATCTATCCAATTATTTTATTAAAATGATTGATGGGATCTAGGTTGATTTTATACCAAGCCCTCGGAACATGCACCCCTTTCTTATTGCTAACGGCAACAAATAATAAGAATAAGAGCAAAATTAACCTCTTTGACTGTATTGTACTTTCAAGCCATGGAAGCACTTGTAAACTCCTCGTGACTTTCTGGATCCCAGAATATCATAATTCACATGAACATGTTTAAAAATGCCTTTCTGGACCGGAGAAAGGATGCCAAAACCTATTTAATACTTTTGCTCAGAACAGGAGTTGTGCCTGCAGATTGGAAAATTACAGTCATTCGTCCCATGCTCAGGGACCTTCAGTGGATCCCCAACAATCTAAGTAACTTCAGACTTATCTCTCAGATTCCCTACCTGGTAATACAGCTGAAACATGGTGTGATTTGCCAAATTCAGCCCTTTGTGGAAGAAAATAATGCACTTGATCCTGTCTAGATTTTGCTGAATTGTGGGAGGGTGATGGAGGGGCATAACTTGTCTGTGTCTTTTGATACCATGGATTACCGACTCCTCCTGAAGCTTTCAGCTCTTTTGGTTTGAGCGGTGTAGTAATTTCCTGGATCCGTTCCTTTTTAGGCATATATATCAAGTAGACGTGCAAAACCTTACATCTCATTTTAGACCTTTATGATGCAGCATACTACAGGGCTCTGCCCTGCCATCACATCTTTTTAACTCTACATCAGGCCATTAGCTGACCTGTTTTGACACAATATATGATCAAGGATAGGAGTCCCCTACCGCGTAGACCCAGGGGAGTAACAGAGCAGGAAACCAAAAGAGGGATTGGGGTCACGCGGGGCAAACCACTAGAAAAATCAAGCGAAATAAGTAACCATCAGTATGAGAACCCAATGAGGGGATAGGCCAGGTCAAGGATAGTATCAAATTAAAATATCTTTATTGTTCACATATTAAATCACATAACACATAATGCTGAATTCATGATAAAACAGCATAAAAACAGACAACAAATATTGAATATATACAGGTAAACTGCATGACAGCAAAATATTCACCCTACAGTACAGGATGGGAACAGAGTGCGAAAAAAAAAACCCTATCTACTGTACAGGGGGCGGAAAGGGGAAAAAGGAAAAGAAAGGGGAAAAGGAACATAGAAAAGAAAAAGGGTCCCGGAAGAGGTCCTATTATTATCCCCAATCTAAAAGTACATACACAGTCCAAGAATCAATTCTAAGTTTAAATAGAATAGTTCAATCAATTTTAGATAAAATTTAAAGAATAAGAAAGTGCTGCGTACAAAGTTACGATAACTCTCCTGCATATTGTTCTGGAGTGGCATAATTCATGAAAAAGTTTAATTTAAAAATTGTCAGACAGGCTTGCAGTGCAAAAGTGATAGAAATGCAACCTACAGCACCTGTCACCATTTCGACCTAGATAGTCACCCACCGGTACCTAGCGTAGCTTCCACCGTTCTCGTGTTTTACACTGGTATCACTAAATAGGTAGTTTCGACGACCTCAAAAAGTGTCTAAGGTGTCTGTCTCTTTGGAGAAAGAGAGAGACGGCTTGACTGTCGCCTTCCTCAGGACAGGAAAGAAATGGTTATAAACTATTGGAACAACAATGGATTTATACAGTCAATGAATGGGCATCTTGGTATTCTTCCCTTTGTCCTTCCATAACATGATTCTTCTTCTGTGTGTATAAATAGTCCTTGTGCTCCTTCTTTATCCAATTCATCACAAAAGTGCATCAGAAAGTTGAAAAAAAGGAGAAAGAAAAAGAAAAAAACAGACATATGACAAAAGTTAAAAATACACAAATAAAAATCCTTGACCTAGCCTAGCAACCCCACAGTTACCCAATACAAATCATTACAATGTGGTTCTCAGCAAGAATCCAAAACATGCATTAATAGCTCCATCCAGAGTCATGTTATAGGAACCATAATAGGATAGGGGATGTAGAGGTATACTCCATCCCAATAGACAAGTCACCGATATTCAATTAGATAGATCTGAAAGAACAAGTCGTTGGGAGAGGGGAACCTAAATCAATAAGGAAACTCACTGCAATCCCTGTGGCATATGGGTATAAAGCAGGAACAGCGCACTTAATCAGTTAAACAAACAACATGGAAATCCAAACCTTCAGAGTTGGAAGAAGCCAGCTCCTCCTGGGTAAGGCTGCAGGAAAGAAAAGACCACTTGGTTCTGGGATTCTGGGACTATAATATCATAGTTAGATAGAGTTCCATTCATTTGCACAGGAACTCTTTGTAAATGCCACCAGCTGAGGTTCTGCTGGCTGGGGAAAAAAGAGAAAGTAAGAGCAGAAGAGAATAAAAAGGAATTGGAAAAGGAACATCACCTCAATGGGTGACAAGCCTGTATTTATGCCAACTGGATTCGTGTGTACCTATGTTCCATCATCGACTATGCTTGTCACTAATCAACTAACACTTGTAAATAGTGGTAATCAGTGACCATTATACACAATGTGAATGGTGTCAATCACAGAAAAGAGAAAAGATAGCCTGTTCCGCACCGTAATGTGTCAGGACAGTCCTATAATTAGCTAGACAGGGGCCTCACCGGAATGGATATAGTTCATAATGGGCAAGTTAGCTGTGAAACAGATGAAGGCATGTCAGGCCGACTCTCCCCGGCTAAAGGGGTACTTGATGGTAAAGTATGAAATAAGTCTCCAGTCATAATACGGCCGTATGGTGAAGGCCGGCCAATGTTAGAATATGTATCCATAATCTCGAATACATGACGCCATCAATGCGTGTAACTATGTGGCAGAAAAGTTAAATACAATTCTAGTCAGCGGCATATAGGGATTAAGGCAGGGCACTGCACCATGATCCCAAGTAAAGCAGAGAAGACAGGAAGAATAAAGAGCAACCATGTCCGTACCTGAATTGCAGAAAAGTGTAAGTCCACGCCGCGGAGCATCCAGTCCGTAGTTCGTCGTCACTGGGATCAAAGACAAAAATCGTGTCAGCGTCCTAAAGCCGCCGAACGGTCCTTGCATACGTCCGAGTGATTTGGCAAGCAGACTCCTCCCTGAGTCTGCTTCCTGAAATAGCAAATCCCTTTAATCACGTGACCGTGGGAGACGGTCACGTGATGAGGGACCCAGAGAGAAACCCTTAAAGAGGTAGTGGCCTTATTATACTAATCCATAGGTTCACTGCAGTGAAACTCAAGTGAATAAATGTAAAAAGAAGCCCATCTTCCAAAGGCTCATTTGGGTACTCGTGTGAACTTAAACACAAGTATCCATGTATATACATGGCCAGGTTCAAATACATCGAGCTGGCAAAGCCAAGAAATAAATAAATAACTCTGATGAATAATCCCACCAGTCAAGACATAGCTGCTGAAGCAAAAAGTGCAAAAATGTACAACATTGTCTCGCTGGTCTGGCTGCATAATCCAGGAGTAGCCCACTTGTATAGATGTAGAAAGGGGAGGGGTGAGGGGAGAGGGAGTGAGGGGGCAAGGGCAGGGGGTGGGAGTGGAGGTATCCATCCTCCCAAGCTCATACAAGTTCTCGGATTGGCTGGAACACAGATATCCATGACCTACATGGCACGATTTGAATACATAGAGCATGCAAGGCACAGAAAAGAGTGTATAACTGTGATAAATACCGCCATAGATAAGAGTATTGGAATATTCAACATCAATCGAGACATAACCGCTAAGGCATTAAAAATGCAAGAATGTACAACACTGTTTCATTAATTTAGCTACATAATACAGGAGTGGCAGCTTACCATATTGTAGACAGTAGCCCGCACACTAACAGAGCAGAAGCCATCATTCAGCATTCAAGTGATGCAATGAAGCCACTCTTCTTGATGATTCAGCCCTTGTGATAGCTATCGGTCTGCTACATCCACCACTGTTCCCGCTGGAAAAGTCTAGCTGCAGTGTTGAGTTGATCAGTCCCTACAAAATGTTCTAGAGCCCACCATTTAAGGTCATGACAGTTATGACCAAATTCCAAAAAAAAGGGACACTAACGGAGAAAAACTGGTTTAAGTGCAAATTCTCAATTTGTGTTCAGAAATCCTGGTTTTAATAGGTCTTGCTGTTTTTCCTATATAGGATTTCTTACACTGACAAATGATGACTAATATCACATTAGTTGAGTTGCACGTGGTATGTTGCTTAAGGGACCATACTCTCCCATTGATGGTGACGGTAGATCAGGCCGTAGTGGTATTACAAGTGTTACAAATGCCACATGGAAAGTGTCCCAATATTGGTTGAAAACCCCATTGTGAGTGGATGGTCGATTGTTTGGGGGATGGTTTGGCTCGGTCTGCTTGTTAGAGCTAGTTCTTTAGATTTCTACCCTTTTTAAAGGCAAACAATGGTCGCTCTAGATCAGGGTTAAGTTGGAGAAGATGCCAGTGTTTATAGATAATTTTTTAAATCTCTTTATGATGAGAGTTGAAGGTGGTGGCACATATGATACGTTGATTGGCGATGTCAGGCCTACTATGCTTGGTGAGTAGTAAATCGCGGTGTTGATATCTGGCTCTCTTATAAGCCTGTTTCAATAAGTGTAAAGGATAACCTCAGCCGCCAATCTGTTGGAAATAATGCCAGCTTGTATGGAATAATCACTACTTCTAGTGCAGTTGTGTCTAGCTCTCAGAAACTGCCCATAGGGGATACTCTCCCTAAGGGCCTGAGGATGAAAACTTTTGAATCACAGAATGGTATTGCGGTCTGTTTCTTTTCGAAATAGGACTACGAAAATATGGCCTTTGTCAATCTTAATGGAGAGATCCAAAAATGGAAGCGAGATATTACTAGTAGACATAGTAAACTTCAAATGAGGATTTAAGGTGTTGATCCAAGGGAGGAAAGCAGTGTTGTCCCCCTTTGTTGTGTCCCAAACGATTACTATATTGTCTGTATACCTCTTATAAAGACATGGCTGCAGAGAAGAGGTTGGAATCATGTAAAATGAGAGACTTCTCAAACTGCCAAATATATAGGATTGCGTAATTGGGGGCGAAATCCGCCCCCATCGCCGTACCCTTTAACTGTAAATAGTATGTGTTTTTAAATCAGAAATAGTTCCTGGTAAGAGCTATTTCCAACAGTTGGATCAAGAACTTGCTGGGAATATGTTGGATCTCTGATCAACTATCCAGAAAACTCTTAATAATCTGTAGAGACTCAAATTGGGGTATATTCGAGTAGAGGGACTCTACATCCAAAGTTATCAACATCTCATATTCCGGATTGAATGGTACATTTTCGAGATGTTTAATGGCATCTGTAGTGTCCGATATATAAGTATCTGTGTTAGCTGCCAGAGGTTTAAAAAAGTAATCCAAAAATTGGCCCAATGGTTCTAATATAGGACTGCATAAAGAAACTATAGGGCGGCCCGGAGGATTGATTGGATTCTTATGTATTTTTGGTAATACATAAAACAACAAGACCCTACTCCCTCTAGCCGTCAGGAATAAAAATTACTTTTCGCTGATGATTTCAGCCTCATGGGCCTCCATACAGATGACACTTATTTCTTTACTAATCCCTTCGGTCGGGTCTCCGCTGAATTGTTGATAAAATAAGGGATTATCAAGTTGTCGCATAACCTCTTGATCATATTGGGCAGCGTCAAGGACAACAAGGCCACCCCCTTATCAGCCTGCTTAATTATAATAGTAGAGTCTTCTTTGAGTTTTACTGCATGCCTTGGATTCTTGCTGAGAACCACATTGTAATGATTTGTATTGGGTAACTGTGGGGTTGCTAGGCTAGGTCAAGGATTTTTATTTGTGTGTTTTTAACTTTTGTCATATGCCTGTTTTTTCTTTTTCGTTCTCCTATTTTTCAACTTTCTGATGCACTTTTCGGATGAATTGGATAAAGAAGAACACAAGGACTATTTATACAAACAGAAGAAGAATCATGTTATGGAAGGACACAGGGAAGAATACCAAGATGCCCATCCACTGACTGTATAAATCCATTGTTGTTCCAATAGTTTATAACCATTTCTTTCCTGTCCTGAGGAAGACGACTGTCAAGCCATCTCTCTCTTTCTCCAAAGAGACAGATGCCTCAGACACTTTTTGAGGTCGTCAAAACTACCTATTTAGTGATACCAGTGTAACACAGGAGAACGGTGGAAGCTACACTAGGTACCAAATGGTTGACTATCTAGGTCGAAATGGTGACAAGTGCTGTAGGTTGCTTTTCTATCACTTTTGCACTGCAAGCCTGTCTGACAATTTTTAAATTAATTTTTTTCATGAATTATGCCACTCCAGAACAATAGGCTGGACAGTTATCGTAACTTTGTACGCAGCACTTTCTTATTCTTTAATTTTTATCTAAAATTGATTGAACTATTCTATTTAAACTTAGAATTGATTCTTGGATTGTGTATGTACTTTTAGATTGGGGATAATAATAGGACCCCTCCGGGAACCCTTTTTCTTTTCTAAGTTCCTTCTCCCCTTTCTTTTACTTTTTCCATTTTCCACCCCCTGTACAGTAGGTAGGGTTTTTTCACACTCTTTTCCCATCCTGTACTGTAGGGTGAATATTTTGCTGTCATGCACTTTACCTGTGTATATTCAATATTTATTATCTGTTTTTATGCTGTTTTATCATGGATTCAGCATTATGTGTTATGTGATTTAATATGTGAACAATACAGATGTTTTAATTTTATACTATCCTTGACCTGGCCTATCCCCTCATTGAGTTCTCATACTGATGGTTACTTACATCGCTTGATTTTTCTAGCAGTTTGCCCCGCGTGACCCCATTCCTCCATT
The DNA here is from genome assembly GCF_040938575.1 of Ambystoma mexicanum. Lineage (NCBI taxonomy): Eukaryota > Metazoa > Chordata > Amphibia > Caudata > Ambystomatidae > Ambystoma > Ambystoma mexicanum. The sequence goes on from NC_090932.1 coordinate 1,189,988,698, forward strand.
TGTTTTCCTGTTTTGACACAGTGACTTCCTCTTTCTTAACTATGACAATGATAAACAAATATAATGGGGAACTGCCTTGCATTCATATCACCTGTGAGAAGGCAGTGGCCTGTAAACAAATCATGAATTTGGAGCTCCTTTAGTGAGAAAAGCTTGAGTAGAATAGACCTCTCGAGATGAAGAGGAAAAGTAATATTAATACAAAACTGTTTCCTCTTACCAAACAGAAGGACATAGATATGAGGGAATTCACAAACATAAATCATGAGAACAAATCCTCAACCCATTGAAATATTGCAAGCAAGTAAATCTAAACAACTGAAGAAGAGTCCAAGATGCGATACACATGCATGTGAATCTCATAAAGAAAAGACACTGACAATCACCAGTTCAATATAAAAATTCAGGTACATAAATAGTGTGCTTAGACTTGACACTGTGTATATGTATTATCAACATAATTAATGTAAATAAAACATAGGATTTGTATTGAAGGATATTGATTATAAAACTACAATTTCCCAACAGTCCATTCTTAATGGTCGTTTTCCTGTTCAACAAATCCAACCAATGAGGACCCTCCCGTCACCACAATTCTCTTCCTGTCCATACTCCTTCCTCTTTCTTTTAGCTGCTCCTCAGCAGATAAGTTACGTTTTATTGGGGGTGATTGAAATAAGGTTTATGATGTGAGAGAAGTATGTGCGACCCGTATGTCACAAGAATGTCTATTTTATCGGTGTCGGGTTGTCGTTTACTCCAGCAGAGCCACTCACAATGGTATGTGCGAGCGCCAGTTGCTGTGCAGAGTGGAGGCTCCAGGGATGGGTCTGTGAGCGGATTCGCTCACCTGAGGACTCTGTGCCATGCCAGAAGCACTGCGAGCATTCAATGGCCTGACGCAAATTTCCTTGATATTAGAGGAAGGGACCTATCAGAGGCCAGGTCACATAGATCAAGTGCACCCCAGCTGAGCAAAAGTCAAGGACAGTGTCTGTGAGGTAGCGCATATATGCGGCAGGTCCCCTGATCAGAAGGGGTGGATTTAAAAGAGAGGAGCGCACCAAACTCATTGCTGGTTGTGCAATGTGAGGAGGAGAAGGCAGCAACAAAGTTTATCTGCCTTGTGGACAGAAGATCTTTCTGTATTTGTGAGGCATTTCAGCCCATTTGATAAAGATCCCGTGGCTTAAAAGGATGTATCAGATCAGGGAGGATGGAGTGAAGGGAGTCGGGATCTGCTTCCAGAAGAGGAGAGAGACCTCACTATGAGTTTCAAGAAAGTACTGGGAGAGTCCCTGGTACAGGAAGCCCCTTTAGGACAGGTTAGAGGTCCTGGAAACTCTATTGGGCAAAAACACTTCTCTGAAGAGTGCTGATAATAAGGTAAGGAGAGGGTACTTCTTCTATACACCCAAAACTAGGGGTTGAGAAACAGGGGAGGAGTAAGACCCCAAAAGAGATCACACTCTTCTACTCCCCCTGTAAGCAAGAAGGGGTAAAAAGAAGGCCCCAGGAGGCAGCTGATGCGTTAGACAAGCTAAAGAGCGCTTTCCTCCTGAAGTCTGAGATGCCCAGCCTCAGACCCCCTCCCTAGGGGATACTGATACATCTTAGGATGATGATGATGTACACGATGATGGGAAGAATGACACAGTTGTAGGTCAAAGGATCGATAACCAAAGGGTCGAATGGTCAAAGAATCGACACCAAAGGACCGAAAACCAAAGGATCGAATTCTTTTTTATTTTTTTACATTTTTATTTTTTTGGAGGGGGTTTCCCCCCAACCTCTGTTTTGGTGGTAAAAACCACTTTTTTAACTAAACGAACCCCCCCAAAAAATATATAATAAAAAAAAAACAATCGATCCTTTGGTTTTCGATCCTTTGGTGTCGATCCTTTGACCATTCGACCCTTTGTATTCGATCCTTTGACCAGACACCGGATGACACCACAGGTAAAAGGGGGTGGTCAGCCTGATGAAAGATACCAGCATGGGAGGAACAGTACCAGAAGCCACAGAGGACATGTCAGGTACGTGGGTGGTGTTATATTCAGCTCAAAAGATAAGGAAGCCATTAGAGAAAGAGACAAGGTTTCGAATGAGGGCTGAATGTCCCAAGCCCGGGAAAGGTAGCTGAAACAGAAGATGACCACCTTCATAACGAAGTCAGCTAAAGATATTCAAGAGATCATTGATAGCGCATAGAAGGGATGCCAGGACAAGGTGCTGGATTTGGCGGGGCGTATAGCCCAGATAATGGACCTTGCAGAGAGGGCCATTGACACCAGAGATCCGGTCAACCCTAGAATACTAGCAAATTGGGCTCAGAGAGCAGTAGGCACGCTAGGCAATGCCAACTGTGCATTATTGTCACAAAGGAGGAGAGGAGCTCACGTGAAGATAGACAGCAATCCTTGTGATCTTGCTTCTTATGAGGCAGGAAAACCAGAGAACAGACTCCTTTTTGGCGAGGCCTTCCCCAACGAGATTAAAACATTTGTAGGCACCTACACGGCACTCAAGAAGGCACAGGCTTCAATCAAGAAAATATTTCCAGGTATAGTTTTTGCTTGCCCACTCAATACAGGGGTCGAACGACCGGTCGCTTCAATTCGATAAAATGACCTCAGTGGCCGAGAGTTTAATATTGGGAAACCCGACAGCAGGACGCCTTCTTCCTGAGCAGAGGCAGAGGATAAAGAGGGCGTAGGGGAATAATCTCACAAAGACACCAAAATATCCCTGCATGTGAGGCAAGAAGCTCCAAGTATCCACCAGTAGGAGGCAGGACAGAGCAATGTGTGGCAAATTAGCATAGGCTATCGTGCGATGCATGGTTAATTCAAGCAGAAGGGGGGTTGAGACTAGAATTTTGTGATATGGCCCAGGCAATATCAGATCAGATCCCCCTACAGATTTGAGTATCGCGCCTTGAAACACTTGTGTATAGGCGCGTTGTAAATTCCATATCATATCATATCATATCATATCGCAAGTGGAGAAGGTCCTCTTAGACCCAGAGATAGAGCTTCTGTTAAAAAAGGGTGCCATGGAAAAAGTAAATCCACATTCTTCAGGTTTTTAAAGCAATATGTTCTTGGTTCATCAAAAGAACAAGGTGAGGCCAGTCATAAATCCCCAACCACTTGAACGATAATCTAGTGTGCAGGCACTTCAAGATGTGGGTATCTATCTTTTGTGAGACATCCTGAGGAGGGAGGTCTAGTTGGCACGGATAGATTTGAAAGATGCGTATTTCACCATTCTGGTGGTGCTGGAGCATCCTCCCAATTTGCAGTTTATTTGGAGAGAGCAGTCCTGGTAGTTCAGGAGTCTCCCATTCGGCCTTACATCAGAATTGAGGATATTAACTAACCTCATAAGGACCTGTGGCAGCTCCAATGAGGCCGAGTTGTTCGAGGCCGCAGAGACATGGGCTTGGATGTAGGCTCTCATCTTTACAAGGACATAAAGTCTGTATTGCCTTTGGAGCAGGCGGCAAAGCAGTTTGTCAGAGGATGAGCCTGATGCCCTCCTCTTTCTCTCAGCCATCCTACACTTGCGCTTAAAGGAAGAGATGAGGTTGGAGTCATACCAAGAATTTCCAGGAGTTTACCCAGGAAGGGAGTGATGGAGATCGGGTGATATTTAGCTGGGCAGGAGGGGTCGGCTGAGGGTTATTTGAGAAGAGGGTGCACAAGAGAGTGCTTTAGTGGGAAGGGAAGGTTCCAGTGGTGAAAGAGTGATTGCAAAAGTCGGCCAAGGCTGGTGTGAGGGTGTTAATGTGGTCCTTTGTGGTTTCGGAAGAACTTGTTTTGATGAGACTTTCATAGATCAGACTTATCTAACAACCTCGTCAGGGGTGAAAACCTGAAAGGCAGAGAAATGGGGAGGAGAGGAGGCTTCAAGGGGGGCATAGGTAGAGGAGAGAGTAGAGGGAGGAGAGGACGAGAGAGTGGACAGGATTTCTTGGGTTTTAGAGATGAAATGAGAAGCCAGGGCTGTGCAATGGGCCTGGGTGGGGACATGAGAAGTAGAGACTGGAGCAGGATTGGCCAGCTCCTTGCAGATTTTAAAGAGTTCGGCCAAGTTGTTAGATTCCGCAGAGATGCAGGCTTGGATGTGAACTCTCTTCTTAGTGAGGACAGAGAGCCGGTATTGCCTTTGGAGCAGGTGACAGGCCAGTTTGTCAGAGGATGCACACAATGCCAGCCATTTCCTCTCACCCACCCTACACTTGCGTTTAAGGGTGACAAGGTCTAAATTGTATCAGGAGTTGAACTTCCATCCAGAGTGTGACCTGCAGAGTAAGTCAGGCCAGAGGGAAGAATAGAAAGAGAGGGTCGCAGAGGTCTCAAAAGAATCCAGAGGAGCGACAGGGAGCATCCAGGTGGATGTTGATTTCTCCAAGGAGGAGGAGTTGAGTGGTCGAGGCCAGGAGGAAGGAGGAGAGGTCCGCCCATTCGGAGAGGAAGGAGGTGGCCTGACTAGGTGGCCGGTAGATAGTAGCCATGGTGAGAGAGTGACCAGGAGAGAGAGAAAGCTTACAGACAAGGCATTCAAAAGAGGAGTAGGCCTGCATAGGAGTGATAGAGACAGGTATCCACTACAGGAAGATCAAGGCTACACCCCCACCTAAACGGTTGGATATGGGTACAGAGAGGATCTTGTAGCCATCAGGGAGGGGAGTGTCAAAGATTGTGACAGAGCTGGCCATGAACAATGTCTCGGTGAAAACAAGGGCATCAAGGTCGAGTTCTTTCACTAGACGGCAGATGTCAGAGGAGTGTTTGACAGCTGAGCGAGAATTGAAAGTGGCAATATGGAGAAGGTTGTCACCCTTGAAAGTCTTCTGGGGAAGGGTACAAGTTAGAGGTACTCCCTGTGGAGGAATATAAGGAGCTTGAGGGAGGGCAGAAGAGGAATGGGGAGAGGGCAAGGTAGCCAAGGAGTAGTATGAGGGTACCAGTTAGGTGGCAGAGGGGGAGGCAAGGAAGCCAAATAAGGGAGAGAAGGGACAGCAGGAGAAGAAAGGAAATTGATAAGGTGCAGGAAGCATCTATCAAAAAGGAGTAGGTTGGACTGAGGGCCTTGGACCAAGACGGTGCCATTCAGGTAAGAAGTGTTTCACAGTCGATAACTGCTTGCAGGAAACCGTTTCATCTGCCGCTAATGCTAGATGGGTTCGGATGTGATGTCTTTGGCTGGCATTAATGTTAAAGTGTTTGGCACGCATTCTATGGAGGGTGCGATAGCCTCCAAAGCATTTGCAACAGGGGTATTGTTGCAGAATATTTTAAAATTGGCAGACTGGTCCAGTGATTCTACGTTTAAAGCATTTTACTTTAAGCCAATGTTTAATAATGCAGACACAGTTAAGGGGAGCTATGAACAAGCATAATTCTGGCCTCGGGCCTTGACATAGAATGAAGATTACCCAAGCTTACAGCTTGTGAGGATTGATTCTATTAAAGACACAGAGGCGAGCATAACCGCCCCCTCAATTTGCTTCACTGTTATCACAGTTGTGTTTGTTGTGTTATATGCAGTGCATATTCTGTCCCCTTAATTGTTTTGCTCTTTGGCAGGCGAGGAGCCGAAGAATGGATGAGCACACAGTGGACAGGGAAGCAGTAGCAGCAGTGTCAGGAGCTGGATTTTTACAGCTGTGTTTCGATGGATTATTCTGACGGTTTGGAGCGGCAAGATGTTGTGATCCTGAACGTTTTTGGTTCAGTCGGTTCATTCTGCAGTACTTGGTGTTAGTTTCAGGACATCCAAAAGAAAGAGGAAGTAGAATAGACAGGCAGCGACTTCTGCTGAAGGACGGGTGCTCATTGGTTTGATTATGTGAACGGTAGACCCCTGGGCTCCTGTGGCACCAACTCTATGTGTAAAGCGTTTCGCTAAAGAGAGGGCAGGAGGTCAATCGCTTTCCTCAGCTGGCTCCCTTCTTTGGAACAGTCTCCCTCGCCCTCTTCGTCTTGAGCAGGACTTTCTTAAATTCCGGAAGCTCTTCAAGACTTTCTGCTTTACCTCCTCCTTTCCCCCAATCTCCTCTTCTAATCTCACAGTTGCTTGTTTGCTGTTCAAAGCCCTTATGCCTCATCGCGGTCCTGACCTCCCACACCGAATCGTCCCCAGCTTCTGTCTATCCTGAGCACTTGCCTCGAAACACCTTCCACTCTGTAGGCTCGCACTTACCTTACATTGCACTTCACTTGTTGCTCACCCATGAGCACCACAGCACCTATCTCATTCCCCCTCCCTTCTGCACTTGCACGTTCTGAACACAGGCATAGTAGGTTCGCCCCCGCCACTGTATTTAATAGATTTATGTATTTCAATTGTTTCACAGCCCCATGTCCCTTCCCTGTTGCCCTGTGGGAGCTTTGAAACAGTATTTACTTCCTGTATAAGCGCCCAACAAGCAAACAATAAATAAATACAAATAATAAAGAAGGTACTGTTGGGAAATGGTAGTTTTTTTACTGTTTTTTTTAAAAGGAAAGACAACATGGTATACGCGTTTTGAGTTCTGGAAAGCTGTTGGAGAGGTGGAATTAAATAAAGATAAACATAACGCTTGCTTCTGTGACTTTAATAGAATCAAGACTCACTGAGCTGTAAGCCTGGGCAATCTTCATTACTGTAAAGAAATTAAATATCCCATGCAGCTATAAGACACTTATTGTTAAAAAGATTTGCACTAAAGTGGACACAAGAAGACACCATGTTGAATGATGACCTAAAATTAGCGGCATGAGGAAGATTGGGCTAAATCAAGGACCTTTAAACAAAACATGCATGTTGATCAAGAGCGTTCATGAGACCTCTAAAGATAATGAGCTATTAGCAACATATTTGTGAAATGTCAATATGAAAACAGTATATTGTAACTATTTGATTTACTCAATGTAATAATTACTATGAGAATTATGATTACTTTGCATGAATGTGATATGAGAGTGAAAGATTAGAAATTATATTTCTGCATTTGTGGTTTCCATCTCATACAGTGTTATTACAAGAAGATTTCTGTGAGTATATTTTTTTTTTCTCCAATGCACTGCACATGGGATATTCTTGTAATCATGCTCGGGTAAATAAATGCAGTTGTTTGATTACAATAATATGGCATTGCACTCTTTTTTTATCAGAGATCAGAGGCCGACCTTTTGTTTTTTATAATGGTCCTGAATGAAGGCCAGCTTCCAGTGACCTCTCCCACCAGAGCAGCAGATGGATAACAGTGAGAACTCAGCTGCCTGTCGCAATCCACTTAGTGGACACCTTGATCTAATGCCCCCTAGCTATACAGTCACACCCCACAATTCTGGACAAGAAACAAACTCACACTTATTTTAATAATTGAATTATAGGTGAAATCCAGGTAAAGGTTGTCCCTAGCTTTATGTAAGTGAACTCACCACAATGTTTCACAATTACAGGCAGCATGCCTACAAAAACAACATTTACTTTCTTGCATTTATCTCACAATTTCTCACACACTCTCAATTCCATGATCAATTCTGTATACATATTGAGGTCTGAATAACTAAAACACTTTAATTGTAACTCTGCCGCTTACCAGCCATTGGGTTTAAATGTGCCACATAGCAATCGAGACATCAGATGGATCGTAATAGCAACAAGAATCTTCAAAACATTTTATTTTCTCTAATATGCCTAAATCTTTAAACTGCACATAAAGCACAGGACTTTTGTTTTCCCCAAATATTACCAACATTTGCTGTTATTAGGGAACTGTTACATGCCTAATACTTCCCACGTAAATATGTTACTGTGGAATGCTAACGTGTGTTGTGATGAATCAGTAAGGATTCCTTCCAGAAGCCTGGCCTGGGACGCGTCTCATGTGGCCAGGCAAAGGTAGACGCTTCTTGATACCGACCCTGGGGGCGGTGTACTATGAGAGGATCACATGGGGGGGGAAAACAGGCCATGAAGACTGGGAAACCCCTGTTTAACCTTCCCCGTAATACCACACTTTTGATGGCTGTTTGTCAAACAGCAGAAGTTAAAAACCTGACTTTGTTGTTGGGGACTACAAGTCTCATAATTCCATAAGTACTGGGATGAGTAAGAGAGCTGAATGGGCATGCTGTAGCGTAGTCAGGCAATTAAGCCTATCAGCCCACACCTGAAGAAACTTGGAGGCAAAAAAGGCCCCCTCAGGTGCAGGCAATAGGAAGGAGCTGGAACTGTGGCTGCAGTGTGTGCTGTAGTAGCAGAGGCAGAAAGAAGAAGACACAGTGTTGACAATCCAGGTAAAAGTGGGAGAACTAAAGCAACACCAGAACGTTAATGAAGCAGATTTCACCTGAATGTTCTGTGATGGTTCTGTTCCCCCAAACTTTGAGTTGCAGGGGCTGCACAGCAGAAGGCTTGCAGGAGAGCTCACTTTCCCCATGTGAGCTTGCTTGTGGAGATTTCTGTGCCAGAAGTGTGTCAGAGAACAAGGCGGGAGATGTGTCCTTAATTGAGTGGCCAAACCGGAGATACTTTCAGTGAGGAAGGGTTTGGGTCCCTGTGAAGCCAGCCGCAGTAGAAGCTGTGCCCGAAGTCATGGAAGCTGGGAAACCCACAGAACAAGGATCACAGAAGCCAGTGAGTCAAACCTGGTGTTCTGATTCCTTGCGTGAGCACTGCCGGCAACATTATCCAGTCCAATCTTCACTCGTGCATAAGCAGAAACGAGCTGAAGTTGTTTATTGAACTTCCTGACAATGGGAAATGTAACACTCGCATCTGAACGAGCATTGTCCCAAACACTCGCGTATGAATGAGAAGGATAATACATTGTCCAAACACTTAAAACTTTGAAATCTAAAGGAAGCAGTAGTTGCGTGTGAGCAAAAATGATTTTCAAATTAGAGTCCATTCTCCAAATACTTAACACTGTGAAATATAATGAAGCCGCAGTCGCGTGTGCTTAAAAACGATTCTCAGGTGGAGGTTAAGTTAACTTGAGGACCCATTGTTATAACAAAAACATTGTAACACTGATGTAGTAGAAATGTGTATTCCTACAGTGGAGAGATAACAAACATTGCCCAAGCCAAGATTATTCCCCCATTAATCCAGAAAGCAGCCTTTCTAAAAGCCAGAAAACAATCCAACCAAGACTGTGAGCCAAATATAAGTTTAACCTTGACTGAAACACAAGTGTGCAAGAATTACCTAAACTCAAGAGAGTGGCACCAAGACATCTGGGTAATAGTTGTGGCTAATAGTTGGAAGACAGAGAGAGGAAGGCAAAGTTGGGAAAGGGAAACTTACTGCTTATATATATTATTTGAAGCTGACACAATCTATATTGCCAAAGTCTTTAAGCATCAGAAGGAATTGGGTCATAAATGCAAACCTAAGTTGTTATTGTGAAGTCATCCAGACAAGAGAGGGAAAGGGACTGTTGAACTGGAGACTTCCAGCCCTTTAAGATGAGTAGCAATACCCTGGAGATAGATGGGGATGCAGATTTTAATCAAACATCAATAATTCCGACGACACAAATAGCTTGGCAAAAAGTTTGTCTGTTTTAATGCAAGTAACTAAAACAGGAAGTACAACGAACATCAGCAGTCGCTCGAAACTCAACTCTCAATTATTTCATTAAAAAGCTGGGTTCTGTAAAGGGATTTCAATCAGGCACACACCCAAGCATCACCCTGAATGTAGTGTGCATAGGAAACCCTTATTTATTTTTGTCTATAAGTTCAATATTCTGAATGATATACCACTCATATCACACCCTTCTCAAAATACTCCCCCCCGCCGCAACCCCCCCAGTCACACTTAACCAGGAATCAGGCTAGTTTGGAATGGTAAATATTTATTTATTTATTTATTTAGAATTTAAATCACAATATATTTTTCATTGGTCACAACAATCATCAAGGGGTGGCAACAACAATGAATAATATGTTTAATGCACTGGACTCAGGTTATGACACAAAAATAATGCAGCAAAGTAAAGAATACTTTTGGTTTGGTTTGGAACAGATAGCACTGCGGTTAGAAGTTCCCCCTGCAACATCCCTCAACCCAAAAATAGGCAATTTAAATAGAGATGAGGAGAGAGCAGGTACTCAGGAATAATACAGACCAAACAGAATATCACTCCCACCATCCCCCCTTAAACACAAGAGAAAAATGGATTTGACTTTTCAACTGTCAGGATGGCTTTGAAACTGGCTGAGCAAAAACACTAAATGTGGTCAAAAATGCTTAAATTATTATAAAATTCTACGGGAGCCGCTTTGAATGGATGCAAGCAATCACAAGCGATGATTTAATCAAAAGAAAACAATTGGAATCTCAAAGGCCCATGGGAAATAATTTAAAGACAATTCACACGTGTAAAACTTTAGCAAAATGTAAATTCGTGGCAAAATTTTACCATGCGATTTTTGATGAAAACGGGTCAACCGCATTGTTTCGCAATGCATTTTGGGTTGTGGATGTAGCTAAGGATGTTAGGTATCAGGGGGAGTTAAAATTCTGTTTCTATCTTTAAAACTGAGGGAGAGTTATAGAGGTATTAGTGTGAGGTGTTTTTGGAACTAAAGACACAAATTTGGACAAGAACTTCAGTTTAAAATCAGAAAATATGGGTTATGCTTTTACTCAAGCCTAGAGCATGCAGGCTAGACAACCAGGTTGGGTCAAAGTAAGGTCTGAGACTGATTCAAGACTTCAGTAACAGATCCCCAGCGCCTTCCCCGGCGGAACCAGTCCAAACAGTTGCAGTGGGATTTTTGGATCAGAGTTACAAAAATAAGATGACTATGAAAATGATGCTTTAGCAAATAGACAGAATGAGATAGCACTAAAGATTTTGACACTGTTACTGGTTATGAAATGAAGGATAGTTCAGGGATTTAGGGTGGGACAAGATAATGCAAGGTATACAATAGTTCTCTAGCGTCCGATTAATACTCACAATCCACTGGATTTCAGATTTTAGGCCCGTCAAGATTCTGGTCAATGGATAGGGTTTATCAAGGAAGGTCAGCACATCAGCTAGGATCAGCTAGGCCAGTCGCCGGAACTGCACAGGATCTGCCCTTCTTGTTTCTGGATATTTCAGATCAGCGGGATGGCGAGTTCATCAGCCAAGCATTATGGTAGCAAGCCAAATAGTTTCAGGGTGCTTCCCTACACCACAGCGCTTCACTAGGTTGTAAGGATTAGTTGAGGATTATGGCCTAGCTGAAAATGGTTCAGCTATTGCTTGGCCTGGTGATTGGCATCTGGATCTGGAAGGATGTTGAAGTTGGATGTTGAATGCTGGATCAGAGTGCTTTGCTGGAATCAGAAGAGAGTGTCTGTGTGTTGTCAGATGTCGCTATTTATCCTTTCAAATGACATCACAAAAATGGTTGTATGGGCCAGCTTAACTAAACTTGCCCCTGTGAACTGGGATTGGATAAGAGCCTCATCTCCACATTGCATCTGAGTGATTGGATCAAAGACAGATGATGTCAAGTTTCTGGTTTGGTTTTTACAATCCTTAGAAACCTCCCTTAGCCACTAGTACCAAAATCAATTTTGGCGGAAATACATATTTATATATGTGTAACCTCTATGAAAATCACATACAAGGATTACATATTTTATGGAGTATCTGTTCATCAAAATCCCACAGCTGTGAGACCTTGTTTCGCCTTTCTGCAGAATTTTGTCCATTTCGCCATGAACACATTTTCCAATCTTTCTCCAAATGTCCACAAATATGCGTGTTTACCATAGGAATGTGTGTGCAAAATGTAACAATTTTAGCATAAATACAGTTCCCATGAAACCACATATATTGTCATTCCTGTTCAGAATATGCTACACAGTTCCACCACGTTTTGAAATGTAGGGCCAAAAATTAGAGTTCCAAATCTGCCCTTTTAATATTTTTCACCACTTCTGATAGTGAGTTATAAGTCTCTAAAAAATGTTCATTACATATTCTTAGCAGCAAATGGTCCGCCTTTTGTCTGTCCTTGGAGTCAAGGGGCAGCCCCCATCTTTGGGATTTCCTTCAAGGAGCAGCCCCCACCTTTGAGATTTCCTTCTGCAAGCCTAGTTTACGAACTTTTCACATGTCCATTTCCTGGCCTGGAGAATCTGCCATTGTTCATTCCCTGGCTGCAGACAAAAGTCTGGCCTACCCCACAATTATCATTTGCCTGTGAGCCTCTGCTGATAGAAATGCCCTGCCCTTTGGTGGAAACCTGTTTTTCAGCCTCTTGCAGGCCCGGCCAACCTAAAACAAGCTTATTGCATCAGATGACATGGATAAATTACATTCTTAGATTTAAACCTGTGGGATCAAAACAACTGAGATCTGTGTTCCTTTCAGCAACAGTCCTTTTATATTTGCTAATCCGGGAGATCTTTAGTTTTAGACAACTTTACAGTTTAATCAGGAGAGCCCATTTCACAGGGGCTGTCACTCATAGGTAGCCCAGTGTGGCTGCACACAGATTTTTCACAGGAATTGTCATTCACAGGCAATCCAGTTTTGCTGAGAAAATGTTTTGCTTTTAACATTTCAGGACCTTGTAAATTCACAGTGCTTCATTAGTTTAAATGAACTTTTTAGCACCAAGCAAGATTTTGAGTGTTAGAAAGTGTTATGTACAGGCATTTTGGAGTTTCAGCAGCAAAGTAAATGTCATTTACAGACAAATTTTGGAATTTCACTGGCAAAGCGCTGCTGTTCCCTCTGTACTCAATGTTTACTTGTCATGAAGCCCAATGGCACTTTTTCTGCAGCGTGTGCTCTGTTCCACCACACATGCACCATAGGTGGCAGGTTGTGCAGCCATCTTTTCTTGTGTTAAAAAACACAGTTTTGGAGGTTTTGGTACGCACAAGGGTTTTGCCGCCATTTTGCTGTTTCTCGCACCATAGATAGCAGAGTGAGGCTGCATAGTATAGCAGAGTGGATCAATACATCCCACAGTCCGTAAACCCTAAATTAGTCATAGCTGACGTGTTGACCTGTGTCATTACCAACATCATCCTGCGTAGCAAACTTCTAAAACCTATCTGGAAGCAGGATTGGCTCTAAGTGAATAACTAAACATAGGTCTTATATCTGTACAGATTAATAGAGAGAAATACCTGGATACTTCACATCAGGTGGGACAACTAAGCCCTCCCTTCAAAATGGCCACTATGAACATCACTAAATGTACGACGTCCCATTTGCTACACAAAGTATAGGACCCCAACTTCGTGGTCCTCTACAATTGGTTGGTTTCTAATCCCCATCAATAATTTTCCACCTGCGTGAGCAGCATGCAGACTAAACAACAAGGGCAGGTGAGCTTGTCTTGATACCAGCTTCCCACCAATTAAAACTACACTCCATCATCACCAAAATGGTTCAGTGTCAATTAGTGTTTGAAGTTGGCCTTGAGTCTGTACTGTTCTCTGGGATGATTTTTTAAGGAGCATGGGTACTGTCTGGCTTCCGTGCGTAGGTGTGATCTCCTCATGCGTCAAGCTTTCTTCCATCACGTGACAGGACACCATGATTTGAGCCTTTTCGTGTATTTGATTTTATTCTCTAATAGTCCTCTGACGTCTTTTGTTTTCACTTGACCTTCTTGAACAGGAGCTTCTGTTCTTTCCAGTTAATTGTATCTAATGTTAGCCAATTCTATTTCTGATAAGACCTTGGCTCTTTGGTTCATCCAACTCCGTTGCTGAAATATATTCTGTTCAATTCAATTGTTTTTGTAACTGCGACACTGAATTGAGGCCTTCCTCATTGCTCAAGACTGCTATATACGTAGTGGAACCTTCACTCTTTATTCAATCCATATGTATCTATGAGGTATATATGTATATGTTGGCTCTTGCTACGATCTATTTTACTATAAGCATTTGGCTAGCTTCATGAATGCTTTGCTGCTTGCGTTTCATTGCGTCGGTATACGTTTAAACTAACTAAGTATCTTCATCATGCTTATGGCATATGTCTCTTTATCTTGATGCCAAGATGTCACTTATTCTTAGTACTTCTTTGTTCTTCATAAATTGTCTGCCTTTCTGGTCTGGTTATCTTATATATGGAGTCGATTCAGTTTTGTATGACGTCACCATTCATCCTGGTCATTCAGTTTCTTCATTTCATCAGGAAGTGCGTTCAAATGGCCATCATTTTGTCTTGGATGTAGGTAAGGTTTTCTTAATGGGTACTTTACTTCCGATATTCTCTTAGGTATAGGTAGTCTTATGGGTACTGCAAAGAGTTGTTGCTCTTCTCCTTGCTTTCTAATTGGTGTAATATATGTCACATAATTTGGTTCATTCTTCTCAGGTAATGTAGGTGGGGCAGGTGGAGTGGGGGTACTTGGCTCCTCCTTTACACTCCCCCCTCTAAGCGATTTATTGACCACTCTCACATCATCTTCTATTCCTAGACATCCTGGTCTGAAGAAGTGCCACTTAGGGACCCATATTTTTATGACTACCTTCAGGCATACATCTGACTTTGCATGCTCATCCTTGTTCCATGTCATGAGGGTACACTGTCCACTTGGACTGCAGTAGATCCATCTTCCACATATTTTCTGTGGTCGTTTGGTTACAGGAACATTGTTCCCTCAGGTGCATAGATGCTAGACTTCACAAAGTCTCTGGTTTCTTCATCAGTCAAGTCTTTAGGCTTCCATCCTGTTTCAGCATCAATCATGATTTTCACCCCTATGGCTTTCTTTGCTGTCTTCTTGCATTGGGAGATTATTATCTTGATCACACAAAATCCAAGCATCACTAATAATAGCAATGCTCCAAGAAATTTGAACATATCTGCCATCCATTGTGGAACCCATGAGAAAAGATTTCCAAACCAGCTGTCATCTGCAATATCTTCTACTTCTTCTATCATCTGGCCATAGAGTTTCGTCAGCATGTTTATGGCCTCTGTCAAGGTTCCATTCTGATCATCGTGAGAAGGTATGATGTGCAACATGATTCTTCAATTTTGGCACAAACACCTCCATGCATGGCTGTAATCATGTCTAGGACATATCTGTTCTGGAGAGCTATTTGTGTTACAGATCTTGGTTCTTTTCCGATTGCATTGAATCCTTTTATAGTTGTGTTAATTGTCTGCAGCAATTCCCATCTGGTGATTTGTAACCACTTGGTATTTGCTACAACCCGGATTCTTGGCATAAAGATCATCGTGAACACTGATGAGGTCTGGCTGAACAGCCTGTGTTCATACGGGATGGCAGCAAAGGCTTCTATTGATTTAGAAGCAAAGTAGTTCTCTCTCTTTACTCGACTTATCCGTTCCACAGATCTCCTTTTTCTTATAAGAGCATCTGATTTTAGAAAACTGTCAATGTTCAGGTCACCTTTAGGAATCACCAATGCAGGAACATGGACATTCACTATTGTGCAAATTTCTTCCCAGTCTTTAAGCAGTCTGATGTAGGCTTTTGATCCACAAGCCCACAAATGATCCATGATTACTGCTGTTCCATGCACCATTCCTGGTGCATCAAATATTCGTCCACAGTTCTGATTTTCCCCCATTTTTCTTGTACCATTATTCCTGAAGCAAAACTTAGAACTTTCTAATGGTACTATCTGCAATGGTTCTCCTCAGTCTTAGACCCATGTCAGTAGTTTAGCAAGTCTTGGCTGTAATGGCTTGCATAACATGTGTGCATTCTCACTTGTTTCTTTGTGATATCCAATGATCATCCATGCTCTGCAGATTCACCACTCCTTTTTCCCATCCGTCTGGTGATAGTACTGTTCCCCAAATTTGAAATGTATCCTCCGTTCTTCAATCTGCGAGCTTCTTTTGATGATTTTCCTTTGACATCAAGTTTTTTGTTCACTTCCCATCTAATGCCAGCTCCTTTCACTCCTGGTCTCTCATATCTGATCACATGATTTCTCGTATGGGCTCAGTTTCTTGTCTTTATATCTTGTATGTAGTCATCTTCATCTGGATCTGTCTTTTCAGTTGCCCATTTAAGAGAAGCATCACTTCCCATAAATGTACCTCTTGTTTTGCAAAGTGCTATGTGTGATAGACAATGAGCTGTCTGGACATCAATTTCAATGGCTATGAAGATCTTTGACTTCCCCATGCTGTATGGCAGGAATGCACATACAAAGCAGTCTTTATCTATCGTCCTTCTTCCAACATCTTTCATGTGTTGGTACCATATGTTGTTTCCCAAGTGTGCTGTGCTGTCCAGATAATCATTCAGTTCATAATTGTCTTCCTGGGTGTATCTTTTAATTCTCAAAGTCTTCTTGTACTTTTCTATAACCACATCTCAGAATACATCAGTATAACTTCTTCTGGCTGGATGATTTGCAGGAACATCCATCTAGGCTATCTGCGTAGAAGAAAGTTCAGCAAGTCTTTCTTTATCCCTCTGTCTCTTTCTGGCAATTGATAAGAACGGCAATATAGATTCTGCTATCATCTCTGCACGTGATTGTCTTGTGGGACTTCTCGTCACTGGACCCAGTGTGTCTGCATGCATTATCTGTGTGGGCCCAACCTTTGTCAATCCCTTATTTTGCTTGTCTCGCTGACCCTGTCTCTGGTGTTTAAAAGTAGTGTTTGAAACAAGCGCTGTGTGTGATGTATTACTAATAACATCCATTTCAATCTCAGGTATCTGTCAATTTTTTCTAGGGACGGGAATGACTATGAATGGCCTTGGTTGTCTTGTAGTTGCAACGTTTACTTTTCCTTCTTTTCAGACAAATATACAGGAACCTTTGCATCATGTGCTCCTATATAAAAAGCAGTTCTAACTGTCAGTGAAAGCAATATTAGTATGAATACAATACATGTGTAAACAATGCAGTGGTAGGTGATCTTGCAGCATCTGCTTCTGGGGCAATTTGAATGTCTGTTTTCTTGAGGCAGCACAAAATTGCTGCTCTGATTGCACATCTCGAACCTTGTTGTTTTCTGCAGTATTCATCCTTGATCAACTACCTGCTTTCTGGAACCAGTTTCTCCACCAGCCAAGGTGCAAATGTTCCTTTATCGTGAAAAAAGATGAGTTCTGCAAGTGTCTACAAATTCTGCTTCATTAACCAGTTCTTAATTGATGCATCGAATCTGCTTCAGACCAGATGACATTGTAGCTTCCCTGTCAGCATGAACAAAGTTTTAGGATTTATCACTTCCTCAATCTGTCCCTCAGAGGAAGGTTTCTATACAGCTCTGTGATTTCCTTCAGAATAGATCGCCACCTGGATTATGATACCTTCCAGGATCACATTCAAATGTGTAGTATTTCTTGGGTCTCGAAGAAATGTCACCACATCTGTGTGTCTTCCAACGAGATGCAGTTATTCTTCAATTAAACGAAAGAACACCACACTGACCAGTCTATGTGCTGCGTCAGGTGATAGGGGCATTTGTGTTTTCCTCATTGAACTCAGGCAACTTCAAAAACTCTTCAGTGATGATTATGAGCAATCTTCTAACAATTTTCTCATTGTCAGTATTACCAAGAAAATCTGGAATGCAGCAAGTTCTCCCCACCAGTGAAGGATACAAAAGTAATACCAACTCAAAATACGTAAGTATGTGCCTAGAAAAGTCATCACTGTGTAACACCATGAGTAACACCAAACAAGAGCTCTGTGCGGAAGGAATCAGGATACTTTATCCTTTTCCAATTACTGTGTCCACAATCAAAGTTTGGCATATCCTTATTCTTATCAAGGTTTAAGTGTGCCTCAGTCCAAAGTCAATAAACCTTTCTCACTTTCTTGTTATCAAGGCTTTAAGCATGCATCAGTCCAAAGTCAATAACCTACTGTGGCTTTTACAAATGCAAATCTTCTATTACTCTGCAACTAGGATGCACAGAGTGTTCAAATGTGTCCTTTTACCCTTTTATTTATAGCTAAAAAGAGGAGAGTCCAAGTTAAGCCACAGTCCAACTAAAAGTTCTTTAAGCTTTCCACTTTTCGGGTTATGCGTCCTTCTTCCTGATGTTTGTTGCTTCTTCGCGGTGGGGTGTAAACGGAGGCGTCTCTCTGGGGTAGATTTTAGTGTCGCCCAGGAATATCCAAGCTTGCCTACTCTGCACTTTGACAGCAGATGGTGTGACGTCCTCGACAATGAAAGGACCGTGAAAGCGGGGTCCGTCCCACTTTTTCCTTGTGTGATTATGAATCAGGATCCTGTCTCCTGGGTAGATTCTTGGATGTAGACATTCGGGATTTTGGATTGTTGAAGCATCTCTTTCTGTGTTCTGTACTGCTGTACACCCTCATCTCTGCAACTGTCCTGAAATCATAGAAAAACTAGACGTTAAAAAGTTCAAGTAATTTTGCAATTCAAGTCCTAATACTTCTGATATTGGCTGAGCATCACTTCTAACTCAGGATGGAGGCATTAAAGGTGTTCTCATTCTCCTGCCTGTCACAATCTTGTGCGGCATAAGATGGTGGTCAATGCCAGTGGTAGGCAGTGCAACCACCCTTTTTTCGAAGTAAGCTTAAATTTAGCTATTTTTTCTTTTAACAGGCCATTGAGCTTTTCAGAGATACCATTCCCTTGTGGATGATAAGCTAAAGAAAATGTGTGTTTTATTACAAGCAGCAAGGTGATCTGCTCGAAAACTGTGTTAACAAAGTGAGGTCCATTATCCAATCTCATTACTTCACATACCCCCTATCTAGGAAACACCTCACGCACCAAAAACTTAACTGCACAGGTAGAGTCTGGGTGCGTACATGGACCTGCCTCTATCCATCTGGAGAAAGGACATACCACAACTAAAAGGTGTCTGTATCCATTACAAACTTGTATCATGTCAACATAGTC
This sequence comes from Ambystoma mexicanum, assembly GCF_040938575.1. Taxonomy (NCBI): domain Eukaryota; kingdom Metazoa; phylum Chordata; class Amphibia; order Caudata; family Ambystomatidae; genus Ambystoma; species Ambystoma mexicanum. Next base: position 1,190,007,560 of record NC_090932.1, read on the forward strand.
GATTTACAAGTGCTGAAAAGGACCATTGGGTCTTGGGATGATCCCCCTCACTATGCACAGTGTATGCCCAGCCATTTACCAAAAAAAATGCAACATGTTCCATTAGGTTTGGTACAAACCAATCCTCTGCAATGGTTATAGCAAAATTCACCCTAGTCGTATGTGCTGGGTAGTGTAGTTGCTCTAGTACTCCCCTTAATAAGGCTATAGGCATTACTGGTTTACAAGTGCTGTCTTGTCACCAGAATGCTTCAGAGGGGTTTAAAGAACACCCTCTTCACTTCCTCAAGTTCTTTTCTTCTTGCGGTGCCTCCCCTTGGAGCTCTACTATCTGTGTTTTAGGCATATGATTGAATCCGTCGTCCATACTTGTTATTACAGTCAATCTTTTATTTACATCACTGGTTTGAATATTCATCATTCCTATATCTGTATTTGCTATGCGCTTGGCTTCCGTGTCTGCTGCTTGATTTCCGTGCAAGGTATAATCTGTCCCTTTTGTGTGAGCTGCGCATTTAACGACTGCTATGCCCACTGGGAGTTGTAGTGCCTTAATGAACCTCTCCAATAAGGCTGCGTGCTACACAGGCGTGCTGTGTGCTCGGAGGTAGCCCCTCCTTTTCCAGTGCGCTAATCCTGCATGTACCGTCAACGTCACATAGGTGGAGTCGCTGTAAACTGTTACTTCCTGGTCTGCGTGATTCTCGACTGCGAGTATTAATGCCAATAATTCTGCAGCTTGCGCTGAATAATGAGATGGCAATCGAGTACTTACGAGCACTCGAAATTCTCCATTTGTCAAATGTTTCACTAACGCAGTGCCTGTATATCTTTGTCCGTCATTTTGGTCGATTCTTGAAGAACTGTCAGTGAAGACAATCTCTCCCCTTGCGAGTGCATTCTCCTTTACTCCTGGGAGCTCATCACAGAACTCTTCATCGTTCGGACAATCATGTATGGGTTCTCCTTCGGTAATAGGCTCAGCTATAAACATAGCTGGATTCACTATTTTACATCAGATTATTTTAATTGCTGGCGTCGATATGATTACCTCATAGGCAGAAGCCCTTTGAGTAGTCAAAGTGCCTTTTGGTTTATCTAAGATTGCAAATAATGCATGTTTAACAAATAATGTAATGGAGCATCCCATTACTATGTTTGTAGCCTTCTCTATGGCGAACACTGCGACTGCTAAACTTTGTTCACATGGAAAATTACCTCTCATTACTGGGTCAAAAATTCCACTGTAATATGCAAGGGGTTTGAACCCAAATGTAGTTCTCTGTGTGAGTACTGCTGTCATAAAAGTACCATCTGTGTGCGAAAATAAAAATAATTCCTCTGCATAATTGGGAATCCCTAAAACTGGAGTCGTGCAAATGGATTTTTTCAATTCGTCAAACCCTTTTTCCATTGCCTCAGTCCACACAATTTTCTCTTGTGTATCCTGTGCTTTCTTTAAGTCCTGTAAAAGCGGCCTCGTATACGAGCTGTAGTCAAAGACCAATGCTCTGACATAATTGCATAATCCCAGAAAACTCTGCATCTGTTTTATCGTGTGTGGCTTAGCTGTTTTTAGAATGGCCTCAGGTCTTTCATGAGTAACTTTCTTTCCCTCATGTGAAATCAATTGGCCTATGTACAACACTTCTTGTTGACAATATTGTAACTTTTCCTTGTCAACCTTATATCCTTTGTCAGCAAGTATAATTATTAGCTGAACAGAATTGTGTCTGCACTCTTCCTCTGTTGTGCTGCAAACTAAAATGTCATCTATGTATTGCAGCACAATGCTTTCTAAAGCAATATTGCTCAAGTCCATCTGGAGGACTCTATTAAAAATCGATGGGGACTCACAGTACCCCTGGGGCAGCCTTGTGCTTTTTAATCGCACTTATTTAAAAGTAAACAATGTCAAATCTTGTGAGTCTTTGTGCAATGGGATTGAAAAAAACACATTTTTCAAGTCAATCACCGTGAAATATCGTGCATCAACAGGTATATTACATAGAATCGTGGACGGGTTAGGGACTATAGGGAACTCAGCCTCTACAATCTTGTTTATTAGGCATGAATCTTGAATTAGTCTCCAAGACCCCTCTTTTCCTTTTTTCATGGTTAAATTGAATTATTACATGGTGACTCTGATGTCACTAAGATACCTTGGTGCATCATGGCAGAAATCGTCTTGAAAATTCCCTCATATGCCTCTCGGGACATGGGATATTGCTGTGCTCATTGCAAAATTGCTCCTGGTTTTAATTTAATCTTCACTTCCACAACCCCTTTCCATAGGCCTACGTCATAGGGGCCAGTGGTTCATAATGAAATTGGCACTTTCACCATATCTTCATCAAAATATTCAGGATGCTTTTTTTTTCTAGCATCATTCTCTGCGGGACCTCTCTCACGAAACCAGAATTTCAATATATATATTTAGATATACAGCAATCTCCATCTGTCGATCACCCGCTTCCACACCTTCTCATGCTACGCACAAGCTTTTACATCTACACATCTCTCTCTTCTTATGACACCCTTTTCTGGTCAATGCATCCCAAGCAGACAAACTAATAATAATATTAATATTAACACTATTAATAATTCTGTTTTTGTATGCTATTAAGAGGTCACTTCAGCATTTGGAAATGTTACTGGAAGTTTAATGTTTACATGCTACTGAGGGACAGCATTGTTCCTCTTTTTAAATGTTTTTATTAATATGGTTGGTTTATTACAAACCTTTCATAATTACATTTCATCCATCCCATCAAACTGTAAAAACAAAAACCTACAAAGAAGAACACATTTCTCCATTTCCCTGCCCACTATCCATTAGTAGGATTCTAAATAGGACCTCCTCATAGAATTCAGTGCAGAAGAAGAGCACGTGCCTAGTGCAGAGAGGGAGCATGTGCCACGTGTGTGCTAGGCGCAGCACAAAACAGCATTTAGGCGCACCATGTATTCATGGATTTCCCTAGCCATTTGCAGCCGTGGTGCAGCGAACATCTAGCAGCGCCAGTTACGCCCCCAAGAATGCCCTTTGTGCCAGAAAAAGCCACAGAAATCCTCAATATGGCGCAAAGGGACGCACTAACCCTGGACCAGCATACAGCCCCCCCTACACCGTAATCGTGTGAAAAACTGAGTGTACCCCAATTGCGGCAGCCAAAATGCGTGAAAATCACCTCTCGTACCCACTTGAATACGCGTAGCCCACTTGAGCCAGCCAAATCGCATGAAAATCTCCTTGCGGATCCCCTTGAATACGCGTACCTCGTTCGCGCAAGCCAGAACACATTAAAATCTACTTGCGCACCCCCTTGAATACGCCTACCCCGTTCACGCCATCCAAATCGCGTGAAAAAGGGCTACCGTAACCCAGTGAATACGTGTACCCTGCTTGCGCCAGCCAAATCGCATGGAAAGGGCTGCGCGTGTGGTGACAGGTGTTGGGGGGTTCCCCCTGTGGTGTGGGCTGCCTGTGGGGCATGGTCACAGGTGATGGGCTGCCTGCGGGGCATGGCCATGGGTGTAGGGAGTTCCCCTGTGTTGTGGGCTGCCCGTGGGCATGGTCACAGGTGATGGGCTGCCTGCCAGGCGTGGCCATGGGTGTAGGGGGGTCCCCTCTGGTGTGGGCTGCCTGTGGGGCATGGGGAGGGGCCACCCCACAGACAAATCATGTGTAAGAGGGATCCCCCTACACCCATGGGCATTCCCCGCAGGCAGCCCGCGCCACAGAGGACCACCCTAAACCTATGGCCATGCACCACAGGCAGCCCACACCAGATGGGACCCCCCTACACCCATGGCCACGCCTGGCAGGTAGCCCATCACCCGTGGTCGCAGGCAGGCCACATGGCACCATACACCTCATGGCAGGCCCCGACTCATGTCCCCCACCAGTGACGGGCACCTGCAAGCAGGCCTCGACTCATGTCCCCCACCAGTGATGGGCACCTGCAAGCAGGGCCCGACTCATGACCCCTCAACCAACTCATTGTCAGGACATACATTTATGTAGCAAATGTCCACCCAAATGCCACCCCACGCTGCACCCCCACAGTGCAACTCCACACCCATCCATTGTCCCCACTTCGCAGTACAGGCCCCATGACATGTAATTCACAGAAGTACACATGCAAGCACCCAAAGACATGCCCAACATGGGCACACAGCAGTGACACATGACTGAGCCAATGACGACTGACACATGCACCAAACAAATGAGAGCAGACAACAGAAATATATGACTGCATGGAAATGTATCAATAAAAATGAAATTGACCAAATGAAAAGCAAACATGACAATTAAAAAGAAATGAATGTAAATTGAAATGAAATGCAAAATCCAAAGGAACATAAAATCCCAAAAAAGTGCAATTCCTTAAACTGGACCTTGTCCAAAGTCAAATAACCCACAACCAAACGGTAAACAAAAAAACACCATTCCTCCATGGGTAATAAAAATAAAACACAAAATCCATAATACTCCAACTATGTACAAGGAAGTTGGAAGGGTCCATGATCCCAACACAAAATGAAACTTCCAAAAAACCCTATAAAAAAAAAATTATATACAAAAACTGGAGCAATGTCCTTGGACGCCAAAGAAAAAAGAAACGGAAAGGAAACCTAACCCTAAAGAACTATATGCAATGGCGGCGGGCTAGTCCTACAGCTCACCGTTCTTACCAAGAGTTTTGGCCAGGGCATCATCGAACTCCGAGTCTATGGCTCGGAGGTGGGATTGTGCTCTATCCTCGAGGGCTCGCAGGGATGCCGCCATGTTCTCCAACAACTCCCTGTTAGTCTCCTCGAGGAACTCTGCCCACCTCTTTGCCCACCAAATGGAGTTCTCCGCCCTGATCATGGAGAGCCGTGCCCTATCTGCCCGCTGCCGCTCTGCATCTATCTGCCAGTCCATCCGCTGCCACATGGAAGACACACTTTGTCCAGGGTCCTCCTGCCCTTTGGCCGATGCCTGCCCCTGTGGTGTACTTGGCCCGGGTCCTGACGCCTCCTACGTCGAGCCTGCTGCTGCCTTTTAGCCATCTGCCTGTGCCACCACGACTGCCTCTGGGAAGATGGCAACCCCGAGGCCATCGTACACATGCCCTGCTCGATGGTGCCTGCACAACCTCCATTGCCAGGGGTCCTGTTCTGGGGTGACCACCTTTGGTGAACCTCCAACTCCCGACTGAGGCAGGGATGGGATCTCCACCAGCCAGGTCGTGGTGGATGTGGCAGGTCCACAGGGGGCCCTGGCGGCATCTGGGCCAGAAGACGGCATGGAGGACGACTGGTGCATAGTGGGTGAAGAGGAGGAGGTGGTCGCAAGAGCACCCAGCACATGGAGGAAACCCCCCACAATGAGCCGTCCTAGCCAGTTCATGATGGCACACACCTGTTTGTGATGACGTGCGTGGTCCTGCCAGGAATCACTTACATCATCACGAATGACGCGTGTGCGCATCACAATACTGACTAGGACGGGCTCAACTGTGTCACGGATTGCCATGTCCACAGGCAGAGGAATGTCAGTTGACGTGGACCCTCCCCCTACCTGCAGACGGGCCTGGTCCAAGGCATCTGTGCCAGTGCACTGTGATGCAGTATCAGTATCAGGGACAGAATTAGGCACAGGTTCCACCGCGGTGACCTGTGCTGCCTCCTGTCCCTGGACTGCACCACTTGCACCAGTGGCATCACCCCCTCCACGCCCCATGTGCGAGTCTGATGCAGCCTCCTCCTCCTCCGCAACCACCAGCAACCTGGATGCCTCTGCACCATCTTCCACACTGGATTGCCCCTGTAGGGGCTCACCTGCCCCTTCCGCTGCCGAGGAGCCCACTTCCGACCTCGCCCTCTTGGGCATCCCCTCGGCAGCTGCGGCCGCGGATGTAGCACCAGTCCCCTCGCTCCCAGAAGATGACACATGGTGGGAAGGTGACTGGGCCCTGCGTCTCCGACTAGTGGAGGCTTCCCCGCTGCTTTGCTCCACAGTGCAGTCTCCGCACTCTTCCTCAATCACCACTGTAGATAGGGAGAGATTGGACACAAGCATCAGGGTACCGAACAATAGTCTGCTAGACACAAAGCAATTGCACATGAGTGGCACTGTCAAACATCACTGTCAAACATCACCCTTCACAACACACAGGTCAGTGTAAGCAACACACATCCACAAACAAGCATGGCACGTGCAACAGACATTTGCATCCATGTCCAAGGCACTGTGGTAACATCAGAAGGGGGGCTGAACCTTACATGAATCATGGGACATGCACATCAGATGCACACACACCACCGGACAGTCATGCATCTGGCCATGTCTACCTCCTGTCACAGAGCACTCATTGGCAACTGTGCCACATCAGTCAATCTTGTATCGAGATGGACGTGTGTCATGCATTCATGGCGATTCCCAGTCACACATTCATCACGCACATGTACACTGTGCACTTCCATGAGGGTGCCATAAGCATCCATGTATCAAACCACAAACATAGCTGAGTACAGACAAATGCATGCAAACATGTGTACGTCATCACATGCTGGTGCACATCATGCATTCCAGCACAGACACCATTGATGTGGACTCAATGCACGTCCCTGCACACAGACATCCATACATGGGGCATGCCAGACATACAGCCGAGGTGCCCACTTCTGCCGCACCTCAACATGCAGTACTTTGGACAAGTACACATGGACACTTACCACTCGACTCCAGATGGGTCTGCAACTGGAGGACCTGGTAGTGAAGCGCTGGGCGTGTGCGCTCCAGGACCCAAATCTGGATGTTGCTCAGCTGGTCCTGGTGCTCCACTTCTCCATGAGCCGCAACGAAGCGCCGGGCCTTGCTGTGGGTCCAGGACCTGAAGTCCTCCCAGTGCTTCAGGATGCGTTGGTAGTCGCGGGATGCCACCCCCACCGTGTTGATGGCATCCACGATATCCGACCAGATCCTCCTCCGTCCTTCCTTGTTGAGGCGCGATGATGAGAAGAGGGCATCATAATGCTCCAGGACTTGCTCCACCAGGATGCCAACTTCATTGGCAGTGAAGCTGGCAGCCCTCTGCCTCCCTGACTGGAGGTTGCCACTAGCCCAGGATGGTGTTTGGTCCGACATGGCAACCCCCAAGGCAGGTGTGGGTGGGCAACTGGATCCTGGGGCTGGGCTGTGGACCGATGGTACAGCAGTCGGGAGTCTTCTGTATCAGTAGAGGTGGTCGCAGCAAGAGGACCTCTGGCAATGTCTTCTGTGCAGGCACCAAATAGCAGGACAGGTTGGCAGCAGGCTGGCTGGCAGCAGCTCATAGGAGGCTGCTAGGGTGTTTGGGGGGCAGGTAAATGGCCTTTTGGGTAGGAGCATGATCTTCCGTGTGTAGTCTTGTGGCCAGCTTGATGCAGAGTGACTCTGCATGTGAAAAACAGCACATTAGCGTGAAATTCGAGGAAAGGCCCTTAGTGCATAATCGGGTAAGTGACGTGACGCATGCGGGCGTTGCCTTCGGCACGGGTTAAAGATCCCTGCGGGACAGCATTTCACTGTACGTGCTTTTCGTGGAGACCGACGTGTGTGTTTCTACTACTCGTGGGTTCACACATGACATCTTCCAGCACTTAGAGTTCGTACTTCTTGTTTTGGTGGGGAGTTGCCTACACTCACACGTGCATGTGTTTTTCTTTTCAATGCAAGGCTGATGGTGAATCACAAATGCTTATTTTTCCCACTGTGGTTCCCCCTGTGTGTCACGTACCCCATTTTCGAGGTCAGAGTAGCCTGCGTGTTCTATGTGTACCCTTTTTTTGTGTCCCTGGGTGCCACGCCGTACTGCAGGAAGTTTATTCCATGCACATGGGCTACCGGGGGATGTGTGCACGTTTATTATCATTTTTTGGGGTGCCTCAGCATTGCGTGACCCATCTTTTTTCACCAGGGGTCACAGACAGTCTTGCAGCAGCACAGGGGTCCGTCTAACATCACGTACCCTGCCCCCTTCACCCCAATTGCCCAGGACAATTGTTGTGTGTACCTCCCATTGGCAATAGTCCATCTGCGCCATGGTTTGGAGGCCACCAAAAGGGAAGGGCAGCAAAGCTGCAGGACCTCCCAGGGCTGGGCATGGTGGGGCACGTGCTGGAGTGGCCAGGGAGTCCAGGGAGGCCAAGGTGGACGCGGAGGGGGATATGGCCAGGGTGTTCTGCAGGGGCAAGATGTCCAGCCAGATGCTGGGACAGCCATGCCACCCCCCCAGCGGCTCAGGGAGATGCTGCTGCTGCAGTCATCCCCGGCGCACATCTGACCCCACAGCCAGTGTCATCTGCTGGCACAGGCAACCAGGTAGTGGAAGCTGCAGGTGCAGCTGCGGCATCCACCACCCATGCTTGTGGTCAGCCAAAGCAGGCTGACTTGGCACAGGAGTCGTCCCAGGCAGATTTTCAGGTGAGGAAGGCCAAGCCACATGTGCCTAAGGTAGCTGTGACCAAGGCACATGTATCTGGGGCAGTGGTGACATCTGCTGCCCCTAGCAGCCGGGTGGTGGGAGCTGCAGAGGCAGATGTAGCCAACACCACCCCGGCAGTGAGTCTGCCAGCCAGGACTGTGTCGGTCACAGTCCTTGGCACAGAGGCAGTTGTGCCACTGGGTCCTGGCAACAGCACCCAGCAGCCAAATACTCAATTCAGGCCTTCTGTTCTCATGCCAAGGACTACTGCCATTGGTCAGTCCACCATCGCCACGCCCCCTACTGACCAGAGCGGCATTAGCCACTCAGGGTCTGCACAACGAGCCAAGAGGAGGAAGTGTGCTTCTGCGCAAGAGGCTGGGACCCCAGACACGGCTCTGGCCTTCGGCACGGCAAGGAAGAAGCCTTTCAATAAACAGGAACTGGACTTCCTTGTGGACTACGCATCGGCACACGACCGCGATATGCTGGTGGGCTCAGGTTGCCATACTACACCTGCCCCGCGCCAGGTCCACTGGCAGTGCATTGCGGATAGTGTCAGTGCCATGGGATATGAGAGGCACACAGCTCAGGATTGCTACAAGTGTTGGACTGACCTCTGACGCTGTGCAAAACAAAAGTGGGCCTCTAATTACTCCCTGACTCTGGTGACTGGCAGTGGGCCACCACCAGAGGTGGATGAACTCACTCCGCATGAGGAAACCGCTGCGGAGTTCATCGATCAGGGACTTATCCAGGGAGTGGGAGAGACACAGGATTATGATGCAACGTCCGGTGAGTGTTGATGCTTGTGTGTCCAGCCCCTATGTGTGTTGCTTGTGTGATGTGTTGTGATTGATTGCCAGTTCAGGCTTTGTATTCATGAGTTGCATGTATGACACATGCAATGTTTGACTGATGCGTGCTTGTAGTGATGCAGTCTGCATGCATTCCATGTGCTGCACACGGGGGCAGTCCTCATCACCACACATGCACCCTACATACATACAAGTCACTCAGCAGCGTCTCCTGTCCACGTTGAAGCTCACTGACATGTTTGCATATAGCCTGTGGTGTTGTTCCACTCAACACTCGGCTTATGTCGTCACATGACTGATGGCTATGTGAGGTCACCTTGCAAGCTGCTCCTCCTCACGGGCATGCTTTCTTGCCTCTCTACCACCCTGCAGCTCACTGTCTCCATGGTAGTGGTGATTTCCGTGTTGGACTACTGCAATTGCCTGTTCCCCATTCCTGTGTACATGTACACTTCCCTATTCAACCCTGCCAAACCTGTACTGTGGGGTACATTCTTTGTCCTTGATGCATGGTGTCTCACTTGGACCATGCAGATGGCACAGGCTCAGAATGGACATGAGTGTTCATTCATGGACCATTGTATTCCCTGCAAGCCCCTAAGGGTCTGTGGCAGGCTACTCATTGTACTACATCTCTGGTATTTTATCCGTCTCATGGTATTTTGTCTTCCATATCATGCTCACTCAGGGTCACTTCCTCTTCTTGCACATGTTTAGGGTATCCTTGTCTGTGTTCAGCACAGGTACAGCCACCCTGCCTCCAGACAACTGGTGGTGTGGCTTCTGCATGTATAGATGTACTAGTGATGGTTCCCCATATGTCCGGCTTTCTGTCCCTCTCTCATCTGCTATAGTCTCAGTTTACTGAGATGATGCAATTGACATCTGCCAACACTGCCTGCAACTTCACTGTACTATGGTCAGCCATTCAGAGCCATGTTCTGACACCCTACCGTTCCCCGGGGGTGGGGGGATGGGGTTCACTGTATCCCTACAACCCAGTGCCAACACTTTGCACATGATGACTGCACTTGCCCTTACACTGCCGTCATGTCACAAGATAGACATCACTACGTTTCTGTTTCAGTTGATATTTGAGGATGTACGCATGTCCTGCACTGCACCCACACACTTCTGAGCCATGTTTCACCCTTAAACATGCCTATTCAATTGTGTGATGTCAAAGTTACCTGGCATGTATGTATCCATGTGCCTCCCTTCACTATATTTCAATGCACTTTCATTGTTGCATCCAGTGACACGTGGACTTTTTTTATATTTAATTTCTTGTAGTGCTGTTCTATTTGACTAACTGCTGTGGCTATTTGGGAATTGTACCATGGCTATGCTATGTGCCATCTCTTTGTTGACATCTGTCATTTTCGGCTAAGATCTATGCCTGCCAGTAGGTTGTGTGTGATGCAGGTGATATGCAAGATGCAGTACGTGTGTGGGTTTCACATTTGACACACATCCATGTCTGCTTTCAGTGTCCCCTTCCATTTCATTGCCACTGCATGCCTGCCGGAGTTTGTGTCGTTGTGACATGGCTGCCTCATGTGTTGGCCCTCAAAATTGTGTTGTCTATGCATGTGGTATGTGCTGCTGACCTGTGTGCTCATGTGTTTTTCTAATTTGTGACAGGTGATGATGCACAGGAAGCAGAAGAGGAGGAGATGGCAGACAGGGGGGAGGGTTCGAGTCAACAACCATGCACTAGTGGTGGTATGATTCTGAGGATCTCTTTGATTCTGATGTTGAACTGGATGATCATCAATCCATGCCAACTATGGTGGGTGATTCTTCAGTGGATGCTGTTCTGTCTGCCACACCTGCAGTGTGGGTTGAGCCCTCAAGGGGCTAGTCAGTGTTGCAATGTCTGCATGTGGTGGTTACGGGTGCAGGGGCATGCTCCACACCAGTTGCTCCTTTTCCTGGGGCAGCAGATCGACAGAGGAATGCAGTCCTGCAGCCACAGGCAGGTCCAGCACAGCAAGGACCACGTCTCATTGGGCCCAACAGTTGTGGTGTCCAGCAACGCGGTGACCGTGTGCCACCGAGGAACACTGGGTAGGAGAATGCCATGTATGCCATTGCACAGCAACAGGGGGGAGCGATTGAGATGTTGGCTCAAGGCATGGAACGTGTGGCTGATTCCATTCTCCCCCCTGATAGGCAGGTGGAGCTTGAGCAGCAGGCAACGCAGTTCACGTGCTGCTCCCTCAGGCTGGGCACTGCTGCCTCCAACAGGGCCCGCCAGCCTCAACTGGTGGCTGTGCGCTCAGCTATTGCTGCTGAGGGACAGGCCCACAGGGAATCCCTAAGGGAAGATAACGCCTCCCTCAGAACTACTCTGGCTGCACTCATTATGAGCCAGGGGACATGGGCAGAACAGAGGATGGAGCAGCTGGAACACACTATCTCGGCCGAACTCCATCCAAGCCGGGATGAGGTCTGTCTGTCATATGAAGCCTTGCTGGCAGGGCTTCGTGTTACACGTGGGTCCTTGCAGGAGGAACTCTGTGTTACACTTGAGGTGCTACATGGTGACCTCCGTGCCATATTCTGGCAGGGCCAGGCTTACCAAATTTAAAAGGGATACTTTTGATTATATGAATGATATTGTATACAACTGGCAGGAGTATTACCACCATTGGAATCTCAACAGAACAAGACCTAGGAATCCAGATTCATCAAACTCTGGTAATGATAGTAGCTCGGGCAGCATAGGTGAACCTACACAAACAGGTTCTAAGAGCTCAGCTGCTGACGCAGCAAGAAGAACACCTCCACCATCTAACGGAGGGACAGAACCCCCTGAATCAGCTATAATAACACCAGTTATAGGCTCACCAAGTCCAAATGACACTGGGGCTTTTTTAGGCCTCCGTGACAAATCAAGAGAAAAACGAGGAGAGGGCAAAGCAAAACAAAACATTTCTAAGAAAGTTCTTACTAGTGGTCAACTCGAAATGCTAAACCGTGGACTGTCATTCATCCCTACGAACAACACCACCTTGTTTGAGGAAAAAATTTGCCTCCATAGGGCTATTAAGAAAACTTAGACTCAAAATCTTTTTTGAGTCCGATGAGAATCTGGAAAATCGTCAATCCGCGGGTGAAACATTGGAAATACTTCCGAAAAGTAACTTTGATCCACACATACAGAACTCCATCCTTAACCTCTTTGAGAAGAAAGTCATTACGGACTTGAAACGGATGAACTATCAAATTTCTACTCCTATCAATGTAAAGAAGTGCCAATTAGATCATGTGGAAGCATTGGCTAAAGATGAATCCCTAACCATAAAACCAGCCGATAAAGGCGAGCTATTGTTGTCATGGACACGGATGACTATAGAAGAAAGTGCCTGTCACTACTTAATGAAGTTGGTACCTATACTAAACTGAATGGCGATCCAATCATGAGAAGCTGATCGCTGATTGAAGAGATCATCGAGGAAGCCTTGGACAATAAATGGATTAGCTGTAAAACAAGTGAATTTCTGATTAACCAGCATCCAATCACACCGGTGTTCTACGGATTACCAAAAATTCACAAAAATCAAAATGATCCTCCATTAAGACCGAATGTGGCTGGAACGGACAGCATTTTCGATCCACTATCCATTTATATTGACCGGTTACTTCAACCACTCATTCAGAACATCCCCACGTACCTTAAAGACACGACAGACTTCCTAAACTGTATCCAAGAAGTCAGAGCACTTAGCCCAGATTGCATATTGTTCAGTATGGATGTGTGCAGTTTGTACACTTCCATCCCACATGTGGAGGGCATTCAAGCTGTAGAATGGCTACTGTTAAACTCACAGGCAACGAGAGGTGACCCAGAGCTGATTGTGAAACTCCTTAACTTAATACTGAATAACAATTACTTTAGATTCTAAGGGAATTTTTACCTTCAAGTTACGGGAACATCTATGGGGTCAGCAATGGCCCATGTATATGCTAATACCTTTATGTACAGATTTGAGCACAGACATGTCCTGGAGAATGAGAATTGGTCAAGCAGAATACTGTTATGGAAACGCTACATCGATGATATCTTTGGAATTTGGTGTGGCACTAAGGATGAACTTACAGCTTTCTTCAACTTCTTAAACTCAGTACATCAAAGCATCAAATTCACGTTGGAGGTAGGCACACCATCCCTACATTTTCTGGATGTCAGCCTGGAGATCAAGAATAATCGAATTGCAACTGACGTCTACCACAAACCGACAGATTTGAACAACCTATTGCACTTCTCGAGTTTCCATCCGAAGTCAATGCTAAGTAATTTGCCCTACAGCCAAATCCTAAGGTTGAAAAGGATTGTCTCTGATCCAGAAGGACTTGACGTTGAATGCACCAGGTTGTTGGGTAAATTTGAAAAGAGGGGCTACCCACAACCCGTCTGGGAAGAAGCTAAGGAGAGATCCTCTAAGGTTAGCAAGGAACAACTTCTCACGTCTAAAATCAAAAATAAGGAGACTCCATTACTTTACATCTCAAAGTACTCCCAGCAAAGTTTTCAAGTAGTTATGATCTATTGCTTGAAAGACTATTTCCCAAATACCCAATGATGGCCTTCAAAAGAGGCCAGAACTTGAGGGATAAACTTGTGCGAGCCGAGAAGCCACCTAAAGATAAACAGACGTTTCTACAAACAAAAAAGAAGGGCACATTCCCATGTCTGGGATGTTCCCATTGTAACAATGTAATTAAAGGTGAAAATATATCACATCCCCTTACGGGCAAGAAATTCAAACTCCGGGACTACGCGACCTGCATGTCGACAGGTGTTATCTATTCAATTAAATGCCCCTGTGGTAAACTATACGTGGGCCAGACCACAAGAGCGGTGAAGGAAAGAGTAACAAAGCACAAATCCAACATCAGGTGCAAGAACACGAAATCTCCATTGACAAGACATTTCATGGAACACCACCATACGGTGGCCCAGATTAAGTTTCAAGTTTTGGAGGTCGTCAAGAAGCCACATAGAGGGGGAGACTACCAATCCATCCTCTCCCGCAGAGAGAAATTTTGGATACACCAGCTAGACACACTTAACCCACAAGGGCTCAATGAGGAGTTTTCCCTGAGGTGCTTTATCTGAACTTAGACCAGACCCCTTGTTCTTTTGTAGAATAATGGTCTCACCACTATGTAGTGTAAAATGATGCCCCCTTTTTCATTTCCTTTTTTCATTTGTCCCCTCTGGTTTAAACTACTTGGGGTTGAGGACATTTTAATCAGTTCACCCCCTATTTAAAACCTTTTACTAGATTTTCTTTCTCCACAATTCTCCTGAATTCTTTCTCTAGTTAATTGATTGAACTGGTTTAAAGGTTAAAGAATTCTACCTGAATAGACATAACAAACGCCATTATTTGTTATCCACAGTGGAATAAATGTTAAGGTCTAATTAGTCTGGGACATGTTGACCGGCCCACTGTTCATAAGCTCAAGCTCTGCAGTACGTTGTGGGTTCCATCTATAGCATATTGGCAGATAATGGGGAGTATGATCTTTCTTCCTTGTCCTTTTCTTTGGTGTTTTTTCCACTTGGACGCCAGTTCGTTGTTCAGACATGCACATTCAACCTGAATTATGTTATAGAAATTAAAATGTTGTTGTTCCATCTGGGGGATCCCTACTGTGGCCACAGTGCTTACCGCGCATTCTCATTTACCATAGTCAATTCATATAACTTACTTGGTTTTGGTCTTGACCAACATGAAGGACTTATTATTTTTATTTTACACGGCATTGTGTTTTACGTGCCTTTAAATTGTTTTACATTGATGAGCAGATATTGTCTATATGCTGCAGCAGTCACTTTTTTCACATTACAATGGACATTTTAAAATGGCGCTCCCATATGCACCCGTTTAAGAGCCACGTTGTGCATTGTGTGCTCACTTAGGACGTCTTCTATGTTTACCACGCACACGCTTAGTCCTAGATGGGCTACTGTTTGTGTCGAGGGTTGTCAGGGAAACCAGTAGACCCACCTCAGCCTGCACGGGGGACGCATCCTTTTGCTCGGAGGCGCTCGCATTCGGGAAGCGTCCATCCGTAAATGCGGCTGTCTTTCTACACGTGTCCGTGTATCCCTTTGGATTCCATTGCAGAGGTAAATATAATATGTTTTCACAGGGGGCCAACTTAGTGCAGACACAGATCCCGTAGTTCCGCTTTGTGGAGCTGATTGAGCTCTCTTGTCTCCTTATTTCTCCATACAGAACATTACAGTTTGGTTTGCGAAATTTTTTTGGGGATACTTTAAGATCACCGTGCTAGCAGAGAACACACTCGTTTTCTCCCGTCATATCTTGTAACTTTAGAGGTAAGCCGCGGCTTTACATTTGGCCCTGCTTTTTAGCGCTAACTATATAGAAACCACACAATTGTGTTGATGTACAAGTAACGTGGGACACACGCACCTTTAGCTTTTTGCAAGGCTATTGCTTTTAGAATGTGGCTCAAAAAGGTTACACCATTGTTATTACCTCTTATGTGGGAAGTTAGTATTCAATCTTTAGAATCGCTTTATTTTTGTTTGACCCTTAGGCACTATGCACTTTTGAAAAGAGCATTTTCCTTCACTGACCGGCGGGAAGAATTGGAACATACCATGCTCTAAGTGAAAACATATACTCCACCTTGATTAAACTTAAGGTATGCCACCATTTGAATTGCTTAGATGCATTTAATGGAGGCTGATGTAACTGATAGGCATGCCATTATTTGAATGGCCTTAATATATGCAATGGAGGCCGTTGTCAAGGATAGGCAACCAATAGCAACTCTGTTTGACTACTTCTGATGTAATTAATGTGCACTCTCTGGCACACTGGTCACAGGTGGGACCCCCCTAGCTGGGATGACTCGGATGAATATCCTTTACAGATGTCTTTGAACTGAACCCAATAGGATAGACCTATACATGTAATGTCTATGTGAGATTAATAATAATCACTTTGTTTAATTTCTAACATATGAATATCTTGTCTATTGAAACAGCTCTTTGGGCCTCATTACGACCCAGGCGGTAAGGGGTTTACGGCAGCGTAAACAGCGCCGACCCTTACCGCCTGAGTACGAGGTCCCTTAACGCCATGGCGGATTTAACACCTGCTTTTAGCAGGTGTTAAAATCCATGGCGCTAAGGGACCATGGAGTTAATTACGCCACCGTAATTTACGGTGGCGTAATTAACGCCTTCCCCACTCCCATTATGCCCTATGGGGCAAAAATGGGAATGGGGAAGGGTAAATGGGGATTGGGGACTTACCGCCCCGCCAAGGTCGGAATGGGGCGGTAAGTCCGCCAACCACCATGGCGTAAACATAGTTTACGCCATGGTGGTAAAGTCACGGCCCAGGCGGTAACTTACCGCCTGGGTCGTAATGAGGCCCTTTATGTTTATTTAGGTTCCACAGTCCAAATCTACTAGGCACAAGAAGAAGGGATGTGTATCCCGAAACGCGTCAGCCACAAATTGTATACATGGACTATCATTGTTTATTGTTTTCATGGTATTTTGTAGACAGTCATTTTGGCTTTTTTACTCTAAGGCTTTATGGTTAACTAATTGTGACTATAATTAAAACCACCTTTTGGTGCCTTTATGAAATCACTGAATGTTTATCTTTATTATTTACCTAATCTGAAAATTATTGTTTAACTATTACTAACGCTATTGAAAGTTGTTGAACCATCCTTTGGATTTATGATAGAGTGCAGGGGACGGGAGGGTTCCTACCTTTGGATCCTCGTTTCTCCTCTACATATACTGTTGCAGTGATCCTGTGCCAAGTTCACGTTTCCTCCCCCGCACCTCAAAAAAGTATTGACATTACTTTACACCATTGATTAAATTAATTTCTAAATATACAATATTAGGGAGTGCTTCTACTGATCCACCTTTTTTCACAGGGCCAGGCTTACCAAGCCTGCATGCTTGCATGCCGTTGAGGGACTTGCTGGGGTATGCGAGGTCAGGCACCTGTGCCACACGCACCTCCTGATGTACAACCATCGAGTGACGATGACGATTTATCTCTGACTCAGGTCGAGCCGTGAAGACCAAGAGCCCATGGAGGATTTTTTTTTGTCTCAACATCATCGCATGTGGGTGTTGAGGTGCACATTGCACCTCCCCCCTCCACAGCTCCCCCCCCCCCCAGCTCCGCTATGGCCATTTTTATTTTTTGTCTATTGTGCATTTATGTTACAGTGTGGTGCTATGTGGCATCTGATGGCATCCACTGTATGTTCCGGCTGGGCCCATACAGGCTTGTCTCGTCTTTGTGTCTGTGGCTTGGGGTCCAGACACTTATGCCACTCCTGCTTCCCCTTTCCATGGGCGCACAAGGATGGCACCGTGTGACAGTAACTTATACAGAGGCATTGGACCTCCGTCATATCTGTGGCCAGTCTGAAGTCCAACTTGTGTATACACCCCTAGTAGGGATTCATGATGGTTTCTCCAGTGCATGGTTGGACTGCATTTTTGTGAGTATATTGTTGACTGTGCATGATTTCATTTAGCTTATTCATGTATTGCCTTGACTGTATACATTGTTGATGCACTCAATGCTGTATGCAGTCCCATGCCTCTTTGGCTGTCAAAGCCACTCTCAGGTGGACTTGTGGTGGCAATGTCACATTCAGGCACTTGTTCTATGGTGTTTCCTCGCTGTCTGACATTGTCACTGTTGGGTCCTGTGTTCATGATATGTTATGCTGGTAAATTGATAGTACTGTGTTGGTTTTGCTTATGATGTGTCACGGGATCGGCAATATGTTTCCGTTGCAGATGTGTCCTCAATGGAGTGGTTCACATGGGAAATGTGCGCAACACTGAAGGTTCATGCATTTGTCATGGTAACATGCATTGAATAGCCCTGCTAACACCCCCCCCAACCCCATCACCACCATAACATCCACCTACGCACACACTACTTGCCTTCTGAGACATGCTGTGCCCCTGCTGCACAAGTTCACATTGACTTTCGTGATACTGAACTGGCACCACAGGCTCATTTTTTTGCTTTGTTTTTTTATGCAGCTGCAGGGGTTTCCAGGCCGCAAACACCACTCACTGTACTGTGTTGTGTAGTGAGCGGGGTGTTGCGGGGGACTACCTTGCAGCACCCACATTTTCTTTTCTTTTTTGGGATTCTCTGAAATGCATGCCACCAAAGGTACAGGTTTTGGTGTTCACACCTTTGGTGGCAAGCATTTACGTGCTTTTAGTATAGGTTGGATATTTTTGTTCACTCTTTTCTTCAGAGTCTGTGTCTGAGGGGATTGTCTGTGGCCTGTTTCCATTTGTGACGGTGCACTTTGTGACGGTTGTGTCATGTATGTTGACATTTTTAGTGTAGTTTTCACATTGCATGCCATGGCATGGTGTGTGGGGTGAGTGACATGGGGTTGAGGGAGGTTTACATGACATACCAGCATTTTGATGTGATTTTTTTGCATGGGGGTAGAATCTGTAGCTTGCATGTGTGCCTTTTGGTCACACAGGATTGTGTTTGTTTAAGTGGCTAAGGATGCGATGCACACAATGCTGCAATTCCAAGGACACATTCTCAGGGTGTTATGGTTGTGACGGATGACTGTCCCTTTGTCATCATCGATTGTCACCTGGAATGTGCCAGGCCTGTGTGCACTCCGCAGGGGGGGAGTTTAGGTGAAAAAAGTAGCCACAAGCTGGGTATGGGCTGCCCTGCCACGTGCCCTTTCCCCTCCCATGAGCAGCGGCCGTGCATGTGGTTGGGGAAGTGGGGACACCACCATGTCCACTGGTACCCCCCGCCGGGTTGCAACATTGTGCAGGACACATGCTGCCACAATGATCCTGCACACTACTGGGGCGCATATAGTAGCTGCCCACCAGAGCGGTCAAGGGAGTGGAAACATGACTTGAGCACTCCGAATGTGCGTTCCACTATGCCCCAGGCTGCAATATGGGCCGCATTGTATCTTACCTGGGGTGGTGTGGTGTGGTTCTGTATTGGCGTCATAATGTAGGTGCTCAGAGGGTAGGCACTGTCCCCTGGGGAGGTTATAATGGTTGTCATTAGTTCAATTCCATGAATACATGTTGTTAGCGCGTGTGTGGGCGTTGCAGGGATTTCGATGCTGTACTTCCCCCGTTACGCCCACATTTTCGTGTGTTGTTCCCCATTCCACGTGTTCCGCCCCCTTTTTAGGTGTGTGCGCTGGACATTGTGCATCTTCACTGGGCGACTCGCGCACAACTTTCAGGATGTTGCAGTGACGTGTGCGCCACACGTGGTTTCAGCGCAGGTTCCAGGTAAGCCAGGTGCAGTGCCTTCCATGAATTGGGAAACGGGCGCAAGCTGCATTTTTCATGCTTGCACCACACATTTCGGCGCACAATCATTCCATGAATCACCCCGTAAAGGTGCAAAACCTTCTCCAAACATTTTTATGCAGCCAAAATTATTCAAACATTTTCCCAGATTATGAACATTTCCCATCACTCCTCCGAAGTTAACGATTTGCATCGTACTGCCACCTCACTCATATATTTCTCTCTCAAAAGTAACAACTGACAGCACACTGTCAACTGGTGTTATGTTGTCTCAACCATATCGTGCCTCTTGCAAAATCTACAAAACGCAGTATTGTGCTCAAATTGCCTTTTCACAATGAGGACCTCTCTCGTTGGCAGAGTGTTCAATCTTAGCCTCATGAAGTACATCTCTTTATCTGCAATTTGGAAATACCTAGGAAGTTGGTTTACCGATCACTGTTCATGAGCCAGATACAACGGCAGCCTGTACATACTTCTTTTTACTATAGTATCAATCCAGTCTGCTCGACTTATCTGGTCTTAACCATGTCAGGGTTACTTATGAGTACCTTTTCAGTTAGATCAATTATTTCTAACCCCTCTCTAGAATTCATTTTCCAGGAGTTCAAATCCCCTGTTATGCTCACCTGGTCTCTGCGGGGGCATTGGGGCACGGTTGGAGCCCTCCTTTGACTTGGCTCCTCTGGATCGCCTCCCTCTCCCAGTTGCTGCAGGGCCTGCTGTTCTGGATGCTGGTATTACCCCTGAGAGAAGATGAGAGCTAATGAGAATGGCGTGGAGGGTGTTGTGACTTTCCACGACCCTCTTGTGCCAAAATGAAGTATGCAAGCGTTTTCCCATGCAAGCTCACCTGTTGTGTTGTAATGTTGAGCTATCCATCCTGCTTATCGTAGCAGGGGCGCGTAGAGCGGACTGAGTTGCTTCACTGGTCCGTGGAAGTGTTGATCCAGACAGGCTGTTACCAATCCACTTAGACGGTAAGTCTTTTGGCTGTGATTATAGTTTGTTTATTATAATGTCTTTGTCTTGTTCAATAATAATTCTTGCAATGTCTAATCTCATCCCTATATGTATGAAGAAGCAGATCGGAGTTGTGGAGCGAATCCGGGGAGTTCCTTGAGCCTGATGGAACTGGTAAATTGGCCTTTATAATGGAACTCTAGGCACTGGTATGGCGGCCAAGCGTTTGTTATTGTTATGAATTCTAACCTGTTGTTCTCTCTTTTCTCTTGCAGAAGAAGGCTGACGGTGAAGAACGAAGTCCGGATGCTCGATGCAGCTCCGCGGTTGCAGGGTGAAGACGTTGCGAAGAAAAGGAACAAAGTGGAGCTCCGGTTAGCTGGACGCGACTCTGGTAGTGATGCGATGCAGGTAAGAGGCGCGCACAGCGATGGAGTAGCTGGATTCAGGTAAGAGGCGCTAGCTGGATTCAGGTAAGAGGCGCACACAGCAATGGAGTAGCTGGAATCAGGTAAGAGGCGCGTACAGCGATGGAGCAGCTGGAAGCAGGTAAGAAGCATCCTCAGCGATGGAGATGCTGGAATCTGGTAAGATGTCTTCAGAGATGAAGCAGCTGGAGTCAAGTGGATGCGCAGGTAAGAACAGCGGTAAGCGTTACACTGAAAAAACAGAACAACGTGAAGCAGAGGCATGTGGATGGGTTGGCCTTATATAGGCTGGCCCTGGCCCCTCCCTTTAGCCCCGCCTAGTGGCTCCACCTCGCCCCACCCAGGGACTCCTGCACGTGCCTTCCAATGTTGTTCTATGGCCACCCCCGGCCCTGCTGCATGTGCCTTAGGCACAGAGTGTGATAGGCACACTTTTACATGAGCCTGGCACCTGAGGCGCCAGGATTGGGTCCATTTGGACCCTGGGGATGAGGGAGAACTGGCCCTTAGTTCTGTGGCCATGACAATCCCGTCATATCCCCTTTTTTTCACTTTTTAGGATTTCAAAGGGCGGAAGATTTCCACCCTCTATACATATCTGATATAGGTTTCGAGATCTCCACCTAACCATTCATTGTAAAGACTGCAAGCCCAATTCAAATCTTATCAAGGGTACTGGTCAAGATTTTGGAAGACCAAGTGCCCACTTCCAAAAGAGACCCTCCATCAAGTCCTAGAATTCCATTGGAAGATTTACAGCCGTTTCTGCTTTGTATAATAAAATTGGGGTTACTTTTTGTTTGTAAAAAGTTACTATTGGAACCAGGCTAAATTTTCCAAATCTACTATGTATCTTTCTTGTCTGAGCTGCCAGTCTTATACACTTCAATCTCAATGCCTCCATCCACAATTTCTCATTTACATTACAGTTAATTGGTACTCCAAAATAGATGATCAAATCTACCGATTCTTTTTCCTCAGCACTCGCTACCCAGGTGAATTTCGGTTTTCTTTTCCCTCCGGTATTATAGAGCACCATAATTTTAGTCTTTTCAACATTTATTCTTAGCACATTTGCCTGAAAGAACAATTCTAGTTGGTTCAACCTCCTCTTCAGGCCTATCAGCGTTTGATCGATAACGACCAGGTTGTCCGCATACATAACCCATGGAATAGATTGCTCATAAACGCTTTGGGCTTGCTCTAGATCGAGAAAAGGTAGGTATTCCGCTGCTTGTTCTTAATCACCCTCATCTTGAGAATGTTTAACAGGAGTAGATTCAAACTTGTGCCTACCCCTGAGACACATCCTGCTTGTCTTTTGTCGAGGTGGCCCGAGTCACTCACCCTCTTATTCAGGTGCCAAAAGAGGATTGTAGCAAAGATTGTCCCCAAAGTATCCAGGGGGGAGATAGGTATGTAATGTTTTGGATTATGCCTATCACCCTTCTTGCATATTGGGGGGATCAAGGCAGCTCGCCAAGAAGAGAGGATATTTCTGGCTAATAGCACTTGATTGAAGAGTGCCACACAAAAGTGTGCACAGTCGTCAGGATTCTGCTTCAACATGTCATTATTCAGGCGGTCCAGGCTGGGGGCTCTAGAGGAGTTCAGCTTTGTAATTAAACTCACAATAGCATCTCAGTCAAATTCTATAGAACCCCTGGTGTGGATTTTCCCCAGGCTTACCAATGCCTCATGACCCGCACCCGCAAAGAGATCTGTGAAGTATTTAATCCATATATTTTCTGAAACTGCAGGGGTCATAGAAGCCAATTTGAAAGTTTCTTTCTCCACCTTTTACACCACCAAAGGTCTCTTTCAGCATGCTGCTTACCGCACCCTCTAGTTACATGGGTGAGGTGCACTCTTCACCCCTAGCCTGTTGACGTTGGCAAGGAGTCTTGTAAAATGGATGAATTTTGTGCTTTGTGAAAAGAGGATGTACTCAGCACACCATTCTTTGCCAATTCCATAATACCGCTGGTCTCCTTCAAATCCTCTCTTGTCACATGGGTTAGCAGATTTGCATCCACTACAGGTCCTATGGGTCTTGGTGCCCTGGAGGCCAGGCCCTGATTGTCATTGAACATCGGGGTCGGGAAATTAATACTCGCACAGTTACTGAGCTTTCACTGATGAGTTCTCGTAGAGCTCAAAACGGCTATATCCTTAGCAAGCCGCGTCACCAAGATCGTATACTGACATTCCAGGACTGAGCCTGGTGAAAAGGAAAAAGCAGAAGGTGCCGGCCTTGTGGCGACTCTCAGGATGTTGTAAAGTAGCATACTCTGAGGAATCTGGACGATTGAAAACAGTTTCTAAGTATGCATAATCATCCTCTAGGACAGTGCCCTCAATCGAGGTCTGTCTCATCTGACTTATCAGCCCGGGGCTTCTCCTATTCTCTGTGCATAATATAGACTTCGTGCCGGACGTTAATGGAGATTGATCCTGTCTAGAATTGATGGAATTAGTAGCGATCGCCAAAGAGACCGTAGAGGCCATCAATGTCATGCCTGTGGTATGACTGGAGGACAGCCTCATTGTTGTATTACCTGGGCTAGGGACTCCGGATCTGGTCAATGCCGAGGAGGGGGCTGTATGCGATATTAGCCGCTTCTCGTTCCCCCGCTTCAAGTCCAACTGGAGGTGGGCTGCTACCTGAGTCACTTTCCCGATGCATCAGAGCCATTACCCCCGCCCTCTATATTTTCAACACCGACATTTGTATTTGTTCGTTTGAGCAGGTTGGTGAAATCAAAGTGTGGCACGATATTTGCAATCTCCTCTCGCTGCTTCACCGGCGCCAAGTGCAGGGAGCCGTTGGCAACATATCACCACTCCACCAATAGCGCCAATATTAGTGTTAGTGATAGAGTTGGAGTTAGAGTTAGTGGTAGTTAATGGTAGTAATGTCAAAAGTTAAGCCGGTAGATGCCAAATGTTAGCGCATTTTGATGACTTGCCGAGAATATCAATGCAGACCCAGATAGAAGTCGCACAGGCAGGCTCTCCTTTCGTGGTCTTACCTTCAGCGGGCCTCAAGCCTGTTGGATAATGGGAGTCAGAGGCTTCCGTCCGCAGTCTTTCCGCTCACATTCTCCTCCTGCACAGACTGCAATGACTACACACCTCAGCTGCACAGTTCCGACGCGCTCTCTTCTGTGTCCCAGATTATGTAGGCTCGACTGAACCTCCTCCAGCAATAGAGGTAACCGACAGACTCTCCTTCTCTCCTCTCTCACAATGACTGCACACCTCTGCTGCACACAAACTATTAGGATATTAATTCTGTATTCATATATGTGACTGAGAGATACATTATTTTTTTAACATAACTTCTCATAACTTATTGTGTTTTGGGAATCCATTTGTAAACTATGTATTACTAAATCTCATGACGGTTTCGTGCTTGAAAAACCTTATTCCTTGACCAGTGGACAAACACGGCATTCTAGAAAGCTCCAGACGAAACTAGAAGGGGTGTCTTCCGGCTGGCAGGCACACGTACGTTCTTTCCGTTAAAGGAAACTTAAGCAATTATGACCTCATTAGCAAAAGGAGATTTATTGTCGAGGACTGACATGTGCCCTTGAAAACTGCAATGTCCACAGAGACATTTTCAACTGAAAATGTTCAGCAACCTTGTCAAATAGCTGGCATTCCTCCTCCAGGGGAGCTGCAGGCATGCGTGCCTGGCAGCCGGTGCCCTTTTTCTCGGAACGGGCGCTGATTCTCCTGCCCAGAGACGTAGCCCCGGGGAAGAGTTTGCTGAAGATGCAGCGCTTATCAACTGGTGCTCAATTAATTAGCAACTGGAGTCCCTGAAAGTGACTCAGCTGTCCACCCACGGGACACTGAGGAATCCACTTCAGTGTCAGAGGACTGCACGAGCATGTTGCGCCATGTCATTGGCCCACTGTGCCAGGCTGTATCCTAGGCTACGGACAGGCAGATAAGGGAATTAGGAGGATGCCTCTCGAGGTGTTAGGGAATTCAGTCACATGGTAAGTCTTGCATGTGGCAGGCATTGCCACCCCTACCTGCTTTTCAGGGCAGCAGGCCTGGTGACAATCTCTGGATTTCCCCATAGACCAGCTCACCTCTGAAGGCTGCCTGTAAATAACAGCCACTGCCACACAGCTTAGCCACTCCCTTGTGCAGATGGGATGGCATGAACACCAGAAGAAAGGGGCGGGGTGAATCAAGAGGTGGGCAAAAAAAGGAAGCCTTCCCTTCAGAAAATTGGAATTAAGAGTGTAAAGCAGTGCATTTTAAAGTCAAGGTTTAGGGAGGTCATCTAAAATATGCTCCCCAATGGAGTAAACCATCGTAGGTTAAGTGCATCGATGAGATTGAGAAGCCAATACATGTTTTCACCCCATGGATCTGTGATCAGCCTGCAGGGCACAGATTTGAATTCTGGCAGGGACACCTAAGCTCTTTATCCTGCAGAGGTTGATCCCTGAGGACAGGACATGTAGTCAGTGGTGTCACCTATTACTTACAGTGCCATGAAACAGAATAGTTGTGCCAAGCACTACACAACATTTTTTTACTGGTATTAAATGAAAGCAATGTGAGCACTTTTTCATAATTATAGTGAGAAATACATCCGTCTCCAAGAGAACCAGTGAGGATTTAGAGGTCATAGGAGCACTGACCCCACTCGCCTTTACCAACTTCGCCGATGGCACGCAAGTTCTCCTAAAAATCACTGGCAGCCATGACCTAGACAACTCCAACATTTATCACATCTTCAGCATATAGTCCTGGATAGCTACGCACCATCTCTGCCTGAACAATGGAAAAACTGAACTTCTCATCGTGAGCACCCCACATCTCTTCAAACTCCTGAGATCCGCCTTCTCGTCCTTCTGCAGTGATGGCAACACCATACCCGTCTGTGCCCATGTAAAAACACTAGGGGTTTACCTGGACTGAGCTTAACCTGCATAAACATGTCAAAGCTACCACATCCTCTGCAGCCTACTCCACCAAACTCATAAACCTTTCAAGGACATTTCTCACCTCAAACACCTGTCTCACTCTATCAAGAGCCATTATAAGTAGCAAACTTGACTATTGCAATGCTATACCCGCAGCAGGGGCGGATTTAGCGGTCGCTAGGCAGACAAACGGCGACCGGGCCCCTCCCCCCATTCCCTTCCTTCCCATTTGTTTTCACAGTCAGGCAGAGGCAGCAGCGCTCATGGGGCCCCGCGTGTTCTGTGTGAACACTGACTGAGCAATGAATCCATTAAAGTGGAGGGGCTGCCAAGTTCACTATGCATAGAAGTGCCCTAACTGCTCTTAATGAATGCGGGGGGGGGTGTGTCTCAAGTGATGCCAAAGAAATGCATAACTAACAGGTTTGCGATGTGCCCTCTTGTGAATAGGCAGTTGGTGGTCTCCCACCATTTACAAGGGCCCATTATCTCCACCTGAGCAGCAGTTGCCTCCCCATAGCCAGGCCTTTCCCCCTGGTGAGAATTTCTACTCTGGGTGTCAATGGGTGGCGGGGCAAATACACAACCCTTCCATGCCCAGAAGGAACTTTAAACAAAAGGCATCACGTAAGATGATGGCCATTTGCTGTTTTTCCATTTCACCTCCCAGTTTATTCCAAGTAGACCAAACACATCATGGGCTAGACGTGAATAAATTAACACATTCCCGCAATAAAGCCAACATTATAAAAAATTGCTTTTGTTCCTAAAGTTTGCCATTCCGCACTCGTGATCACAATTAACTTCGCTCACCCTAAGATCTGCCTCTATGACCAACCCATCTTGGGCCCTTTATCACGTGCTGCCCACGGGGCCCTTTGTCTTAAATCTGCCACTGACCCGCAGGGACTTCCTCCAAAAACATCAATAAACTTCAACTGCTCCAAAATAATGCCCTCAGAGCTGTCTGGGGCCTGTAGCGCTCCAACCACATCTCTCACATAAAACGGGGGGTTCACTGGTTTCCAATCAAAGCCTGCATCGACTTCAAACTCCGTGCCATCACTTACTGCTGCCTACACAACACTGCCCCCCATTACCTCACCAACCGTATCACCAGAAAACACAACATGCTCAATCTCCGATCTTACACCACTTCAGCCTGGAACATACCGAGAATTTGTGAGAAAGAGAGCTGGGGGCTCTTGCTTCATCACCATCGCTCCCACACTCTGGCACTCCCTCAGTGATTCCAAGACAAACCTGCCTATGCACTCTCCCGTAAGAAAGTAAAAATGGCACGGTTTAACAAATATCTGCATATAAGATGGATTGCCCTACCGTCTAACTTGTCTCACTAAGGATGATGTAACGATGTAACACAACTACCCCATTCTGTATGACTCACCTTCTATGTTGTATGCATGCACCATATTGTGACCTTCCATTCCTAACATTGTACCATTAGCGCTGTGATACCTGCGGTTCTGGACGCTATCAAGAAATTCAATAAACAAATAAATGAGAGAACAAATACTCAAATTTTTAGACGCACATAATGCAGCTGTATTAACCCTTCTGGATCTATCTGCAGCGTATAACCTGGTTGATCATAAACACTTATTCACCAGGCCTTAGTTCACCCCAGGGAGAGCACTAAGCGAGGTCACATCATTCCTTAACAGACGATAAGCCCTTGTCAGATTAGAAGACTTCAAGTCCACATACATTGCTTTGAGCAGAGGGGTGCCCCAACACTTTACCACCTCACCCTACCTATTTAAAGCATACATTAAACCACTCTAAATACCCATTCGAATGTGAAATATGTGTTGTGATTGGACAATCTTCCAGCTCTAAGAACGAGTAGAGTCCACACCAGGGACGTCATTTAGGGGTCGCCAAGGGTTGCTCCTGCGACCCCTGTGGTCTCCCTTGCTACCCCTATAAAAAAAAGTAAACAGGTTTTTTTTTTTTTTTAGATAAGAGCTCCTGGGCTGGGGCTAGCATTATGTGGCTCTTGGTTTCTGGAGTGGCTGACTTTCTTGTTCAGGCCTCTTAAAGTAAAAACAGGGGGTTCCACAGTTGTACCACTTTGAGCCATGACCCTAAATAGGAAAGAATAGGAGTAACAAATAATGTGTCTTTCTGGAATCCTATACAATAATTGCTAGACTCAATAAAGGTTTATTTCAGGCACACTTCAGGGGGTGAGTCACTGATTTAGCCTGTTCTTAAACACCTTAAATTCACAATGCAGACACAAACTTCCAAAAAGCATTTCGAGTAGAATAAGCATCAATTTCGGACTATGTATTTGTTCTTTGCAATTTGCAGTTATAGCATGTTTTTTTTCTGCCGTTGTCTTTGTTATGAGCATCACAAGACATTCCATCTCGGTGTCCTAAAATATTGTGTACAGTGTAGAAATGTTTAACCATATCACATAAAGTGGCCCTTGATTTCATTGTGCCTTGCTGTAATGTGTCTATCTTGTCTATCTGCATGGCATGCTGTTCAGGATGTTTGTATGTATGAGGTAACGAGCGCCCAGAGTACGGGATGCCATGTGAAGCCAACATCTGAATCCTGAAAAGTAGATCCACGCAGGCTTGACATGTGGCCAACTTTGCACCAGACCTGCAGATGAAAAGGCCTGCTGTTAAGTCCGTTACCAGTTTAATGGTATTCACTACAGATTGTAATTTGCTTTCTGACCTTGAGAACATTCAGACATGTAATTTCACATTTTACTATAGCTGGTATGATAGCTATAGCCTGTAAGATAGCTCAGTGGAATTAGCGCTCTCTGCAGCCATGACTGTGTGATGAGCAGGTTGCATGTTTGAATCCTGGCAAGCCCAACTCAGCCTTTCGTCCTTCTGAGGTTGATAAATGAGTACCTACACAGGTTCGGTTGGGTGATATTGTATGTATATTTGTTCTATATAAAGCGTAAGTACTATATAATAACACATCATTATCATTTGACCTTGGACGTCTGCTTGCATTCCCACTAATTTCGTAACATGGGGCTACTATACACACTGATTTTATTGATACATATGGTGATCCATTCTTGTATGAAATGTATATGACATTACAGTGATATCAAAACCGTATTTTTCCTAGTCTACTTAGGAACAATGCTATGTGATGCCAATTATTGTTTTGTCAAGGGGTGAAAGGTCGTGTTCCACAAACTTCCTGTGACGTCACCTTGTGGTGGGGTCAAATGACATCAGAGTTCAAGGGTCAAGTGATGTCACTTCCACTACCCCTGGCTTTTCAGTGAAATGACGTCCCTGGCCCACACACGGTTCAATGAGCCACTGTAGTATGATTACATTCTTTGGGAAGGAGGGTTCGAGAACGAGAAGGCGGGAGAGACAGCGGTTGATGGAGAGAGAAGAAGCAAAGAGGAGATCTCACATATATGCTACGACGTAATAAATAATCAATATCTTCTAACCACCCTTCTGTCTCCTCATTTGTCAAACATACTACAGTTTTGTCAACACGCATTGAAGCCCCACGCGAAGGGGAGCTCTGCCCGATGGCTGAAGTTGGTGTCTGGTGTATATATTTTTATAGCACCTTGATTGTACATTCCTTTATTTTTGGCTGCTATACTTTGCTGTTTGGCTTGTTACTGAACCATATTCATACCCGTCTTTAGCGTAGAGCCTTACCTCGGCATACGTTAGCACAAAAGGCGCTTTGCCCGTTTTAACTTTAAAATTGTGTTGGCTTTTGGTTTGTAGAAGTGTGAAGGCTGAGTAGGCGAATTAGCCTCTGCACATCCTTGGACTCCTGCATGACAGGAGTCAATTTGTCACAACAAGACAGATTTGTTTTCAATGCAAGAATAAACTGCTTTTCAACCTTTATTGGCTTAAGGAAAAGTGTGTATGGAATGCAGGTCCAGAATTTCTGACTTGTCTAAAATACCATGAAAACTCCTGGAAGCAAAGAGCACATATAATGGTTTGAACACAGTCCACATGTCTATCTGAGCATTGCATTTAAAGAAAACAAATCCTTTTCACTTGTAACTGTTGAATGTAATAAGTTAGTCACAGGCAGTCTTAAAGTGGGCACCAGTAATTCCTTAAAATGATTGATGTGTTTTCCCCATTTCTGCCGGGCTTGCATACAGTGCCACACATGCAAAATAAGTTACCCATTGTTTAATGGTGCAATGTCTGCTGTTATCTCAGTATGTCTCATGCTCAGGGATGGGTGCCAACTATTTGAGCTTACACACCCAAGATTTCCGTGCTTGGAGTCCTTTGCCCCCACCCATTAGGGGTTCTGAATAGTTGTGTCCAACCTGTATCTATGTGTCTGCAAAGTATGTTCAGTTAGTCCAATAAAAGGTAGCAACACCTATATCATGTATGATTTTTCTGAACTTAGTTGATGTAGGAAAACCATGAACAAAATGCTCTGTCAGATGTAGCCAGTAATTCCTATCATTAAATGTCTCAGTTCAAATATGTATTGAACACGTTAATATGTCTGTGTGTGTGGATATCTGGGGGCTTCTGTGGAAACCTGGGTATGGATATCTCAGAGAATATCTGCCTTAAAGTATCTGTGAATGTCACTGTGTTTGGGTTGGTAGGGTTCTTTTGGGGCAATTAAGGGATTTTATCTCTTTAGAGAATTGGACACTTGGTTTAATGAAGATACATTTGCACATATTGTCTGGCTTCTGACACAACATATCCTGGTGTGCAGACTGTCAGAACTTTGTAACACAATATTACAGGGGAGTTCGGATGCATATTATTCATACACAGGCAAAGATATTAAAGACATAATCCACTGCCGATAATAGCTAGTTTTGATGTTCATGCCCACTCTTACGAACTATCTTTTTGAGGAACCTTTTTGGGTGGGTTTCCCTACAGGTGGACCTCAGCGCCCTTCTTGGTAGCTGAAAATGGCTTTTCACGGTCGCATGAGATTTTGTAACACCTGAGTTCCTTTGGCACCTCTACTCTGTTTTGACTTTGAGCACAAAAAACTTTGCGTTACTTTGAATTTTTGTCATGCGCCCTGGTATTTCAAGAAAAATCAGACAAATGACCCTTCTTCTCCGTGTTTTGTGAAGATTTGACTTTTAATTGAACATATTTAGTGTTTCTTATAATGCCCTTTGTGATAACACGTGTTTCGACGTTCACAACGTCTTTTTCAAATCAGGGCTAATCACATTTTCAAATTATACAATCCATTTTTAAAGCCAGGATTAGTTGTATGAGAATACCATATGAAATTTACATATTCATTCCATAAATGCATTCATTGAAATGGCCATTGAGGGAGGGGGAAAGGGGAGCAGTGTTAGGGATGGTTGAAAGAAAGTACAAAAAATAAATAGAAATGAAGAAAATATAAAGAAGAAGAAAGAAATAATAGAAGAAAAAACACATGGTCAATAATTACAATCCCATTTTACTTTTCTAACTTAATGTGTGCAAGAATTCCTATTAGGTTGGTAAGTATGATAATGGTTTCATGTAGCTTCTTACCTAATGGTGTAGGTTCAGATTTCAAATTAAGTTTTTCACAAGTCATGGGTTAAATCCCTGAAATAAAAACATTAAGAATTGTGTGAATGCCGCCTTGGGTTTGTGCAGCTCTTTTGTTGGCTAGCATTGTATTCAGTACTGGTGCTTGCTTTAAAAAGAATCTCTTTTTATGACTAATCCGCTGTTTTAAAAACGACTAGTCACTGTCCATTTCTAACAAACAACTATAAATTCCCAATATTTATAGCGACGGGCTGAGTGAAAAACCTATTGTTTGTTGTTGATTAAACTTAGTTAAATATACGCACAGTTTTACATTGCTTTCGCGCTTTCATGTAAATATCAGCATTGTATTCGGGTCTCGTGTCTTCATGAGGGCCCACGTGTAACCTAACATGCTGAAAAGACCCCCTAGGGAGCCCCTCTTGCACGCTTACCTTGTTCAGCATCTCCCGTGTCGAAAAGTCCTCGTATGCTTTTTGCCGTGCATCTATTGTTATTATCTACATGGTCGCCTGGTCCTACTTCTCTTTTTACTTTCGTGATCATGTTTACTGCTTGGAATGAACATGTACTGTTCATTTGAGACATTTCTTGTTATAAGAATAATGTCCTTATGTATTAAACATGTTTTGGAGTTAGGTGACATTGTTAGTTAAATTATTAGTTGAATCGCGAAGCATTCCCTTTTTTAATACATTTTAATCCAATATCTGTACTTGTCTAGGTTATTGCTTATGTCACTTTTGTGTGTTATATAATTACAAAATATGACAATTGGGAGTTGATTTTGCGAGGAACATTGTCAATATTTGCACGTCCCTTATGGTCCTTCTTTTATTTCCATTATCGCGGCCATGTTTTGGGCAAAAATGGTCTTTCAGCATTGGGGTTAAGTCGTCTTTCTAACGTTAAATACTAAATAGTGATTTTAGTGCTGATTGTTGTTTTAACCTGTTATTTGGTAAATTGGTATTAGAGCTGAACTCTGGTGTACAATGTACCAAAGGGCAAATTGAAGTATTCATGACGTTGTGATGACTTTAGTCACTCTAACCGGACAATCTAAAAACATTCAATTGATATATCACCTTTCAAATAAATCATATTGCAGCATATTGTTAATCATTAACAGACTTATTTACATTCATAAAGAATTATAGAAATGAGGCCATCTCGTGGTCCGAATACAGGCCCCTTTCAATGGTGCGAAATTTGCAGATTAATTGTGCTTCTTCCTGCCCGAGTTTCACTTCATGATCTCCTCCTCTTGGTCCTAAGGTCACTTTTCTAAGGCCATTGAATTGCAGTTGTTTCTTGTCTATTTGTTGATGATTTCTTTGCCAGTGTTGGGCTAAGGGTAAATTGATGTCTTGACTTCCGATGGTTGATCGATGTTCTCTTATTCTTGTCCTGAGCTCTCTTATAGTGCTGCCTATATAGATTTCCTCACAATGGCAAATTATTGCATAGGCCACAAACTTTGTCTTGCAAGTGATATGATCAACAATTTTCTGGGTTATACCATGTTTATCTCTGAAGATCACTGTATTGTTTGAAGCATGGTTGCACATTGAACATGTGCCACATTTCCGAAAACCAGTTGGTGATGGTGGAAGCCATGTTGTTGGGGTTTCTTTTTTCACTTCCGGAAGGAAAGAAGGGCTCAGAATGTTCTTAATGGTTTTGGCCCGTCTGTAAATCAATGTTGGATAGTCTCCTATATATTTCTTCACAATTGGATCTAGTTGTAATAAGTGCCAGTTCTTCCTCAGAATTTTCCTCAACACTTTATTGTCAGCACAGTAATTGGTAATGAAGCTGGTTTCTTTTCTTTCCACTGGTTTGGGTTTGGTTGTCATAAGAATGCTCTCCCTATTTATTTTTGATGTTTTCTCCTGCGCTTGTGCTATTGTTTTCTTTCCATAGCCTCTTGTTTTAAATCTGCTGGTTAGTAGTTTACATTAATTCTCAAAACTTCTCTGTTTGGTACAATTTCTGCGAGCCCTAATAAATTCACCCTTTGGTATATTCCTAATCACAGAGTTAAAATGACAACTTGTAGAGAATAATGTTGAATTTGCTTCAGTGGTTTTTCTGAAGGTTTTGGTTTTGAGATGATTGTTTTCCACATAGATCTTTAAATCTAAGAGGTTGATCTCATTCATACTTGCATTTCCAATAAACTCAATCCCCATTGTGTTCTGGTTCACTCTTTGACTGAAATCTTCTAGTCCTTCTTCATTCCCTTTCCAAATAAGCAGACCGTCTATAGTACCACATTTGTTTCATAAACTTTATCTGTATAGATATATTTGTCCTCGTACATTGTCATTGTCAAATTTGCAAGTGCTGGGGCATATTTGATCCCCATAGCCATCCCTCTGGTCTGCTTGAAGAAATGACCATTGAATAGAAATACGTTGTTTTGTAATGTCAATAATAACATTTCCTTCAGCATGCTTACTGATTGGTAGTTGATGCTGTTTCCTTCCAAAAGGTATAGTCCATGGTTTCTATGGCGGTGTCATGTCTAATCGATGTGTATAAGGAAAGTACATCCTAAGTAGTCAAAAGGTAGTCCTCCTGCCATATAATGGTGGCTAATTTGTTTATTGCTGCGGTTGTGCCCCTTAGATAAGATTTGGTTTGAATAGCCAAGGGTCTTAAGATATTATCAATATAGTGTGCCATGTTCATGGTGGCCCAACCTATTCCGCTCAGAATTGGTCTTCTGGAATCCTTTCATATTCCTTGTGTATTTTAGGTAAAAAATATACTGTTGGTAAGGTTGGTTGTTTCATTTCCAAAAAATACTTTTCATCATCCGTAATAAGTCCTTGTCTATGCCAAGTTGTAATAGCCTCTTTCAGTTCCGATGGTATCTCCAATTTTGGATTCATTTTCAATTTGATATAGCAATGTGGTGTATTAATATGATTCATTGCCATTTCGACATAATCTTCTCGGTTCATTACTACTATTTTTCCTCCTTTGTCTGCTCCTTTGATGACCAAATTGTGGTCTTTTTTAAGTTGAAAAAGCACTTTTGCACCACTGCACTGCTTGAATAGTTTAAGCTGCGCTCAATTGTCTGTAATTTCTGGGCCACACAGAACACAGGGGAGGCAGCATAGCAACCATGGAGTACTTAAAAGAGTGCTTAAATGGCTGTGAATTATGTGTCAGCTGACACTCTCTCTCCCTCAAAGATTGAACACATATATGCCGGTGACAATGTGCAGAGGGCATTGCTCATGTGAAGAAGAAGCAGCCCAATACACTTGCTTGCCACAGCCAGGCTGCCCTGGCCAGCACAAGTTTCCAAATGATTTTATAACCCTGTGACGACCTATGCGGGGCACGCATAATTGATAAACCCTTTGGGCGGTTGCTAAGCAACTTAAAATTGGCATGGACTTTCCTTGCGCTCAGCTCAGTGCAAGGCCTGAAAGCGAATGGGATGCCGGCCAGGCTTATACAAGATGGCAATTTGGCGCAGTATATAGGTTTTGTAACATAACATGTACAGAGACCCCAGGCACTCTTCTAAACAAAATAAGCATAATTGACAAGACTAAAGAGGACCAGCTTCGCTTGATGAGTATTTTATGTTTCCTGGGAACTGATCCCATTGAGCTACATAATATGGACAACTGTGCCACAGAATGTATGCAATTTTAGATGAGCAGCAATCGACTACAGAGATATATTCCAACAAGAGGCTCTAAGTATCATTGAGAGCCAAGCTCGAGTTGTCTGTGTTGTCAATCGAAAACCCTGAGTTGGGTCATACCATATTGTTGATAGGTATCCATCTGCAATTTTATGTGGTTTATGTCCACCCTGCAGCCTTTCTAACCGAAAGCTTTGCCTCTATAGATCATACTTACAAGGGTGGAGATGGATTGTGTGTTTACTTGTTTGATGGAAACATTGAATACAATGGTTCTAAAACAAGCATGGAGATGGGAGACAGGAGTGGACTACAGAACATTAAAAACAAATCCTGCCTCCTTCTCAAAATTAAAAATGAATATCTGTAAATCTGGCAATCGTAAACATAAAAATATGCTGGTGCACCCAATTCCTTCACATGGTCTCTTTTCTTGCATGTACCTCAAAAAAGAAATAATTATATCTGGCACACCCTCTCCCATTAAGTAACTGTGATACAGATACCAGTATTAAATGCTTGCATTTTACTGATGTTTTACTGAACACCCTACCGTGATTACTAAATGTCCAAACTTCTTTTAATAATCAGGGTAGGGTTTTCAGTAAAGTGACAGAGAAATCTTATATATCTCAACCTTTATACACGTATTCCTGACCCCTATAATGAGATTCAAGAGATTGAGAAATTTGATCACACAGGGGCTGGAGAAACCAAATGGCTGCTTGGTGGAGAACACGTTTCAACTCTAGATCAACTGGCCGACAGCTGCAGAAGGTAACCAGTCCAAAAATCTAAGTGTGCACAGAATTGTACATACTTCAGGCTGCTTATGGACCTTATTTGTTGCTCCACCACAAATGTAGAGCAGTCTTCACTTCTACCAGTTGTTCCCTTGAGTTGGCAGAAGGTTCTGTCGTGTATGCCACACCTTGCAAATAGTCCAGTGAAGGGGAACAGAATACAGAGGGGCAGGGTAGGGAAAATCTTCTTTATTCTTAGGGTGCACAAACTGCACTCTTCGCGTGTCTCTCAACCTCAGCCTGCATGTGTGCTCACCCTCTGCTGATTGGCAACTTCATCCGACACGTCCGCCTCTTATGCGTCCGTCCAACGGTTGAACCTTCCATGCCATGACATGACATCTCCCCAGGCGAACAAAAGAACATGTACCTTCAGTTATTCATAGTTCTAAATTTCTTCAATAAGGCGCACTGGCCTTCAGACGTACCTGACGGGACCAGAAGGTACATTTATCGGCCCACCTTCTTCCTGGTTCATTCACCAGTACTCCATCACGCTGCTCATTAGCACCGTTTCAGCTTCTCTTTCATAGTACCTGTTTAAATGGGAAAGAATTTGGTTGATCACATGATCAGGCAATTACCATCAACCCTGTGACATGTGAGACTGATAAACGTATTGGATCAAACCTGGAGTCCGATTTCCTCTCTTGCCTGTGACAGACCAAAACCCGATCTCCAGCTTGTATTATGACTCCACGGCATGCCTGCGTTGATCATCATATCTTTTTATATCCTGTTTCTTGACTTTATCCACCACTGTCACATCTTGAAGGGTGGCAATTACCTGGTCAGACAGATATGGAAGCCATCTCCTCAGCTTTCTCCCAAACATCTGTTCAACTGGGCTCCTGCCCGTGGTCCCATGTATTGAATTCCTATAGTCTCGTAGCATTTTGCACAACGCCTGGTTGAGTGACATGGAGTGCAATTCCTTTTGCTGCAGTGCCTTCTTGGGACTGCTCAGAAATTGCTCAATCATGCCATTAGCTTGAGGTTATCAGGTTGCGGAAATATCTAACTCGCTGCTGTAAACATGATCAGCTGTACTAGGGGAAACCGGGAGTACTCATTCATGACTATCAGCCAGTATTTGCCATCCTTAAAGGATCCAAAGAAAACAACTGGTAGGTGGCTCCAAGCGGTGCCTGGTAATTCGTTATTGGAAGGGTCGTCGGCCTATCCAGCCGCAATATGGTCTGACATAAAAGACTTGACCTGATGGTGCAGTCAACAAGTGCATCTATCCCGGGAAACCACATGGTGTCTCAGATTTGTCGTTCCATAGTAACAATCACTTCATGGCCTTCATGAGCGAAAAAAACTATCTGTTGTTGACGTTCAGCGGGAATGACCATTCAGGTGTCTCTCATGATAATCCCTTCTGCGGATACAGAGAGTTCATCCTTTACCTGCTTAAATGTGCACAGATCAGCTATTGAACTGCTTCTTTCTTCTAGCCCTCCTGAACACATGGAACCCCATCCTCTGGACACTATCAGCTCCTGTATCTTCTGCAGCATGCCATCTTGCTAAGTGCACTTTCCAATATGAGCTAGCGGTATCGGACAAGACAGGAGAGTCTGAGTGATACAATTGATGTATTCTTCAGCTAGAGAGATGTCAGGTGACAGATCAGGGATTAAATGACGAGACATGAAGTCTGCTGGGTTGTATACCTTGCCTGGCTTATGAAGAATGCTGAAATTGTAGTCTTGCAGATGAAGACTCCCACCTCTCTATTTTTGGCGCCATCTTGCTTCCTGGTTTTCCAAAAAGGAACATATGCTAATGCGCGCATGACCGGCTACCACCAGCCATTTCTTTTCAGGTTATGAATATCTCCTTTCAGAGCCTGGCAGTATTCTGCTGGCATGCACTATTATTGCTCTCAGGGATTCTTGCACAGGTTTGTGCTGAGCAGGTATGTCTCCCAGTCCAACAGGGCTGGTATCTACTTTCCGTTCGGCTTAGTGAAGGTTCAAATTAGGCGATGTGATCAGCCCATGCATTGTCCTGTTTAATTTGGTGAAATCCCTCATCGTAATCCTGCGACCTTCAGAATTCAACATTTTGCTTGGTGAGTTCTCCCAGTGGCATGCTCGTAGTAGCAGAATTTCTGATCAGCTACAAAAACTGGCCATCCCCAGACAAGATTGAACTTTGCTGACATCTTTGTGGGTGTGGGGGGTTTACACTTCCTAAATGGCCTTCACTTTCATCAGGACTCATTTCCCTTTGAGAGAAAATGTGTCCAAAGAAATGTAGGTGCGACTTGTGTAATGCACATTTTTGAAAGTTAAGATTCAAACCTGTGTCCATCAATGCCCCACTCACTTGCAGCAGGGCCTGATCATGTTGCTCCAAAGATTAAAATGTCCTTGTTGTAATAAAAGCAATTCTGTATATGCCTAATAACTCTTCAGATGCTCTCT
Source organism: Ambystoma mexicanum (assembly GCF_040938575.1). Taxonomy (NCBI): domain Eukaryota; kingdom Metazoa; phylum Chordata; class Amphibia; order Caudata; family Ambystomatidae; genus Ambystoma; species Ambystoma mexicanum. The sequence continues at coordinate 1,190,045,994 of NC_090932.1, forward strand.
TGAAATATCTCAGCAGCTGAGGTGATTTGTATTTGTATTTATTTTATTTGTATAGCGCAACCAGGCCCGAGGGCAACCACCAAAGCTTAGACATTTATATAAAAAAAGACCTATATGGGTTCAAACTTGGTGATGTATCTTGAGTGCATGCGTAGCTCAACCTGATGATATCCCTTATTTAAGTCAAGTTTAGAAAAGATCCAGGCTACATTCAGAAAACTGATCATGTTATCCAGATGCATTCTGGGGTGTCTCTCCCTTCCGATTGATTTGTTAGCCTGCCTGTTATCTACACAGAGACGTATGTCATTCACCACTCCTTCCTTTGGGGCTGCTACAATGTGTGACATCCACGGGGTGGGACCAGATGCTGGTTCGATAATATTTCACTTGCTAGTAAATACTTGAGTTCCTTTGCTACCTGTGGTTGAAAGTGAATGGGTATTTTTCGAGGATCATGTGTTAATGTGAAGCACCACCGGATTTCCTTTGAGGCATTGCAATCCCTAAAACAGAGAGAAAAACTGCGGTTCAACTTGGTGGATGTATTGCATGGTGTACATCATAGCTGAAATGTTCATGGCTATTGCGGGACCTAGCAGGTTGCTTCCTGGCACAGCCCCTTGAAGAACGTGAATTTCAGATGGTATTTTCTTTTCTTTATATTAGAGCGTTGTGCAAAAGTTCCCATGATTTCTCACAGGACCCTTTGTGGCCAACTGGAACACTTTCAACTCTGACGGTACCATCACCAGCATGTTGTGCAATCTCGTTGAATTTAGAAACACACATGAGATGTAGTATTGCATGTGTGTCAATGACAAATGTATCCTCCTGATAGCCTACCAAGATATCGACATCTCTCACACAGTGGGAGCTACGGGGCCAGTCATCATGTTGGCGTAGTCATCTCTTTCGCAGCATTGAGAAGGCAGAGGCGATGGGGAACGCCTCATCACTTGTTGAACATAATTCACCAGGTCTCCTCTTGAATGTATGTCCCTTCTTGCTGCTGCAGATGTGTAGATATGGGTATTATACTTAGCCAGAATAGAGTTGCTTCCATTCGATCTAGCAGGCAGTGAATTGCAACCATTGGTCAGGGGATTTTCTCTGTCAGAGTCAATGCATTTTCAACCCATCAACTTCATCATGATGGAACGGTAGATCACATCAATGGTATCTCCCTTTCAATGGATACCTCCTCGGGGGCATGTTACTTGCATACTTGTTCTTCGTCAGATGATAGACTTGATATACTTGCTCCCCTTTTTGGCTTCTTCCGAGTTTCTATCTGTGTGGCTTGAGCCTCTGCTCCGGTTTCCTTTCTGCCCCGGAGAAAGATGGTGGCACGAGGAAGCATCCTCCTGTAATTTAGAGCTGAATGGCCTTCTTCATTTGTAAACTTATGAAAGTTACATAGAGCCGCAGACCTACTGGGATGGGTTTGCGAATGCATCCATAGATTGTCTCATTAACTGGCAGGCAATGTTGAAGATGTTCTGCTCACGATCGCAGTTCCACTGCGGATCAACATACGCACTTAAAAGCTTTCTTCAGTCTTGTGTACGAGTCAATGTGATCGGGAGGGAAAGTGGGGATGAGGTCTTCAACTTTATTTCCAACTAGATTGATCAACAGTCTTCTGGGAAATGTGTCTGACTCATTCTCGTTGTAGGCGGCTAAATAGTTCTCAAAGTGTCTCAGTCAGCATTCCAAGCGTGGGTCCAACACTTGTTGATCAGCCATGTCACAGGGCACAGGATGACGAAACGCAGCTGCATTGGATACCACTCCCCCTGCATTTTCAGTTTTCGACATTTCACACACTCCTTCTACAGCAAGCTGTCACGACTGCAAGGATACATGTTCCATGCAATGGGTTGTTGAAGACTCATCTCTGCAAATATGAAAAGAAAACAGCTTCAGCATTGGTTCGCACACTCAGCTTCTGAGTTGATCTTACATGGAGCATGGGCACATCAGTTGTGGAGTCGTGCTTCTGCATCACCCATTCGAAAATCCCATCCTCGTTGCATCTCCCACACCTTGAGAATGCTTGAGTAAAGCGGCAACAGAATACATGGAGCCAAGGTAGGGAACAACCTTCTTTGTTATTAGCGTGCGTAAACTGCAATATTCCAACATCTCTCAACCTACACGAGCATGCGTGCTCACCCCCAGCTGATTGGTTGCCTCATCCAACGCGCCTGCATCATCTGTGTCCTTTTGAGGATTATCCCCTCCATTCCAGAGCATGACAGGTTCCCGGGAAGTGGATTATTTTTAAAATTGCTGGTTTCATAATACTTTCTATTTTGTTTTAAATTGTGGTTTTCAGTATGATATTATGAAAGATTTGGATACATGATCAAATAGTTGTAAAAGGTTAATGTTAATCATATATAACAATAAAAAAAATAATAATAATAATGTTACTTTCTCTGAAGCAGACCTGGGTATGGCTGTTTGCTCGGCATGAGTGTCTCTTTCAGGGGTCTCCAACCTTTACGTTAGCTAGAGCTACTTGTAGTGGAGGCCAACAGTGGAGAGCTACTAGCGGGCGATATCGGGGTGGGGATATTTAGAAACCTCAGAATTTTCACCAAATTTTTTTTGGCTCCATTATTTCCCCTCTTTAAACAGATGGAATAGCATATGCCTTCACGAATATATTAAGAACTTCAAAAACCTCTTTATTGCATTAATATTTATTAGTAGCTGTCTCAAAAAGATAGATATTTGTTGGACTTCCACACAAATATCCTGCAATTTTTGTGCCCCTTCCTTTGCGTTTTATGCAGGCTTTCTACATGCTAGGCACACTATTGTTTTCCAAATGTGCATTTCACACTTCCATAAAAAAAAAGTAATTTCCAAATTCAAAAATGCTGCTTGCATTCACGAGTTTTCTTTGAAATGTTTTTTTGTCAGACACCACACATACTCCGTTATTTGCCGGTACAATAGCTCAGCGGGTTGAGCGCTCGATGCTGCAATCTGAGCGTGATCTGCAGGTCGCAGGTTAAAGTCCCGGCAAGGCCAACACATCCTTTCATCCGTCTGAGGTCGATGAATGAGTACCAATTTCAGTTGGGTGATATTGCATGTAAATATGTGCTCTGTAAAGCGCTTTGGATTAAGGCGCTATATAAATAACACATCATTATCATTATTTGGGTGCCCCTCTGTGTTTTAGTACAAGTTATATTTATAAAGATTTTAAATGCTTGTAAAACTGGTTAATCACAAATAAATGCTTCTGTTATGCTGATAGCAGTTTTTAGAAAATTAAACTGTGGGTTCATGGGTGCCAACTTTTGATTTTCACTACAGGGGCAGAAATATCCCCACCTCAGCCCTGAATATAAGCAAGCAACCAGCCCAACCCATACCCTGGCCAAACACATTGTATAGCACTTTTTTTATAAGGCATTGCAAAAAGTCATACAATTAACCTGTAGTTTTGAATATATAACATCTCAGCATCGGTCTGTCAACCTGCTGAGCTACCCTGGTAGGCTTCTACTGTACAGCGTGTCTATGGATCGCTTAATGTACTAAAAGTGGGTGTACCTGTGTCATGGAAGTGATTTAAAGTGGAAATGTACAATGTGGAATTTGGAAAGAAGCCACATAAAAGAAATTGTACCATTTTCTAAATATTATTTTGAACATTTCCAGGTGAGCGGCTACTGTGATATTTTCATTGCGTGGTCACAATGATCCTGATCCTGCCCCAGCCCCTCCAACATCTCTGGCAAACAAGAGCAGCTTGCTTAAGCAAGACTGTTGTGGGGGCGCACAAGGCCAACTGTGGTACTACAGGAGGCCTGCAGAAGCATAACGTGATACTGACATTTGTCAGTGGATTCACAAGCAGCTCCATGTGGCACAGCAGCAAAGCTCCCCGCCCGCAATTGGGGCAACCAGGGTTCGGATCCTGAACATGGAAAATAGCTGCAAAATGCACCATTAATAATATAACTTAGGATAAATGTTTATTTTTCGGTATCTTCAGCGCGGGCGACTGAAAAGGCTCAGGTGAGCTACTAGTCGCCCGCGATCGACTGTTTGGCGACCTCTGGTCTATTTCTTGCTCTTGCACTCAATTGTCATGAAGTCCCACCATGAGAAACCCAGGGCAGGTTCTAGGTCTGCATGTTGTTTGTGCACTGCACAGGCAGCAAGCAGGATGCGGGATGGCTTGTTACCCTCTAGAGAGTAAGATTTGAAGCAAAGAACCTACCTCTCCCTGTTTCTAAAAACAGCTTGGGTGCTCTTAGTAAGTATGTTTACTCAAATGAAAAGCATCTGCCCTCCGTCCAAAACCTACTCTTACCCTACCACTAATCTACACAAAAGGACTTAGCATCCAATTGTCTATAATACCAGGAGAATGAATCCATTCTTTTGGTGAACTGGCTCAGTCTTTATCTCATTTCCAGCAATCCTTTGCTTTAGCTTCTGATTCAACAAAGAAAGTATGGTCAGAAGAATGGCTCCCATCTCCTGACCCATGTTTCACAGCCGTGAGGGCTTTTCTTGGAATATTCTTTAGCAATGGCTCTCAAAAGTCTCTTTACTTCTTCCCAAGAGCTTTTGAAAGCTTGATTTCCATTTCCAGTAATTTTTCCCAGACTTACGACATTATGAAGATTAGCTCCCGATAATTCTTGTTAAATCACCTCTCTAATCATACTTGTAATATCATTGTGATGCACTCCTGATTCTTCAATCCTCGGATATCACTACTATGATGAGGGAGATTACACCCGAGGCTCTCTTGACTCTCGGTTCTCTGGGTATCACTACTGTGACGAGAGACATTACTCCTGAATTTATTTTTACTCTCGGTTCCTTGGCTAGCATTACTGTGATGAGGGAGATTATTAGTGATGTTTTCTGGACTCTGCAGCTGCCCCAAACCAATACTGGGTCTACCGCTGTTTGCATTACAGGTGATATGTCTGGATTTCCTAGCGAGTTATTCTTGGGATGTTAGGCTGACTCGAGTAACTTTGGAGTCTCCTGCTTTCTTCACTCCGATCCCTGCTTTGTCCTTGCAGCTCCCCGGAGACTTGGACTGCACGGCTCTCACACAGTGCAGGACCACTTGGTCCACCTCCTCAAGGTCATGCCACCGCTGGTTTCTCTCTGTCTCTTTAGTTGGCTAGGAGCTTGGCTTCCAACATCTGGCCATTCCTCGACGTCCCTGCCACTGGGGATTGCTGTCCTTGCAGCTTCATGTTCCCAATTTCAAACTTCCCCGACTGGGCTGGTTTCACCCCGGCTGCTCTCCCGTCTTCCTAGTCCTTTCTGAGTTTATATTTTCTGGGGCTAGATCCTCCCCAGCGTAAAGTCCAAGTCCTTTGTTGTTGTTCATGTGATTTTTAGGAAGGAGGCCATCTCATCTGAGTACTATGGTCATTTGTTGAGACAATCTTTATGCCTCCTTGATACCAGCTCTTCTCAGTACTATGTGTCATGCTTACCGGGAGACCGGGGTTTGCCACTCGCGCTCTTCCTCCCTGGTGCCTCTATTTGCGCTTTCGCGCTTGGGGAGGCGCCGGAGGGAGAGCTTCGGGGACCTGGGCTGCAGCTCCTCGGCGCATGCGCGGGAGACCTCGGTCACGGTTCAGCGCGTGCGCCATGGAGCGGATGCCCGGGATTGGAGCGGCTTGCTGCCCAAGCCTCGCTGTGGGTCCGCCGGCGCCCGGCTACAACCAGGCTTGCGTTCAAGGCCTCGCGGGCGCCAGCGGCCCATAAAGGGAGAGTGAGGATCGGGAGCAGATCGCGTCTCAACGCGTTCTGTTCCGGATCTTGCTACTTGCTCTCCCTTGTGTTCCAGCGCCTGCCTGGCCCTTTCATTCAGCCTGGGGATTCCCTTCCCTTCTCCTCCCCAGTCTGCCTCCAGTTTTCTCCCCTTGGGTTCTCCTGGATCTCCCCTGGTTTTCTTTGGGTTTCGTTGGCGTTCCCTGCCTAGTAGTTCTCCTCTCCCAGCCTGGTCCCTGTTTGGTTTCCCCTTCTTTTCCCGGGTTTCCTCTCCTTGCCTGACCAGTGCTCCTTGCCTGCCCTTGCCTCTTCTCTCCTCCCTTGCGCCAGCCTGTGGCCTGTGGTAATCCTGCCAGTGCCTTTCCTGGTGCTTGCTTCCGCCATCTTAGGACTGTCAAGCACCACAGCATCCAGTGTCAGCTTCTGGAGTACTGCTCCTTCTTCTTTGGACTCTCAAGCACCACAGCATCCAGTGTCAGCTTCTGGAGTACTGCTCCTTCTTCTTTGGACTCTCAAGTATCTCAGCATCTAGTGTCATTCTCCGGGAGTTCGCCTCTGACTTCTTTGGACTTTCAAGCATCACAGCATCCAGTGTCATTCTCCGGGGGTTCACCTCTGACTTCTTTGGACTCTGGAGCTTCGCCACTTCAAGGACCTGTTCCTTCAACCTCGCACAGTCCCAGCGTCACAGAAACCAGGAGAGAGCAGCTTGTGGCGTTGGGAATCGGTCCATCTTTTACCCAGTACCCATTCTCGGTGGAGGAGAGGCTGGTTTCTTGTGTCACCAATTCTTCTCGTCAGTCTGGCTGCCCCATCGAGATCAACCAGGTATTCAGGTACGCAACTTTCCCGCGACTCCCACCTTAACAGATTGAGACGCCTACCTTTAGATTTGGAAATGGAAGACACACAGGACCTACGGAATGAGTTACAAGCCCTCAGAGCGGAGATGACTGCCTTAAACCAAAAAAAGTTTTACGCCAAATGGTAACTCAGGGGGCAGGGAGTGCTCCGCAGGCTGAGAGTTCTTTGGCTCATACTGCCCCAATCAAGTTTGATGGAGACCCACGTCGAGTGACGGAATTTTGCAATCACTGCCGAATCCATTTTCTCTTCAGGTCGACCTATTTCAATAACGATAAAGCCAAGATCGGATACATTTTGGGAAACTTAACTGGGAATGCCCTAGCCTGGGCAACACCTTTTGTGGCTACTAACAGTCCCATATTGAATGATTTTGCTGCTTTTGAGAAGGCATTCCTGGAGGTCTTTCAGACACCCAACCTGGCCACCGCTGCGCAGAATCAGTTGATGGACATCAAGCAGGGCAGTTCCGACATAATAACGTACATCAGTCGTTTCCGCCTGCTGGCTACAGATTCACAATGGCCTGAAATCACGCAGAAGACCCTGTTTCGCCGGGGGTTGAGGGAGTAATACAAGGATGAGTCACTCCACATCCCCGAACCTGAGAGCCTCCAACTCTTAATCAATCAGGTGCTTCGAATTGACCAGAGATTAGCAGAACGAAAGGCTGATAGACGTCGGTTGGAGAAAGTCGGTCCCAGAACGGCCAGCCTTCCCACCGGGGCTTTTGGGTCGGCAGAATCTGGACCCGAACCTATGCAGTTGGGAGCTGTGAGGGGGCCTTTATCTGACGAAGAAAGGAGGCATCGAAGAACTTTACGCCTATGTCTTTACTGCGGTGCAGCCGGGCACTACTTGGGAACGTGTCCTTTACGACGTCAGAAGAAGAAGTTGGGAAACTAGAGGACCTGTCGTGTGGAGGAGAGGCAACAACAGGTCTCACCCCTTTTTCAGACCTTTCCACTTCTTGTTCAATTCTTCTTCCCATGCAACCAGCTATCTTACTAACTTTGAAGGTCCAGATCCAATTGCCCAGTCGGACACTTGAGGTTTTTGGGCTGTTGGATAGTGGAGAGTCTGGCAATTACATCGATGAAACATTCGCAAACATCAATAAGATTCCCCTTCTACCCAGACACTCTGCCCTTCCTGTGGAGGTTATCGACGGTACTCCTTTATCTTCTGGACCGGTTCGTCTGCACACTGTAGGACTAAATCTTCGGATCGCCGATCATGTGGAAGAGCTTGCTCTGGATGTTATCAGGTCACCCACCTACAAGTTAGTCTTGGGGTTACATTGGCTCCAGCATCACAATCCAGTTATTAATTGGAGGACTCACACCTTGACCTTCACTTCCACATCTTGCGCCCAGAAATGCAGCCTGCCAGTCCAGACTCCGGTTTCTTCGACAGCCTTGGAACTTTGTGGCAAAGGGGCCAGTCTTTGTTTCACTTTCCAGATTCCTCCTGAATATGCCGACTTTGAACAGGTTTTTGCCGAACCAGGTAACATACCCCTGCCACCTCATCGGTCGTTCGATTGTGCCATAGAACTGTCACCTGGTATTGAGATTCCCCACGGTAGACTGTATGCTTTGTCCCAGGAAGAGAAACAAGTTCTACAGGATTACTTATCAGACTGTTTGAGTAAGGGTTACATCATACCATCCAAGTCACCCACAGGATTTCCCCTATTTTTTGTAAAGAAGAAGGAAGGCACTTTGAGACCCTGTGTTGATTACCGGCAATTGAACGATATTACCATTAAGGACCGGTACCCACTACCTTTGATTCGTAGTATACTAGAAACCCTGCACTGGGCTCGGATTTTTACTAAGCTTGATTTACGAGGGGCCTATCATCTGGTTCGCATCAAGAGTGGAGACGAATGGAAGACAGCATTCAAGACACCATTTGGGCACTTTGAATACAGGGTGATGCCTTTTGGTCTGTGCAATGCCCCTGCGGTTTTCCAACGGCTCATGGATCATATCTTCGGAGATTTGATTGGAATCTCTGTCTGGATCTATCTGGATGATATACTAGTCTTCTCCAGATCGAGGGAGGAACACATAAGCCATGAACGAGAGGTCCTCCATCGGCTGTCCCTCAATCATCTGTTTGCCAAGGCAGAGAAGTGTTCCTTTCATCAATCGAGGATAGAGTTCCTAGGATTCGTGATTAGTCAAGCTGGTATCGAGATGGATCCCAAGAAGGTCCAGGCTATTCAAGAGTGGAAACAGCCTCATGATGTAAGGTCCTTGCAACGCTTTTTGGGATTCGCCACCTTTTACAGGCAATTTATTCCTCATTTCTCTCAGATCTCGGCACCTCTCACTAGACTGACTAGCAGCAAGATTGCTTTCCTGTGGGACTCTCAAGCAACGCAAGCTTTTGACACCTTGAAGTCGGCCTTTATGGCCGCTCCAATTCTACGTCACCTACAGGACGAATTGCCATTCATCGTCGAGGCGGACGCTTCGGACTTTGCTGTTGGGGCTGTACTTTTGCAGAAGGACCCCGCTACTTCGGTTGAACATCCAGTGGCCTAGTTCTCTCGTAAGCTGAACCCTAGTGAGAGGAACTATGCAGTCATTGAGAAGGAACTATTGGCTATCAAGACCGCGTTTGAGGAGTGGAGACATCACCTGTTGGGAGCCCGCTTCTCTATTGAGGTCCGTACTGATCACCGCAATCTGCAGTACTTGCGCTCCTTGCAATGTCGAACACCACGACAGGCCCGGTGGGCCTTCTTCTTTTCACCGTTTGTGTTTCATATCACTTACATCCCCGGATCTTCGAACCTAAGGGTTGATGCCTTGTCTCGGTCTTTGGAGATGGAGAAGGAAGAGGGCTACTCCAGTCGGACTCAACCACTGATCTCTTCTCATCATTTTTTATCGACTTTATCACCACTCTTGCAGTCGATATCAGATGCTACCGGGATTGATTCTTGGAGGTCGGCTTTACTCCAACGGCCCTCAATATCCGAAAATCATGGCCTTCTATTCTTTCGGAGAAGACTGTACATCCCCGAGGGGGAGATTTGTGATGGCATTTTGCACGGCGTCCATGATTCCCCCATTAGAGGCCACCGAGGGATTCGAGCAACACAAGAACTGCTGTCGCGACAATTTTGGTGGCCTGGCTGGGCTGGTGAGGTCCGAAAGTATGTGCAGGCCTGTCCGGTTTGTGCTCAATCCAAGGTTCCCAGACAACATCCTTTGGGGTTACTTTTACCTACTGAGTTGCCGCCATACCCTTGGCACACCATCGCTACCGACTTCATTGTTGACCTGCCTCCCTCTGAAGGGTACACTTGTATTATGGTCGTTGTGGACTGTTTCACGAAGTATGGCCTTTCATTCCTTTCAAGAAGATACCTACTGCTGTCCAGATGGCTACGGCCTTTTTGCATGAAGTCTATCAATTACATGGCCTTCCTGAGAAGATCATTTCGGACCGTGGTGCTCAGTTCCTCTCTTCCTTCTGGAGTAAAGTTTGTGGCCATCTTGGTATTCGCAGAGCCCTGAGCTCTGGTTATCATCCACAGTCCAATGGTCTCACGAAGAGAACGAATCAGACACTGGAAGCATACCTCCGTAGTTTTGCAAATGCCACACAGACCAATTGGATGGCTTATCTAGACCTAGCCGAGGTGTCCTGCAACAATTCCACTCATTCTTCCATCGGAACCAGTCCTTTCTATTGCTCGACGGGTCAGCATCCGAAATTAATACCTTTCCATCCTGTGCCGACCAGTACGGTTCCTTCCGCTGATGCCTTGATTTCAGCAATCCAACAGCAGCACGAGCTGGCACGCAAATCATTGAAGGCTGCCCAAGACCATATGAAGTCTCAGGCTGACCGGAGGAGGAGAGTGGAACCTGATTTCCGGGTTGGGGATAGGGTTTGGTTGTCCTCTAGAAATCTACCGCTTTGCAACTTACCTGTTAAATTGGCTCCCCGGTACTTTGGCCCATTCAGGATTACCAAACACCTGTCCTCTGTGGCTTTTCGTCTCCAGCTACCCCATTCATGGCATATTCATCCTGTTTTTCATGTTTCCCTTTTGAAGCCCTATGTTGTTGACCCCTATGGTCGTGCCGGTACTCACCCAGCTCCTGTTCTAGTGCAGGGGGTCCCCGAATTCGAGGTTCAGGAGATATGTGATGCCCGCTATCACAGGGGGGTGCTCCATTTTTTGGTGGATTGGAAGGGGTACCCGGCTTGTGACCGCACTTGGGAACCTTTTCGACATGTGCACGCTCCACGTCTTGTGCGTGAGTTCTATCGTCGGTTTCCTTGGAAACCTGGGGCTCCGGGCCTTCCTGGGAGGGGGCATAGTGTCACGCTTACCGGGAGACCGGGGTTCGCCACTCGCGTTCTTCCTCCCTGGCGCCTCTATCCGCACTTTCGCACTTGGGGAGGCGCCGGAGGGAGAGCTTCGGGGACCTGGGCTGCAGCTCCTCGGGCGCATGTGCGGGAGACCTCGGTCACGGTTCCGCGCGTGCGCCGTGGAGCGGTTGCCCGGGATTGGAGCGGCTTGCTGTCCAAGCCTCGCTCTGGGTCTGCCATCGCCCGGCTACAATCAGGCTTGCGTTCAAGGCCTCGCGGGTGCCGGCGGCCCATAAAGGGAGAGTGAGGATCGGAGCAGATCGCGTCTCAATGCGTTCTGTTCCGGATCGTGCTACTCGCTCTCCCTTGTGTTCCAGCGCCTGCCTGGCCCTTTCCTTCAGCCTGGGGATTCCCTTCCCTTCTCCTCCCCAGTCTGCCTCCAGTTTTCTCCCCTTGGGTTCTCCTGGATCTCCCCTGGTTTTCTTTGGGTTTCGTTGGAGTTCCCTGCCTAGTAGTTCTCCTCTCCCAGCCTGGTCCCTGTTTGGTTTCCCCTTCTTTTCCCGGGTTTCATCTCCTTGCCTGACCAGTGCTCCTTTCCTGCCCTTGCCTCTTCTCTCCTCCCTTGCGCCAGCCTGTGGCCTGTGGTAATCCTGCCAGTGCCTTTCCTGGTGCTTGCTTCCGCCATTTTAGGACTCTCAAGCACCACAGCATCCAGTGTCAGCTTCTGTAGTACTGCTCCTTCTTCTTTGGACTCTCAAGCACCACAGCATCCAGTGTCAGCTTCTGGAGTACTGCTCCTTCTTCTTTGGACTCTCAAGTATCTCAGCATCTAGTGTCATTCTCCGGGAATTCGCCTCTGACTTCTTTGGACTTTCAAGCATCACAGCATCCAGTGTCATTCTCCGGGAGTTCACCTCTGACTTCTTTGGACTCTGGAGCTTCGCCACTTCAAGGACCTGTTCCTTCAACCTCTCCTGCCTGTGCTCGCACAGTCCCGACGTCACAGAAACCAGGAGAGAGCAGCTTGTGGCATTGGGAATCGGTCCATCTTTTACCCAGTACCCATTCTGGGTGGAGGAGAGGCTGGTTTCTTGTGTCACCAATTCTTCTCGTCAGTCTGGCTGCCCCGTCGAGATCAACCAGGTATTCAGGTACGCAACTTTCCCGCGACTCCCTCTTAACACTATGATCAATGGTTGAGATCATCTTTATGTCTCCTTGTGACCAACTCTTCCCAGTACTACACCGAGGCAGTCTGTTAATATTCTGCAGGTCTCTTTGGTTCTTCTTCATCTGGGTCATATTGATTCATAGATCAAAGACAGAAGAAGCCTTGCCATAACAGACAGTAGTGTGTTCAGGGATTTCTAACAAGGGCTTGGTCCCAAGGGAAAAGGGTTCAAAGAGTTCCTTCATGAAAAAGGAGTCCTTATCGCCATGAGGGGTGTCTCTCCCTGTGAGGTCCCGCTTTCCACAGCCCAAAGGGGATTATTGGGTAGTGCCTTCACCTCCCTAGTCTCAGAGGGAGCCTCTGGGGAGAAGTGATGAGCTCCCATGAATCATCACAGTTCCCGCTGTGTAATAAATGTGTGTGTCTGGATTAGAGATTTGAGATGAACATAATGATTGTATGTTATTTGTTTCACTCTACAACCTAGTTGATTCTTAACTAAATCTCTGTACTGGATGTCTCTCTCTTCTGGGTACCTCTGGTGGATCAGCCTCTTCAGTGTCCCATGCCTCATTTATTTCTTCCTGATTTCCACTACTCATTTTGGCAACAGTGAGAGAGTTCATGCTATTGTTGGATATGCTTTAATTTATGATGTCTGGATTTTGTCTATCCGATACATGCCACTAATTAGGCATGTTGAAATGAATTCCTCCGTCTGAATCAATCGTCCTCCTCAATATCGGAGTTAGATTCCTAGGCAGCAGGTGTGCTGTCTTTGCCTATTCTTTTATTTACCTTCTTGGTGATGTTTTGTTTGTGGTGTCTTAATGCTACATTTTTGCAGATGGTAGGTGTGTGTCCCTTCCTAGGGGTAGCAAGTGACAGCTGGGCAGAGTTTTGCAGATCTGAAACTTCATTTCTACTCTGTGCCAATAAACCAGAGGATTAGGTAACTGGTGATCTATGATCAGTGGTATTGACTACCACTTGTCCACAAGCGTATTCCTTCCTCTCCTTCCAAAGCTGCAGATTAGTACATGGCCCCAAGCCTGCAAATACACTGTTTGGTTGTGGTGTTTTTATTTTTTTTTATTTCTGCTAGTATTCTAGCCAGATGTTGGTTGGGGGAGCTAGTGTGCTTGATCCAATTGCTGGCAATGGTGTTGGATGCACTTTAGATAATTGTCGATTCCTGTTTCATCTGGAGTTACCCCATACACAAGTTAATGGGTAGTCTGGCATCTTGCCTAAATATCAGGAAATATGTTGAGGACATAGTTGTATTGTTCTTTTTGCAGTTATTCATGTGAACCATTGTGGCAAGAGGTGGACTCTAGAGGATGATTTTCTCTGCTTTCGGGTTGCTGAGCATATCCAGAAGTGTGCAATTGAAGCATTTATCCTGGTCATCCCCTAGGGTGAACTACTCGTCCAACGAATTCCAAAGGCACCCCACTAACTCCAAAAACCCAAATCAGCACCAATCGTACACAGAAGGATATCCACATCTTCAAGTCACTCTCCAAACCACCACCCACATCTTCCACACCACCATCCACCTCAATATGCAAGTCTTTCTTGAACTACTTCAACTCTAAAATGCACAACATCGGACATGCACTCCCCACTACAGTCCCAATACCAATCCCAAACCATGCAAAACAGGGGACACATTCCATCACAATGACCATGACACCCTCACCACCCTCACAGCAAAGACAAAACCAGCACACTTCCTGGGTGATGCCAACCTACACCAATCTGAATGCAAGTGAATCACAATCCATGGCTCCACATTGGCTCAACATCATCAACTCCTGTCTTGCACATGGTACAATCCCCTGTACACTCAAAACAGGGCAAATCTCACATCACCACATGAAACCATCCCTGAACCCCTAGTTCCCTGAAAAGTACCTTCCTAGCAGTATCCTGCCATTCCTTGTAAGAATCATTGAATGCTTAGTCAGCAGCCAGCTCCAACAACTCATCACCAGAAACAACCTCCTCAAACCCTTCCAATCTGGCTTCTGAGACCGCCACAGCACAGAGACTGCTACACTTCACACTCCTGATGACCTCCACGGTATCACAAAGGATACACAACCCTCCTCATATTCCTCGACTCCTCCGCATCCTTCAACACCATCAACCACCCAATCCTGCTAAACATCCTATCCCACAGGATGAAACTCTTGGGCACTGTTCTCGACTGGTTCACTTGCTTTTCACTGACTGGAAACACTTTGCCCACCTCAATCTGATCACACACCAGTCAAGTACAGGTTCACTAAGGATCCTCCCCCAATACCCTTTTTTATAACCTATATGCAGAAGCTCTTGGACATCACTGTAGCAAACACAACATCCATTTCCACCAATGCACGGATGACATACTCTCAAAATATGTCCCTCCACCATTTCACCCTGGATTAGCCACAACCAAACTAAACCCCTTCAAAATGGAATATGTTTTCATCTGCCCCTAGGCACAGACCCTTCTGCACACCCTTGATCAAAGAGCTCACCAAGGACAACACATCCCTCTCCACACCTGTCAAATCCCTAGGCTTTAACTTTGACAACCACCTTACCTTCACACCCCATAGCTGCATCACCAACATATGCAACCTACAACTATACCTCCTACACAAGATAAGACATATCTTTCTCTCGCAGGACTTCTAGACAGTCCAGGCACCAGTTTGGCCCAGGTTGGGTTACTTCAACACTCTCCTCATTAGACTCCCCAGCACCTCGCCCCTGCAGAATGCAGCAGCAAGAATCATCTTGCACCTACCCCAACTCTCACAGCTCACACCAGCTCTTTCCCAACTCCACTTGCTTCCCATAGCCCAGAGAATTGCATTGAAAGAACAATGGTTACAAAGTCATCCACCTCAAATCCCTGTCCTACCTCCACAACAAACTAAAACCATTCACCCACACAAACACTGGACAAGGTAGCCAACATCTCCTAGACATTCCATTCTGCAAACTAACATGCACAAAAAAACAAGAATTCATCCAGTGGGCACCCAGAGCCTGGTACACCCTACCATTCCACCTATGCACCCCACTCCCCATCAGCACTTCCTGAGAAAGCCTGAAAACTACCTTTTTCTCCACATCAAGTCCAGTCACAACACCTCCCCTGCCATTCCCTGTCTATCCTTTCTTCTGTTCCTGTCTGTTAAAATGTTGTAACTTCTGTTTCATCCCCCATCGCCTGAACCTTTGAACCTTGTAAGGAGGTCCGAAAACCTCTGAGTATGGCCAAAATTTAAACAAGTAAATAATAAACAGTGGGTGCAATTCCAGCAATTCCAGCAGTGTTCCACTACATCCTGGCACAGGTGGGCCAGCAAAATGTTTCTGACGACTTTGTTGGTTCTGTCTGTCCCCAGGTATCTATATTGAGCATGCAAGACAAACATAAATGATTGGCACATCTTCCTGGGATGGACCCTTTGCTGTTTACAGGTAATCCTGTAAGTCTCTCTCCTTGTATAGTACTTGCTGCTTTAACATCAAGGTCTTCCATTCCCCTAGGTTGGTGAACTGGTCAGTGCACCCTCTGGTGCATCATGATGCTTCTGTCCCTCTTTTCACAGAATGTGGCTCTGGCAGGAACATCTAAATGACTGTGACAAATCTAATCTAGGGTTAGCCTCTGAGCCCTAGGAGTTTGTAGGCCTGCATCATTGAAGTATATTGTGAGGTCCCATTCAGAGTTTACCCCAAAGTAGCCTATGCTCCTGAATGTGTCTGACAGTCTGAGAATAGTAGGGTAGCAGATGGCTTTCACCCAGGATCTATGTGGATGCCTTAACAGGGTGTCAGCATCAATGTTGTTTCGCCTGAGCTGGTATTGAAGCTGAAAGTGGTATGATGACACTGACGTCAGCCATCATGCCTTGTGGCATCAAGCTTGGCCGAGTTCTGCACATACATGAGTACGTTGTTGTCAATCCTCGCCATGTACTTGGACTCATAGAGATAGTCATGGACCTTCTCTGTGAAGGCCCATTGTAAGGCCAGAACTCTACCTTTGTTTACCAGGTTGGTTCTCTCGGATTGTGCTGCCTCCCCTGCTAACAAATGCAATAGGCCTTATCTCACTGTCATTGTCTTGTTGAAGGGCACCTCCTACCTAATCAACATTGATTCAACATAGAGGATGTGAGGCATCTGTGAACCCGCGTAGGCCAGTGTGGGAAGGTTACCACTAGGAAATAGCAAGCCCTGCTATTAAGTCATTATGCAGAGAATCAATTTCATTTTTTTTTGGTTTGTTACAACCCTTTAAAAATGTTTCATAATACGAATACAAGAAGACATTTACATGTTTTACAGTATGTGATTTTTCTCAGTATTGGAAATAGTCATAGTCATAACCATAGACACCAAACAACACATCCATCATGGCAAGATGTCGTCAGTTACCAATGGTGCGGGACTTCACTGTGTCAACTCCCACCACAGCCACAAAATAATCCAAACGTTTAACCATTGAGTCTAAAAAAAAAGTTAGTGCTATGGTTAATTTAAGATCAGTCTCGTCGAACATGATCTGCCACCAGTCTTTCGTACATATTGATGACCTTCCAGCCGTGACTTTCTCAAAATGACGTTTTCTTTCCTCACTGAGGGCAACACAGAAAAGCAGGAGGTGCTTTAGTGTTTCTTTCGAGTCATTACCTAGACTACATTTATCTGACACTGGCTTGTCTGTTGACCATAACTTTGTTCTTTCTCTAGTTTTGAGCGTGTTCATACGAAACATCATGTACAGTCTTCTTCTCCTTTCATCAGTAAATAATTTCCACGCGGAGTGGATCTCATTTAGTCCTCTTTTTTCACTGGGGACATCTTGCATAAGCGTATACGATCTTGTAACATGACAGGTCTCACACCAGTCTCGTCTGCATAGTTTTTATTTTACGTAATCAGGATTGTTATGCAGCATGTCAATTTCTGTGTCTAATTCCGTGAGCAAGGTTTTACAACGTTGTACCCAAGAGTACAACACAGAATTCTTGTTATTGTCTCCCGGGTTTTCAAGGATTTTGTACTGTGGCAAGATGTCTTGTAAAGTCATTTTAAGAAACAACACGAGTGTATTTCAAGTCACTCTTGCATTGATTGATATCAAGCTGAATTCATATTGTATGCATGGTGACGGGATGCCTCTTGGTAGGCCAAGAACATTAAACCAGAATTTGTTTTCCATTGTGTTCCATAGGTCCGATGGACAGCCCAGTGCACACTCCGCACCGTAGACTATCAAAGGGGTTGCTTTTTGTTTAAAGAAAGCCAGAATGGGAAGTAAAGAACACAGACAGTATTTTTTATTTAACACTATCGCCTGGGTAGCCAGCTGGCGACATTTCAATTTTGTGCCTTCTACCCATGTTGCGTCGTTCAGACTAGAGCTGATCTTCATCCCCAGATATTTTGTGTGTGCTATGGAGTTTAGCTGTGTTTTCTCTACGTGGCATTTAAAAGTCGGTTGCTTGGCTTGTTTTTGACCTCGCAAGTCCTTCAGCTCTAGTATTTCTGATTTGGCTATGTTTATAGTCAAGGTGTTCTCCTTAACGTATCGTTCGAGTGCATTTAGTTTCCTTTGTATGCCAACTGGTGTTAAGTCTAGCAAAATTAAATCATCTGCATAGAGTAAGTGGCTTACATGCAAACCATTGATTTTCGGTGAAAAGGAGCCTTCGCTGTTGAATGTTTGATCAATGTCAAGGAGAAATAGATTGAAAATAATGGCTGCAAGTGGGCAACCTTGCTTAACTCCACATTGTGTTGGAATTGGGGCAGAGAGTTTTCCCATTCTGTCAAGTCGTATTCTGATTTGGGTCTTAGTGTGCAGATCTTTTACAGCAGCAAGTAGACTCAATGGGCATTTCCACTTAATTAGTTTTGCCCTTAACAGTTCGTGATCGATACTGTCAAAGGCTTGAGATAGATCAATTATGGCAAGGTATGTCTGGACCCCGGTTGTTATTGCTTCCATTTTCAAAATATTGACAATGAAAAGATTTAGACTACAACCTACTCCTTTTACAAAGCCAGTTTGTCTCTGGTCAGTATAGTTGTTTTGCAGACTGCATGTAGACAGCTTGTTTTTCAGCAAGGTTGCATATACCTTACTCAGGACGTCAAGCAACACAATTGGGCGGTAGTCTTTAGGGTTTGATCTGGTACCCTTTTTGAACACCGTTACAATAATTGCAGTCTTCCATGACGTAGGTGTCGCACATTCTGTTACGATTTTTTTGAACAGGGTGCAACAGAAGTCTGTCCAGATTTGGGGATTTTCTTTAAGTGTAAAATTTGTAAGTCC
Organism: Ambystoma mexicanum; assembly: GCF_040938575.1. Lineage (NCBI taxonomy): Eukaryota > Metazoa > Chordata > Amphibia > Caudata > Ambystomatidae > Ambystoma > Ambystoma mexicanum. Next base: position 1,190,064,500 of record NC_090932.1, read on the forward strand.
ATCAGGACCAGGAGCTCGTGATGTACCTAAGTTGTTAATCGTCTCTAGAATGTCTTCTTTTGTGAACGTCACATCCCAATGGTCAAGTAAGAGAAATGCTGAGTCTAGTACATTTCCTTTTTTCGCAAAGAGCGATTTCTAGTAGGTTAGTCAATCGTTTTCCGTCACCATGTTTGCTTGTAGAGCTGTTTGAGAACTTGATATATTGTTTATGAGACTCCAAAACTCGCATGTGTTCATTTTAGCAAACATGACTTCAGCATCTGTTTGTATCATCGCTGTTTTGTGTAATTTAAGCCAGTTTTTGTAGGCTTGTTTTATATTTTTGATCTTCTGAGCATTTGCACTATTGTAACTTTTGCTGCATGCTCTAATGCCGCGTCTCATTTTACGTTTTCTTTTGAGGACTTCTAAATCGAAAACATAGCTGTTTTTGTTTTTGAAACAGCAATTTTCTTTCTTTGTAATTTTCCAAAATGTGTTGGTATTCTAGTTGAGTTTTGTCCTCTTGAAAGGCGGTATTTATTCTTTCCGTCTCTTCTTCAGTTAGTCGTAGTCGGACCCTGTTTGATTCTACGACTATGTCATGAGACCATTTCTCGGGTTCTATCAGTACTGATGCAGCAATTGATGCTATTACCATATTATGGTCACTTTCATTCATATGTTTGACTTGCAGTTTCTGCACGTTTATATGCATACACTCGGACACGAAGAAGAAGTCTAAAATGGACTCCTGTGTGTCTCGCTTCCAAGTTGCTCTGGGCGGTATGTAGCCTATGGTATTCCCGTTTAGCATATACATATTTCTACTCTCCATTTCTGATGACCATTGTTGCGCCACTTTCGAGAGAGCAGAGCTGTTATGACTGGGTGAAGTTATGTCAAGGCAGGTTATGTTTAAGTCCCCACATAACAGAATTTTCGCTGCCCCGTCTACTTCATAAATGCTGTTGATAATATTTGTTGTTTGGTCGATGAATTCAGGAGGTGGAGTGGCTTTGTGTTGCCAATATAAGTTGATAATGTATAGATGTCCCTTGTTTAGGTTAAGAGAACTTTCAGACTGCAGCAGTAACATCTGGATGTAAGGCGTGTGATTATAGGTTTCAGTGATCTTATAGCCCGAGCTTTTGCATACTAAGGTCATAAGTCCGGCTATAGGTCTGCCCATTGCTTTTTTGATGGCGGGGTTGAAGGCTATTTCAAAGCCGTCTAAGAGAGGACATACAGACAGCAAAGTTTCCTGGACACACATGATGGCAAGGTCTTCTAGCCATTTTGGTTGTTGCAGATGCATGTGACCGCACATATTCCAACAGGCTATTTTAATGTGGCCCTTGACAGTCAAATTTTGGCGGTAACTTTGATGTTGTTCTGTCAAGGCTGTCGAAAGCCAACTCCAGTCTTTGGCGCATTCATCTAAGAGACCAGAGTTGGTGTTTTTGCATTGTTCACACGTAAGCTAATGTTTTGAGCAAAGGTCATTTTAATTTGTTCTATGGAGTGCGGCAGTGTTGTTTTAGTTTGGGGAATAGGTCCTTCAACTAAAACCTTATTGTTTAATTTCTCCAGACATATCGCTCAATCAAGATCTACTATACCAAGTAGATTGCCTTAGCCATATTTCCGGAAGTGTTTTTGTTCTTCCTCGCTGCTTCATTGGCATTGCTTTCAGGGTTAGTCTTTACAGCGTCTTTCTTTAAGTGTGTTTCGGTGACGTCAAAGCCCATTGAAATCAATACCAGTGCCGCTTCCAACAAAGTATTACATACAATTCTTGATTCAATATGTAGTCTAACCACGTCATTTTGTTTATCGTTGTAAAAGTCAACAACTTTTATGTCATTTGTCTCAATCATTCTCAATTTCGGTACGTAATGAAGTAGATGTAGCACATTTTTTCAGTTCAAAACCAGGTTGTCGTCATTATATTCAATACGCTCCAACACCAGACAGTATTTAGAGTGTGGTTTTTCCTTCACTCCATCATTGCAGCTGTTGGGTGCTTGACTGCTAGGCCAGTCTTCTGCAACATTTTTCCTTAGACTCTACTCCTGTTCGATTGGTTGTGTTGGAGGATTTGTCCATTTCGGAGCGCTTAGAACATTCCTGTAGATGTGTTGGCCACATGAGTTATTCACAGGTTTATGTTCTAATACTAACTTGTCACGTCTCTGACTCATCATGACAAATAGAGGACTTGTAGGTCTTTGCAAAGGATCTTCAACTGTAGGCACTGGCGGAACTATAGTATACACTCTTGTACGCCTCACAGCGCCTTGAAATAATGGTGCTATAACTGGTAGTACTGTTTCCATCAGATTGATTGCAGGCGGTTGGACATTAGGAGCCTCAGATTCCACTTCCTCATCGTACGTAGGCAAGTCAAGTAAGTTACTAGAATTTTCAGAATTTGTGGGTAAAGAATTAGCTTCTTCAGTTGGTATCCCGACTAGAGCATTCTGTTCTTTTGAGGCTGAGGTCCCATTTGAGCCTTTAGTAATATCGACGGAGTCTCCATCATTAGCGACTATGTTCTTATTCTGATCTTGACCTGACACCACTTGTAAATTCATATAAACAGCTTTGATGTTTCGTAGGAACTTTCTGGAGTTGTTAGTCATTCTTGTGGTTTTTGCTTTAACGTTTTTGGATTTCTTTGTCTGGACCACTTTCAGGGCACCCTGCTTTTCTCCCTGTTTAGCTTTACAGTTAAATATCGGAAAGCAACAGAGTTAGGTGCGTCTGGTGTTGTAATATCCTCACACGAGTTTGCCGGGCCTCCTGTTTGGCTTGTGCATGTAGCTGAGCAATTTGAGAATTGGATGTCTATGTTTGCACGATTATTTATGGATCGTGCACTTATGACAGCCTCAGAGAAACTCCCAATTTCGTCTCCAAAGGTGTTCTGTTTTGGATTTCTGTCTAAAAATGTTGGCAAGACATTACTGTGCATACTTGGGCTGAGAATGATTATCTCAGGTTCATTCTGGGAAGGCTCTGGCACCGATTCGAGAAGGAGATCTATGGTTAAGTTCACGGTTTTGGTTGACTCCCTCCCAGAGGTAATCATGTCCTGATTTGACTTCTGCTGCATCTGAGCAGGTGTAGTTGCCGCATCAATCGAAGTGCCATTGTTCACTTTACTGCCGGAATTGGAGCTGTGTGTATCGGGATAGCAGCCAATGGGCACTGCATTACAGTTATGTGGTTTTAATAGACCAAGAGCTTATTTTGCAACTTCAGCCAGTAATTTTTTGTCGTTGCAGTTGTTCCTTTTTTGATGTGCAAGGACAGCCAATGAGTGGTCAATTTTGTTGGTCGAATCATGAATCAACTGCTTGAACAGATTGTTATCGTTTTCTAGATTCATCATCATTGAGTTCATCATAGCTGCTAAAGTAGTCAAGTCATTTATACTGTCTTTCAGTTGTTCATACATTTTGATAAATGGGCAAATCGTCATAGACATAGACGAAATCAAAGTCGGTTGTATCTCCTGGATGATCTTTTTGACAATGGCTTCAGGGAACAAAGAGGAGTCAGGCCTGTGAAGGTAAGTCTTATGTTGTATACGCCTTATTTTAGGAAAGTCTCTTTCGGTGATAGATGAGTCACTCGAGGAGGAGTCTGTTGTAGATTCAAGCGTAGGTGTGGTGACGCTTCTCAAAGTCGTCGCTGAAGTCTAGTTGCGGTCAGTGACTTGTAGTGACCGTGTTTTTTGGGCTCTTTATTGGGAGCAATTCAAGCTCAGAGAGTTACTATCATCAAGCCGCCATCACTTACTGGTGCCGCTCAGGCGGTTATTACACATTAGGTTTGTAATTCTCTCGCTGGCATTTTGGTCTTCACTAGATTTGTTCAGTTCTGCCCGTTTTTTCTCGCTTCTTGATTTATTTAGATTTGTTAGGTCTTGTAAGAGTTTATTGACTATTTCAAGTGAGTTTTTCCTTGTAGAAGTTTCTAGGGCAGGAGCACATTCTAGGTCACCAGCGACCGTTACACTAGGAGTGGTAGGTGCGGTACTCAAAGTAGTAGCACTCGTCCCCTGTTTTTTTTCCGCAGGATGCAACACAGTTAGTTGTGATTTTGAGAGGGGAGTGAGGTATATTTGTGTTGCCATGGAGTTCACAATAAGGGGTTCTTTTGTGTATACAAATACGTCCTCAGGGCCAAATTCTAATTGCATGCTTGGATTTTCAATGGAGTGCTCTGCTCGCATGTGTATTCAGAGCCATCAGATAATGCTGGCTGAACTAGCGAACGCGTCCCCACAGGGCACACCCCCACAGAACAGGCTGCATTTTTCGCAAGAGGCGCATTGCAGGACTCACGCTGACTTCTCTCAGTGTCTAAAGTGTACGTGAACCTAAGATGAGTGTTGAGGCTTGCCTTAGGTGTATGTATGTCGCCGGTCACGCCCGTATTAGTGGATGCAGGCATCCAGTTAGGCGTCGTGTTTCTGATGCTGAAAAGAACTGTGAGTTAGGAATTGAGAGTGCATTTGGGTGACAATTTGAAGCACTTTTGCCGTGTAGCCCAGCAGCCAATTGGCATTCTACAAGAGCTTGCCATGCCAACACACGCAGCATGGGAGCATTCGAGCAGTGAAGAGGGCAAGGAACAATGCCACTTTCAGCATCGGTCAAGACCAAAATTGGATCACGGCACATTAGCGGAATGGTCGTTTCACTCAGAATGTCTTCAGATGGCGCTCTCGGAGCATCTTCAGATGGTGCACAGGGCGGCCCCCCACCCTCAGTTTCAGTCGCTTCATACCCTCTTTTGGTTACAGGGGAAATGGAGACTGACTCAGCAGTGAGCATGTGGTTTGACAAGAAGTTTGTGACACACACATTATGGGCATTGCAAACGGGGGATTGTTTATACATTTCGGGCTTCGACACTGCACTCATTGATCGAAGTATGGTCGCGCCGCAAGTGTATACAGTCATTTCCAGGGTCAGCGAAGCAAGGACTTTCTTGAGGTTTTTGTGTAGCACCGTCCACTTATCTAGTGACGGCTATGGTGGAAGAGCTTGCCATTCCTCGCGGCAGTTGTAGCCGTGTATATGGTTGTGGGAGCAGTCTCATTTTAGAGCGTGTATTTGATTGCAGAGTAGCTAGTATTTCTAACTTCTTTAAGTTCACTGCTTCCTCCATTCCTCCCAGTGACTCCCAAGACTCCAAGACTCCAAGACTCAACTGACTCCGTATTTGCTCCGGGAAGAGTCAGAGTCTTTGTATTGTAACAGCAGCAGCAGGCTCCGCCTCCAGGCAAATCAATGGAGCAGGATAACAGGATAGAGCAGAACGTTCTCTCAACACAGCACACAGTGAAAGACATTAAACATACAAACAGGTTCCTTGAATTTCTTACAGCTCCCGACTCTATGGCTATGTATTTAAATTGCTCACCTTTTTTACGTCCCTCGTTTTATAACCACTAGGACATGTTTTAACTATTTATATTTAAACGCAAACCGTGGATTGTGGAATTGATCTTGCCCTGAAGAAGGGTCTTGCCCGTTCTGCCCTTTTACGCCTGGGACCCTTTTTGCCTTGTTTTGTTCTAAATATTCTTCCCTGAGAAGATGCTATCTATCATCTATCTGAAAGAGCGAAGGCTTCTCCCTATGCCACCCAGCCTTCACTTATTTCATGAGGGCAAATACAAAATGTGTTCTTTGGCGCATACTAGATTTTCCAAGGTGCACTGAAACTCAGCACGGGTAATTGTAATGAGTAACTGTCTTGATGTAGACTGAAAATGGTTTCTGAATACTGATTAGTTGCTCCAGGAACGTTTCTTAATAATTGTGTCTTGCACCTTCTACTAATATGAAAGGACACGCTGTTCTCGCAGGCTTTTAGGATGCTTTGGTTTGAATGTTTTAATGTTTTAGCTGAATGTTTTGTAAATGTACATTTTGAACTATTTGTAGAAACTTTTATGGGAACATACTTCGCGAAACAAAGTAGTAAATAAAGAAATAAAGGTTCTGGAATGTGGTCCAGGGCTTTGGCGGAGAGAATCTTTCTCGAAGCTCTGCCCGCCGATACACCCATCACATTGTGGCAATGTAAAAGGAGTTTAATTTAATGATTTCTGGACTTTTCGTTTACAGAAACCATGAATCAATTCATTCAATTGAAATGTCTTTACAAATACAAACTACATTTCAAAAATTAAATATCTAGATAAATAATGCACGATAAATCATCACAATGTATACAATATGACACTCACAGTAGCACAATACAATTAGAACAAGTCTTGCTCTTTGGGCCAGACAATGCTGCTTGGTGGGCACAGCCATTTGCTCTGATTGCTTGGACCTGGAATCCTGGTGCTATTAACTAAATATAAGGTTTGTCTCACTAACCATTGGCTCCCCCAATGGATGCATTCTGCCACATGTTATGCGTGCATCAGTGGCGGCTGGTGAGTTTGAAAGGTGGTGGGGCGTAAATTTCCCAGGGCGAATTTGGTAGCAAGCGCACGCAGCGCGCGAGCCCACCCCCTCAAGGGGAGTGCGGGGGGGTTCTCCCCCCGCGAAATTTTTGGAAAAATGGCCTACAAAATGTGCAATTTACTGTCCAAAAAACCTACCGAAATATGAAAAAACATTCGGTTTTACATATTAATGGTGGTACACTATTCTTACGTGTGCAAGTTTGATGGTGTATTTTACAGCAGCTTGTATTGAGAATAGCTGGGGCCCGCTACCACCAACGCTCGCCCCAAGTTGGGCATCCACGGCACGGACCGGAGCTAAACAAAGTAGGCCATGGCGGCCCCCGCCTTGGTGGTTACCGGGCGACCCACCACTAGTAGTGGGCCGCCGGCTACCACCAAGGCGGGGGCCGTCTGGGCCTACTTTGTTTAGCCCCGGTCCGTGCCGTGGGTGCCCATGGGCCTTGCCTTGGGCCACCACGCCGGGACCGGTACGCAAGGCCCACGAAGGGATTGCTGCTACTTGGGCATCAGCAGCAGCGCACGCCTGCCAGTGGATCTGGACATCTTACGAAGTTACGAGTTTAGCCCTACAGCTTCCAGAGGCTCTGAACAATTAATTTTCTGAATGTGGTTTCTCATCTCATTGTATGCAGCATCTGATGAGCAGAAAGGCAAAAAAAGCAGTATGAGGTCTTCTGGTAGGTGGCTTCAACGCATCTTGGCATTGGCCATTTCTGGCTCAGCTGTGTCTGGAATCATCAAAATGCAAGCTCCTGATCCCTGTACCTCCAGTAGCTCATCACATGGAATTGTGGGAGATGCAGTTTTTGGCTTTATGTTTTGCAGCACTTCTGCATATTTCAATAGTATAGCACAGTGAATTTTGGGAGAAGTAGTTTCTGGTTGTCTGATATTTGGTAGAATAGCACAACAAGGAAAACTTTGGATAAGCCATGGAGCTGTAACACCACTACAGGGGTGATAGGCACATTATAAAAGCTGGGTATGATAACGTATCTTTACGTTACAGAAAGAATCGTGAAGGTTGCATTATGGAGCCCCCGGTTTCCATTCTTGCAGTTGCTCAGTGTAATGGATATTGAAATGTGTACAATTTGAATTCCCGGTTTCCATCTTTACAGCAGTATTAAGGTAGAGGCCTCATAACTGCCACGTTTCCCAGTTCCAGGTTTCACATCTCTATAGCCAGTCATGAATTTGCCATTGTATGCTGGAACCTGTAGGTTTGTACCTGCACTTGGAAACAATTATAAGTCCCAGCATGCAATGGGAAACCAGGATTGACTAAGGGGCCCACAAATGGAAATGGGAAACTTGGCAGCTATGAACAATGCAAGTTCGCATTCCGGGTCCTTGTGTAGATCAGCGCTGTGAATCCTGGGAAATGTTATTTCTGTCTGCACTTCATGCAGTTTCAAAGCATAAATAAGGATGAAAGGTGCTTTGAAAGTGCATAAAAGGCAGCCAGTGTTTAACATTGTATTCCAAATGACAACGGCTATTGAAAGGGGCTTCTGAGACTCGATTGCTTTAAGCTCCCACTCGTCAAATACTGATGAATCCAAGCCATGTCCTTATTCCCTGACTTTTACTGCCAATAAGGTGGAGCGGGAGGCTGAAGAGAGACGAAAGACTTTACCGTCTCCCAGAATATGCTTCATGCTGGCTAAGAGAAAGGTTATGGAACCCTGCACTTTTGCTTGGAATGAGTAGGCTATCCAGCTGAGCTCGAGTTGGTAATTGCAAACTCAAGTTCCAAGTCATCTGGTAGATCAGGGCAGTGCCTCATGGTAGATGCAGTTTCTGGATGCTCTTTATTTGGTGTCAAACATCAGGAACGTTTATTTAAGGGCAGGTTCTGATTCCAGATCTTCCACTAGTTCAGCACAATGGATATGCTGCAGGGTATCCAGCATGACATCGTCAGAAGGTTTGGTCTGTGCATGTGGAAGCGGTGGAGCACAGGTAGGAAAAGAAGGCCCCAGTTTCAGGATTTCTACTAACTCAACCCAGTACATTGTTCAAAATATACCTTGTTTTTCTTCTGCATGCTTAATATCATAGATTTCTGATGGAGTGCAGACACCCCCACCCTCACATGACTACACCACCCATAATTCACCTGTATCAAGGACTACTGTGAACTGCAGCTGCTGGTGTCCACTTTGCAACCCTTGCAGCCCTGTACCTATGTGGGATATTTCAACCCACGCCAATGCGCCCTATTACACTCCTTTGCCAATGGGGAAAGAAAACGGACAACAATGGATGCACTAACCCCTGTGTGCGCCAAATCTGCAAAACTGCACATGGTTCATAAACCACAAAAGAGCTGAACACCCTGCCACACACATGCAAAGTTGATGTCAAAGCAAGAACTCCCTGCGAGAGAATGCCAGTGGGTGTTGTTACCTGTCACATGAATCAAGGCCCCAGAAGTGGGAGAAAATCTGAAAATGCCCTTAAAAACAGCTTCCTAATCAATGGTAACCTTCTACGTGCAGTTTTGGTGCTAAATTCAGTCATTTTCCCAGTGAATTATTGAAAGGAAAAGTATGCTGAAATTATAGATTCTCCAGGCAGTCAGAGGAATCCAGGCCTCACTGACTGCATAAGAAAATTAGCTGTCAAACTCAGTTTAAAAGTGTTTCTTTTTCCTGAAGAGAATGTAAAATGTTCCTATTTAAAGCATGTTTGTGAAGGGCTTAATTCTTTTAAATGTCCAAAACCCTTATAAACCGTGCTTATTTTATATGCATCAAAGAAGAGACTCTATTGTGAATTTTAAAAGCAACCCAGTATTGGAGTTAAGTAACTGCTTAATTTTGATTGGGCAGTGACCAGCCTGGGAAAGTTTGGCATCTCAGTTTGACACTCCCTTGCTACAGGAAAGCTAATGGCTGCTTAATGGTTCCTGCATGTTGACAACAAGGAGCACAATGAGACTTCATTAGACATTTGTCTTGTGGCTGAGCCAAGAACATAGGATAGGCTCTGCTGGGGAGGGACAGGATGCTTCCCTCTACGCCCGACCCCGATCAAAGGGATCTGACACCTGTTGTTTGTTGAAAGGAGAGAAAAAAAACCCTCTGAACTTCTAGGTGTTTAAATCTGTATTTGTGGTTAAGTTTGAAACTCTTTAACTATGTAACCTAAAGAAGGATAAGTCTGAAAATTGGTAGATTTTGACCTAATTTTAGGCTTTTGCTTTGAAGACATTGATGAAACCTGTATCACTTAAGGAACCAAAGTTACGAAAAAACTCTCATTGTAGCAGAACTATTAATGTTGCAAGTTTAGGATTGTATGTACATGATCCACTGATAAGCGCCCAGAGATGTACCGAATTAGAAATTATTAATCCAAACTGTTTTGATTAAAATTGATGAAATCCCATAGAATGAGAAAGACAGCTCTCACAGAGATGGGAATTGGACGCCAGGATAAAACATAAAAAATGTAAGGCATGTGCCTGATTGTAGTAGAGGGCATAATTGTAAAAATGTGTATTTATGGGAAAACTAAATTGTGGTCAAAATCAATGTGGGAGTTCCTAAATCCCATCGTAAAGATGACAGCTCTGTTCTGACTGCCAACCAAAACAAGGCAAGTGCCTGTGGCCACTCACAGCCGTGGGGGTGTGTTTCTGAAATTCTGCCCACACCATAAACTTGATGATGTCATTTGATAGTATAAATATAGGAACTACACAACACATAGGACACACGCTGCTTCCAGTACACATCCAGAATATGTGCAGCACCTTGTTCCAGAACTCTTCATCTTGTAGCTGACTCCAGACTTCTTTGAAGATCCAGATTTCATTGCAGAATCCAGACTTTAGCATTGCTGAACTCTTTCTAGCTAGACCCAATTTCAAACATCCCAAACTTGAAGGGATTTAATACTGATTCAGTTTGGCTTGCTACCATTAGGGCTTGCCCGCTGAAACAAGCATCCTGTAATCTGCCGTGCCCAGTGACCAGAAGGGCCCATCCAAAATCCAGTCTGAGGTGCAGTCCAAATTGACCAGAACCATGCCGCTGATCCAATCCCTCCAGAAGTGCCCTGCTGCCGGTAGACCTGACCCGATCCGATGACCAGAACATTTGACGGTCCAATTTTAATTACAAGGGACTGTAAGTATTAATAGGAAGAACAGTGACCCATAGTATATTTGCATTGTCTTATCCCAGCTCAACCCACCCCAGCATTAAACTCAGAACCCTAATATGGTCAAAACCATTCTTGCGCTGATTTTTCTCATTTGTTTTACAAAACCATAAATCATTAGTGATTTTGAGTAACTAAGGTAAATCCCAGAAAGGAATCGAGTATCCACCACATGAAGGGTTATGCTGGCCAGGTAACTGTAAAGATTCCCGGGTGCCATCCTCTTTTTCATAGTCATTAATATAGTGCAATAATCCAATCTGTCATTTTTAAAACTGACTTTCTGTTTTCATTTTTGCGCCTATTTTTCAAAAACGCCTCACACTAAAACCTCTATAACTTCTTCAATTTTAAAGATAAAAACGAAATTTCAACGCTCAAGGATAGCTAAGACCCTTAGCTGCATCCATAACCAATAATAATGTATTTGACCTGTTTTTTTCAAATATTGCATAGTGAAATTTTGCCGCGAATTTGCAGTTTTGAAAAGCTTACACGTGTCTTTTTCCCATTTAAAGTGTTTCTTAAACTCCCATCCTGATCTAAAGTATATACTGTTTTTTATCTTGTAGCTTATGTGTGTTAGGACCTGTTTAGTGTTGCTTTCCTCAGAATTTTTCTCCATTTAAGCAATTTCTCAACCTTTTCCACTGTTTTACAAAGCCATTTTTCACCTGTCATTTTATTGTATTGTTTATTTATTTTAAAAGTGTTTATTTCCAAAAACGTTTTTCTCTCTTATTTGGGGAGGGAAGATTGCATTTAAACACTAGACATTGGGCCTCATTACGAGTCCGGCGGTAATCGAGGCGGTAAAACCGCCTGGTTGCTGCCGGACTCGTATTAACATTCCGCCTCCGTGACTCCCGGAAATACCAGGGCATTACGACCCTGGTGTCCCGGGAATTCCAGAGGCGGAATTCGGTAAATCCCCATTCCCATTGAGTCCCATAGGACTCAATGGGAATGGGGAAGTGGAAACACCGGCACCATCTCGTGATGGTGCTGGTGTTTCCACGTCCGCCTGCAGGCGGGCGGTGTTAAACCCGCCAGGTCAGACCTGGCGGGAACATCACCTCCCACCTGCAGGAGTCGGGATCGGGCGGTCCGGAATTAACAGTGGCGACAGGTTTACCGCCACTGTTATTTCCAGACCGCCCGACCTATAATGAGGCCCATTGTCTTTCCTTCTTGAATACCTGCTGATTACTGACATCTGTGTAGGATTGCTCATTGGTACCTTCAGTACTTTGCAGGGGGAACTATTAACCTAAACGCTCTCCGTTCACAAACCAAACTGTTCTTTTCCCTGTGTTTTTTTGAGAAGGGTTTGATATGGGTGCTATATCATTCAGAATATTGAACTTATAGACACAAATAAAATAAGTATTTCATTGCGCACTACATGCTAGGGGAGACCTGGGTGTGTGCTTGATTGAAATCCTTAACTCCTAAGCCCAACATCGCAGCCTCTCATTAGCTGAAGTCTGGATAGTGACTTAGATTCATGTCTGGAGAACTGGAGAGCAGATCACTTGCAAGTGGGAAGTAAGAGGATTATGCCAACCCATGAAGAAGGAAGCTGCTGCCTGCCCCTTCCACTATACTCCCCATGCTGCACGTATTAATTCATGGATTAACACGTGTAGCATGTTGAGTGGGTATCCTATCCTCCGGAAGGCCTGGAATCACATCAATCGGTCAACCTTGGCCGGGAACAGTTAATGAATCATTCAACATTAAATCATTAAATGGAGGTTTATATAGTAAGAAGTCAAGTTACTTTTCACACATTGTTGCTGAGGTGATGCCTGTAAATTCACATTAGCTGATTGGACAGTTTTGGCTGTGCTGTAGGTGAATCTATACAATACCTAGCCCTATTGGCCTATCTTATCCCTCATAACCATGCTAATGACTTCTTCTTGACAATGACCTAATAAAGGGGTCGTCTAGTGTAGAGGAGGAGCCAAGTATCCCCACTTCAACCACCCCGTCTATATTACCTATAGATTGGAAGCCAGAGTATGTGACATACACGGAACAGTTGAATCATCAAATAACAGAGTATGGACTCAGTCCAGTACCAGTGAAAGGGCCAGTACCTAAGAAAATCTGGGAGCCAAGGTACCCATTGAGAAAACCAAATCTACATACAAGAAAATATGATGGCCATTTGAATGAAATCCCTGAAGAAGCAGAGCCAATAAGCAGCAAGGATGAATGGTAAACATAATTTACCATTGCTAGTATATGTTACATGAAGCTGAGATGACATATATAGAAGAGATGCAGTGATCAGAGAATGCAGATATTCTATAAGGCATCAACAAAGTATCAAGGATAAATTACATCTTGGGATCAAGGTGAAGAAAGATATCAAGTTATTTTACACTTGTACAGATGTAGAAGAAACGCAAGCAGTGAAGCAATCGTGAAGCTAGCTCTAAGCTTATAGTAAATCAACTGCGGCAAGTGCCAACGTATACATATATAGGAATAAGAGAACGAGGGATGTTGCCACTAACGTGTTATAGCAGGCTGGACAGTAGCAAAAAGGCCTAATTTCAGTGTGTCGCAGGAAAAAAGCAGACATTGAATTACAAGTGAGTTTCAGCAAAAGGCAAGGCTGGACGAGCCAAGAACACAAGGTCTTATCAAAACTGGAGGGAACTGACTTTGGATACAAAATTGTTTGAAAGAGCAAAACTCCTGTTCAGAAGGCATGAACATAACAAGGAAGATGTCAGAGGTCTAGTAGAAAATAATATTAAATGCACAAAAAGACTCGATTTCATGGTCTCTAGTCACATGGAAGCATGAAGTTGTATGAACGAGATGGTCACACCTACGCATGAAGGCAGACTGTGCTTCTCACTCCCTTATTTTCTCAGAGCTAAGAACACTCTCAAGGACGAATTTCAAAGGCCTAATTGACAGTAGACCACTGAGGTGATGATGGATTGATATTCTAATTGGTGGGAAGCTAAAGTTAATGCAACCTCACCAGCACCTGCATGGCCAGTCTGTTTGCTTCTAACGTAAGCGGAAAAATACTGAGGAGGGTAGAATGTCAACCAATTGTAGAGGACCTGCGTATTTAGGGGTCCTATAGTTGTGTAAACCAATGGGACGTTGTGTATTTTGTGACGTTCATAGTGGTAATTTTTGGGGGAGGGGTTAGTTGCCCCACCTGATGTTAAGTAACCAATCACATAGTCAGTCTTTTTTAGACTAGTATGGATCATATACTTAGATGTTCAATCAGAACCAATAGCCCATGCTTATAGGTTTTTGTAGTTTGCCACCTAGGATGACGTTAGCACACATGTGGTTTAGCCATCATTGATGACACATATTGCATATAAAAGCTCAGTTTTTTCTTAAAGTACTTTGAGTTTCAAGATCGAATGATTGCGTTGATGTTCGTTATGCTCCCTGTTTTATATAATTGACATTAAAACAGTCTTCCTTTTGTCAGCTTCCTGAGTCGGCTCCTTTATCGATGTATGAGTAAGGTCTGCATCCCCATCAATCTCAAGGGTAATTCCTACTCATAAAAGGGGCTGGACTATCCAGTTCACTAGTTTCTCACAGTTGTGATTGGACAGTAGACAGGTTAACATGTTGCAACATATAACGCACATGATCATTGGTTCTTCCATCTCGCGTGTTCCTCTGTGAGTTGCTTCTACCACATTTGATCAATCAATTTGTGTGGTGTGAACAGTGTGACAATACAAAAGAATACTTCACACACTTTCTCACGGGATCCAAAGGTTTGCACCAACTTACTGTTCCCACCCTTATGACTGTTCAACTGACAGTTAATATTGCGACTTCTCACTGGAAACTTTTTACCCTTCTCAACCCTTTGCCTTCCTTTTCCATGATGTGTTTTCATGACTTCATGCGGTGTGCTTCTTGGCCTTTCTTTTCGGGCCATGTGCACAACAAAACTATTTTTGTATGGGTGGACATGAGTGGTCCTAATACGTATGGACACATTTAATTTAATGGGTGTCAGGCCATCTTATGTATTCCTTATTATATTCCATATAATGTTTATTGAACGCCATACTTCTGTAATCATGAATATCTATCTCTCTCTTGGTTGGGGTGCTCATGTTGCCCAGTATTCGTGATCCCACTCCTTGGTGGATGTTTTCCTACAGGGGCATTGAGTGTCATTCCCCTGATCGACTTTGTCTTGTGCACCCTTCTGTTCATTACCACATTCTCACTGGGCTGTGGCCTTCGTCTTGTTTGGGTCTAAAGCAATGGGTAGGCAGTGATATTTGTTTCACTTTTTCCGTGCATGGGATCTTGCTGCACCTCTTATTACTAGTCACTCCATGTGGAGCGCTTACATCTTCCCTCCTGGGGTCTGCTCAATGTAACAATATTAGACTGAATCACTGCTTCTCGCTCGCAGCCTGGGAATGAGCTGCGCCTCTGTGTTCTGACCAATCGTAGCGTGGCTTTAAACCCTGTTTTCCGACCTTGACCTTGTATATATTTGTCTCTCTAAGATCAACTAAACTGGGTGCACTTTGCTGTGTGGAAAAATCCATGTATTTCTGAGGCCTATTAATTCGTAAAGACCTTTGAAGCTGCGTTTGCCCCGAGGCCTACTGTATGAGCCTCATCACAAGTTTGGCCTGAGCCCTACAATGTGGAGGTAACGGTATTACTGCCGCATTTAAGGGCTGGACAAATCACTAGTTGGGTGTAAAATGGCATGTTTACCTCCAGTTTGTTGCTGGAGGTAAAAAAAGACCATTTCCGGTGCTATTATCACTGGCGTAATTGCCGCCTGTGGTAATAGCACCCACCAACCCTATTGAGTCCTATCAACCAAATGGAGAATGGGGTTTAACGCCCCCCCACAACTCGCGCCAGCCCGAGATGCGGTAATGCAAATTCTACGTGTGCGTGTGCGTGTGCGTGTGTGTGTGTGTGTGTGCCTTCTGTATAGTTTCTATTTCGTGTAATAGGGACTTCCTTAGCTTGTATTTTCTCTTGCGATTGGGACATTGATCCAACAGGTTATTAAAGATGTTACTAACCATCTCCTGATCAAACAAGACTTGGTTGACTTAATGGCCCCCACAGCCCCCCATCCCCAGAAACCCCAGACACCTACAGCCGATATGTACCAACTGAGGTCCAAGGGTTTCCCTTAATGCCGAGCATCTGTATCATTATTCACAGGGAACTGGGGACTTCCAGCCCCTTAAGATGAGCAGCAATACCCTGGAGATGGATGGGGATGCGGATTTTAATCAAACATCAATAATTCAGATGAAACAAATAGCTTGGCAAAAAGTGTGTCTGTTTTAATATAAGTAAGAAAAACAGGGAGTACAACGAACATCAGCAATCGCTTGATACTCAACTCTCAATTATTTTATAAAAAAGCTGGGTTCTTAAACCCTAAAATAGTCATAGCTGATGTATTGACCTGCGTCATTACCAACGTCATCCTACGTGGCAAACTTCTAAAACCTATCCCGAAGCGGGATTGGCTCTAAGTGAGTAACTAAACATAGGTGTTATATCTGCATAGAGTAAAGAAGACAAATAATTGGATACTTCACATCAGGTGGGGCAGCTAAGCCCTCTCTTCAAAATGGCCACTATGAACGTCACTAAATGTACAATGTCCCATTGGCTACACAAACTATAGGACCCCAACTATGTGGTCCTCTACAATTGGTCGGCTTCTAAACCCCGTCAATAGCTTTCCACCTATGTGAGCAGCATGCAGACTGAACAACCAGGTGCAGGTGAGCTTGTCTCGCTACTAGCTTCCCACCAATTAAACAAACACTCAATCATCACCTCAATGTTTCAGTGTCAATTAGTGTTTGAAGTTGGCCTTGAGTCTGTACTCTTCTCAGGGATTTTTTAAGGAGTATGGGTACTATCTGGCTTCCATGGGTAGGTGTGATCCCCTCAAGCATCCATCTTTCTTCCATCACGTGACTGGACACCATGAATTGAACCTTTTCTTGTATTTGATTTTATTCCCCACTAGTCCTCTGACGTCTTTTGTTTTCACTTGACCTTCTTGAAGAGGAGATTTTGTTCTTCCATATTAATTGTATCTAAAGTCAGCCAATTTTAGTTCTGATAAGACCTGGGCTCTTTGGCTCATCCAACGCTTTAGCTGAAATATATTCTGTTTAATTCAATTGCTTTTGTAACTGTGACACTGAATTGAGGCCTTCCTTGTTGCTCAAGACTGCTAGATACGTATTGGAACATTCATTCTTTAGTCAATCCATATGTATCTATAAGGTAGATATGAATATGTTGGCGCTTGCCACGATCTATTCACTATAAGCATTTGGGTAGATTCTTGATTGCTTTGCTGCTTGCGTTTCATTGCATCTGTACACGTTTAAGATAACTACACATCTTTATTATGCTTATGGCATAAGTCTCTTTATCTTGATCTCAAGATGTCACTTATACTTGCTACTTCTTCGTTATTCATAAATCGTCTGCCTCTTTGGTCTGATTATCTTCTATATGGGGTCGATATGATGTCACCATTCATCCTGGTCATTCAGTTTCTTTGTTTCATCAGGAATCGTATTCAAATGGCCATCAATTGTCTTGGATGTAGGTAGATACTTTACGTCCCATATTCTCTCAGGTATAGCTTTTCGTTTGGGTACTGCACAGAGTCATTGCTCTTCATCCTGCTTTCTGATTGGTGTAGTATACATCACATACTTTGGTTCATACTTCTCAGGTAATGTAGGCGGGGTAGGTGGAGTGGGGGTACTTGGCTCCTCCTCTAGACTCTGACGTCTGGGCGATTTATTGACCACTCTCAAATCTTCTTCTTTTCCTAGACATCCTGGTCTAAAGAAGTGCTTCTTAGGGATCCATACTTGTATGACTCCCTTCAGGCATCCAGCTGATTTCACATGCTCATCTTTGTTCCATGTCATGAGCGTGCACTGTGCATTTGGACTGCAGTAGATCCATCTTCCCAGATGATATCTTCTGTGGTCCTTTGGATAAAGGAGTTCCCTCAGGTGCATGGATGCTAGACTTCAAAAAGTCTTTGATCTCTTTATCAATCAAGTCCTTAGGCTTCCATCTTGGTTCAACATCGATCATGATCTTCATCCCTATGGCTTTCTGTGATGTCTTCTTATAATGCGAGATTATTATCTTAATTACACAAAATCCAAGCATCACTAATAATAGCAAGGCTCCAAGAAATTTGAACATATCTTCCATCCATTGTAGAATCCATGAGAAAAGATTTCCAAACCAGCTGTCATCAGCAATATCCTCTACTTCTTCTATCATCTGGCCATGTTGTTTTATCAGCATGTTTATAGCTTCTGTCAAAGTTCAATTTTCGTCATTGTGAGAAGGTATAAATGTGCAACATGATTCTCCAATTTTAGCGCCAACACTTCCATCCATGGCTGTAATCATATCCAGGACATATCTGTTCTGGAGAGCCATTAGTCTTACAGCTCTCAATTATTCTCTGATTGCATTACATCCTTTTATAGTTGTGTTAATTTTCTGCATCAGTTCCTATCTGGTGATTTGTAACCACTTGGTATTTGCTCCAACCTGATTTCTTGGCATAAAGATCATTGTGAACACTGATGAGGTCTAGCTGAACAGCCTGTGTTAATACGGGATAACATCAAAGGCTTATATTGATTTAGCAGAGAAGTAGTTCTCTCTCTCTGTTCAACTTATCCGTTCCACAGATCTCCTCTTCCTTAGATGAGCATCTGCTTTTGGAAAACTGTCAATGTTCAGGTCACCTTTAGGAATCACCAATGCAGGAGCATAGACATTCACTATTGTGCAAATTCCTCCCCAGTCTTTAGGCAGTCTGATGTAGGCTTTTGATCCACAAGCCCAATAATGATCCATGATTACTGCTGTTCCATGCATCATTCCTGGTGCATTGAATATGTGTCCACAGTTCTGATTTTCCCCCATTTTTCTTGTACCATTTTTTCTGAAGCAAAACTTAGAACTTTCTAATGGTACTATCTGCAATGGTCCTCCTCTGTCTTCGACCCATGTCAGTAGTTTAGCAAGTCTTGGCCATAATGGCTTGCATCCATTCTGTACTATATCAATAGTAGGTTGGTAACAGCCAATAACTACCCATGCTCTGAAGATCACCACTCCATTTTCCCATCCGTCTGGTGATAGTACTGTTTCCCCAAACTTGCATTTGTCCTCTGTTCTTCCATCTGCAAACTTCTTCTGCAGATTTTCCTTTGACCTCAAGTTTTTTGTTTACTTCCCATCTAATGCCAGCTCCTTTCACTCCTGGCTTCTCATATCTGATCACATGATTTTTCTTATGGGCTCTGTTTCTTGTCTTTATATCTTGTATGTAGTCATTGTCCTCTGGATCAGTCTTTTCAGTTGCCCATTTAAGAGAAGCATTGCTTCCCATAAATTGACCTCTTGTTTTGCAAAGTGCTTTGTGTGACAGACAATGAGCTGTCTGGTCATCAATTTCAATTGCTATAAAGATCTTTGACTTCCCAATGCTATATGACAGGAGTGCACACACGTAGCAGTCTTCATCTGATGTCCGTCTTCCTACTTCTTTCATGTGTTGGTACCATATGTTATTTCCCAAGTGTGCTGTGCTGTCCAGATAATCATTCAGTTCATATTTGTCTTCTTGGGTGCTTCTTTTAATTCTCAAAGTCTTCCTGTAGTTTTCTATAACCACATCTCTGAATACATCGGTATAACTTCTTCTGGCTGGTTGATGTAGGAGCATCCATCCGGGCTATCTGCGTAGAAGAACGTTCAGCAAGTCTTTCTTTATCCCTCTGTCTTTTTCTGGCAATGGCTATGAAAGGCCATATCGATTCTGCTATCATCTCTGCATGTGATTGTCTTGTGGGACTTGTGCTTGGGCCTCTTGTTACTGAATCAGGTGTGTCTGCATGCATTATCTGTGTGGGCTCAACCTTTGTCAATCCCTTATTCTGCTTATTTCGCCGACCCTGTCTCCGGCATTCAAACATAGTGTTTGAAACAAGTGTTGTGTGTCATGCATTATTAATAGCATCCATTTCAAACTCAGGTATCTGTTCATTTTTTCTAGGGACGGGAATGATCATGAATGGCCTGGGTTGTCTTGTAGTTGCCACATTTACCTTTTCCTTCTGCTCAGGCACTTATATAGGAACCTTTGCATCATTTGCTCCTATATAGAAAGCAGTTCTAACTGTCAATGAAAGCAATATTAGTATGAATACATGGGTAAACTACAGAGTGGTAGGTAAGCCTGCAGCACCTTCTTGTAGGGCAATGTGACCATCTGTCCTCTTGGGGCAGCACAAAATTGCTGCTCTGGTTGCCCATCTCAATCATTTGATGCTAAGGAAAGAAAAATATCTTTAAAGGCACTGCATTTTTGGATTGTTTCTGGAAACTTGTCGTCTTCTGCAGCATTCGTCCTCAATCAGCTTAGATGCTTTTCTGGAACCAATTTCTCCACCAGTCATGGTGCAAATGTTCCTTTATTGTGAAAAAAGATGATTTCTGCGAGCTGCTATGAACTCAGCTTCATTAACCAGTTCCAAATCAATACCTCGAATCTGCTTTAGACCTGATAACATTGTAGCTTCCATGGTAGCATGAACAAAGTTTTTAGGATTTATCACCTCCTCGATCTGTCCCTCAGCAAAATGTTTCTATACCACTCTGTGGTTTCTTTCAGAATCGATCGCTAGCTGGATTATGATGCCTTCCAGGATCAGATTCAAATTTGCAGTATTTCTTGGGTCCTTAAGAAATGACACCACATCCGTGTGTCTTCCAACGAGATGCAGGTATTCTTCAATTAAATGAAAGAACATGACACTGACCAGCATATGTGCTGCATCGGATGATAGGGGCATTTGTGTTTTCCTCACTGAACTCAGGCAACTTCAAAAACTCTTCAGTGATGATTATGAGCAGTCTTCCAACAATCTTTTCGTTGTCAGTATTACCAAGAAAATCTGGAATGCGACAAGTTCTCCTGCCCAGTGATGTATACGTACGTAATACCAACTCAAAGTACATAAGTATATGCCTAGAAAGGTCATCACTGGGTAACACCATGAGTAACTCCGAACAAGAGCTCTGTATGGAACAAATCTGGATACTGTATTCTTTTCCAATTGCTGTGTCCACGATCAAAGTTTGGCATATCCTTATTCTTATCAAGGCTTAAGTGTGCCTCAGTCCAAAGTTAATAACCTACTGTGGCTTTCACGAATGCAAATCTTCCTTTACTCTGCAACTAAGATGCACAGAGTGTTTGAATGTGTCCTTTTACCCTTTTGTATCTAACTGAAAATGGGAGTGTTTAATTAAGCCACAGTCCAACTAAAAGTTCTCTTTTCTTTCCACTTGTCAGGTTATGCATCCTTCTAACTCGTCATGGATCTCATCTGCACCTTCTTTGGTTCTTCTTCAATGTTGGTAGCTTCTTCGCGGTCGGGTGCAAGCAGAGGCGTCTCTCCGGCATAGATCTTTGTGTCGCCCAGGAAGATCCAAGCTCGCCTACCCTGCACTTTGACAGCAGATGGCGTGACGTCCTCGACAATGAAAGGACCGTGAAAGCGGGGCTCGTCCCATTTTTTCTTTGTGTGATTATGAATCAGGATCTTGTCACCTGAGTAAATTCTTGGATGTATGAATTCGGGAGACTGGATTGTTGAAGCATCGCCTTCTGTGTTCCGTACTGCTGTACACCCTCGTCTCTGCAACTGTCCTGAAATCATCGAAAAACTAGATGTTAAACAGTTCAACTAGTTTTGCAATTCAAGTCCTAACACTTCTGACGCTGGCTGAGCATCACTTCTAACTTGGGATGGAGGCATTAAAGGCGTTCTCATTCTCCTGCCAGTCACAATCTCGTGCGGCGTAAGATGGTGGTCAGAAACTGGTTGGTTCCTCAATGCATCCAATGCCAATGGTAGGCAGTGCAACCACCCTTTTTTCAAAGTAAGCTTCAACTAACAGGCCATTGAGCTTTTCACAGATTCCATTTCCTTGCGGATGATAAACTGAAGAAAACATGTTTTATTACGAGCAGCAAAGTGAAAACTGCATTAACAAAGTGAGGTCCGTTTCCGATCTCATTACTTCATGCACGCCCCATCTGGGAAAAACTTCCCACACCAAAAACTTGGCTGCACAGGTAGAGTCTGGGTGCGTACATGGACCTGCCCCTATCCATCTGGACAAAGGACATACTACAACTAAAATGTATCTGTATCCATTACAAACCTGTATCATGTCGGCATAGTCGATATGCAAGTGCTGAAAAGGGCCATTGGGTCTTGGGATCACCCCCCTCACTATGCATAGTGTATGCCCAGCCATGAACTGCTGGCAAATAATACAATTTACCATAAAAATGCAACATGCTCCATTAGGTTTGGTACAAACCAATCCTCAGCAATGGTAACAGCAAGATTCTCCCTAGTTGTATGTTCTGGGTATTGTAGTTCTAGCGCTATCTTCAATAAGGCTATAGGCATTACTGGTTTACCAGTGCTGTCTTGTCAACACAATGCTTCAGAGGGGTTTAAAGAACACCCTCTTTGCTTCCACAAGTTATTTTCTTCTTGCGGTGCCTCCCCTTGGAACTCTACTATCTGTGTGTGAGGCATATGATTATATCACTCGTCTACATTTAATATGACAGTCATTCTTTCATTTACATCAATAGTTTGAACATTTATCATCTCTATATCTGTATTGGCTACGTACTTGGCCTCGGCATCTGCTGCTTGATTTCCGCGCAAGATAAAATCTGTTTCTTTTGTACAAGCTGCGCATTTAACGACTGCTATGCCCACTGGGAGTTGTAGTGCCTTAATGATGAGCCTATCCAATAAGTCTGTGGCCCTCATTACGACCCTGGCGTTGGACCATGGTGCTAAGAGGAAAAATGAGGTAAGGTGCACTGAAAATGTTTGCGATAGATCAACGTTTGTAAAAAAATACATCGTCGAACCCTCGGAATAATAATATTCTCTGACCGTTGCACTTGTGAAACTTATGAAATAATGTGTGGGGAGGTGAGGGTTAATGCTGATGGTTGGAATACTTCTGATGTGATTGCGGATGAGTTTACAAAGCTTGTTAGGATTTTGTGCACACCTAATGTGATGATTCATTTGTGTATTCTTTTGACAGTTTTGAGAAAGAAAAACCTGGGTGGATTTACAGTAAATTTGCATAAGGCTGATTGGCAACGACCGAAAAGCATGGTGTTGGAGATTTGGCTGTGTTTTCGTATTTGACAAGTGTCATAATGTAGTTAAAAAATAGCGGTACAGCTTCAGTCACTGAGGGGTAGGCTGTAGCCATGGGCAGTGGGCAGAATGTTGGGGTCATGGTATAAGGTCATGATCCGGACAATGTGTGATTGCTTAAGCTGTCGAACCCCTTCGTCTTCCCGTCCCTCCACACTCTCCTCACCTGAGTCTTCAGAGTAACCTGAGTTTCGTAGATTCCGTCGGCTCAGGTAGTCCCGTTCTTTTTTAGGTAGCACTTGCCTGTCTCGGTGAGAAGCCACAGTGACTGCTGAATAGACAGCCGTCCTGGGGCCCCTTTTCCGGGAACAGGCCGGACAAAAGGGAAAAAACCCACACATGGGAAAAACCCTTAGGAGACTTCTGGCAATGAAGTAGGTGAAGATCCAATTTGTAGCAGTAGGACTGGAAGCAGATACGAGATCCACAGGGTTGAACACAGGAAGTAAGTCCAATGCGACACAACTCGAGGTGAGAAGGAAGCCAATGAACAACCGGCCCAAGGGAAACACAGGCGCGGTAGGAAAAAGAGAGAACCTACAGGAGAGAATACAACAGAAAGAAGAAAAGAAAAACTGGAGAACCGCGAGTGAAAAGAGCGGCAAAGAGGAGAAAAACGCCCGCCGCCGGAGCAGCGAGACTAGGAGGAGGAAGCGAGGAAGTGCCGAGAGGTCGGCGAGGAAGAGACTGGAAGAGGTAAGGCCGCCGCCGGAAAAACGAACCGGCCGACAGAGAAGCAGAGGAATCTCGTTCCCTAGGATAAGGAACGAGCAGGCAGAAATAACCCGCCGCACGCCGAGGCGAGCAGAGGGCACAGCTGGGAGAGCGCAAGAACCAGAGCCGCTGGAGCGAGGACCAGCAAAGGGTTGAAACGCAGCGACTGCCGGGCTTGAAGGGCAGATAACTTCTGGCAGTGCTGTGATAGGCCAATGACTCGAGACCAGACACAAAGAAGGGACTAAACCGCCCTACCTGCCGGGTTGCAGCCTCCAACGTGGAAGGAGCCGCCACCCGCGGTAGCGATTGCGGATGACAGTATGACCCCCTCCCCACCTAACAGCACCGGGCTTCCCTGGATAGCGGTGGTGAAAAGTAGCCAACAACCTTGGTGCATGAACCTGAGAAGCCGGTTCCCATGAGTCCTCCGACTCAGGGTATCCCTTCCCGGACAGGAGGTACTCAAGACGTCCGCGATAATACCTGGAATCACGGACATGAGATACCTCATACTCATCAGGCTCCGAGGTATGTGCCAGGGTAGATCTGGGAATGGTTCTATGGTGAAGATCGGGACAGTAAGGTTTGAGAAGAGAGGAATGAAAAACAGGGTGAATGCGACAAAGAGAGGAAGGAAGCCGGAGGCGATAGGTGACAGGATTGACTTTAGAGAGAATAGTGTAAGGTCCCAGAAAACGAGGAGACAGTTTAGAAGGCCGTGTCCATCTGGGCAGAAACCGGGTGGACAACCACACCTGATCACCTGGCTTCCATGCTGGACATTCTTTCCGATGTTGATCGGCACAGGATTTTGTCTGTCGTCTGCTGACCTCTAGACTCTGCATAGCTGAAGTCTGGGCCTCCTTAATATTCCCTAATACCTCCTCCACCGTCGGGGAGTTGGTGTAACTGGGAACCTCCGGAAACACAGCACGAGGGTGAACCCCATAAGTGCAGAAGAAAGGAGAGAGTCCTGTGGCGGAATGCCTGGTATTGTTGTACGAGAACTCTGCCGTGGAAAGCAGCGAGACCCAGTTGTCTTGATGTTGAGTTATATAACACCTTAGGTATTGTTCCAGGGTCGCATTCAGGCGTTCCGTCTGACCATTGGTCTCCGGGTGAAACCCTGAAGACAGAGCTCTTTCAATGCCCAAACGGTTGCAGAAGGCAGTCCAAAACTTCGAGATATACTGACTTCCCCGATCCGATATTATCTTATCGGGGAGACCGTGTAACTTGAATATGTCTCGAGAAAAAACCTCTGCAATCTTAGCTGCAGTGGGCAGACCTGGAAGGGGAGAAAAATGTGCCAGCTTAGAAAAAGCGTCTACCGTAACCATAATGCAGGTACAGGATTCCGAGACCGGCAGATCGACAATGAAATCGGTAGATATAAGACCCCATGGGCGAGTAGGAAGTTCGACCTGAGTGAGCAGACCCAAAGGTTTTCCCAGGCGATATTTGGCTCTGGCACAAATTGGACAAGCCTTGACATACTCATATGTCTCCTTTCTAGCGTTTGGCCAAAGAAACGTTCTAGAGAGGGGCTCAAGGGTATTCTCGGCCCCTCTATGGCCGGCCGAGCGAGAGTCATGACTCCACTTCAGGATTCTAGAACGAAGAGGACCTTCAGGAATGTACAATTTCTGTTTGTAGAAAAGCCAGTCTCCTCTTTGTTGAAAAGGAGAGGTCAGACGTGGGGGTAGTTGGGGCCTTTCCTGAATGAGGGCAGTCTTCACCTCTTTAAGGAAAGAACCAACAAAAGCCATGATTTGGTTGCGCTTGAACATGGACTCCCTCTTGATTGCCAGGTGTTCCTTGGTGGAGTCTTTGCGCGACAAGGCATCCGCCAGACTATTCTGCGATCCCGGGATATACGAGACTTGGAATTCAAACTGTGCAAAAAGATGGGCCCACCTGGCCTGCCTGGAATTTGAACACTCCAATTCTTGTAGTACCATGAGGTTCTTATGGTCTGTCCTAATCAGAAATGGATGTCTGGCTCCTAGTAGGAGATGGCGCCACTCTTCACAGGCAAGTTTCATGGCCAGTAGTTCTTTCTCCAGTACCGAATAGTTGAGCTGGCTAGGAGAAAGAGTTTTTGACATGTATGCCACGGGGTGTTCCACACCTTGGATGGTCTGGAGCAATACCGCTCCTACTGCGACAGCTGATGCGTCGGTCTCCAAAATAAATGGCTGTGATTGATCAGGATGCTGAAGAATGGGAGCGGTACAGAACAATCTCTTGAGAAAATCGAAACTCTTCTCGGCCTCGTCCGACCAAAAAAACTGAACAGCCTCCTTCTTGAGTAGGCGCGTAATCGGGTATACTACCTCTGAAAAATTTGAGATGAATCTACGGTAGTAATTTGCTAATCCCAAGAATCTTTGGACTTCCCGAACCGAAGTAGGAGCTGGCCAATCAAGAATAGCATCAACCTTGGTTTGGTCCATGGCCACCCCTTCTTCGGAAAGAATGAATCCGAGATAGTGAACCGAGGATACCGCAAACTTGCACTTCTCGCCCTTGACTAGCAACTGATTTTCCTGAAGGCGAGACAGAACCTGGGTGACGTGTTGAATATGTTCCTTCATGTTAGGGGAGAAAATCAGAATGTCGTCGAGGTATATTATAACCGAGACCGACAGCAGATCTGAAAATAACCTATCCATGAATCTCTGGAATGCAGCCGGTGCGTTCACCAAGCCGAATGGCATCACTCTATACTCAAAAAGACCGTATGGGGTGCGAAAAGCTGTCTTCCATTCGTCCCCCTCGGTGATGCGAAGCAGATGATATGCGTTCCTGAGATCCAATTTGGTGAAGATTCGAGCCCCTTGTACCGCCTCAATAATGTCGGTTATGAGTGGCATGGGATACCGATCACGAATTGTAACCTTATTGAGGCCCCGGTAATCGATACAGGGTCTGAGGTCAGTCGTGTCTTTCTTCTTGATGAAGAACAGGGAGGCGCCAGCTGGTGACTTCGAAGGTCGAATAAGACCATTCTCCAATTTGGTATCCAGATAGTCCCTTAATACCTTCTTTTCGGCCTGAGAAAGAGAGAACATGCGCCCAAATGGAACCAGTGCATTAGGTTCGAGATCGATTGAGCTGTCTTCTGGCAGATGAGGAGGTAGCCGAGCGTGGAGATTCTCTTGGAATACCCCGGAGAATTTTGCACAAAAATTAGGAAGCGCGTGAATACCCACATGATCCTTGGAGAGAACCCTAACCGACTGTTGATCTTCCCTGGTATCGGGAGGAAGACAGTTGACTGAACAGTGCGTGGAACAAAAACTCAGTCGATTTTCCGTCCAGTTGATATGCGGGTTATGCCTACGCAGCCAAGGAATGCCTAGGATTATGGGGAAATGCGCGGCTCTAATAATGTCGAAATGCAGGACGACTGTGTGTTGGTTGATGACCAAGGAGAGTTGTTCGGTGGTATGAGTGATTAGTCCGGACGACAAAGGTGTACCGTCTACTCCTTCCACTTTCTGACCCACCTTCCGGACTATCCGAGTGAGACCCATCTTGTCGGCCCACAGAGTGTCCACAAAATTCCCTGCCGCGCCGCAATCCAATAAGGCTAATGTTTCCACCGGTACCCCCTTGAGGTTCAAGGTAACGGATAGTACCATTAGTCTGGAATCCTCTTGGGATTCTGAAGCCGACACTGAAAGTGTGACGTAGGGACGCTGAAGAAGATCTGAGTACCCCCGGCTACCCGTCCCTATTGACGCCGAGGGTAATCGTTTCCCGCCTTCCTCTCCGGTACCTCAGAGCAGTCCTTTAGTACATGTTGGTCGGAACCACAATAGGCGCAAAAACCTTTTTCTCTTCTTCGCCGCCTCTCAGCAGATGACAGGGGTGCCCTTGTGGCTCCGATTTGCATCGGTTCTTCGCTCTGAGTAGAAGAGAAATGTCCAGAGGGAGAGTGTGAAGGAGGGTCCATGGGATTACCTGATCCTCTTTGCTTCCGGCGTTCTGCCCTTCTCTCTTGGAGACGGTACTCGATGTGGAGAGCGGCAGCAAGTCAATCTGGAAATGTGGGGGAGCGTGGAGATCTGGCTAGCTCATCCTTGATCTCATCTCTCAACCCTCTCCGGAATACAGCATACTGTGCTTGTTCGGGCCATCCCGCTCATGCTGCCAGGGTCTTAAAGGAGGAGATGTATGACAGCACATCTAGAGCACCCTGTCGTACATCCAGCAGGTCCTCACATGCAGTAAAAGATAGTTCGGGTCGCTCGAAGGTCTGTTTCAGTATGTTCTGGAACCCAGAGAAGTCCTGTAGGATGGCATTACTGTTCGTCACTAGCGGAGTATCCCAGGCCAAAGCATTCCCCATCATATTGGAGATCAGAAACCCTACTCTGGCTTGGTCCGTGGAGAAGGTGTGCGGTCTGAAGGTGAAGTAAACATTACAGGCCTCCAAGAATTCCTTTACCTTCTTAGGTGAGCCATCAAATCTTCCTGAAGAAAGAGTCATAGGGGGCAATTCCGGGGGATGTGAGGGTTCCCGGACCGCTACCATCTGTTTTAGAAGGGCATTCTCAGTCTTGACCCCCTGTAATTCCAGTGACATGGCCTGGAAAGCCTTCCATAACTCCTGAACTTGTTCTTCGGCTGACATCTTGGTCTTTCTTGGCGTTTCAATCTGTGATTGCTTAAGCTGTCGAACCCCTTCGTCTTCCCGTCCCTCCACACTCTCCTCACCTGAGTCTTCAGAGTGACCTGAGTTTCGTAGATTCCGTCGGCTCAGGTAGTCCCGTTCTTTTTTAGGTAGCACTTGCCTGTCTCGGTGAGAAGCCACAGTGACTGCTGAATAGACAGCCGTCCTGGGGCCCCTTTTCCGGGAACAGGCCAGACAAAAGGGAAAAAACCCACACGTGGGAAAAACCCTTAGGAGACTTCTGGCAATGAAGTAGGTGAAGATCCAATTTGTAGCAGTAGGACTGGAAGCAGATACGAGATCCACAGGGTTGAACACAGGAAGTAAGTCCAATGCGACACAACTCGAGGTGAGAAGGAAGCAAATGAACAACCGGCCCAAGGGAAACACAGGCGCGGTAGGAAAAAGAGAGAACCTACAGGAGAGAATACAACAGAAAGAAGAAAAGGAAAAACTGGAGAACCGCGAGTGAAAAGAGCGGCAAAGAGGAGAAAAACAACCTGCCGCCAGAGCAGCGAGACTAGGAGGAGGAAGCGAGGAAGTGCAGAGAGGTCGGCGAGGAAGAGACTGGAAGAGGTAAGGCCGCCGCCGGAAAAACGAACCGGCCGACAGAGAAGGAGAGGAATCTCGTTCCCTAGGATAAGGAACAAGCAGGCAGAAATAACCCGCCCCACGCCGAGGCGAGCAGAGGGCACAGCTGGGAAAGCGCAAGAACCAGAGCTGCTGGAGCGAGGACCAGCAAAGGGTTGAAACGCAGCAACTGCCGGGCTTGAAGGGCAGATAACTTCCGGCAGTGCTGCGATAGGGCAATGACTCGAGACCAGACACAAAGAAGGGACTAAACCGCCCTACCTGCCGGGTTGCAGCCTCCAACGCGGAAGGAGCCGCCACCCGCGGTAGCGGATGACACAATGTGGCTACTGGCCATTACCAGAAGGGACAAAACATAGGATTAAAGTGGCCATGTCCACTTGGGTCTGGCTTTGTGGTAAAGTTGTTGCACATTAGGATATATTTGAAAGGGAAGAAAAATGTGCTCATGGTAATATCGTCACAGGGTTTCCTTTTTGCTTTTTGCAGGCTGCAATGGAAAGCGAAGAAGGACCCTGTATGGAACACCCGCCTTCCCTTTGTATGGTGGCCATCTTGGAAAAGGATTTTCTTTCCTAAACCGGGACACCAGAGGCGCACGGGTTACTGCTTTGGAAATCTAGATTTTTAATGGCATTCATCCTCCATTTTAGGGGTGGAAAGGAGGGTAATGATCCAGAGACCTCGTTATGCACTCTTGCTTCGATTGGGCTGATAACTTGGCCTGCTGGCCCTTTATCCACCGTTCCAGTCCCTGGAACGGAGGATGAACTCTACACTATTCCCATTAGCATAACAGAAACTGCAAATGGAAATGTTGGAAAATCTTATTGCGTCCATGTACTTTACTGCGAAATATAAAGTAGATGAAGTCTATGCGTTTTTTTTTTAGTTCAATTTTTTACCTGTGAAAGATGGATCATAAAGGAACATTTATTTTGTTTATGGATGGCTTTTTTTTGGGAGGATAGCTGAGAACGAAAGTCACGGACAGAACTGAGGAAAGAGGCAATGGAGGGGTAGGTGGACGGGGAAAATGTTGTGCGTGTGTTATTTGTAAGCTAGGGGCAGTGTTTCTCATGCTCTTTCATTACAGCTGATGTTGTTTTAAGATAAATAGCAGTTTTGCTAAAAGTATGTACTGTGTACTACATTGTTAAAGGCTGCGTTCGAATAGGTGTTGGGAGTTGTGCAAGGGAAATGTTGAAGTTGCAAGTTCCTACAGCAGTACAAAATGTACTTCCACACTGTCCACGAGGCACAGATCTTATTGTGAAGTGTGTATGGGTTTTTGGACACGTCACCATGCTGTGCGCCAGTACATGGTCAAGTGGCATTCTTCGGAAGGTGTGCAATGAAGTCAGATGTTCATTTACATTATGGTTACGTGCCACCACCAGAAATCTATGAAATTCAGTAAAAGAATGTTGCTAAAGCGACATTATGGTTAAGTTGCGCTACTAACAACCTATCAAATTCAGTAAAAAAATCTTTGTTAAAGGGACGTTATGGTTAAGTTGCGCTACTAAAAACCTATGAAATTCACAAAAAAAAACTTTGTTAACGGGACGTTATGGTTCCAAGTAAAACCGAAAAACCCTTATAATTCACCAGTTATGGTAAGGTAAGCATGAAAGATGACATCACAAATGTCATTGATGACATCACTGATGACATCACATGTGCCTTTACTTTTCATGAAAACTCTGTAGAAGGGATTCTTATTATAATGTTCACCAAAAAATATCAAGGATAATTGGAATAAATATAATGTGCTACTTAGTGCATTAAGAATGCATTGATACAAATAGCACTCTATTATGAAGTTCTATCCAGTATACTAAGCTACTCATGCAGAAACATAGGCAGTGTGTGCAGCATACATGATGAAGGTGCAATATTCATAATATTGTCATGTTGAATAGTGAAATGATAACTGCTTTCTTATTAGAGTTTTGTGTACTGTGAAACATCTAACAAGTAGCTAATAAAACCCACTTAATACATAATTGCATTATTACAGACAAAACACAAACAGACAACAACACATAAAAATATGAGTATATACAGGGAAATTGAAGTAAGGAAAAAAGCAGCAGTAGAAGTAGAAACTGTTCATAACCTAACTGATTATCTTTATGCAGATAAATCATTGCTCTGTTTCAAAGCTGGTAGTTACCCTATGCATATGTATCACATGATTTTACTGGACCCTAAGGAAAGTAGTGGGAGT
This sequence comes from Ambystoma mexicanum, assembly GCF_040938575.1. Taxonomy (NCBI): domain Eukaryota; kingdom Metazoa; phylum Chordata; class Amphibia; order Caudata; family Ambystomatidae; genus Ambystoma; species Ambystoma mexicanum. Next base: position 1,190,095,714 of record NC_090932.1, read on the forward strand.
ACAATGTATACAAATATTAGCATATACAGGAAAGCACAGTAATAAAAAAACAACAGAACTATCAGAAAGTGCTGATAACCCTACTGATTATATTCTTGCACAGAAAGGATTGCTGTCTTTCAAGCTTGTGTCTTCCCATATGTATATGTTTCTTATGATGTGACTGGACCTCAAAGTAATTACTGTAAGAACCTACTTGAAGGATATGTCTACAAATAAAATAAAATGTTTAGTTTGACTGTTACTGAAGAAAACCATGTGGCCTAGATATGTCAGTAAAGGAAAAAAGGGGGAGCCAGACATGTGATGTCATCAGTGATGTCATCAATGACATTTGTGATGTCATCTTTCATGTCCTGGGTGTTAGTCTTAGCAGTGCACAATGGTGGCGTGAGTTATGGTTGCTTACCTTACCATAACTGGCAAATTTCAAGGGTTTTTCGGTTTTACTTGGAACCATAACGTCCCGTTAACAAAGTTTTTTTGTGTGAATTTCATAAGTTTTTAGTAGCGCAACTTAACCATAGCGTCCCTTTAACAAAGTTTTTTTTTACTGAAAATATATATAGGCCAAAATATAGGCCAAAAATGTAAGTAAAAAGAGGGTAATGATATGTCTCTTTTGATTTAGATATTGAATGTATGAGTGAACAAAAGACTTGCAAATTTGTTTATGGATGAAATATAGAGGCAGAAAATGTTTTGAAGGGTCCTGAGAAAGGCATAAAAATAAGCAACATCGAAACGTCACTGAGACATAGACAGTTCATGTCACCAATTGTTTACGGAATTCAGAACCTAAAAGGGGCGATAAATGAGTCACCCTATTAGTTTATGAAAATATTGTTTTTAACCCAATTTTTGCTGTGTATGTACTTTAGGTTCAGGTATCTGTTTAGCATAGAAGCACTAGCACTTTAGAAAAATAAAATGTGTAAGGGTAAAATGTATCCAATTGCGCTGGGACAATAATATTATGAGGAACCAGACAGCTGCGTGGCTAGTGGTCTGTGGCTGACCCTTAAGCCATAGAACATGTGTAAAGTATGTAGCACCCACTGGCATTTCATGCTTGGCCTTCATTCAAAAAGTCACTGTTATGCCTGCAAAAATTGCCCGCTTAATTGGCCTGGTATGTTCCTATAATTCATAAAACATTGTTCTTATTCAAGTATGAGTGGAAGTCACCCTCGTTGGATTGTGCTCATTAGGTCGGAGGTGTCCTGTTTGGAGTCACCTTAGCGGCAGCCAAATGCATGCAGAACACAGCTAAGGTGACTCCAAACAGGACACCTCCGACCTAAGGCACAGAATCCAATGAGGGTGACATCCACTCGTACTTGTGAACCCTTATGGTCCTTTAATTGATAAAACACATCGTACGATGGATGGGATGCAGAATAACTGTTAAACCAAATAATAAGACTGACTCAGGAAGTTGACAAAAAGTCTCTCCTGACTGTTTTATTTTCAATTGTCTAAAACAGGGAGTTACAACAGACATCAATGGACGTCACTCAGCATAGTCTCAACACAATTAATAAAAAGCATTTTTACATAGTAAATAGTTGTCATACGTGATGTAATACTATGTGGCAAACAAGAAAAATCTATGTGGGATTTTGATTGGCTTAAGGGGAACATCTAAGTATACTTTCTATACAGAGATGGGATGTGATTGGGTCTCTACAGTCAGGTGGACAATTTATGCCCCCCCCGTGCAAGTCATCTTACACAATAATAAGATACACGGTATGACATTGGCTCTCAAACTATAAGGCCCTTCATTAAATGGTCTTCTACAATTTGTTGGCATGCTTTACCCTTCTAGAACATTTGACTCACTAGCAGCATGTAAGCTGGTACCCCAGGTGTCAGTGGGTGGACTTGACCATGTCACCCCACCCAATTAGCACTGCATCTCTCATCACTCATGCCTTCAGCCATAAGATTGTCTTTGAACTCGAACTTGTAGTAACTTCTTGCTCCTGGGAATATATGGGAGTCTGAGCACAGACTATCTTCTGTCTGTTGCAGCATGCCCACCTTCTATTTTCATCCACAGCTCACGTGACGGGAGACCACATTTCAGCCCATATTATAGCATTTAATTGTCTTAAATGAAGAAACTTGGCAACCATGGTGTTCTCTCTTTGCAAATTAACAAGGGATGCCTTGGTATCTCACATTGATGTGTTCTTCAATGAGTGATAACCAGTTGTGGCTGCTTCAGCCTTTGACACCAGGCCATGCAGCCATTCTTGGTTTTCCTTCGGACTTTAGTTTATTTCTTTGCTGCGACATGCGCAAAGCAATCAGCTTACTAAAATTGTGATATCGAACATCCAGGTTCTATATAATGGCGGCACCGCCTGCAATCTATTTCACTTCATATAGCCAGCCTTACGATTACTTAGTCTATATATAGCCAGCCTTACGATTACTTAGTCTACTTGCGTTGCTGCATCTGCACAGTTAAAAAATTACTTGCATTCTTCTGCAGTGCTCTTTACACTTGCTCTTGTCATTCTGCATCTGAAGACTTACTCAATTCTTTATTTCGTCACCAGATTCTATAAGGTCCATGCATCTTCTGATTTGACTTCTCTTCTTAGTGTGCCACGCTTATTTCCTGCGACATCACCAGCTTCTCTTTTCTCTTATTTTCATATCCCTTTGGGGACCTCCTCCAGGTGATTGTCATCTCTATGGGGATACATCATATAGGGTCTTCTTAATGGATACATTTTCTCAAAGGCTCTCTGAGGAATTGGGACAATCACTGGTGTAGTGCATGTCACTACTTCTGGTTTCCAGTATATAAGAAGAATGGGGGCGGGACTTCCTGCAGAGGCATTCAGATGCTCCTCTACACTCCCCCCTCTGGTTGATCCATCAACCACACCTTCATCGATCTTCATGTCCAGGACACCTCTTTTGAAGAAATGCTTCTTCAGAGTCTAGATTTTCACTACTCCCTTCAGGCATCCTGATGACTTCACGTGTTCATCAACGCTCCAGGATGTGTAGCTACACTGACCATTCAGATTGCAGTAGACCCATCATCCTAAATACTTCTTGTGGTTTCTTGGATGTAGAAACTTTGTTCCCTCAGGTGCTATGATGTTGGCCTTTATATATTTTCTGATCTCTTCATCTGTCAATTCATTGGGTCCAAATCCTGATTCAACATCAATCATGATCTTCATTCCTGCTGCCTTTTTTGCTGTCTTCTTGCACTGTGTAATGATTATACTAATCACACAGAATCCAAACATCATCAGCACCAGTATTGCTCCAAGAAACTTGGAAATGTTTGACATCCATTGTGGCACCCACGAGAAAATTGATGCAAACCAACTGCCATCCGCAATGTCTTCTGTCTCATCTTCCATTTGATCATGCAGATTAGTCAGCAATGTTATGGCCCCTGTCAAGGTACCATTCTCACCATCATGAGAAGGTATGAACGTGCAACATGATGGCCCAATTTTGGCGCAAACTCCTCCATCCATTGCTTTGATCATATCAAGGACATATCTGTTCTGGAGGGTCATTGGTTTTATGGCCCTTAATTCTTCCTTAATTGCATTGAATCCCTCTATGGTGGTATTGATTGTATGCAGGAGCTCCCAATGAGTGATTTGTAACCACTTTGCATTTGCCCTCATCTGGATTCCAGGCATAAAGATAGTTGTGAATATCGCTGATGTCTGGCTGAACAACCTGTACTCATATGGATTTGCATTGAAAGCTTCTATCGATTTAGCTGAAAAATAATTCTCCCTTCTTGTTCAATTGAGGAATTCGAGGGATCTTCTCCTCAAGTGGGCATCTGCCTTTGGAAACTCTCCAATGTTCATGTCACTTTTTGAAATCACTAATGCTGGAACATGGATAAGCACTATAGAACACATCCCTCCCCAGTCTTTGGGCAGCTTCATCTAGGCTCTAGACCCACAAGCCCAATAATTGTCCATCAGGACTACTGTTTCATCTTTCATTCCTGGTATATCGAAAATTCGGCCACACTGATGATTTTCTCAAACTTTCCTTGTGCTATTATTTCCGAAACACAAGGATGCACTTGCTAGAGGTATTATCTGCAACAGTCTTCCTTTATCATTGACCCATGTCAACAACTTTGTAATCTTCGACCACTGATTCTTGGATTCATTTTCCGCAGTGTCTATAACCTGTTTATACTGTCCAATCAATGCTGCTGCCCTGCACACAATCAGGCCATCAGCCCATCGATCTGGAGTCAACACTTTTCCTTTGATGTGCAATTGACCTCTTTCTCAGCATCTTTGTAGCTCTTCTTTATTCTTGCATTGGCAATTTAGCATACTGTTTTCTTCCATTCTGATTGCTGCTCTGCTCATTGCAGGCCGTTCATTCCTGATTATCTGATGCCTTGTTTCTGGTTTTCTTCTGGTCTCCTGGTCTTGCACATAATTATCTTCTCTTGCAGATATCTCTTCATTTAACACCAAGGAGGCTGTTTTCCCTGGGAACTGTCCTCTTATTTGGCAAACTGCGAGATGCGTTAGGCAATGAGCTTTTTGTACTGGTACCTCTGTAGCTATAAATAATTTGCAAGATCCCATGGCACACGGTATGAGAGCACAAATGTAACAACTCTCGTTGGACATCCTTTATCCCACCTTTTTCATGCACTGATACCACATTTTATTATCCAAGTGGGCTCTACTATCTAGATAATTGCCTATCCCATCATTGGTTTCCTCTGCACTTCTTCTGTATGTTCCCCTCAGCTTATCAGCAACCCATGGAAATAACTCTAAAGTAGCACTGCTCTGGGGAGAAAACACAAAGGGTGTTGACGCCTTATCAGTGGGTAAATCAACATTAGTCCCTAGAGGGGGGAGAATCAAAGGGACTTCTGCCTTTTTTGGATCAAAATAATAATAAAGGTGAATCATGAGAAACAGAAGGACACAAAGCAAAACTTTGCATATGTATATTGTGAACAAACATATTAACCACCACCACTTATTCCACTCTGGTATCTCTTGAGTTTGTTCATTTTCTGAAATTGTACCAGCTTCAACATTTCTCATTTTTACTGTGATTTAAGGAAGGAAAAAAAACACCTTACTCAGGTAACTGTAATATATTTTGTAAGTGTAGTAATTGCTCTACTATTGCAATAAGCAATCTTCTGATTACAGGGCGATTTTTGGGATTATGTAAGAAAGTGTGAACATCCACATCTCATCTGACAAGAGCAGGAAACACTCGAAGAAGGAACTCAAAATCAGCAAATACAAGACGATTCACATCACTTTCTGGGAGAACCATTAACTCAGCAAAACAAGTATTCAGTAAAAATTGAATCGCGATACTGTTCACGTTTCAATTTTTAACCAAATGTTGTTGTTTAGACATAATCAAGATATATCATTATTTCTTTAAAGTTCATTTTAAAGATTCCTGTAACTCCTGGAAAAGATCTGCACCCCTGCTATAATATCTATAAAGCGTGTCCACAGGGAGTTACAGTCCAAATGCAAATCTGCATTTATTAAACATCTGCTTTATCGTCCTTCTTCTTTGTCATCGAACGAGTCTGCACATGCTGAAATTCTTCATCTTGTCTTGCTTCTGAATCGAATATTGGGGGTGCTGCGGTCACTCCAATATGTAGCTTATAGTCTTGAGGTAAATCCATGCTCGCGTGCCTTGGACTTTTACTTCTGAAGGAGTAACATTCTCCACAATGTGTCATCTGTTCAGAAAACGCTGCTCGTGCCACTCTCTAGTGAAGTTTCTTATTAGAACAGTGTCAGCAACAAACAATTTCGGTGCTGATAAAAGTTCAATAGGTCCGGTTGCTGAATGGTTTTCATCTATGTTCTGAGATTGACCCCCCGGTGCTTGAGTTGATCTGAAATGACAGAGATACTAGCAGTCATACATGTCAAATACATGTGTAGCTCATTTCCTAACATTTCTGCTGTATTCTGGGCATCACTTCTACACATCGATGGAGGAGTTAAAGACATTCTCATTCATCTTCCAGTCACTAGTTTGTGAGGTTTGAGGTGATGGTCCGAACCAGGCTGATTCCTAAGGGCATATAAGGCTAAGGGTAGGCAATATAGCCATCCCTTTGTCAGCATTAACTTGAGCTTGGCAATTCTCTCTTTAAGGAGGACGTTGATTCACTCACATATTCCATTCACTTGCGGGTCATAAGCAGAAGAAAACTGGTGCTTAATGCTTAGCAACAGACTTATCTGTTCAAATACTTCATTGACAACATGTGGACCGTTATCGGATCTCAGCACTCCACACACTCCCCATCTTGGAAAGATTTCTGGTACTAAAAACTTTGCTGTGCAAGTGGCATCAGGGTGTGCACATGGACCTGCTTCGATCCACCTAGAGAAGGGACACACCACCACTATCAAATACCTGTATCCACTACATACTTACAGCATGTCAATACAGTCAATGTGTAAATGCTGAAAGGGACCATTTGGTCAAGGAATCACTACATAAAATGCAACATGTTCTAACAAATTTGGAGTAAACCAGTCTTCTGCAATTGTTGCATCAAGACTTTCCCTAGTAACATGCGCAGGGTAGTGCAGCTGTTCAAGCTGTCATGATTCACCGTTTCTGCCCCCTCTGGACTACATGGTCCATCAAACACCGCAACATCCTTTCGAGCATACTCCCAACATGGCCAACGCCATTACAGAGTTACCTGTCTAGTGTTTCAACTGACCTGCCACTTCCTAGAAAACAGACGTGCCCCTGCGGCTCTGCGCATCTCAACGCTACCTTTCCGAAGTTCTGGCAAGTGTGTGTCTAACTTTCCTCTACTCCTGTGCTTTCCCCCTTGTTTAGCGGTTCCAATTCCTTCCTGGTAATATTTGGTTCTGCCCGCGCTTACCGCTTGTGCAATTGTTCCTTCTACCTTCTTCTTCGGGCTTAAGCCCGGATCCGTTCTGCACTCATATTCTGCCTTTTGCACGGTACGCGTTTCCAGTCCCTTCCTGGCCTCCATACCCTTCCCGGACTCAGTCTATACTTACCTGATCCTCCCGGGAGTTCTGAACGCCAGCATCACTATAAGACTGGTACCCTACCTGCAGACTGGCGACAGAGGACACTTGCCCGTGTCTGGACAAATCCCGAGGCATCAGAAAGAAGGAAAGACCTCCGAAGAACAAGACTTCAAAGGATAAACAGGTGAGATTCGAGGCACCTTTAATAATGCTACTGGCATCACTGGCTTTTCAGTGCTGTCCTGTCCCCATAATGCTTCAGTGGGAGATAAAGAACACCCCCTTCATTTCCATTATTCCTGCTATTCCTGTTGTGCACTTCCTTGAATTTCCATGAATTGAGTTCTTGATAAATGTTTAAATCCTTCTGTCACTACCATAATTGTGATTACCTTTTCCTTAACATCTGGAGTATCAAAACTTGAAATATCTAGTGAATGTGCAACCCTCTTGGCCTCTACATCTGCGGGTTCATTACCGAAAGAAATAAAATCTGTGCACTTAGTGTGAGCAGTGCATTTAACAACCACTATGGCTACTGGGCGCTGTTGTACCTTAATGCGCATAACCAACAAGGATGCGTGCTGCACTCGAGTACCGTCCGCTCGGAGGTAGCTCCTCCTTTTCCAATGTGCTAGCCCTGTATGTACTGTTGACATCATGTAGGCAGAGTCGCTGTACACTGTTACTTCCTGCCCTGCATGATTCTCGAGTGCGACAATGAGCGCTACCAATTCTGATGCTTGCACCGAAAAGTGAAACGGTAGTCTTGCACTTGCTACCACTTCAAATTCACCATTTGCTCTATGCCTTACTACAGCTGCACCAGAATGCCTTTCTCCACTTGTTTGATCAATTTTTGAAGAACCATCAATGAAGAGAATCTCCCCTCCCACTAAAGCATTCTCTTTTATGTGCAGTATATCATCATAAAACTCTACATAATTTGCAAAGTCATACACATGCTCGCCTTCAGCTATTGGTTCAGTGACAAATGTAGTAGGATTTCCTATTTTACATCTGAAAATTTTGATTGTTGGATTTGAGATTATCACTTCGTATGCAGAAGCTCTTTGAGATGTCAACGTGCCTTTGGGTTTCTCTAAAATGGCAAACAAAGCATGTTCTACAAAAAACGTCATAAAGCAGCCCATTACAATACTTGTAGATGTGTCTATTGTGAATGCTGCAGCTGCCAATGACTATTCACAAGGGAAATATCCCATCATAACTGGATCTAGAATCCCACTTTAATATGCTAGGGGTTTGTACCCCGATGTAGTCAATTGTGTAAGTACTGCAGTCATGACTGTCCCATTTGTGTGCGAGAATAAGTAAAACTCCTCAGCATAATTGGGAATCCCTAAACCAGGAGATGTACAAATTGCCTTCTTTAAATCTTCAAACGCTTCCTCTATTTCCTCAGTCCATTCGTTTTTCTCCTTATTCACCTGTGCTTTCTTTAAGCCTTACAAATGGGTATTATGTACAAACTATGCTCAAACACTCATGCTCTTACTCTTACATAATTACATAATCCCAAAAACTGTTGCATCTGCTTTACTGTATGCGGTTTTTCAGTCTTCATAATTGCCTCAGCTCTTTCAGGTGTCACTTTCTTTCCCTCATGTGAGGTCAACTGTCCTATGTACAACACCTCTTCCTGACAATAATGTAACTTCTCTTTGCCTACCTTGTATCCTTTGTCTGCTAGGGTAGTCATTAACTGGATCGAGTCTTGTCTGCACTCGTCTTCTGTCGTGCTACCGATTAAAATCTACGTACTATATCACAGCACTTTTTGCATCTGTAGGACCTTGTTAAAGATTAATTGATGGGGACTCACAGTACCCTTGGGGCACCCTAGTATGTTTCAGACAAGTCTGGCGGAATGTAAATGAAGTCAAGTCTTGCGAGTCCTTGTGCAATGGGATTGAGACAAAATGCATTTTTCAAATCAATCACAGTGAAATATTGTGCTTCTGCTAGGATACTGCATAGTATCGTCGCAGGATTGGGAACTAAAGAAAACTCTGCTTCTACAATCTGGTTAATCAGTCTCAGATCTTCTATAAATCTCCACGACCCTCCCTTTTTGATTGGATACACCGCGGTTTTGCACGATGATTCTGACGGTACCAGAATACCTTGTTCCATCAGTGCTGAGATTGTCTTAAAAATTCCCTCATCTGCCTCTTGAGACATTGGGTACTGTTTTGCTCATGGTAAAATTGCTCCTGCTTTCAACCTTATCTTGACCTCCCCTATTCCTTTTAATAGATCTATAGTCCATAAGGTGCTTGGCACTTTCTCCAAGTCTTCGTCAAAAAATGCTGGACGCTGCTGCGTTATCACCATTCTCTGTGAGATCTTCCTCATCTCTATTCTGATCCAATATGTGATGCTCATAAAGAACACCACTTCATCGTCTGATGGATCATCTCTAAACATGTCATCATCAATTACATCAGTCAATCTACACCCTTCTCCAATGACAATCACTGTCCTCCACAGTCTACTCTCGTCATCTGTCCCTTCAAGCATTGCCATTTCTCCTCGTACTATGACTGCGTCTAACTCTAGGGGGATAGTCTGTTCCTTTCTTCGTCCATTGGTATCTTTGGTCTAAACAAGAATTCATCAGGTATTTTCATCGTTCTTCCCACTGAGCCAGCTAGCCATGTCAATAGAATGCACACTCCATAAAGGAAAACTTCTGGCTCCATCGGTACACCTCACAGAGCCATTTGCCCTGTAAATGGCAGTATAAATTCATCCACATTCCTGTAGTATATTCCAGGAGTGGTACACACTATGCTTTGTCATTGAAAGAAATCGCCATGTTAAGCTTTGTCATTATGTCTCTTCCCAAAATGTTAACTGGTGTCTGCCGTGAATACAACGATGGGACAGACATGTCACATTCTCCTATAGAGACCGGTAATTTATCAGTAAAAGGAACTCGACTTGTAGCTCCAGAAAACCCTTGAGCATTCATGGCAATTCCCGACATTAGATATTTTCCCTCTTGTATACATGAGCGTGTAGCTCCAGTGTCTACTGGAAACAAAAAAGATTTGCCTCCTATCGTCAAATAGACCCTTGGTTCCTCCTGGGGCTCTAGTGTCATTGATAGTACTCAACACATCAAGTTGCCCTGTGAGCTGTCCTATTATGAATACATGCATACCCCTGTGCCCATGAAAGGATTTGCTCCCACCACAATGAAACCCCCTATTGTAAGTGCCAATAACTGTCCCGTGTTTACATTCTGCTGTATCTGCATGGGGGCATGCTGCGACTGCCCCTGCAGTGGATTCAATTATGCTTGCTGTGGTTGCTGTGCCTGTTACATTTGTGGCGCTTATGTCTGATACACTCTCTGATCTTGGACAAACCCTTTCTCTAGCATGTGCAGGCAATATGTCCTGTCATCCCAAAAGTCCAACATATAAGAGGCGCCCGTCTGAATAGTCCCTCTTGTTTGCATCTTCCTTGCGCATTCTGACTCTCATTCTGCACATTCTGAAACCCACCTTGATTATTTTGGAATCCACCCCTGCCTCTGTATCCCTTGGCTCTACCTCATGGTATAAACCCATTCCCTCCTTGGTCCATCTGGTGCTGATTATTTCCCTGCAATGTACCCATTACTTGCTGCATTCCCAATCCTTCTCCGCGTGTTTATATCGGCCCCTCTATGGTGTATTTTGACAAATTCTGAACTGACTTGGCTTCCTCAAGTTTTCTAACCTCTTCTTTCTTCTGGTTTTTCTACTGCAATAGCTGACAGTGATGCACTATAGTCAACTGTATTTCAGCCCATGGCTTCGCTTCCATTCCCACTAGCTCCTTGAGCGCCTTTGTACCTGCTCGGACAACCCTTGACATAAAATACAGTAAAATACTGTCACTGTTTTTCCCCATGGTTCCCGCATTTCATAAGTCCAATGCTCTCGAATGTCCTGAATGTAAGCAAGAGGAATCTCATCGTCTTTCATTTTACATGTCATAATTGCAACAATGTCTGATGTCTCAAGATACTGCACCCTGAGAGCCCTCCAGACATCTGATCTACAATTATTAAAAGGCACTCCATCATGCACTGTGTTCTGTGCTGTCACATTTTAATAGCCTGCTCTCTTCCAAATGTTATCAGCTCTTTCCCCAAGTATGGCTGCTAGGAGACCCTTACGTTAAGATGGATTTCTGAACTCTGTCCTGGAGGGGCAGAGGTTCAGAAGGCCAGCCCAGTTTCTTGGAACAGGGTAACCTCTGGACAAGCCAGACCAATCAGGGTAGCGATGGTGGCGGTCAAGAGTAGGTCTCAAGAGGGGTGAGGGTGACTGAAAGCCTGCAATGAGCAAACAAAGCAAGGACGCTTACAAATTACTCCAGACAGGTGTTATATTAAAAATATAGACACATTTATTACAAGGCCTTTGTAACATCGACCATAGTAAAGAATCACGGCTAAACTCCAATAAACCAACACATCACAAGCAATACAATATATATACAAGACCAAGGGGTCTAAGGAATTAGCACGAAATATGCAGACCACCTAGATGGGGAGGAAAACAGGCAGTGCAAGTAATCGTAGACCCAGTTCGACATCAGAGGCCACCTAACTAGAAGGAAGTCCGAGCCCTACGAAGAGTGGAGCCCAGTACTCAAAAGTACCTGCACACGCGGGTGCCAACGGGCAAAGGGGAGTCTCTTCAGGGAAATCAGGCAGTTCAGAGAGGTGGACAAAACGATGATGAACAGATCCCTGCTAATCAAGCGCGCCTCCACTTGTGGGCAGAAGCAGGGCGCGAGTGCAGAAAAGGGTTGCTGTTTACGACAGCGATGGAGAGCCACAGGCTTCTGCGGGAGGGTGACCGGTTTGGGTATTGACTACTCACCGGTCCCCGATGCAGGCAGACCCAGGCTTCTCCGGTTCCATTTCGGTACTGGCAGGTTCAGATGCGATCAGCAGGATGTCTCGACGCCGTGTAGATTCCGTGACAGCAGGAGTCAGGGTAGAGGGTGTCCCAAATGCAGCAAACACACACAGATTGTTACCACAGCAGGGCAACTCGGCAACCGCGTGTATTCTGGTCCCAAAGCACACGTCTCACTTCAGACCTGGGAACGCCAAGTGTACGAATCGTGTGAGAGTGCCCAGGACTTGGAATTTAGCAGTAAGCCAGACGGCGGTGACAGAGCAAGATTCCTGTGTAGGCTGGTCAGTCCACTGGATGGCCCAGGGACGCTTCCGAAGGCTTACGTACAGGATTTGGTGAAGATGCCGAGAATAGTTGTTCCCACTATTCTAAAGGGTCGAAGCGCCTTTGCAGACCTTCTCGTTCGATCAGAGGCTGAGTGGTCTCGCAGTATGACAGCAGTGCACGGTGCCAAACCTTCAGCGGGTCACCAGCCATTCCTTGACTCAGCTTCTTAGTTGCAGGATACTTAGCTCCTTATCCTTTGTTCGTGAGAACTCAGGAGATCGACATGGTAGTGGGGTTTTCAGCCTCCTCTTATCCAAAGTTCCCTTCGTGCCAAAACGGAGAGGCCCCAATGGGAGATCCGCTCACAAACACTTACACCATACCTGGACCTATCACGGACCACGGTGGTCCCAGGCATTCAGGACACTCTATACTCTCTGGCACCCAGGATGTGTATTGGGAACAGACATCCCAGCCCACATCCTGGAGGCACACACAAGGCATGCAGAAGCCCGCAAAAGCATTGTGTTTCACGGGAAAGTGCATGACCAAATAAGGACTTCCCCGGGTCAGCTCGACCTGGGGGAAGGTGAAGGGGCAAGACGGTCAGCAGACAGGACAAAGAACCTCATGGCATGGCCATTTTGGAGGCCAGGCCACCCATTTGGGCCAAACGTGGGAAGCGCGGTTAAAATGGCAAAAAGGGGTTCAAAACACAAAGAAATGATAGCTGCCACCAGTCCCATCCGTGACACAATTGCACATTTCATGATAAGTCTAGCGAGAGTTTCTAGGGCCTTTGGAATGACTAGAGACCCAAGAGCGTGGTAATGTAAGTTACGGTGGACTCTTGTTTCATATTGCTCAAAAGCTGCAACATGAGCAAAGGGCTAAGGGAAACGAAGTCTCCCGGTACTGACTGTTTTAAGGGCATGTCAGTTTCCCTGTAAGAATTGAGCGAAAGCCCAGAGGAGTGCGGCGGAAGGCTGCGCTTCTCTGGCAAAGTCTAGATCAGGGTGTAAAACAACAGCAAAAAGTTTGGGGGTTGCCACATGGAAGGAAAATTACCTACAATTATTAAATCTTTCCTAACACTATGGCTGCTAGGAGACCCTTAATGTCCCCTATGGCCAGCATGTTTCCTCCTGTCATTTTCTATAATTCATAAATCCATATTCCCGCACCCGCTGCCAAACTGGGGAGTTTGCACTATAAATTATCCTTATCCATCTGTGGCCATGGAATATACTGTGATCTTGCTCCTCCTTGTTTCCAATAGTGGAAACTGTGTAAATCCCAACCCACAATTAGCTCCCATCATTTGCCTATTCATAGTAGGGACAATGGTTCCTGATCATCTCCTCCCCGGTAGTGACCTTAACCTGCTTACATATGGTGGTGATTCACCCTTCTCGCTATTTGATCGTCCTTTGGGATGCTCCAGATATGCTATAGGGTCTGGTGTCCTTTCCTCAGGTTGCTCTAGATCAGACCATCTTACTTCCTTGTCTGCTTGCAGGTTTCCCTTGGGGGCAGATGCACCTCCTTCCTCCCTTTTCCCCTCGGAAGGCTTCTCTTTCCTTATCTGACATATCTAGTCCCCAACTAGTGTGACTCTCGTCCCCTTCACCCTTGTCTAAAGTCAGTCCGCTTAAGGAAAGGACTCTATGCTCGAAACTGAAGGGATGTCTACTTCAACTTCTGACTGAAATGCTAGGGACTGCTCTCCCTTTCCTTGGCTTCCTGATTTGCTCTGTTCCCATAACTCTTGATAGGCCTTATTGATCCTACCTCGGATGCTTCCGATATCAAAGTTCTCATCTAAAGCTACCCTAGATGCCCCTGACATTGCTCCCTTTAATTGGAGGCACTCCTCTATACTGCCCCTCTGTATTGATGGACTTGGTTCCATTAACTCCTTTTGAATGAGGTTAATATCTCACTCCCTCTGTCTTCTTTTTCACTCTAATTCTTCATCTAATTCTCTTTGCTTTCTCACTTCCCATCTAACTCTTTCCTCTTTTTGTCTTATCTCCTCTCTCCTTGCCCCTGCTCTCCTTTCTTCCTCCTCTTTTTGTCTCTGTATTCTTTTGTCACTTAATTTCTGCGCTTCTTCCTCTTCTCTTTTCCTTACTTGCCTGTCTCGTTTTTCCATTGCTCTCTGCCTGTTGTCATACTTTCTTCTTTCCTTTGTTGCTCTTCCTGATACATCTGTTCTTGCTGCTGTGTGCTCTTTCTTTTGCATTCATCTTCCTTTAATCTCTTTTTTTGTTCTCTGTCGTTTCTATCCTGTTCATCCTTATCTTCCTTTTACCTAAATTCCTCAATGTTTTTCCCATTTAGTTTGAGCAGTATCTGCCTTCCCATCCATTTATTCTGTACGAGAGTTACCTTGTCAGCTTTCTCCTTTTCTCCTTTTTATCTCTTAATATCTCGTTCTATCTCTGTCAATATATTTGATCGCTCACTCTTTTCCTCTTTGACTTGTGTGGTTTTAAAGATCTCTTCTTTTCTTTTGACTTCCTCTGGGCTATCGTTGCTGTATACGCAGGCAGTTTTTATATCGGATTACTATACCCTATAGCCCCTTTTATTTCCCTTAATGGGTACAACCCTTCGTCTTCTGTATGAACGCCTTTCACTTCAGCGAGGCAAGTAGAGCAGAAGGCTCAGCACCTTCCTTCTTACATTGTTTAAACATCCACTCCTCAGGTGGGGGATCCTCTCTCTCTTCCTGATACATTTCCCAGAGCTCTAAAATAGCTTACATTTTCTCTAATTGCATCCCCGTGTACTCAGCGTGCAAGTATGTGGTCATGTGTTGCAATACTGCTTTTGACAGTGATCCCCCTTGTGGCCATGGCATGAACATCTTGTCTGCCTCGCCTTTCAACCATCCACTATACTGTTTGTGCTTGGGCATGTGCTTTGGCAATGTCTTACATAAATGCATCAAAGGCTTAATATTTCCCATTGTGATGAGTCTCAATTGACTGTCAATACTTAACAGGCTTAATAAAAATATCTCCACTAAAACAACGAATATGAGCACGCTCCAATAATCACAGCTCAAAACCTCTATTTTCCAATAATTTCAAACTACTCCTGGGTCGGTATCAACAATTTCCCTAGATAGACAATATGGTCTCATTACGAGTCAGTCGGTCCGGAAATAACGGTGGCGGTAAACCCGATACACATGTTGTTTCCGGACCTACTGATCTCGAGTTCTGCAGGCGGGAGGTGTCATTCCCACCAGGTCTGACCTGGTGGGTTTAACACCACCCGCCTGCAGGCGGACCTAGAAACGCTGGCATCATTACGAGAAGATGCCAGTGTTTCCACTTCACCATTCCCATGGAGTCCTATGGGACTCCATGGGAATAGGAATTTACCGAATTCCACCTCAGGAATTACCGGGTCACCAGGGTTGTAATGCCCCGGTGATTCCGGGAATCACAGAGGCAGAATGGTAATACGAGTCCGGCGGTAACCTGACGGAATTTCCAGCACGGTTACCGCCGGACTCGTAATGAGGCCCTACGACTTCTTGACTTTCTCTCAATTTTCTTACACATATGTCGCTCTTCGACACCCTTTTTTTGACACACAAATACACAAACAGAGAGACTAGTCGATTCTTCATATTAAATCATGGTGATCACCCCTCATGATCTTGCCCCTAATCAATACCCCAATTACAGAGTTTAACTTGTCTCCTCATGCGGACTTGTCCTGCACATAGCCTATTTTACTCTGATCAGAGTGTAAGACAAGTTCTTATAAAACCCCTTGAGTTAGGAATCTTGGTCACTTCTCTCTCCCTCGTTACACAAAAAATCTCCCGTTACCTTCTCGTTACTTTATTTACTTCCCATTAATTTCCCGTTACCACAATCCCATCCCCTCAGTTTGCCATTCCCCTTAGTCTACTCACCATTCGATTGTTTAGCTCGAGGCCTACTGTATCATCTCCTCCTCCAGTCGACCACTTTCACCTTCCATCCGCAAAGCGCCTGCGAAAACCAGGTAGGGATTTCATCAAAGAGGAACCCTGCCCACGTCTTGATTTTTCTTGCACAAATTCTATATTGGCCACTCTCCACAGGAAACCCTGCGATCTTCTGGCTACATGGCAAAGGTTGTACGATCGTCCGAAGGTCTGGAGTCTACAGGTTGATGGGTCTTCTTTCCAACCATCCAACATGCTTTCAAGTGAAGCCCTATGGTCCTTTAATTGAGGTTACACTTTGTATGATGGATGGGATGCAGAATAACTCTTACACCAAATAGTAAGCGACTCAGGAAGTTGACAAAAAGTCTCTCCCAACTGTTGTATTTTCAATTGTCTAAAACAGGGAGTTACATCGTACATCAACGGACGTCGCACAGCATAGTCTAAATGCATTTCATAAAAAAGTATTCTTATAAAGCAGAAATTCATCATGCGTGACGTCATACTATGTGGCAAACAAGAAAAACCTACGTGGGTTTGTGGTTGGATTATGGGGAACCTCTAAGTATACTTTCTATATAGGGACGGGATGTGATTGGGTCTCTACAGTCAGGTGGACAAATTATGCCCACCCCTAGTGCAAGTCATCTTCAACAGTTATAAGAACACGGTATGCCATTGGCTCTCAGGCCCTTCGTTATATGGCCTTCTAAAACTGGTTGGCACACTTGTACTCTTCTATAACATTCGATTCACTAGCAGCACGTGAGCTGGTACCCCAGGTGTCATTGGGTGGGCTTGACCGTGTCTCCCCACCCAATTAGCCCTGCATCTCTCATCACTCATGGCTTCAGTCATAAAATTGTCTTTGAACTCGACCTTGTAGTACCTTCTTGCTCCTGGGAATGTATGGGAGTCTAAGCACAGACTATCTTCTCTCTGTTGCAGCATGCCCACCTTCTATTTTCATCCACAGCTCACGTGACGGGAGACTGCATTTCAGCCTGTATTACAGCATTAAATTGTCTTAAATGAAGAAATCTGGCAACCATGGTGTTCTCGCTTTGCAAATTAACAAGGGATTCCTCTGTATCTCACGTTGTTCTTCAAGGACTGATAACCAGTTTTGGCTGCTTCAGCCTTTGACACCAGGACAGACAGCCTTTCTTGGTTTTCCTTCAAGTTTCAGTTTATTTCTTTGCTGCGACACAAGCATAGCCATCAATCCTTTCTCCGTGGGTTTCAGCTTACTAAAATTGTGACATAAAGTGCATTGAGGCCACACAAGTGGGGAAAGAGTGCTATATAAACAACAAAATACAATATAATACATCAATCATCCACATTCTATATAATGGCGGCACCGCCTGCAGTCTATTTCACTACATATAGCCAGCCTTACGATTACATAGTCTACTTGCCTTGCTGCATCTGTACAGTTATAAAATGACTTGCATTCTTCTGCAGTGCTCTTTACACGTGCAAGCGTCATTCTGCATATGAAGACTTACTCGATTCTTTATTTCGTCATCAGATTCTGTAAGGTCCATGCATCTTCTGATTTGACCTCTCTTCTTAGTGGATCATGCTTATTTCCTTTGACATCACCAGCTTCTCTTTTCTCATATTCATTCCGAGACCTCCTCCAGGAGATTGTCATCTCTACGGGGGTACATCATATAGGGTCTTCTTAATGGATACCTTTTCTCGAAGGCTCACAGCGGAATTGGCACAATCACTGGTGTTGTGCATGTCACAACTTCTGGTTTCCAGTATATAAGAATAATGGGGGCGGGACTTCCTGCAGAGGCATTTCGATGCTCCTCTACACTTAAATAAGAACAATCTTTTAATGAATTATAGGAACTTACCAGGCCAACCTATTAAGGGCAGGAAATAGAACACATTCATCCTTGAGAAAGACTTAGAGCCGAAACATGTGTTGGCTGCTTCATTGGTAGATATACCATCACAGATTAAACTCATAAAAATATTTCTTCAAGAATTCAGAATATTTAATTCAAGGATTTTCTCTTTTTCGTGCAATTGCATTTATATACGAAGAAGGCAATTTTTGCATGCATAACAGTGACTTTTTGAATCAAGACCAAGTGCTAAGTGCCAGTGGGTCCTACATACTAGCACTTTAGAGGCTCTTGCCTCACATAGGAGCACTTTTGGCACTTTGTCTCATGTTTACTCAATATGTATGTACTGGATAGAATGCAGAAATACTTATATTGTCTTTTAATGTTTCTTAACATTGTTTTGATGTCCCATGAATTAATAAATGTTATTGCTATGTAAATAAGTGTTTGATTCACTGCATTGTTAGGAAAAAGCAGGAACACTTGCTGTATAAACTCAAAGGAAGTCTGACATATATAACTCACACTCACACTAATGTGCTTATCACTGAAGTCTCTTTGAAGTCAGCAGACATGGAAAGGGAGCAGAGTTAGAGAAGCCACAGAAAAGAGGTAGGCCAGGAGAGGGGTTCCACCATCTTGGTTTCTGCTAGGGATCTCTACAACATTCTGACCCTGTCCCTTTCTGCAGATAAAGGGCTCTAGATATAGTGTCAAAAGGAACACTTTACCGAAGCCAGGACTGGAAACCTGACCACAGGTTGGCTATGTACAATTCAGCTGTAGTGGTTTACCTTTTATAAGGATAGGAAATCATCCCCTTAGTTGATTCATCGTTGGTCTCTCATGAGAAGAAGACAGATTCATTACAGCCCAGTGCTCCAGATAGGATTTTGACATGAGAGTATTTTACTCCCAGTTTTTAGAATTGGAGAGTAAATCCAATTTCAAGAGATTAAAAATTAGTTTCCTCCGCAAGAGAGTAAAAGGTGTGTGACAACTAACCTATTTGGGCATAAAATTAAAACTGTGTTAAAAAACATTAGTGACAAAGAACTTGTAGGAGCGGTCTACCCATCTTCATCTTCATTATACTTGGACACCAAAACCATGTTAAGAACGACTACATATGCCAGCTAGTTACATCATAAATCAAGTGCATCACTTCTCTGGCCTACTGTTGCTGCCTGGCTCTACATACTTGACAGCCACTCCATGTTTTTGCTCCATTTCTCTTTCCCTTTGCTACTTGCCTTTCCCAGTCTCTCACTTTCTGAAGACCTGCCTCTCACCCTAAGTGTTGCTATGCCATGTTCTGCAGTCTGTTGCTCTGTCACTCTGTCTTTCCCATCTCTACATTCTATTATTGCTGTTTCCCTCCTATATCTTGCTGTATTGGTTGACATAACTCCTCTTCCTCTCTCATGTCATTACTCCTGCTATATCTGTTTTTTCATTGTCTCTTTTGTGGTTATGATATATGATATTTTATTTATATCGCACTCATACACAAGTGTTTCAGAGCACGACCAAGCAAAGGGAAGGGCAGAAGGTAGAATAAAAACAACGATCTTACTAGGCCCACTGACGTTAAGAGCGTGCAAGTGCATGGAAAAGGGAAAAGGTGGAAAGTGTGAGGAAGGGGGAGGAGTAGAAAGTGCGGCACAAAAGAGAGAACAGAATAAATAATCGTGCAATAAATAAATAAATGCAATAAATACATAAAAGGCAGAGGCAAGTGCATAATTTGTCAGATAGGGTATATCTGATAAGTGCAGAAGTAAAATGGGGGACTGTATGGGTACAGCTACAGATCCCAGTGCAAGGTGTGGCTCAGGAGGCAGTGCAGGAGGATGAGCAGGTACCTGGGCCCGAAGGACAAAGGCTGGCCAGGAGGATGATGCTGAGAGAGAAAAAGATCAGCAGGGGAGAGGAGGGGAAAAGGCACAAGCGAAGAGGAAGGTCTTGAGGTGCATCCGGAACTGGATGGTTCTCCTCAAGTTTCAAGGTGGCTGGAAGGCTGTTCCAAAGGGAGGCCCCCGCCAAAGACAGAGATCTACCCCCAGCTCGTTTCTTTGAAAAATGACTGTCCCTGAGGGAGTTAGAAGTAGAGGAGCGAAGGACTAGAGAGGGGAGGTATTTACGGAGGGATAGTTGAAGGTATTTTGGACCCAGGCCCTACAAGTCTTGTGGACAATACAGAGGGTTTTAAATTTAATCCTTGCGTCATCTGGGAGCCGATGAAGGGATTTCAGAGCTGGAGAGATACGATCGCAGGGCTTGATGCCAAGGACAAGCCTCGCAGTCCTGTTCTGGATTAGTTGTAGAGAGTGGAGAGTGGAGGCAGGTAGATTTAGAAAGAGGATGTTACATTAGTCCAACCTAGAGAGAACCAGAGCTTGGGAGACAGTGAGCTTCTGGGGGAAGGAGAGGAAAGCCAGAGTACCTCTAAGGAGGTGCAGTACGAAGTTTGACTTTTTAGAGACGTCAGAGATGTGTGTGGAGAAGGAAAGTGTTGAGTCAAAGATGGCTCTGAGATTCTTAGGTTCGCAGGTAGGGGTAGGAGGAGGGCCAAATGATGCCGGCCAGCGAGTGAGGGGAAAGGATGGTGAAGGTGTACCAATAAGGAGGATCTCAGTCTTGTTGGCATTTAGACAAAGATCGTTGGCGACACCCCAATTTTGAATGGCGATTAGGCAATCAGAGATGAGAGAGAAGAGGTGTCAGAGGGAAATCTGACAATGAGTTGGGTGTCATCAGCATAGCAATGGAATTTTGAGCAGAAAATAGAAATGCAGTAGGCGAGACTAGCAAGGTGAGGTTAGACCCTTGGGGAACACCACAGGTAGAGCTGGAGATAGAGAAAAGGAAGGACCCAAGTTGTACCTGGGAAGGTCGATCAGAAAGGAAGGGGGGCAGCCAGGCCAGAGACTGATCTGTGATACCCATGTTATCACAGAGATGGTTGAGCAGGATGGTATGGTTGACTGTGTCGGAAGCAGAGGAGAGATCAAGAAGAATGAGGACAGAGGGAATGTTCGAGTCAAGGTTGGAGAGCAGGTCTTCACAGATGTTCAAGAGAGCAGTTTCCATGCTTCTGGCAGCTCTGAATTGAGATTGGTGGTCACGGAGAGAGCCAACAGAGTCAGAATGAAGATTAAGCTGTGAGATGGCCAGCTTTTTGAGGAGCTTCCCCAAAAAAGGGAGTAATGGAAATAGGGCAATAGTTAGCCAGGCAGGAGGGATCAGCTGTAGGTTTCTTGAGGAGAGGATGCACAAGGGAGTGCTTGAGAGGGGACGGGAAAGATCCAGAGGAAAAGGAATGGTTACAGAAGTCAGCAAGGGCCGGAGCAAGGGTATTAATGTGGTCCTTAATGGTTTTAGAGGAACAGGGATGAACCTGTTTTGATGAGGCTTTCATAGATCGGACTTGTCTAGCAACTTCATCAGGGGAGAAAAAAGGAAAGGAGGAGAAAGAAGGGGGGCATCAAGGGGAGGGTCAGCAGGCAGGGAAGGTTAGGGGAGAGGAAGGGGGCAGAGAAGAGGGAGGACAAGATGTCCTGAGTTTTGGAATTGAAGTGAGAGGCAGGAGAGTTGCAAAGAGCCTGAGAGGCAAGAGAAGAGGGGTGGAGACTGCAGCAGGGTTGGTCAGTTCCTTGCAGATTTTAAAGAGTTTGGCCGAGTTGTTGGATGCCACAGAGACACGGGCTTGAGTATGGCCTCTCTTAGAGCAGACAGCAAGACGGTATTACCGTTGGAGCTTACGGCAGGCCAGTTTGTCTGAGGATGAGCAGGAAGCCCTCCATTTCCTCTCAGCTGCCCAACACTTACGTTTAAGTGGAGCTAGGTCAGAATCATACCAGGAATTACACTTGGCTTTGGACTTCAGGCAGATCCTCATAACGGGGGCAAGAGCATCAAGAGTGGCAGAGATAGAAGAATAGAGATGGGACAGGGCTGTGTCAGGGTGTGAGACAGCCTGAGGTGGAGGTGGGGGGGAGAAGGTGGCAGCGGAAGCCTCAATTGACACACGCTTCATGGGCCGGATGTCCGAGAAGGTGGGTGGCAGTCTTGGGGTAGGCTTGGCTTGGGGGGAGGAGATGGAAAGATGTGAGGAGGGGAAAGGAGGCAGTAATCACTCCAGGAGAGAGGAGTGATCAGGGGAGTAGGGAGGAGGCCGGAGGAGATCAAGACATCAAGTGTGTGACTTGCAGAATGAGTAGGGCCTGAGGGGAGGATAGAGAGGGAGAGTGAATCATAGAGGTCACGAAAGAGTGCAGATGAGGAACAGGGAGAACCAATATGGATGTTGAGGTCACCAAGGAGGATGAGTTAAATTGTTGAGGCCAGGAGGGAGGGGGAGAGGTCTGCCCACTTGTAGAGAAAAGAGGTAATTTGGCCAGGGGGCCATTAGAGAGTAGCAACAGTGAGAGAGTGGCTAGGCGAGAGGGAGAACCTGCAGACACGGCATTCGAAAGAAGCGTAAGTCTGAGTGGGGATGATAGAGGCAGGAATCCACTCAGGGAAGATCAGGGCTACACCCACTCAAGGGCGATTGGAACTGGGGGCGGAGAGAATCTTGTAGTTGTAGCCCGTGGGCAGGAGAGTGTGAAAACTTGTGACAGAGCTGGCTGTGAACCAAGTCTTGGTAAGACCAAGGACATCAAGTTCAAGTTCTTCAAGGAGGTGACCAATGTCAGAGAAGCGTTTGAAAGCAGAGCGAGAGTTGAGAGTGGCAAGATGAAGAAGGCTGCCAGCCTTAAAAACCTTCTGGGGAGGGATACAGATCAGGGGTACACCCTGCGGATGTGTGGAGGGAGCTTGAGATGCAGCAGAGGCAGAAGGAGAGGAGGTCAAGGTAGCCAAGGGAGGAGGGTAGGGGACAGCTGGAGATGAGAGGAAGTTGATGAGGCGGGGGAACAGTCTGTCAAAGAGGAGATTTGCCTGAGGGCCTTGCACCATGACAGTGCCATTCAGGTAGTCATTAATGATGACTCTGGAGGAGTCAAAGAAAGCCATGAGGACTTCCCAGCGTGTGCCACCATTAATGGGAGAAGAGGCGACAGGACAGAGCATAGAGATAATATGAGGGATCCATAGATCCGGCGAAGGAATCAAAACGAGAATGTCAGTGAGGGTTTGTCTGGCAGATATGCTGGAATAGGTATACGCGATGGGGAGGACTGAGTTGGAAGCCAAGGGATCCTTTTTGAATTTCTTCTTGCCAGACTGGGTGAGAAGAGAAGGATAGTTAGAGTAGATAGGAGAAACAGACAGTGCCAAGATCAAGTAAAGAGAGGAGGCAGTAGGAGGAAGTATGGAAGTACAGCGATATGGAACAGTCACTGGGCTAGCAGGTACAATTTCGGGCCTAGGTAATGAGAAGAACAATCCAAGCTTGAATTGCAAAACAACCCCAATTTGAACTTCCAAAACACACTCAAAAATGTCAGTTACAGAAATACCCAAATTTGACTTTTAACTCACACCCAAATTTCAGTTACAGAAACAACCCACATTTGACTTTCAAAACACACCCAAATTTCAGTTACAGAAACAACCCACATTTTATTTTCAAATCACACCCACATTTCAGTTACAGAAACAACCCAAATTTGACTTTCAAAACATACCCAAATTTGACTTACAGAGGCAGTGCTAGGGGAACAGAGGTGAAGGGAATGAGGTCTGAGTTAGAGGCAGGTGCTGATACGAGGACGTTAGAGAGCAACCAGGGAGACCAGAGGGAAGAGTAAGGTTCAATGAGGGGAAAAGGAGAGGGTAGGCAGAAAGGGGGAAACTAACCCATGGAGAGAGAAGTTCAAGAGTCTTAGTAGTAAAGTGTCATGGTTGCGTGAACTGGAAGCGCCAGTGCGGGTCAGATTGTGATGGTAGCCTCATGTAGCATCCTGGTAGCAGATAGGGGCTTTAGAAGTGTGCCTTGCAACAACAGGCTGGCTCCCTCCTCCCAGTCCACCCGGATTGGTAGATAATGCAAAGGCAGCCAATAGGCAGCGGGCCAGGGAAGGCTACCCTCTCAGACTGAAACGCACAATCAGGCAGCCATCTTGGAAGTGGCAAACTGGCTGAGAAAATGATGGCCAAAGTTCATCAAATGATCAAAAAATCCAGAAGAGCACACAGCACATTCTTGGGCGGAAAACACGTGGTTCACAGACGTGCTTCCCTGGAAATGCTGTGTTTCATGTGTGCAACAAAATTCTAAGATGCAGATTTGCAAGTCTTTAAACCTATCTTTTTCCTCTTTAACCTGATGTAAAAAAATAAATCAGATCAACCGCATTTGGAATTCCCAGGGGAGCCTGTGGCAGGGAATAGGGGCAGAGAAGCTTACCTAAAAGCAATGCATGCACCACTGCTGGAAGTCATAGTGGAATAGCTGATCGGAAGTTGTTCGGTGACGTGAACATCGGGAGGGTCAGCGTGCCGTGCAGAAACAGCTGATTGCTTCAAATGAAAAGCATGCGGAGCGCACAATGGCTGCAGGCCCAGCTGAAGGCAACCAGCAATTGTAGAAGGAAGGTGCGCGCAGGTCTGCACAACGCAGTAAAAAACAGCTGTTGATTAAGATGAAAATGCGCACAGAGAGCGCGAGGCAACCAGCAAGGTTCCATGTCCTGGCAGGCATGGCCAACGTGATAGGTACATTGGACTGCATGCATGTTGAGCTGGTCGCCAGACATGCCAATGAGCGAGACAACCGAAACAGGAAACTATATCACTCTCTTAGTGTCCAGTACATGTGTGATGCAGACCACCTCATAACCCACTGCAGCGCACATTTCTCAGGATCCACACACGATTCCATGGTGCTGCGGAACTCCACGGTCCCAGGGTACATGTCACGTCACAGTAGAGAGCGCACCTGGCTGTTGGGTGAGTTGAAGTACCATTGCATGTGCACTGTGGAAGGGGGGTTGTTCACCGTCACCAGTGCATGTGCGTAATACAATGTCATGTACACATATTGCATGCATGATCGGAAGGGCATGCCTGACATGTGGCACATGGGGCGATGGAGCACACCCCATCACAAATAGGGCCCAGCTGCACAGGCACATCAAATGCACTGCAAACCCACCTCCCCACCAGCAGTGTACCCACCAGCATGTGACCACCTACCTGTCACAAGCGCATATGCATGTGACATGAATTCAAACAATGTCAGTACACTGTTGAACGAATGGGTGAGATGACCAAAGTACGACATGCAAACAGAACCAGAAGTGGCACATGCAATGGACAAAGAAGAAGGTGGTGTAGTCATAGGGGTAATGGGAAAGGTGGGTGTGATATGGTGAGGTTAATGTGTATGCAAACACCCCCCCCCCTCCATTACAATGCACCAGATAATAGGCTCTTCTATGCCATTCGCTATGTCGTGTGCCAATCCCATGTGACACATACCAACACAGACATGGCAGCCATGTCAATGACTTTGCCCCCCTTGTGTCCCTCCCATGCAGGTGATGCTGGATTTCCCGGTTTTGCAGTTACCTGACGGGGGTCATGACATGGCTCATGACCCCCGTCAGGTAACTGCAAAACCAGACCGAGCATGCAAACAACCGTGCACACATTCAAACACGGTGCACCATTGAACAAACCTTTGAGCTGCTAAAGGCAAAGTTCCGCTGCCTGAGTAGATCTGGGGGTGCCCTCATATACAGCCATGTGAAGGTGGGCAAGATCATCCTGGCCTGTGGCATGTTACATAACATGTGCATCAGGCGCAACATTCCCCTTCCCCAGACATGGAGATGCCCCCGGCGGAGGACGGTACTGACAGCGAGGATGAAATACAGTTTCCCCATCACAGGGATGTCATGGATGGGGGTGATGCAGGTTATGAAGTGATCACCCACTACTTTTGGGCACAGCACACATGCACATGGCCTAGGCCAAAAACCACTATCTAATCTGTACACCGGATAAATCACACTCTCACATGAAAAATGAATGTCCAGTCATGATTTCAATGCCACACCCAGTATATTGATATCTATGATGAATTATAAAAGGTGGACCAACACCGCCTCCCAAAATATCCCATCCCCACACCCCCTCCACAACTATGCCTCTTCACACCCCGCTTCCCAACTTGTGTCATGCTGTCCATGATGTTTTAGCCCAAGACACACCAATGGCACATGTTAGCCCTTGGTCTATTTACGGGCTCGCTTGCCTCCTGGGCTGCCCTTCTGTTGTGTGGCTGACAGGTGCATCGAACTCCACCTTGGGCTGCCATGGCGAGAACTAGCAGGCATGGAGCTTGTGAATGGTGTGTGGGAAGGGTCACTGGCCCATTGATCTAGGGCCCCCTGCAGGGACTTTGCCAGTGACTCAGCCATGGCTGACATTATGCCATTGCCCTCACAAACCCACCTGACCAGGAGCAATATTGCAGACGTTGAATGTCTAAGGGGACGTGCACTGTGGCACCCAATGGCCTGCATGCTCTTTGCATTAACTGGGCCTCAGTGCGGAGCATGGCTGCCTTCCACCTGCATCAGGTGGGACTCCTCCAGGTGCTGCTGCAACAGGGTCTACAATCCCTCCTGCCTTTCCTCGATGCCGGGGCTGGTGGCCGTACATTTCCCTGACACTGGGGAAGGGCGGGCGTGGCGGGCTTGAGGTTTATGGGGCTGAATCCCAGCTGTTCATAGGGGCACTAGTTGGTGGTGCCCCCCGTGGTGTCTCCTGCATCATCAACAGCCTCCTCTTTGCTGGAGTCATGGACATATGTATGTGGCTGCTGTGGTGGGGTAGTGACCGTCCCCCTGCTGTTGGCCTTGCAGGCAATTGCACCACCACAGGTGCTGCCAGGGTGGAGGGGGCAGCAGTTGTTGCCAGGGGTGGAGGGGGCAGCAGTTGTAGGCACTTCAGGTGCTGCCTGGGTTGAAGGGGAAGTTGTGACAGTCACAGTGGTTTCTGTCGTGTCCAGGGTGGTGATGGTGGTGATGGTGGTCCGTGAAGTTGGCCGGCTTCGGTGTCTGATGCCCCTTGAGGTGCCTGGTTGGCCTCCATCGCTATCAGATGATGTGCCTGATGGTGGAAGAAAGGCATGATGTTAGGGACCAGTGTAGGTTCAAGATGCACTGATACATGCAATATGTTGGCTGTGAGGCGTGCTGTAGAGTGGACATTCCGTGGTACATCGCATTGTGCACACATGCTTCTGTTGTGCGGACTCAGCTGCAGGTTGTGGGATGTTGGTGCATGATACACAGCTCTACTGGGACTACTGACATGGTGTCCTGGCTTTTTCTGGGGACAGTGGTAATGGGGGGTCTGTCGGTGTGTGGGTTGTTGGGATGTGGAGGGGAGGTTTTGAGGGGGTGTTTGGATGGGGCAAGGCTTGGCTTGAAGGCTGACCCAGTTGCACGGCAGTATGTGTATTGGGGGTCTTTGGTAGGTCTGGCAGGGATGCGGGGGACACATGTCATTGCCATTGTATGAGAGGGTTTCCATGTGTGGGTGAAGGTGAGGGATGACATTGTGGTGTTGTGGTGGCACAGCAGGCACACATGCAGTATGTTTTGACAAGGTGCTGTGTGTTTGTGTGGGGGAAGATGCTTCTACACTTGGCAGCACAGGGTGCCTGTGCAGTGTTCAGCATGTATAACAGGCATGGGTCATTGTGAGGGGGCCAGGGTTTATGGCCACGACAGCACCCTGGTTGTTGGATCATGTGTGGGGGGGGCGTGCCTGCAGGGTGTGTTCTGGGGGATGGAGGCCTTGCTATTCCCATTTCAGTGATATGGTGGTACAGTGGTTAGAGCAGGAGGCCAGGGAATATGTTTATATTTTGGTGCTACGTGTACTCACTGGCCTCGTCCAGTGTCCCGGCTCTGGCCTCTGCAGCGCCAACCCCTTCAATGGCCTTCATGTGCAGCACGCTGCTGCACATCTCCTCCCAGAGCCTGAGTCAGATTGGCGAGGAGGGTCCACCACCTGTGGCCATGCTTTGTCTGCAGTGTTTAGACAGGAGGTTCTAGACCCTCAGGCAGAGGTCGTACCACTGGTTGTGGCACACTCTGACTATGTGTGGGGTTGTCTCCACTGCTGACACCTTCTGTGCCACTTTATCCAGTATGGCCTTTTTCCTCTGCTGTGTTTGGCCTGCTGGTCTGTGGAAAAAAAACTCCCCTGCATGCAGGACAATGGTGTCTCCGAGCATGTGCAGCTTCGCCACAGAGAAGCGCGGCTTGCATTGCGAGGTCTCACAAATGCAAGATGTCAGGGTCCACTATGGATTTCTGCAGTCAGGAGGGATGGATGTAGACTGGATGCTGCCGTTTGCAATGGATTGTGTTTTATGATGGCCTACGGCCTGTTTCCTGTTCCGGCGATCACTTCATTTCCTGTCACGGTAATTCTGATGCTGCTGTTTCCGGTGCCACTGGTTCCGGCATCATGATGACTGTTTTGGCCACTTTACACAGTGTTTTCGTGATGCCGGTGCCACTGTTTCCAGCATGCCGGAATGCGTGCGCCTGATAACCCATGATCGTCCCTTGTTTCCGGCACCACGGGTTACCGGAAATGGTGGAACCGGCATCACAGAAACTACAATTTCTTGCGCCAAACTTGTAATGAGGGCCACTGTGTTGATTTGTAACATTAGATTTCAAAATTCGTTTTGTTGCGGTTTTTAGGCCAGAGGTACCCATTGCTGTGTGACTAGCTCAAGCCTTCACACTTACCAGAATAATCTGTAACAGGCAAAGGAGTAAAATTCACTGCATCACAGTGAGTTCCAGTAGCTTCATAATACATGCTAAAGAAATATTCATATTATCGATTGTGTAAAGGTAAAAGAAAGAGTTGGTCCTTGGAGAATTCCAGCAAGTGCATGCTTTCTGTTCTGGTGCAGAACTGTAAAATGCATGTAAAGTAACTGCTGAATATGGACATTCATGAGCCTGCTAATGTAGAAAAGGAGAGAAAACACATTATACTTTTGTCACCTACCATCATTCCTAGAGGCACACACCTGTTTCTTAAAAATGCCAAAACAGAGCTCTCAAATCATATTTTATATGCACTCAGCATTTGTACTGCATGCTGATTTGCATACCTAGAAACATAAATGCAACACTACATGTGCCTTAAGGCAATATGAAGTGAACCTAAAAGCCAGAAGTGCCGTATTATTTCACATCTGAATCCACACAACTTGAAACCTCTGCAAACTATTCTATGTATGGCTGTACTTCTTTCAGATTTCTACACAATCCATAAGAGCGTGAACGATGGTCAACTGCTTGTAGTCATTGTTTGACAGATGCAAGTATCTTGGTACTATACATAATATGGGTAACATTTGTATATCCAAAATTAAATTGATTGAATCCCTTGAAGCAGATGGGCAGTGAAAGACTTCTGTTTTTGTCGGAGGGGGGAATGTCACAGATGTTAATGGACTTTATTTGTGTTTGCTTTAGCAAAACAATCTTTCTGTAGAGTCTTGCGGTGCTCCCAGTGCTTTCCCTAGTGGTAGAGGACTTTATGTGAGAAAGAGCTCTTTGGATATGCAGCTCCTGTGTGTATGTGTACATGGCAGCATGAATATCCAACATCACTTCTACGCTGATGATACACAACATTTTCTATCCTTTTCTTCCTTCACTCCAGAAATACACCACACCCTCACAGCTTGTCTCTCTGATATTAAATCCTGGATGTCCTCTCACTTTCTGGCTCTTAATGCAGGGAACACAGAGGTCCTATTCTTCCCTGCTAAAACTCTTCCTCCTCATCCTCCACCCGCCTTCATATCCTTTCCTCCCTACAGTCTTTCTATTTCTCCAACAGCTCGTAATCTTGGCCTCTATTTTGATTCAATCTCTCCTTTGCCCACCATATTTCTCTTACCTCCTCTTACCTCCTATTCCTGTCATTTCCATCTTCATAATATTCATAAAGTTTGTCTCTTCCTCACTTTCTCAGCTTCTAAACTTTTTATTTCCTCCCTAAACTTTTCACAACTTTTCTACTGCTCTACCACTCTTTTTGGTCTCCCGAGCTCTCATCTTGCCCCTGTAAAATCAATCTATAATTCTTCTATTCGTCTACTTTGTATTCTCTCTTGTCGAGACTCTATTTCTTCTTCACTTGGTTGGTTACCTTTTCACTCCCAACTAAAATTTCATTTTCTTTGCCTAGTTTTTAGATCCCACTATGGGCTTGCCCCTGACTACTTTGACGCACTTGTATCTTTCTATACCCCATCCCGGTCTCTCCATTCTTCTTCCATCTTTAGACTCAACGTTCCCCGTCCTCCATGTGCCCAGTCCTGTTTCCGATCTTTTCATCTTCTTGCTCCTTTACATTGGAATGCTCTTCCACTCTCCACTCCATTACTGTTTACTCTCTCTTTTGTCTCTCCTTGAAAACCCACCTTCTCCAATATCCCTGATTGTTTGCTACCAGGATTGATGTTTATTGCCTATCATTGTTTTGTACCATACCTTGTTTTTTAAATGTACATCGCTTTGGCTTAAGGCGCTATATACAATATAAATAAAATACAAACAAATACAAAATCCTGTAGTCAGAGAAGGGAAATACTTCCCAACAAGAAGTGTGTGTATTCCTGTGTCCAGGCTTCAATTGCATCCAATGAAAGCACAGAAATTCGTGAAATTATTTAATTGTATCTAATGGAGTTCACCGAACTGCAGTCAGAGCCCTGGTACTGATGGGGCTATGGTGGTTTATCTCTCTCGTGTGCTGCCTTCTGTTCCCTGTGAAATTGGGCCTGACCCTTTGAAGTCAGGGCCATTTTAACGTAGTTTGTAGTCTTGGGCACAGACAACTTCAAGGACCCACCAAACCAAAAAACAATGAAGAGACCCTAACACTCTGGTTGCATCCACACCAACCCCTTTTTAATAATCAGATCCCCAACTTCATATGTTGCCGCAGTAGTAACTTAAAATAAGCATGGGAACAACCGTGAGTCCGCTTTTCCTCTTCATCTGTCCTGAAACCAGAACAATAAACAAGTTTCAATTGAACGGCAGCATTAGCTGCCCAAGATGAGGGTACTTTTGTTCTAACATACGCACAGAACATATTTTAACACATTTCAACCACAAGGAACCTATACAGGCTGCAGTATAGATGCAGGACACACATCAGCCGCTGTTTGACAAAGGTGCACATACCCTAGTATAGGTACAGAACTCAGTTTAGCAGCCTCAGAGAATGTACAACTTCTGAAGCATAGATAAAGGAGAGAGATTGGAATAAATACGAAATGTACACAAGCCACAGATTAGACACACTGAGATCAGAAGAGGCCATCATTTTTTTTAAGTAGTGCTGCCATGAATGTGACAAGAGACAATTTGTGCCAAATGCCAACGATCACTATTATTATATATGAAGTAACACCACAGCCAATTAAACCATGGTTGTGGATTTTTGACGAGCGTACACTGATATTAATTGCTTTCAGGGAATAACAATTTTGACAGGTTAGGACCTAAGAGATCAAATAAAGTATGCAGGACCACACACTTGTGGGCAAGTCTGGCATTTTGGCAATTGACTTCATTGTTTCCCAATTTTATCATACAGAAAGGTGCAATTATTTTTGAAAGTTTGACTTTCATGAACTAAAAATAATTTGTACCGTCAACAATTTGAACATTTCATTGAGAATCCAGCATTTAGACTCCACAATTGAGGAAAGGAATGTTAGCAAAGGCAAGATGTGTGTATTGGTTTTAACAACTGAAATAACATTTTTCTTAAAGGGCACAACAAATACTTCTCAAAAAAGAAGACATTTAAATGAAAGGGATACATAGCCCATTCTCATTATGGGGCAAATACATTTTTTAGCGCATAATCAAAAATAATACTCTTTTTTAGACGTGACTTGAAAATTACACAAATAACATGATAAAGCAAATCGACAAGTAAAAATAAAATCTATGTAGCAACATTCATGCAAATGATTCTAGCTTCATTTTTCCCATTATACATGGAAGTCTAGTAATTGATGTAAACCTAAAAGATCTCATCTGAGTTGTCTACTGTATTTGAGGATATAAATACACCCAGCAAAAAAAAGGTAGTAAGTTCACCTGCTAATAGTCATTGTTTTACAGAGACTTGCGGATTGTTACTCATGATGTGAAGAAAAACATTTGAAATGGTAGAAAAAACATGTTGTGTCAAATAAGCGGACCTTAACATAAGCTTGCTAGAGGCCTGTGAGATTTGGTCGCCTCTCTCCTGTCTTTCCACTCAAATGACCTACATAAAAAGGAAATAGGTTAAAGGCATGGTCTAGTAAAAATGTGTATTGTCCCTACGGGTCGGCCATGTTTTTTTAAGCCTAAGTGGCTCGATTTTAGAAAACTTTCCTATGGACCTTACCCCAGTTTTCATCCATTAAACGCACGCGAAAACAAGCACCAGGGAGCCGCATTTTCTGATAATCCTATCTTTTCCCCCATCGCCCTGGCTGACCTGCTTTTGCGGCACTAAATCAATTCCCCCGCCCCTGAGCCTGACATTATCAAAACATTCATATTCCCCGCCTCTCTCCGTGACGTTACTGTGCTGCGTAGGCAAACGCGCCCAGTCGTCTTCTGCGCGACTCCACACAGAACCCGGAAACCAACACAGATCAACTCACAACACAGCGCGCCACAATTCGGAATATGAAACTGTACTTTAAAATGAAACAGCAACACGGTACATTTGGTAAAGTACATTTATTTGACATTCAATGTTTAGAGAATATTCAGCAATTGCCATATGAACTCTGAAAGCCATTTATTTTCTTTTATCTGTATCCGCAATAACTGTTCCGTTTCATCTTGAGTCACGCGCTGTTCCTTCATGGTACACAGGGTGTTAATTTTCGTAAAAAGAATCACTTTGGAAGCACGGTGAACCGCAAGGCTGTTCCATCAACTAGGCACTAGTCCAGCCTAAAGGTTGATATGTTGCTTCTAGCAACTAGTACAGCGTAAGGGCATGTGGGCCCTTGGTGATCGTCCCATAATATGGTGATCGTGCTCCAGTTGTTGACACAAAGCTGCAGGTGTCTTCTGAAGAATCCATCCGCCGGTGTCTCAAACAGATGGCAGTGACAGAATGGGATCAAATACCTGTTATGAAAACAAAAAAATTATAATTAGTCTCGCTAGCCGAACTTCATTAATATTACTCATTTTATTTATTATGGCCGATCAGAAACTATTTGCTTGCAAGGATAGTTCAATGGAGTATGTTTGTCTCTAAAATCAATGCGAAAAGTAACGAGATAAATCGAGGCAAACACACAATGATAAACGACAGTTAGTCTACATGCGTGAGGAATGATATGATATATGATATGGCATTTGTAACGCGCCTATACTCAAGTGTTTCTAGGCGTGACGAGGCAGGTGGGGAACAAGGGCAGACAGACAACGATCTTACTAGGCCAGGTGTCTTTCTGATCGCGCATGGGGAAGGGCTGTACATGGTTAGTTGAATACAAATTAAATAATAGGGCCAGCTGGTGGCAAGTGCAGGGTAAATGCTGGGAGAAGGGGCTGAAGGATACAGAGACAGTCCCGTAGTGCAGGAAGGCAGTGCAGGGAAAAGTGGCTGGGCCAAGGACCGAGATCGATGAGACCAGTGGACCTGCATGCCCATGTGCCCACTACGAACACGTATTACTTGCTTTTGCTAGCTCTTCATTCATTCATTTATTCATGCATCCATTCATTAAATCTTCATTGCAGTATAAAAGCGTGTAATGATTTACTTACATTATATTTGAAATTTCCATTGTGTCTCTTCGTAATGCAGTCTGTAAAACGGACCGTGCTCTTGACAACGATTTTTCGTATACTGAACTAAAATGAAACTCGGTCTAGTTTCTGAATTTTCTGCCTTATCGTCTCTTACGTTATTGCGCACTCCCTTCAAATGTAGTTCTTTCGGCATGGTCCCTGTCTCAAGGTCAAAAAACAATAGACCCTTATACTTCCAGTGCGACTTGTGGGCCTCATCTGGGCGCTGTCCTTCGCATTCTTTATTTGCAACATCACGTAGTATAGGCATCTGTGAGAACTTGAAGTTTAGAATCCGTCTATGTAGTGCGCCTCAATGTGCAAATGCGAACTGGCTTCTCTCCCAAATGCCACGGCCCGCTTGGCTGGCGCGTTCTAAGTGCCCCAATTTTGTCCCCGTTGTCTGCGAGCTTTGCAGCCCAAATTGAGACATTTATTTTTTTGCGGAAGGTCAGGGAAAGTATAAAGTACCACAGGAGTTGAGTTACAAGTGAGATTTATTGTTTGTTTGTTTGTTTTATTATTTGCAATACGCAAGCCTCCCCTCCGTTAACAGTGCGCAGCATTTACATTTACATGATATGAGACATGAGAAAAATATATACATACACATATGTGAGGTGAATAGAGAGAATTCAAAGATGACACCCAGCTTGTTTGCCACCCATGATGGTGAAGGTTGGGGTTAGGTTTACAGGTACACTGTACAATAACATTTATTTACAAAAAGACAATCGCATTGCAATTATTTAAACCGGGATTTGTACTTCAAAATCAGCTGTGCTTCGGGTGGGCATGGCACAGTCGCAATGTTCGGTGGCAATGGATCACTGCTCTGCACAGAAACGTTCAAAATTCCATATCTGTGCTTCTCTAACACAGCAACAATAAGGCCTTTCACAAAGTCGAACTGCATTTCATCATAGACTGGTTTGATCACCCATTGCTTACTTCGTTTTGAAAACACCTTAGTGTAGCGAGGCATCCTTACTTTACCCCTACTCCTACATTGTTCACGTCCACATTGCTGTTATGGGCCAAGACCGCTAGTAGAGTGCGATGTTTCATGCCCCGAAACCTAAAATGCAAGCGCTTTGGCCTGTACATTAGGCACATATTGTGGAACACCTCCAAATCTCCTGTGTGACAGAATTCTGTCAGTCCTCTCAAATCTCTTGATAGAGTTTTGTCGAAAACAATCTTCTCAATGGCTTTGTGTGTCGGTGAAGATGGAATCAACCACTTCTTCTTCTGTGCCTCCTCTGGGGACAAAGAGCCATGTTCACATTGGTGGAAATGTTCATTTGCTGTCCAGCGGTGAACGTTGGTACAGTGGTGCATCAGTGACCGCCATCTTTCAAGTAGTATTTCCACTGACCCCTCACAAGTTTTTGAGCTCCACCAAATATGGTTGGTGATAGAATGCGACCACTGCAAAATACTTTCAAAACCTTTTTTTTTCCCTGCAGTCGAGATTTTCTTATTGATTGATTTAGCAAGATGCCATACGTCAAATTGATGTTTAATATGTGGGAACTGCTCTCTCATTGTCTTGGCAATTGAAACGTGTCTATCCGTGGCTATGAGGTCGATGTGCATT
This sequence comes from Ambystoma mexicanum, assembly GCF_040938575.1. NCBI lineage: Eukaryota > Metazoa > Chordata > Amphibia > Caudata > Ambystomatidae > Ambystoma > Ambystoma mexicanum. The sequence continues at coordinate 1,190,131,220 of NC_090932.1, forward strand.
CCCCTTGATTGTAGATATTCCACTGATTTTATAAATCCTAGTTTCTCCATGGCCACTGACGATGTACATTGTGTTACCTGCACGACCACCGAACTCACAATTTTCTTACTATCCATTTCCTGAAAGTGGTAGGTGCAGTACTTGGCAGAAAATCCAGGGCTGTCGCACTGTCCATCGCCGGCTAGCCTGAATCGTTTGCCTTCGAATGTACTTGCTAGAGACAATTGTTCAATTTTCCAAGCATCACTAATGGCCGGAAACAGATAATCACGTTGGTATATGTAGTACAGCGCTTTAGAAATGAAATGGAGTCCCACAAACTGAAAGAAAGCCTCTAACTTTCTAAAACTGGAGCCACTAAAAAGTGATGCAGCTGCACACAGTAGATTGCCTGCTGGCAGTTTCACCAGCATCGGTTGTGCAGACCATGAGAACCTATGATTTAATCTACAGGCGGCATTCATTTTGACGTTACTGCCTTTTATTTGACGAGTCACATTAATCAATGGCTTCCCACATACTTTCCCTCTAATGGAATGCACACATTTCAGCATACTTATAATTTCCATCAAACAACTGTCGAATACAATGTATTTGCTCTCTTTCATTAGACTGTCATCCTGCGTCAACGTTGTTTCGGCCTGTGACGTTGTGGAGATTTCAACACATTGGAAAGTAATATCGCTGATATCAAGTTCTGATGCGTCTATGGATGCTGCGGCTGGTTCATTCTCTGTCATTTCGACATCTATTACTTCAACATTGATGGGAGAACACAACAATGTCGACAGGTTTTTTGGTGGCAAATTTTTGGCGGGTGTAGATTGTGTAAATTGATCTGCAACTACTTCAGAGCTATCTTCAATACATTCAATAACATCTTCTTGTGGTGGTGCGGTCGCACTGTAGCTATGGTCCAATGCAACTTTGCTGTAGTCTCCAAACACAGTTAATTCATGTTCTGGCCATTGGACATGAGCATCTCGAGCCTGAACACGCCTCGCCTCAATTAATAGTTCCTCCATACTGTACACGGTCTGGCAAGCCACATCTCTCATTCGCTTCACTGTCTGTGTGTGTATAGTTCTGACACCCACGGGTAACTGGAGGAGAGATTGGAAAAGGGATGTTCAGTTTAAACACAAGATGGAGTGTAGTAGAATTGACTGGAAAAAAAACATAAAATAGTCCACAGCACAAACATTTTTTTAAAGTTATGAACTGTTTGTAACTAACCTTTTTTTGTATTTTTTTCTTTTCAACTTTTTTGACTCGACCTTCAACATCTGCACGCTGTAGCTCCGATTCGTTTCCGCATGTCCTCCCGTCCTCTTGCGCTGCAACGACTATATTTTCTGTATCTGCATAGACAGCACGGAATGAGGCTCCATCGTCTCCCTGAAACATAGTACTTTCATTACTATGTATCAAAATATTGTTAGCATAAAACACATGTGAGGACGAACACACAGGTACGTCTCAATAGCCAAACACGATTTAATCATTGTGTGCAACAATCAAAGGACAAGTATTCGACCAGTGATGATCTATTTCGATGGAACTGTCAGTATCCATACCTCTGGCTCTGCATGGACTGCCATGAATGGTTGTATTGGAGAGGAGGCATCCGCATCTCCCTGAAACACAGTACTTGCATTAGTATGCTTTTCAATATTGGAAACACAACACACACTTGGGGTCGACGGCACAGTTACATATAAAGAGATAACCACAAATGATGCGTTGTCCAAAAGAATAAAGGAAAATCCAAATATGATCACATTTCATCGACTTATTTCAACGATTCCTTTACATCTGCATCATCTAAATGAGATGTTGTGATTGTGGTGGAAGCTCCGTCGTCTCCCTGAAACACAGTACTTGGATTAGTATGGTTTTCAATATTGGAAACATAACACACACTTGGGGTTGAACGCACAGGTACATATAAAGAGATAACCGCAAATGATGCATTGTCCAAAAGAATCAAGGAAAATCTAAATATGATCACATTTCATCGACTTATTTCTCCGATTTATTTACATCTGCATCATCTAAATTGGATGTTGTGATTGTAGTGGAAGCTTTGTCGTCTCCCTGAAGCACAGCACTTGCGTTAATAGGGAAGAAAGTATAGCAAATGGAATCACGTTATATGATCACGCATGATGGAGCTGTCATTATCCATACCTCGTGCTGCTGAAGAATATCTATGGATGTTGCAAATGTAGTGCGCACTTCCGAAAGCTGTTGCGCCGATTCGTATACGCATGGTCCCGCTTCCACTTCCCCTGGAATTACTTGAATGTCAGGCTCTGCATCAAGTGCAGGGGTTGACGCTCCATCAACTGCCTGAAACATAGTACTTGCATTAGTGAGGATTACAACAGTGAAAACATAACACAACCCTGGGGTCGACAGCACAGGTACATATCAACGGCTAACCACGAATGAAACATTGTGTAGAACAATCAAACGACAAGAATTCCAGCTCTGATGATGACCCTCGATGGAGCTGTCAGTATTCATACCTTCTGCTGTTGAAGAACATCTAGAAATGTTGTAGATGTGGCGGACGCTTCAGCATCTCCCTGAAAGACAGTACTTGCATTAGTATGGATAACACTAATTATAACCAAAAACAAACACCAGTGGACGATAACTAAGGTGTATATCAATTGGAAAGCACTAACCAAACATTCGGTAAAATGATTACACGATAAAATAAAAATATTACTTGACATGCATAAAACAGGTCTGTAGCGGATTAGCCTAGTAAGATTACCTGATATGCGCTAGAAGTGGTTGATAACTGCAACCACGTCAAGGATGTAGAATGTTCTTGCTTCAGATTCAAGGGATAGTCAAGAAGTTGTAAAGGTAAATTAATGATTGATAATGAAATGCCAATATTAAAAATAGCCATGTAAGGCGACAGAATACTTGTAAAATGCTCAATACAGCACAGTTCCCTGTTCCCATATATATACATTGCGTTTGTGGGTTATGAAATCGAAAAAGAATATATTGGTAAATGTCATTATTCAAAAAAACTATACAATCATATCAATATCGAAATTATTACAAGCGATAGAACACCTACAATATCAATTAATCCGTTCGGATACCTATACACTACCGCAAGGCCTAAAGCTAAATCCGGACACTTGACTCACCGGTGGCGGAATGTGGACGAATAGAGTGGGAATAGCGTTTTCGAGCAATTTCCGTGTCGTTCGCCGTTTATTCTTCTTTGTTACCCAAGATGTTGTGTACATGTCCAAGGAAAAGTGCCGGCTGCAGATGCGGTATCGATCACCCCTCTTGTCCTGTAAGACTTGTCGGACTCTACTTTCCAGCTCATCCAGTGGATATCCACAATGTCTGACCCATTCTCTTATTCGATCAACAGTTTTCGGGAATACATGCATTGTAGTGCCTTCAGATTTCGCATGGGTCTTCGAAGGGCAACCGCTAATCGAACAGGCAGGCATTGTTGATAAATCTGAAAAGTAAATATCGACATTATTATACAATCTTCAAGAATAAAGATTTGATACAAAAGTAAATGAATCATACAATGATCAATGCAAGGTTTGTTTTGGTCGCAGGAACTATACCAGTTCATTATGTGCGGCTTAGTATTTGCATAAGTTGCAGAAATGTATAAATGATGTGACTAAAAACTGAACATGTGACTCATCCCTTTGATGTTCTGTATTGCACGAGAAGGAAACATGCTTACATCATAGACTGGACCCCCGAAGGATGCAATTCGATGACAATTAACACAGATGAAAATAAATAGATCTATTGATAGCATAGCAATGGAAATTCAGGTCAATAGCAATGAGACCAATGAACATATCACTATTGGGTACTCTACTCGCAAATAGATAGAAATTTAAAAATCTGCGAAATATGACCAGGATACATGGCCTTACCTTGACCACCAAACAGTTGGATTCAGCAAGCAGAGCAGTATGTTGTGGGAGAATAGGTGGATGGCCACAGGTAGCGCACTGATGGGTATGCTCGAAGCGGTCACAGAAGTTCACGGATAGCAGGACGACGAGCAGATTAGCATAGATCTCAGTGTTTCCCAGGTAGCACGTTCAGGAGTTGACTTGCAAAGCACAAAGATGTTCTCATGAGACATATCGAGTGGTTTTTAAAGTATTAGAAACTTGGGTGTGTTTGTGAATGAATGACGTATGTATGTCGTGGTATTAGGCGGGCAGCCTGCTTGAAGGGGAGGCCTGCATAGAGACACGGGGGCTGAGGAGGCCATGTGACCGATGGCCCCTTGGCGTGGGACACCTTTTGAAGTGTACATGTAGTTTGGCACCTTGGCCGTTTGCGCCCGTCACAGCCCCCCATGCCAGGGCGCATCCACTGGCGCGAACCGCCTTTGATACAGGGGGGTGGGATGGATGGCCCTGGGACGCGCAGCTAAGGCACAGGAAGACTGCTGAATGGAGACATACTTATGTGGATTGCAGGGGGGCGGCCTGCTTCAAGGGGAGGCCTGGCTGGAGACACAGGGTCTGAGGAGACCATGTGAACAATGGCCCCTTGGCGTGGGACACCTTTTGAAGTGTACATGTAGTTTGGTACCTTGGCCGTTTGTGCCCGTCACAGCCCCCCAAGCCAGCGCGCATCCACCGGCGCGAACCGCCTTTGATACAGGGGGGTGGGATGGATGGCCCTGGGGCGTGCAGATAAGGCACAGGAAGACTGCTGAATGGAGACACACTTATGTGGATTGCAGGGGGGCGACCTGCTTCAAGGGGAGGCCTGGCTGGAGACACGGGGTCTGAGGAGACCATGTGAACAATGGCCCCTTGGCGTGGGACATCATTTGAAGTTTGCATGTAGTTTGGCACCTTGGCCGTTTGTGCCCGTCACAGCCCCCCATGCCAGCGCGCATCCACAGGCGCGAACCGCCTTTGATACAGGGGGGTGGGATGAATGGCCCTGGGGCATGCAGATAAGGCACAGGAAGACTGCTGAATGGAGACACACTTATGTGGATTGCAGGGGGGTGGCCTGCTTCAAGGGGAGGCCTGGCTGGAGACACAGGGTCTGAGGAGACCATGTGAACAATGGCCCCTTGGCGTGGGACACCTTTTGAAGTGTACATGTAGTTTGGCACCTTGGCCGTTTGCGCCCGTCACAGCCCCCCATGCCAGCGCGCATCCACCGGCGCGAACCGCCTTTGATACAGGGGGGTGGGATGGATGGCCCTGGGGCATGCAGATAAGGCACAGGAAGACTGCTGAATGGAGACACACTTATGTGGATTGCAGGGGGGTGGCCTGCTTCAAGGGGAGGCCTGGCTGGAGACACAGGGTCTGAGGAGGCCATGTGACTGATGGACCCTTGGCGTGGGACACCTTTTGAAGTGTACATGTAGTTTGGCACCTTGGCCTTTCGCGCCCCTGACAGCCCCCCATGCCAGCGCTCATCCACTGGCACGAACCGCCTTTATATCAATATATAGTATATCGCCTTTATATCAATGATAGTATATCGTTGCTTATCAATAACAAATGCCACATACCAGAGATTCTTGTGAGCACAGACCCACACTTCAACCGGTGTATTATAGTGGTCAAGACCCTAAGGCCTGTATAATCCAATGGTAATTGTTAGTATAGATATATGTGTGACTTTTATAGAGACATAACCTACTGAAAGACTTTGAACAAGTGTTATTTAGTGCATGCATTATCGAGAATATGTTATGTTAGCTTAGCTAGATAGTGACCACCCTGCTTCACAGCGACCAGACCTTCACCCATTCGGAGCACAGATGTCTGACGTCCATCCTTGAATGGAGACACACTTGATTCATTTAAAAAATCGAAACAAACGTTGTTAAAATATATGTGGTGTTTTATTTTGTATCTTATTTTCATGACACAAAAATACAAGACTTTAAAGATTATACAGGTCAGGTTGCAGCACAGCGAGAGAAAATCCCCTGTACTGACCGCTGTCACTCAGGAACGTTTCTCTAATGGCATGAACGGCAAAGGCGGGTATCACTCTTCGAACGCGGTGTCCAAGCCTCCCGTGGAGCCACCATGTAAAGGAACGATAGGCCACCAGCCTGTACCACCTGTGAAAAGGAATGGAACAAACTGTTTTTAAATGACCAAGATAAGTTTAATAAACGTTTGTTGTCAATGAAAATTCTTGTAACTAATGGCATTCTGCACGGACAAATGCTATCTAGAAAATGCACACTATTGAACGACTTACATGCGTTGCAATGATATGTAGATGTAATTTTGGATATAGTAGAAGAAGGACGAACAGTTGCGCGAAGTTCGTGCATAAGCCTCATCATTATTCTCAACACGGCCCATGTGAGGCAGGCTGCCCTGAAGTCTGGCAGCTCGGCGATGCATTGCGGTCGTGGCTCGCCTTCCGAAATGTAGGCCAGGCATCCTGAGTTTTCTCGGCAGCAGCAGTTCTCGTCCTCAGTTGGCATTAGCTCACACCGTTTTGATTGCATGTGCACCAGGTGGAGACGCCGTCCATTCGACTAGGCCCAGGCTCTTCATCTGTTGATTCGTCCTGCCGACTGCCGTCCGAATCCCCATCGTTTTCGCGTGCTTCCCTTTCCAGTAGTTCCTCCTCGGTATACTCGGGCTCGTACATGTAGGGCATTATTGTAGCCATTGTGTGGTAAACAGAGTAAAATAATTTACCGAGATGGTACAGGTGTTCACACGGGCTACAAGCGGCGAAAGTAGCTGACCAGAGCACTGAAACAAGTCACAGAATACTCAAAGTAACACAGAGAGAGGAATGGAATCGAAAATCTGCTGCTGTGTGTTGTGAAACGGTCTGTTTATACTTATTGAGGAAAGAGGCGTCCTGCCATTTCCATGGCGACCTATCATTAGCTGAAGCGCAGCGAATGTTGACACGAGACGTGCTTTGGCGTTGGGAAATGGGCGGTACGAGTCTGCTGATGACAGGCTCAGGGGCGGGGGAATTGATTTAGTGCCGCAAAAGCAGGTCAGCCAGGGCGATGGGGGAAAATATAGGATTATCAGAAAATGGCAGCTCCCTGGTGCTTGTTTTCGCGTGCATTTAATGGACGAAAACTCGGTTAAGGTCCATAGGAAAGTTTTCTAACATCGAGCCACTTAGGCTTGAAAAAACATGGCCGACCCGTAGGGACAATAAACATTTTTACTAGACCATGCCTTTAAAGAAATCCATCAGAATGTGAAAATGTAAACTCTTTCACCAAAGAAAGCACAGCATTATACAGTGAGATGTGATGATCTGTCCAGGATCACAGCATCACACACTGGCAAAGGCTGATATTTGCCTTGATACTTTGCTTTACTGTCTCTAATGTGGTTACCTAATCACCTCTTCCAATGCATTCTTACTTTTGGGTTGCTGCCCAGTTTTTACAAACCTCCTTTGGAGGGCCAAGATGAAGCCATGCCCTATACTGATGATATGTTAGCTTTTATAACTAGCATTTTCTAGTGCACTTTTGTTGTTTTATAGCACAGTAGGTTTTAGTATCACCAGATTTTATGAACTCAACATTTTCAACCACATTGAGAGGAAAGGCTAACTCACCTTGCCGAAATGTGGACCTGTGAACTGGCATATGAGCACAGAACTCTGTAATAAATGCTTGTCACACTTAGAAATCTTCTGGATCATTGTGGTTCTCAACTCGTCAACATGCATTTCAAATGTGTTATCTTATGTTATGTTAAGTTGACTTATGCCACGCACCGTTACCATTTGCATGTTCCCCAGGTGCTCACGTGGCTCTGTAAAAAAGAGGGTGGGGTGGGTTAGTGAGTGAAGAGGGTTAGGATAGAGATTGTGCTCATCTGTTGATGCTTGCAGAACCAGGAGAAAATGGTGTCTGTGTGTGTCTGCTTCCTAACTGCTCTTTGATTTTGTGCACTGGCTTGTTGTGTCCAGAGGGATAAGGCCCAACATATGGTATTGTTTGTTGTTTGCGGATGTTTGTTGTGGTGGATGGATGGTTTGTGTGTTTCATGTATAGTGTGGCTGGCACTTTAAGGCGTGTGTGGTATTTGGGAGGTATGTGAGAGAGGAGCAGGGGTCATTAGTAGAGTGACATGCTTCAACACAGAGGCAATATTCAGAGGGCAGCAGTACCCTGATCAATACAGTGGCTATGCTTCAAAATCCAGCTAAATGCAATATATTGGCCACCCTCAAATTCTTCTACGTGACATACATAGGCTGCCCTAAGGATTTGTCTGAGTGTAATAGAAATACAATTATCTAGTCTCAAAATGTAAGTATAATACATTGGCTAACCTAAAAAATCTTTGAGTGGAAAACATTGGTTACCCTCAAAATTCTTCTAGTTGCAATACATAGGCTGCTCTAATGATTCTTCTAAGTGCAATACATTGGCTACCCTCATACATTTGTCTGGATGCAATACATTGGCTACCCTGAAATTCATATAAATACAATATATTCTCTACACTCCCAATTCATCTAAATGCAATACCTTAGCTACCTTCATAAATTCATCTAAATGCATTACATTGACTACCCCCAATACAGTAGCAACCTTTATAAATTCATCTAAATGCAATACATTGGTTTCCTTCTAAGTACATCTAAACGTCATTCATTGGATAGCATTGGAGCGCAGCAAGACAAGTGAGTATGCTCTAAATATGCACCTGAATGTAAACAGGGGCAGCGGTTTGAATGTGCATCTAACTTCAAACAGTGGCTAGGAACTGGATGTGCGTCTAAGTTCAGAACATTGGCTATCCTCTAGATATGCAGCCAACTTCAATACAGTGGATGAACTTTAAGACCCATAAAACTTCAAACAACTAACTTTAGCTATGTATTTCATATTACATCAAAGAAACAAATGTCGCCATCACTTACCTGAAGGTTGCCACAGAGAGTCTTAGGGCTTGGCTGAGGTGCCCCAGGCATACAAGGCAAACAGGGCATGGGAGGTGCCTAAGGGAGGTGCCCTTAGCCTTTGGCCCTTCGCCGGCTGCATGGGCAAAGCTGCCCTGGGGGGCCTCAGCTAAATGCTTGGCTTCCTGGAAGCAACCAACCTATCAGCAAGGCGGTGGGGAGGGAGGAGTGAGAAGTGGGAAGGAAATAGAAGGCACGGATTCCTCTGCAAAGGGCAGGCTGCGTGGTGGAAACGGAGAGTGGAACCCCGAGTGCAGGTAGTGGAGGGGGTTGCAAGGCCTTAGCTCTGCTGCACACAAGGATCCTCACGCATACACAGTCACCAGTGGAAGGGGAGAGGGCTGCCCAGGCCATGTGGATAAAGCTGGCTTCCTGCAAACAACCAGCCTATCAGGGAGGGGGTGGATGTGGAGAGGGAGGAGGGAGGAGTGGGAAGGAAAAAGAAGGCACAGATGCCTTTGTGAAGTGCAGGCTGCATGGTGGAAACGGAGGGTGGAACCACGAGTGCAGGTAGTGGAGGGGGTCGAAAGGCCTTAGCGCTGCTGCGCACGAGGGTCCTCACTCATACATGGTCTCCCAGTGGAAGGGGAGAGGGCTGCCCAGGCCAGCTGAATATAGCTGGGCTTCCTGGAATCAACAGGCCTATCAAGGAGGGCGTGGGCATGGGGGGCAGGGAAGGAGGGGGATTGGGAAGGAAATAGAAGGCACGGATGTCTTTGTAAAGCACAGGCTGAGTGTTGGAAATGGAGGGTGGAACCCTGAGTGCAGGTAGTGGAGGGGGTCGAAAGGCCTTAGCGCTGCTGTGCACAAGGGTCCTCACTCATACACGGTCTCCCAGTGGAAGGGGAGAGGGCTGCTCAGGCTAGGTGGATAATGCTGAGCTTCCTTGCTGCCACCAGCCTATCAGGGAGAGGGTGGGCATGAGGAGGGAGGAGGGGGGAGTGGGAAGGAAATAGCAGGCATGGATGCTTGTGTAAAGCGCAGGTTGCGCGGTAAAAATGGAGGGTAAAACCCCCGCCCAGTGGAAGGGTAGAGGGATGCCCAGGCCATGTGGATAAAGCTGGGCTTCCTGCAAGCAACCAGCCTATCAGAGAGGGGGTGGCGTGGGAAGGGAGGAGTGGAAAGGAAATAGAAGGCACAGATGCCTTTGTAAAGCACAGGCTGCACAGTGGAAATGGAGGGTGGAAACACAAGTGCAGGTAGTAGAAGGGGTCAGAAGGCTTTACCTCTGCTGTGCACGAGGGTCCTCACTCATACACAGCCTCCTGGGGCAAGGGGAGCGGGCTGCCCAGGCCAGCTGGATAGTGATGAACTTCCTTGAAGCAACCAGCCTATCACAGAGGGGGGTCACAAGGCCTTACCTCTGCGGTGCACGAGGTCCTCACTCATACACGGACTCCCAGTGGAAGTTGGTTACTGAACCAAATACTTTTACTATATCTCCTACGGGTGAATTTATGACAAATATTACTTTCCAGTAATAGTCGCTCTGGAGCCTGTGAATTTGCTTAGAATCACATGCTTTGCACAGGCTGCCATCTTATGATTGGTGCTGAGTATTACATGTTTTCTTTTCGAAATTGAAAAAGGGGCATTGACAGGGGCATACCTGTAACACAATCGCTACTCTACATGTACCCATGACCCTTTAAACGTCGAAATCCTCAGATAGTTTTCTGGCATGTGAAGAATGTTGTCTCCCTTGTATTTGTGTATGTACCCTTTTGCACCTACGTGGGGCAGATGGGTGGGTGGGTGCATGCGATTCTAAGCAGATACAAGTTACAGAAAGACGATTACTGGTAAGTGATATTTGTTTTCTGGAGCTTGTGGATCTAAGATGCAAATGCTTTGCAGAGGTTAGCAAGCAGCATTTAGTGAAAGAGTCAGGAAAGCTGAAGGGCTGGTAGAGAATAATTGTCTTAATACTGCTTGACCCACTTGTGGGTTTCATTTTGATTGTGTGTCCACCCAATAATGTTCTGTGAAGGTATGTATTGAACTCCAAGTGGCTGCTTTCTAAATGGCTTCCAGAGGACATTTGCAAGAAAGGCAAGAGTTGCTCCCGTGCTTCTTGTGCAATGAGCCCTTGGTGTACATGGTGATGATTTGTTAGCTATGGAATAGCACATCTGTATACATTTAACAATCCACCTAGCAATCGTTACCATGGTGACTCTTAAAAATTGCAGATTAGTTGCCTCCCCCTCTCTCCAGGGAACCATGAACATGAACAATTGTTGTATTTTTCCTCATATCCTTATTTTTGTCAAGGTAGAACATTACTGCACTGCACTGCACACATCCAGAGTATGTTTTGCTCTTTCTCTTAGTGGTTTCTGGAAGAACACTGGCAATTCAATTGACTGGTTCATATATAATTTAGATATGATTTGGAGAAAATCTAGCATTCATTCTTAGCACCACCTTGTTTTTGTGTATGGGGACGAATGGTTCAGAAACCGATAGTGCTTGTAACTCACTTATCCCGAATAGATGTTATAGCAATGAGGAAAGCTACCATGTATGTTATTTCCATGAGTGGAGCTTTGTGCATGGGCTCAAAAGGTTGTCCCATGAGCCGAGATAGAATTGTGTTCAAGTCCAATTCTGGAGGGATGTGAGACACTATTGGGTGTATACATTTGGTACCTTCCATAAAAGGCTTTAACTGTTGGTCTCTCCAACGTGATGTTATTTCCTGTTATATGGTGTATGCTGCTAAGGTTGACTAGTGTACCTTAAGTAAATTATAAACAAGTCCTGTGCTTAGTAGGTATATGAGATATAGTACCACTTCTGAAGCCTAGCAATCTATGGGATCGGTTCTGTTTCTTTTGCACCAGAATACACATATGTTTCATTTGTAGAAGTAGCAATGTCTTGTGTTTGGTTTCCTTGCTTCTCTAAGGATAGATACATACACCTGGTGGGGAATTTTAGATGTTGAAACTCTAACCTCAAGAGTCAGGCTGTTAAACTGGTCATCTGAGGTGTCGGGTGTGTCACCTGTTTGTTCTGTGTTAGTAGCTCTTGTATTGGGTGAAGCTTGATAGGTGGGTAATGAGACATGCGCATGGGGTGTGATTACAATGGCTGCCTTGCCCACATTGGTGCAATGAGTATCATTGTTAGACTCCCTTGATACATTTTGTGAATTATTGTGCAGATGAGTGGTTTGGTTATTGCATGTGATCAATATATTCCCCAAAGAAAGTTCAAAATGTGACGTATGTACAAGAGTAAAAACAAAGTGCATTACAGGATCAATTAATCAATTCAGACCGTATGTGTCAGCAGCCAGAGAGCATGTGTCATGCCTCAGCAGCACATTATACAATATCATAATGTGATATTTATTTGTCTTGTATCATTCAACCAGGGGTGGGTGGGAGGAGGAGAGGCTCACTCAGTTTTAAGTTTGACCAGAGTCTTACAATTCAGCTTAGGCTTTGAGTCGAGATCACTTGATACTGCCAAAAGTGTCTGCAATTACAAACACTCTGCCTGGAAGAGATCGCTGATTAATGCCAACATTTGGATCAATAGCAGATATACTGGTCCTCATTACAAGTTGGCCGGTGCAGAATTAACGTGCTAGTATTAATGTACACCATCACGTTTCCGCTGCAGCCAACTACGAGTTTGCTGATGAGGTGGCGTAATGACCTCCAGCTAACAGCTAAACATTGGAGGTCATTCCACCCCCTTACCAACAGAAATGGGTGGTATTACAGGTGCCTGAAATACCAGCAAACTCCCCATGGAGTTCTCTGGGACTCCGTGGAATGGGGAGTTACACTATCACGCGGCACTCATAATCCTGTGGTTATTCCACCAGATCGAATGCCGGTAACGGTTAAACAATTTGCTAGTATTGTGACAAATCTATCGCAAAGATACTGGCAAACTTATAATGAGTGCCAATGGGCATTAACGGGCCTGTTGTTAGCATCCTTACCATTCCCATTTGAGCCCTATGGCTCCAAGGTCGGAATGGCCCGGTAATTCCCTTTTTGCTGGACCCGGAACTGGTACCCGGTATGGGGGTAGCCATGCTGCTAAAAGAGGCATTGGCTACCTCCATACTCATAATGAGGCCCAATGTCTCTATATGATAGTATGTTGGTTTACATCATGTAATTTTTGCAGATAGCATAAAGGGCAACATCAGCAATTTAGGTAACTTCTCACATTCATTAGAAGGGTATTGTTGCCTTGTTGAGGTTTGCACTCTTGTGGGAGAACATATAGGGGAGCGTTGGGTCTTGCGACAATCTCCAGCTCCTATGAGTGTGTAGGTAGAGGGATGCATAGCTCTGTAGTTGTCTGAAGAGTGTCCTCTAATAGTTGTGAAGTTTTTTTTTCGAAGCAGCCATTCAGCGGGTGGGAGCCTGTGACCTCCTCTAACAGGTGTATATATATCAGTGGCAACATCATGTTCTATGTCTTTCCAAGCAGAGAGGTCTCGGCCAGTTGCGTGTTTCCCTGGGAAAGGATCCCCATAGAGCAGTTGGTTGGGCCATGTGTTCAGTGCTCAACCATCAGTTTGTTGGTTGCCCTACAGACATACAGTTTTGCATGCGATTAGATCTTTGGGAACTTACTTCAAAATTCAATCTTGATACTCATTCAACCAATTATAGCAAATCATGTTGATGTGTAAATATTGGGTAGGTGGAGGAAATTCCAAATCAAGTAATCCTATTCTAGAAAATCAGGCTCAGCTTTGATAATATAATTAGGCATTAATGTAGGTATCTGTAAACGTATGTATAGGATTTATAAAGGCCTAGCTGGGAAGCTACGGAGCACTGTACAAAAGGGTTGCTATCAGAAGTTACAAGCAAGGTGAGGTAGCCGAGGAGCTGGGATGGGACTCCAGAGGAAGTGAAAGTGTTGAGTGGAGCAATCAGTGATTGATGAGATGTTAATGGGCGAGGTGATTTCTTCCTCACCCAAATATCATGTTACATTATTTTATGTTAATCCGATTTATACTGCATGCTGCTGTTATATGCTCAGGCAGATCTGGAAAAAAAGTGGAAGAGGTGGGTTTGTTAGTGGGGGGAGAGGGGGAGCACACAACTGCTTTTGCTGTTGTGTTGGTAGTTTCATTTCAGAAATGTGTGTGTGAGTTTGCTTCTAGGTGGTATAGGTTGGTGCTCGTGTGGGCACTTAAGTCCTTATGGGAGACCTTGTGTGCCCATAGCATAGCGGTAGAAAAACAAAAGAGGTGATGAATGCAAGGTTTACAATACATCTTGAACTCTGGCATTGCGCTGGGCAACCCTCCAGACCATTGTTCTTTGCCTGACAAGCCATTACAAAGGGGAAAGACCACATGCAAATCAGGCTTGGTCACACCTCCAGAGGGGCAGTCCAGCCCAAACTGCTTTGCCACATCCCTCTTGCACGAGACCACAAGCACCTCCTGGCATGTTTTCACCTCGTTGGGCATCATCAGTGAGAAGTAGCTTGGTTTATAGGCCCAGCAGGCACAGGACCCATGTCTGTGCCTACCCGTCCCACTTGGGTTGACAATAGCGAAACAAAAGAGGTGATGGCTAGAAGGTTTAGAATACATCTTAAACTATGGCATTGTTCCTGGCCAACCTCCAGGTTTTATACTTAGACCGGGGTATAGGGTTGAATCATTGTTGTGCAGGTTGTTGGTTGAGTAAACTGAAAACCACTGTGCAGTAGTTAACAATGTTTGGGCTCCCTTTCACTGGTAGGCCAATCCATTCGGAATAGTGAGTTAGGTCAGCAAATCAAAGAATCATGTTTTAAGTGCTTTCCTGAAGGTCAGTTGTTCATCTACTGTGTGTATTCCCTTGGGGAGGGGGGTTCAGAGATTTGTTGAGATGTTTAAAAAGGCTGATACACCATATTTTGTTTTCAAATATTGTTTGTGTTCAAGACATATGTCAGTGATAGATAGGGTTTTTTTTTGGTTTGTAGATGGAAACATTTTCTTGCATGACATTTGCTTTTTGGCCTTGAATTGCTCTTTGAACAATGTAAAGTGCTTTGTAATAGATCTTTTTAATGACTGGCAGGTAGTGCTGGTTTGATGTGTTTTGTCTTGCTGACTCATAGGAGTAATCTTGCATCTGCGGTCTCGATCTGTTGCAGTTTTTTTGTGAGGTAGTCAGGCATTCCAAGGTAGATACTGTTGGCATAGTATATTTGTGGCATGATGAGAGAAATTATGGCAAGTGTTCTGTGTTGGAAGATGGGAAAGGGTAATATTTGCATGATAGTACGTAGGTGGAAGAAGCGTTTCTTTACTACTGGGTTAACTTGAGTTTCTAGTGTTAGGTCATTCTCTATGAAAATGCCAAGATTTTTAACTACTTTGGATGCTTCTCGCTTGGTTCCCATTTCAGTAGGCCATGGTCAATGTGGATTTATATAGAGGTTGTTGGGTGCAACCCTGATTTCAGTTTTGTCTGGGTTGAGTTTAAGGCTGTAGTTGCTCATCCATGCATTGATTTGTGAGAGGAAGTTGACATGGGTTTGGTCTATGTCCTCGCTGTCATCGATTTTGTAGATAATTTGAGTATCATCTGCATAGTTGTAGCACCTGAGTCTGTGTCCCTTGAGGAGTTTCATGAGTGAGATTGTGTGTATGTTGAAGAGTAGTGGCGAGAGGGGTGAGCCTTGAAGAGCCTCACATGTGATGTTGAGCTGAAGGGTAGTAGCCTGGTGGCTTCTGTTCTTTCCATCAGTGTTGTGTTGCTTATCCCTGCTTCTTTTATTTCGATGAGGGTTCCATGGCTGATAGTCTCAAAAGTCACTGAAAGGTCTAACAGTATCAGGACAGAAGTGAAATGGGCACCCCCTGTGGGGACAGATCACACCTTATGCAGCTGATAAGTCCTGACAGCCTCTTACAAGTTTCCCTACACACCTGCACACTCCTCCATATCACGATCCTAACATTACATAACTACACACACTGGATTGGCTGTGAATGTTTATCTTGAGAACTGGGGAATCCTGTGCCAAAGAAGGATACACTCTGCTCCATGGGCATAGAGGCCCTATTGAAATAGCATCATGTGTATTTTGGGACCTAGGATAAGGAGCACCTTGCCCGAGACTGCTTGTGTCATCCACCGAATTCCTGCATAGCCTTCACATTCACTGAGGTCAGCCTGCAGGGTAATTTATTTCTTGTCCTGTTTCCTAGATATCCACCCATCCTTCTAAATGCCTAATTATTTTACACGTTGCAGTGAGCTCTAGAAGAGATCAGTACCTTGTGAAGGGCCAGAGATCCCACACATTCAAGATTGCAATTTTATTGGATTTAGTACAAGGAATGGTGCACCCTTCTCCATGAACACTTTGAGGAATCCTCACTGCTCCTCTTATACTTCACCCTATTCATTTTATTACTCTCCCCTAGAAGAACCGAACTGCCAGGTGATGGTTCTGCTTCATTATCAGATTGGTGAGGGGATATGGTTTTACCTGTGGCGGTGAATGCCACATCAGAAAGGGATTGAGACTTGTTGGAGAAACTGGGATAGACATGTAGGATAAATGACGAGGGATACTATGTGTCTGTCGGTCATTACCTGACCAAAGCTGTTCCTAGTGTGACTGGTTTTTAGCTGATGGAAAAAAACTGATGGAAAAAAGTCCCAGTAGGCCTCACTGCACACAGCACTTGATCAAGGTTGAGCGATGTTTGCAACACTTGTCAGCCTGTCAACCGAAAGGGTTTTGAAAGTGTCCAAGAGTGAAAGTGGAAAAATAAGTAAAGGGGTAGACCTGCACTAAAGTCCCTGATCCTTCAGGTATTGTACAGTTATCACAAAAATGGGATCAGTAGAATGGGATGACACTGGTTAGGTTTAATACATATTACATTTTATTCAATTAGTTCATCACAAGAAAAATTCATTCTAGTATCATAAAATCTCATAAAAATCAATCAATTCATACCCTCATTCGTAACCACATACAAAACTCATTCAAACCTATGAATATAAAACACCCTAGTGTTCCCTACAATAGGTATTCAGAATATCATCACATCAGATATTTTCTATTATCATATTCAACCTAACCAGTGTCATCCCGTTCTACTGATCCAATTTTTGTGATAACAAGAGTAAAAGTGAACATGGGAGTTATTTGAAGAGGCCAGTGGTAGGAGTGTGGGAAGAAGCCCATGTTGTGCCGTGTGTAGACCGTGCCATGCCTCTGCATACCTTGCTATGTTATGTTATTCTTTGTGGTTTGTATTTTCTTGATAGTTTGCACCTCTGCCTACACTGCTCACAATTCTACCTTCCATCATTCACTGCACACATAGACTCGGAATGTTCACACTGTAGGTGAACACCGGTTAGTGGACCATTCCCCTGCACTCACTAACACCATCCAATCTCTAGACTTCTTCCACCAGTTTGTCACATGCAGCACTTCAGAAACCCTGGGCCCACCCTCTCTCTTAAGAGCAGATATCCTTTCTGGATACAATACTCTAAGTGCCCTCACCAAACTCACCTGCAAAAACACCAGCACATACACAATGGGTTCCTTCTTGTCTTAACTGACCAACACTTTAGGTTTCGCAATTGGCCCCTTTACCAATAACCTCCCATACCTCCTCTCTTACAGGACCTATCACCAGGAGGCTGACACAATGGAAGAGGTTTAGCTAATAAAGACACTATTTTACATATCAATACTGCCTCTCTCACATGCTCCTAGTGCCCCCCTCCTGTTCTTGTAGCACCTCCCTCTGCAGCTCTTAAAGGTTTCCTATCACTGATGAATGGTAAGTCTTGTTGTACTGGCTGCTTGTGTCATTCCTGTCTCTTCTCTACACCAATGCCTCCCTTTGTTTCTTCGTCCTGCTCCCCCTGCCCTTAGCCTGTCACTGCCCCCTGCTCATAACACCTTCTCCTACACTTTACTCTGCCAAGTGCCTCCAACTAACTCTACAGCCTCCCCGCCTGCTTCTGATACCTTCCTTGTGCATTACTATGCACTTCTGATGACTGCTACTAATGCCCGCTCCAGCTCCTGCCTCTACTGCCTTGTGTGACCATCTGCTCCTGTTGCCTCATGTCACTACTGCCTGTTAACACTGTTTTTTCCTGTTCCTGCTCCCACATCTTTCTCCTGTCACTGCAGCCGCCTGCTCATTCTTGTTATCTCATGGTAAAACTCTTGCATAGCATGCAGGCACATGAGCTAAACGTTGCCAACAATTACATTAAGCCAGTGGCCCCATAGCAATAGGATGCACCCTAGTTGGTAAATAGGCATGTCTGGCTAAAACCCACATAGTCCCCCGGTTGGTGTAGGTTGGAAGGTGGCCTGTTCCACAGTCTAGCTGTCAGGGTGGCAGAAACCTGCCTCTCTCCTGTGCTCTTTCTGATTGCAACAGTATGTTAGAGACTTTTGGGGGCAGATCAAAGCAAGTGTAAAGTAATGAATGCACAAAGGAGGGGGCCCTACAAAAAAAATGTCAGGGAATGCAATCCTCGTCTGCACAGGGAACCGGTGCAGAGGGCGGGACAGACGGGCTCTTGCCGCCCGCGACACAACAGCAAGCGTGCAGCTGCGTTCTGAAAGGTTGCAGCAGGGAGGTCGATTAAGACACTGTATGCGATCTTTATCAATTTAACACATGACCAACGCCGTCATCGCAGAATAAACGTTAACAGAAATGCAAACGTATCTTTATCATGCGAAGCGTAAACGCCTCCCTTGGTTCTAGCAGCTATTTCTGGGGGCCAAGGGGAGAGGGAGTCAATTATAATTCCCAGTTGATTGCCCGTATTTTTCCGACATTTGCTTGTAATGCCTCCTGGTTTCGATTGCCGTGTACGCACTTCTCCTACATCCACCAATCACTGCTGCTTACTCACATCTCCCCTTCCTGCTCCCTCTCCAGATACCTCTGACTGCTGCCTGCCCAGCTCCATGCTGCAACAGCCACTATCACTAGTCCCTGCTCCGCCGCCGCCAGCTGCTGTCACTGCTGCCTCATGTTGTTGCTGTTGCTCCTACTTCACCATATACAACTATTTCCTGCTCCCACTGCCTCCTGTCTCTACTCCATGTCCCCTTTCCCGGCACAAACGGTCTCCTCCGCCATTACGCCTCATCAGAATTCTGGCTGCTACTAGCTTCTCCTAAAACTGCTGCTTTCTATTTCCCTCTCCCACAGTCATCTCCTGTTTCTTGGAACAACTGCCTGCTCTTAGTGTTTCGTATCACTAATGTCTGCTAAAACCACCGTCCGTTTTCCTCTCCCTACTGCTTCCTCCTGTTGCCCGCTCCAGATTGCATTGCCTCCTATCCCTGCCTGCACATATTACCCTATCTTATTTTATTTATTTATTTATTTTACATTTGTATAGTGCACAAAGCAGCCCCTAGGCATTGCAGCGCTGTTACTTGTAGTTACACCTAGTTACAGAAGGGAGTGAAATATATTACAGAGCATATGTGAAACAGAACATTACATTATGCATTTAAGGCATGTGTAGGTTTGGAGTAGCTGAGGTGTGGTTAGGTGAAAAGTAGTGTTTTGGTAGCTTTTCTGAAAGTTATGTGTGAGCTTTCACCACAAAGTGTAGGTGGCAAGGCGTTCCATTGCGTAGCTGCTAGCTGTGGGAAACTGGTGCCACCAGCTCTAGCTCTCTTAAATTTGGGCACTTACCAACTTCTATTGCCTCTTCTCAGGATTGCCTTCTACTGCTTTCTCTTGTCAATATTGCCTGCTTCTAATACTTGCTCGTACTCCAACTCAGGAGAAATCGTTGCCACCTGCTGTTAACTGTTTCTACTTCCTCCTGTTGCTAGTCCCTGCTCATAGCACCTTCTCCTACTCCCAGTTCATACTACTTCTTCCTTCACTCATTTGCCATCCCACTGTCTGCTCTTCCTGCCGTGGGTACTACAAAATAAATAGATTTTGTATAGTGATTTATGGCAGACTTGGCATCAGGTACTGCGAGTCAGGGGTGAGAAGAGGTTATTGGAGTCAAATAAATGTAGAGGCGAGGAGCAAATCCTAACTTGTTGATGAGTGCAGGTTCATACCCGCTGGCTGTGTGCCACTGAGGTTCTAGGTGAGCTGAACACGCGATTTGTATTGTCATAAGGGCCCCAGGTGTGATTCTCCATTGGGTACTAACAAGATTCATCATGAAAGAATTGGTTGTTGTGGAGTGGTGGGATGCTAGAGCAGATAACAGAGGCTGCTGTGAGTTGGGAACTATATGTGCAGCCAAGCCCATGCTGGTTATGACTTACATGGTTGATGTCCAGAGTGTAAAGAGGAAGCGTGAAGACTGGGTTGGTTAGTGAGACGTGGGTTGGTGCCCGTGGACCATTGAGGGTTAAGTGAATTTCAGGATATTTCAGGGGACCTTGTGTTTATCGTCAATTGTATCCAAAGGATCTATTATTTGGATGCTTTTATCACTGCTGGTGTGAGTGGTTCTGTCAACCCCGGGTAAAACTTCCTGATACTCCTCCTCACCTGGGTCTTCGATGGAACTGTCTTCGGTCTCAGAATCCTTCTTCCGATGTGGTTTCTTCTGCTCCTTCGTCTTCTTTTCTTTCATTTGGTGCAAGTAGGGGCGAGCTCCCACGGAGGCCACCTTGACAGGCATAAGATCCAAGTCTAGAGGACCCCAGAGGAGAAAGCCCCCAATCAGGGAAAACGTCTTTCAGGCACAAAAACCCTAGGCAGTGGTAAGTCTGGTGCAAGTAGTAGAAGTTTATGCAAAAGGTAGATCTGATGCAATTCGTCTTCCTAGGCAATGAGTCTCTTCTCGGGTGTAACACGAAGACCCAAGTGAACCAGAGTAGAATCACAGCTGCAGTTGTCTGCTCTGCGCCGGCAGAGGTAAGAAGGTACCAGAGTAGCAGTCAACGGCAAATTCAGGAAGCAAGTCGTTGATTGCAATGCCGCTCAATAGACTACAGGAGGCTTGCCAGTGGAGAGAGAAAGTATAGCAGTGACTAAAGTAGCAGAAAGGGGGGATACCGCAAATGAAGGACTCTTCAGTAAAAACAGTAAGAAGAGGGCTAGAAGAGAGTATCAAGACGGAAGCCCTACAAAGGAGTACTAAGAACCTTAGAGAGAAAAGAGCACCTGAGCGTGCAGGAGGGCACCGATGGAATGTTGAAAGGTTGGAAGGCAACAAGGAAAAAGTAAAGAAGAGGATTTCTAGAACGCTGTTGAAACAGGAACCGCCAGCGTTTCACCAAAGGACGGATAGAACGCAAGGAAACAACATTCAGTGCACAGTATTATGGTAGCGGCAGCCATCGTGGGGAAAGGACTAGACCATCAAGATGGCACAATGGGAAGCCATTTTAAGAGTGCTTCCATCTCTGCCAGTACTTCCAAGGACGGTGTATGACAGGTTCCTATCCAATGGTCAGTGTCGGGCATTCATGATTGTTTGCTCCTTAATGGTTATGAGTATCTGGTGGGTGGTATATGTTAGGCCGGCTAGAGTGTCTGACTATTGGCAAATGAACTGCTGCTGGTAGCATACAGTGGTGTGCCATCTCGCTTCACTTTTTGAATAGACCGCACCCCTTCCTTCATGAGTATTTGTTTTTGTTTCAGTGGATCATATTTCATTGAGAGAAGGGCAGGATAAGTTGGTCTTCTCTGCCTCAAGGGTTTCCTGTCCAAATTAAGTAATGTTCTCGTGGGCTTGGGTGGTCGCTACTGACATCGGAATAATCAGTACCTAAAAAGGTGTTCGTATTTTTTTGGTACTGGAGATTCTTCTCACTTTGAGGCGTATGGAAAATTAGAATGTAGCCGATATCAGAGTGGTGTTTGGGGTCCCATCTGTTTTATCCAGTGTAGATGGTGGTGATATCTCACATTTTCATGATTTGTATTAATAAAAGAATGTGATGACTGCTTCCGATTCATAATTTTCTAATTACGTGCTTTATGGCTTTACAAGAAAACCTTTAGCACAAACACATAATAACTTAACATTTAAAAGGAACCTTGACAAATATACATCACAAATAAACCTCAAAAAATACATTCTCAGTAATACTTAAAAAAGAACGTTATGAAATATATACACTCAATTAAATCCTCAATCTAGTTCCTAACATCAAATGAAACAATGGGCCTCATTACAGATCTGGCAGTAACCGTGCCGGTTAAACCGGCTGGTTCCCGTCGGACCCGTCATGAATTACTGGTGCCTGACATTTCCAGGTTCCACCGGGATAATCTGAGTCTGCCGGCCGGGAAGTCAGGTGCCGGTAATTTTGTAATTCCCCATTCCCATTGAGTCCAATAGGACTCAACGGGATTGGGGAACACGGAAGCACCGGCACCGTTAATGACGGTGCCCTTGCTTCCGTTACAGCTAGCTTACCGTGGCTGCTGTGTCCAGCAGGGTCTGCCCGGTCGGGCATCGCGGCTCCAGCAAGTAAACCCTTAGTGTGCCTGTCGGGTAACAACGGTGCCAGTAGGTTTACCGGCACCATTGTTACTGGACCGGCACACTCGTAATGAGGCCCAACCTCTCACCAAATATAATATAATATACAGCAGCCGATATAACCAAAGACTCGGCAGCATATATGGTGTACCAGAATTGGTCACACTGAATACTGTCAATGTTGGTGACACAATCACTGTGCCCCCTATAATATTTGTCTGCTAATGTTAGGCAGGCAGTAAGCAGATGTCTTGAAGTCTCAATTGAACACCCACAGAGTCGGCATCTACTATCCTCCCGCAGGATTCCCCTTCAAGCACCATTGTAATCAAGTGTCGGAAGAATTTTAAAGTGCAAGCATGTTACAAACCACCTTAATTCTGTGGTACAAGGTTTCAACAAATAGGTACCAGGAGTGCCAAGGCAGAACCCTTGGGTAAAATATTCAACGTGACTCTTTTTATCGGATAACACAATATTTTGTGCATGATCCCAGATAACATTTTGAAACTTCATATTTTGTAAAAAAAGAAAATGCGGAGTCAGCCAAGGGGAGGATCAAACCCCAATGTAGCTAAATGGGTTTCGTCCGCAGATTTTAAGTCACAACAGGCACTGGGCCTCATTACAAGTCTGGCGGTAACCGCACCGGTATTACCGATGGGTTGCTACCAGATCCGTAAATATTTACCAGCGCCAGACTTGCCAGAAACACTGAGGTATTAAAACCCTGGCGTTCCAGAACGTCAGGCGCTGGTAAATTGTCCCCATTCCCATGGAGTCCCATAGGACTCCATGGGAATGGGGACCATGGAAGCACCGGCACCATTATTAATGGTGCTGGTGCTTCCAAGATGGTCTGCCTACCATGGCTGTTGTGTTCGGCAGGGTCTGACCTGTTGGGCACAACGGCTTCGGCAGGCAGACTCGTAGTTTGCCGGCCCGGAAACAATGGTGCGGTAAGCTTACCAGCACCGTTGTTTCCGGACGAGCAAACTTGTAATGCGGTCCACTGTTTGTTAAGTTATTAAAATCATTATTAGCTATAGTCTCAAACAGCACCTTGGGAGACACCAGGGCCTATATCAGTTTTGCCTAGAATTTACATCGGTATATGTAAAAGCCACATTGATAGCAGTAAAATAGGTCCAATCTCACATCTTAAGGCATGGATGGGGACTGCTTTTGGAATGCCCAGCACGGAGCGCAACAACTTCCCTTTCAGTTGGTCAATCCAAGATGTAAGGACAGATGGTAAGGTTTCTAACCCGTATATGATGCCCGGTACAAGACTGGTTTATAGGTTTGTAATAGACACTCAATGTTGTATCCACCTTTTTTTATTAAGACATTTTTGATAATAAGCTCTCTTTTGGACATTTTAAGGGATATCTGCTTGCCCATGCTCAAAGGGGTAGGTCTCTGCGTGATCGGAATACCCAAATATACATATTTATCAACAACCTCCAGGCTCACACACCCAATCTCCAATTGAATGGCCTTGTTTTAGTTGAATGTTTCCATATAATCATAATGTTTGCCTCATTAACATTTTTTTTCATGTTGTTTCTAGTAGCATAATCTAACAGGGCCGCCAATGAGTGCTATAAACAAATTGGTGTATGGTCTAACAAGACAGCATCGTCAGTATACGCCAACCACGGGACAAGCTCTTTCCCAATGGGGCATTTATAGTTGTTAGCCGCTCTAAGTGCAGTGTCTATGTCTGCTATGTATACATTATATTAAAAGGGTGCAAGCGCACGGATGTACATTGTAATATTGTAATCCCAAAAGACTGAATTACAAAATCACGGAGCCCATTATCCTACCTTTTGTAATTCGGTCTTTTGGATTTTGGCCGTTTGTCCACCTCACTGCCCATAATGTATGTGGGGGAACACCCCTGCAGCCCATAATATTGAACTGGCGGAGCGGGGGCCACACCTGCAACCCCTGTTCAGTATTATAGGCTTAGATCTTATCTACTGTGCCGAATGCACTCTAAACTTGCATTCAGCATTTTAGATACAATCTTTTCCTGCAATCCCCAAGCGCACATCCTTGTTTCAATCTGTAGTATTGCCAAGCTGATCAGTACCTATTCAGACAAAGGTGCCAGTGTAGGTTTGCCGAATAAAGTATAGCAGTGTTTGATTTATACCCCAGCGTATCAATTTTGACCATACATTTGTGCATGAAACTCGATTAAATGCACCATTATAGTCAATGTAGTAGTGATATCATTTCTATCATACAATAAAACGTCAGCCACTAAATATGATAAAGTCCAGATGTTATCCAGGGTATTGTGGCCACTACGAAATCCCATTTGATATTTGCTTTATTGGCATTAACCCAGGGTTTAAGCTTATGCAATATTAGTTCTGAGAATTGAAGAGGGATGGGGAAACCTACACCCTCCGCCCCCTCCTATGAATTCATGACACAGAAGAAGGCCATGAAATACTGCAATTACCCATTCTATTTCGGACGAATTCCCAACAGACAAATGGTTGACAAGTATGTCAAGAGATGCCCCCTCTGCCAGCCATACGCCCACAACGAGCCCTATACACCAGGTGCGGTATAAAATTACCCCAGAGCGGACGAGGAACCCCAGGCTATAACCAAAGACACCTCAATTGACAGTTTCGAATAAAGCGCCAAGAAGGCATGTTGCTAACGTCATTAGCGACACCACAAGTTAGCAGTGTTAGACATGAAGCACACATGCCATCTGTTGGGAAGGAGCTAGCGCCTTCTGGCACCCCAAAGCGCTTTAGAATTCAGAAATAGTTCTTTTCACTGCTTTTAGGCACTACAAGGCATCAGGGAGAAGCATGGGCACTGGGAAATCTCTCTAATGCAAATATAATCACACACACAGACAAGGGCGGGCACTAAAAGAACATAGTTATTATTGAAATATAAGGTGCAAATATTTATTAGCTGAACACATTTGTAAATATTAAATTTGAAGCAGTTCTAAAAATCTCAAAGCACGATAGAAGCAGGCTCCCTGCTGGGAAGAATGCAGCCTATGCTAAAAATGGATTGCAGGGCTCATGCAGTATTTGTATTTGTATTTTGTTTATTTGTAGTGCACACCTTGCCCTGGGGCATCTGGGCGCATGTTTAAAAGGCAGTTACAGGTTCCAGCAAATAGATACAATGTACATTTAACACATATTTACATAAAGTTAAGAGCATTGAATAGAGAGGTGCGTCGGGCGCATGTTTAAGAGGAGGTTACAGGTTACAGCAAATAGAAGCAATAGACATTTAACACATATTTACATAAAGCTCAGAGCAACAAGTCAGAATATACAGCCAAAACAGTCTAAGTACAATGAGCAAACAGTAATGGGATTGGCAGGTGTAGAAATTATGGTGAGGAAGCTAGGGCATCCCGTTCATGTAACCACAATTTGGTTTTAGCTTTGAAGGAATGGATGTGCGGAACATTTCTGAGAGCATTATGTAGGGTATTCTAAAGCTTAGCCGCGAGGACTGGGAAACTCGAGCCTCCGGCTTTCTGAAGCTTGAAGCTAGGTATAGTCAGCGTTTGGGCCTGAGAAGATCTTAGAGGTCTAGTTGCTGTGTGTTGTGTGAAGCGCGTGGAAAGGTAAGCCGGAGCTGCGTTGTTCTGGGCCTTGTGTGTTAGTACAAGAGCTTTGAGGGATATGTGGTGGGTGATGGGTAGCCAGTGCAAATTGCGTCTCGTGTTGGATATGTGTGAGCGCCTGGGAACATGGAGAGCTGCCCTTATGGCGTTGTTCTGCGTGACCTGGAGTTTATCAATGTTTTTTTGACTGGTCCCAAGGTAAAGGGCGTTGCAGTAATCGATTTTGGACATGATGAGGGTTCTGGCGAGAATTAGACAGTTCTCTGTTGTCAGAAAGGGTCGACATGCTGTAATCAATTTGCAAGTATAGGATGACGCTGGGACAACTGCATTGGTTTGACGATTGAGGGACAGAGTGGAGCTTAGATAAATTTCAAGTGTTTTTGTGACGTTGGAGACTTTGATATCGTTCCCATCAATGATGAAGGACTTATATTTGGGGTCAAGTTTGGTGAGTTTGTATTGAGAGCCAAGATTGATTAATTCAGTCTTTTCATCATTAAGGCAGAGCCCATGATGAGCCATCCAGGCCTGGATGACAGGGTATACTCCAATGAGCGCTTTAGCATCTGTTACATAATCGCCAGTGATAGGGATAAGTATCTGGGTGTCATCAGCATAATTAGTGTAAGAGACACCCAGATAGTCAAGTATATCAAAAAACGGTTTAGTGAACACGTTATAAAGTATGGGAGAAACACAAGATCCTTGTGGAACTCCGCACGGGACGTGGCTGGGTCAGCTGCAGCTAGGGGAGAGAAGACCCTCATGGTTCTGTTTGCCAGAAAGGAGCTGATCCAGGATGTGGCTGCGTCAGAGAAATGGGCCGCAATTTTGAGGTGGTGGCAGAGGATTTGTGGTGGTGGCAGAGGATGCAGTGTTGCATCACTAAGGCTGGCATAGCAGCATGAAGTAACTCAGCAGCTGTTTGATGTCTGTCAAAAGTCCATGGGCCTCATTACACGGTAGGCGGTAAGGGTTTACCGGTAGCGGTAAACCCTTACCGCCTTACTACGAGGTCCCTTTGCGGGTTGGGGAATTTAACGCCTGCTTTCTGCAGGCATTAAAAACCAACCGGCAAAGGGACCAGGGAGCTAATTACGGTACCGCAATTTGCGGTGCCGTAATTAGCACCTTCCCCATTCCCATTATGCCCTATGGGGCAAAAATGGGAATGGGGAAGGGCAATGGGGGAAGGGGGAATTACTGCCCCGCCAACCTTGGAATAGGGCGGTAATTCCCCTTTCCACCAAGGTGGTGCTGGTATTTTACCGGCATGGACCAAGGTGCTAATAGCACCTTGGTCCACCGCCATCCGTGTAATGAGGCCCCATGTATGCTAAATGGGGATTTTAACATGTTCAATGCACAACATGCAGAATTATGAAAACCAGGTTTAAAAGAAATTATAAGTCCAGATAAAAATATGAGTATGAATGAAAATTAGTTATAGAAATGTTGAGTTTTTCCTGGGGCTAGGCCTCAAGGTTTGGTAAAGTCTTCAGGGCTGCAGTGTGTGTCTATATTAGGTGGCAATATGTAAAGTAGTATGGCCTGACAGAAATCGCTGATGATGAAGAAAGGAAGACTGGAGCATCCCTTGTATGGGAGCAGGACGAGTTGGGATAGAGTCATGCCCATATCCAGCAATGCCACTACAGCAAGTCATGAGTATAAAAGCTTCTGCCTGGCACCAGTTTGCAGGAGAAAGGAACGGTTGAGGGACAGAAGAGACCATTTAGGCATCAGAGTTCTTTTCTCCCATCCTCATTTCTGTAAAGAATAAATTTGTTATCCTTGCAAGATAGACTCTTGGCCTTACTTCCCTAGAGGATTGTATTTATTCTGGTGTGAGCCTAATTAAGGGACACATTTAAGATTAGGGGTACCCTTATAATCAAGGCACACTCTTACAGTGGTGACGTCCGACGTGATCTCAGTTTGATCCCTGTACTTTGTGAAGCCCTAGGCCAGTCACCAGGAAAGAGCCATACCCATCTATAATGATCAGTCCCTTAAATCAAAAAACATGTGTATCCTGAGTGGTTTTAGTAGGAGCCATTTTAATGGAAATCCTCTCTGCTCACTAAAGTGGGGCATGGCTCCAGAAAGAAAGACAGGCCAGTTTCGTAACGGAGGAAACTCGAGGAAACAACTTACATATGAGTATACTCTTGCAAGGGATAACAACAAGGGGACATGTATGAATGAATATATGACAGTATGTTGATAGAATGGAAAAATGTACGAGGTCAATAAATTGAACAGTACTTTTTGGTGATATGGTATAGATTGGATAGGATTTCAGGTGATGTGCTAAGGAGTAGATTGGGTAAGAGGTGGGTTATGTATTAAATTGTCACATAATTTTGTTTTTCTACATTTATAATGGAAAAAGGGAGCATCAGCTTATAAAATACTGAGAGGAAAGGGAGCCTCAGCGTATAAAGACTGGCAAGTAATGGATCATCAACCATAATAGGTTGAGAAGGTAGTACCACGCATTATTCTTTTTGATGATAAAAACAATGATATGATATGATAGGTTATTTATAACGCACTTAATACCCAGAGGTTTATAAGCGCGGACCGGGGGATCAAACCTGTGTTGCTCTGTGTCGTCTTGCTTCCAAGGCAAGCATGTTGCCCCTGAGCTATCCTCCCGAGACAATGGGATCCTCATCATATTAAAAAAAAGAGGAAGGTGGTATTACAGGGATATAAGGAAAATAAGAAGTGGCTCGTTAGAAGGAATGGGCCTGGAATTTAGTCAATTATTTTTGTATATTTTCTCTGGCTGTCTTCTGTGGTAAAAAAGGAAGGAATGTGGATGAGTTTGTGTGTGTGTGAGAAATCAAAGTGGAAACGAATCAAAAGCGGTAAGGTTTAAGTGAAGCATTAGGGACGCGCGCAACATTATGGGGGAAGAAACTCCAAAAAAACACATGCATAGGGTCCTGCCACAGGATAGATAAATATCACTTAAAGTGGGTAGTGGAAACAAAGTAAGGGGGGATGTCCTGGCCAGAGCAGGGCTCCCATAACAGGAACATGCTAGAAAAAATGTCCAACTTTTTAGCAGCAAAATATGAGGGGAATAAATTCCAAAAAAGAAAAGAGATTCTAGATCTCTGGCAATTATTGGAGGATATGGAAGATCAGGAAGGTGAAAAAGAAATTTAGTGTAAGGGGATATACCCTGTAATGCCTAAACCTGCAATAGGGTATAGAAACCCAGTCTATAAGCCTCCAGTGTTAGCGAGAGTGTCAACAACAAGATTATTGTTACACTCACCGGATATCCATGGGGACGCCACTCAGCCCTGGCGGCTGGAAGATTAGCACTCTCGAACCCTCTCCCTTGATAGTGTGTTGGACGTGGATAGCACCTGCAATACAGGAGAACTAGATATAAGGCTTAAATGTCTCTCTTGGATTGATTCCCACCTCCCTCAGCCTCAAATTCCTCCCTTAAGTCTAATCTCACTCCTCACCTTAATATTAGGTATGGTGTGCTCTCTGTCCTGTGTCTCTGTTCAGGGGCGCGTTGGAGGTTGGGCGTTCTGCAACCTAGTTGCTTCACAGCAGCGTTGCCCTGTGTTCGGGTCCAGGCCTGCTGTGATTCCGATTTGCTTGATGAGGTAGGTACTACTGTTTTACAGTCTTTTATTTTGCCCTTTTCTTCTTTTGCCTTTTTGTTGTGATTAATGTCTCTAGTTTCTTTCCCTCAGATGAGTTGGAAAGTTTTGGCGCTGCCCTGCTGTATAGGATGAGAATCCCAGCAAGGTAGTGAATGTGCAGTGCACAGCGCTTTCTTGCCTTTTCTCTTTTGCTGGGCTGTGCCTGCGCCACTTCCTTTGCAGGTCGTTATGATGTTCCGTGCCGCTGTGATGTTCCGAGATCAAGGAGAGACTACACCTGGTAAGTGGTTCACGTTGTCATTGCGTGGCTGCGAGCAAGCGCTCACTAATAATGTCTCTTTTTTTTATTCCCCATGATAAATACAAATTCTGATTAGGACATACCACAGAGAGCACTCGTGTGTCCAAT
Source organism: Ambystoma mexicanum (assembly GCF_040938575.1). Taxonomy (NCBI): domain Eukaryota; kingdom Metazoa; phylum Chordata; class Amphibia; order Caudata; family Ambystomatidae; genus Ambystoma; species Ambystoma mexicanum. Next base: position 1,190,161,337 of record NC_090932.1, read on the forward strand.
CCTATTGACAACCACACACCCTGATGAAGAGTCCTTGATGGAGACAGAAACAGGAAACAAGCCATTTATACCTATGATAGATTCAGATGCAACTAAATCATGCATTATGAAGGGGAACTTTCCATTATCAGGTAAAACTCTTGACATGCAGGGATTCTCGGGGGCTATTTCGACAGTTCAAAAGACTGAGGAGCAGGGTATAAAAGTGGGAGGGAAGGTAGTACAACCCCCCTTGTTATATTCTGAGAGTTCCCTTGTTAACTTGTTGGGTAGGGATCTGCTCAGTACACTAAATGTAACTATATCATTCACAGATCAAGGGGTTGTGTGTTCCACTCCAGGGATGTGTGTAGTAATAAGTGCAATGACAAGGGAGGCAGTAGTCCATGGGGTTCCTGTGGACCTAGACATATTTGTCTATGGTATCAAGGTATTAGCAAAAGCAGTGCCTCAAATTGTGACAAAATGTTGGCGAGTGCCCACAGATTTTATTTTCCCACCCATGGTGTCAACTGAGATGGTGGCAGGGACAATACTGTCATTAGATTTGAATGGACTTGTAGTGTCAGACAAAAGAGTAGTCCTGATTGGAACAGACTAGCATGGGTGCGAGTGGCGCACATGACTATGTGTAGACCCGACAGTAAAATTGAAGGAAATAACTGATGAGCAGATATTTGAGGACAGTGAGCAAAATGGGGAGATTATTTTGGAAATCTGCATACCCTGTGCAGTATAGGAAGGTACAGTGTCCCCTGATGGCAGTGGTGATCCCTCTTTATTTTTTTAGGAGCACATTTGATATGTGCCAGCATAACTATGGACTGTTAATCCACATGACATTGGGTTACTGAGGGATGTGACTCCAGTACAGATTTCACTGAAGTCATGAGCATTACTCCCAATGGTGTGTCAGTACCCGTTGTCAAGTGAAGCAGAGGAAGAGATAAAAAGGCACTATTCAGGCTCTACTAGAGCAAGGGATCATTGTGCCATCCATGTCCCCGTGTAATACGGCCGTTTACCTGGTCAAGAATGCAACAGGGGTAGTTGGAGGATGATACAGGATCTACGTCCTCTTAATGACATGGTGCAGAAGGAGTTTCCGGTAGTCCAAAATCCGGTGACAATCCTATGTAGCAATCCCAAGATAGCGACATATTTCAAAGTGGTGGATCTGAGGAATGTGTTCTTCTAAATCCCACTGATTCATGGTATCTCACTGCATTTGCACATGGTCAACAGCGCTTTGAGTACACAAGCTTGCCTCAGGGGTACTGTGAAAGTCCAAGTATTTTCAATAGAGCACTGCATTATGACTTGGGAAATATTCAAGTGCCTAGCACAATCATCCAGTATGTGGATGATTTGCTGGTATGTATTGAAAATGAATATTAGTGCAGGAGGGATTCTGTTGCATTATTGCAATTGTTGGCTCACAAAGGGTACAAGGCACATAGACAGAAGCTACAATACTTCCAACAGAAGGTAATATACTTGGGACAACTCATTTCTGCAAATGGGAAATAAATATGGCCATATGGGCGGTGGCAGTACACGCCACCCCTAGGCCCAGTACTGTCAAGGAAATGCAGCAATTTCTTTGTTTATGTAATTATTGTAGGGCATGGATCATAGACTACACAGCCTACACAAGGCCACTGTTACAAAGTCTCAGAGAAGGACAGAAGACAAAAAAGGGTACATTGGAATGGTCTGAAGAAACTTGAAAGAAGCTATTTGCACGGCCCCTGTTTTAGCAACTCCAGATTATACACAGGAGTTGTATTTATTTTTCCACTCTGATAGACGGCTTGTGACAGTATTATTGACCCAAAAGAGCACAATGGGCCACAGGCCTTTGGCCTATTATAGTAGGATGCTCGATTCAGTCATGCAGGGACAATTTGCGTGTGAACAAGTACTCACAGCGGCTGCATTTGCAATAGAGAAAAGTTCCACGATTGTCATGGGTGCTATGTTATCTTGTTTGTGGAACATTCATTATTAGCCATTTTGGAAAGATCTAAATCGACCTTGACAACTCAGAGATCCTTTGCATATGAGATTATAATATCCAAACCTCATATTCATATAGTAAAGTGTATGACGGCGAATTCTGACACATTTTTGACAGAGGTATCCGCAGATAATGACCTGAAAATGCATGACTTTGCTACATACTAGGATGAAGAGGAGGGTAAAGCTAAAGCTAGAGACAGTGCATTCACAAGAAAGAGAGACACTATATGTTGATGGGACATCCACAATTGAACAGGAGATGGGACAGGGGCACACAGGGGCAGCAGTGGTGCGTGGTAAAGGGGAGGAGAATGAAGTTCTAATCATGAAATAAATACCTGTGCATTATTCACCTCAGGCAGTGGAACTTGTCACTCGCATTGAGGAATTGAGAGCCTCTCCAGGGCAGTGTCTCACCATCTACTCAGACTCAGCATATGTCACGACAACAGTGCATGCACGTCTGTCTCGGTGGAAGAGGAGAGGGTTTCAGAGGGCAGATGGCTCTCCAGTGCTGCATGCAAGGCTGTTGGAAGAACTTTGTAAAGCCTTATCATGTCCCTCCACTGTGGCAGTGTGAAAATGTGCTGCCCATACTAATGCCACGGATGGAATCTCTAAGGACAACCCGGCTGCAGACCAGGCGGCCAAGTAGGCAGCCTATCTCCCAGATACAATGGTAACAGAGTGTACACTGACCACCCCTGTAGAGAGTGAGACCATAGTTCCATACACAGCATTGCCTATATCAAAGACTATAGAGTTGCAAGGGAAAGTGACTGAGGCGGAAAATGAGCTATGGTTGTGAAGGGGATGCAAACAGTCTCCCACTGATCTATTGTGGAGGTAGGAGAGCTCTGGGAAGGTGGTAATGCCCCAATAATTACTCTCCATGACATTTGAGCAACTCCATTTCCCCTCCCACAGCTCCAAACAACATATTGTGGCAGATATTCAGGAGGACTGGTTTGTGCCAAACCTCCAGGAGAGCATTTAAAGAAAAGCAATACATTGTCTGACATGCCAAAGTTTCAGCACAGGGCGGACATTACGGTCATTAAGAGGTACATTACCTTGCACTATGGGGCTGTTCCATGAACTGCATATAGATTATGCAGATATGTAGGAAAGGTGCAATGGATATAGATACCTTATTGTGGTTGTTTTCCTCTTTTCAAAGCGGGTGGAGGCAGGGCCATGTGCACACCCAGATGCAAAGTGTGCAGCACGGTTTCTGGTCAGAGAGGTGTTTTGATGGGGTGTGTGCGAAGTATTGAGATCACATTTTTCTTTAATGCACTATTTCAACATGTCGTAGCACTATTGGGCACAAAACATCGAATGTGCTCAATTTACCACCCTCATGCTAATGGCGTCATGGAGAGGATCAATGGCCTTTTGAAGAGTAAACTGTCAAAATTGTGTTCCACGTTGAAGAAAAACTGGGTGCACTGTTTGTCCTTGGCCCTCTTCAGTTTACGCACACAGCCTAGTAAGGACCACCATTTGACACCACATGAGATAGTCACAGGCAGGTGCATGCAGACCCCCATATCCCTTGTGAAGAAAGCGTCCGATGCATATCAAACAGCGACAGAGAGTAATTTAGGGAATATTTAACGGCACTAACATGTGCTATCAAATATATCTCTCGACAGATTGCGCCACCCAGGAGTGAAGGACAGGACACACCTGAAGGGACAACAACTGGAAACCTATCTGCCACAACTGGACTCTTATTACCTGGGGTTCTGATCTACATAAATAAATGGGCCAGTAGATGGAACAATCCCAGATTTGAAGGCCCTTATGAGGTGGTGTTCTGTACGCCTCTCGCCGTCCGTTTGAAGGAGTTAAGATATTGGGTGCATCTCTCGGATGTCCGAAGAGCACCTGAGACAAGGCAGAGCTCAGTAAGGACATAGCCAAAGAAGAGAGATTTTTAAGGATCCATGTGAGGATGATTTTTTATTTTTTATTTTCCTCATTTTTTGATTGTTTTTTTTAGTTTTAACTTTTTTCATTTTTTTCTCCATTTTTGAAGGTCCAGAACCCATTCGGCCAAGGTGGTAAAAGGGTCTCTTTCTCCCTCTCCCTCTTTCTCCTCCATCCTGTCCTTCTATCTCTACTTTTCCTCTCCCTCTCCTTTTCCCTCTCCCTCTCTCTCTCTCATTCTCTCTCCCTCTCAGCCTCCTACTATGCATCTATCTTTTTTTCTTGATAACCTTTTTTCTCCTCTCCAGGAATAAGCAAGGATGCCTGACCGACGTGTTCAAACATCTCTGTTACGTAGGGATAAGGTTAATGAGGTTGTAATTTGTTGTAGGAATGATATATTATGCTTTTTAAGTATTATATTGTTTTGTATGACACTGGCCGTGGTTGGTGGAGTGGAGAAAGCTATGTCTTTTATATGGGGTGCAAATTCACAAGGGGGGTCCTGGGAGTCCCTCTCCCAGACATTAGTCCTGGTTATGAGAGACTTACCCAGAGTCTTTAGCTCACTATCTTTCACAGAGAAGAAATATCCCAAACATATCAGTCTTTGTCCTGCCCTGGGGCAGTCCAGCACCAAAATGCTAGGCAATTCTCCTCTGAACAAGAGTACCAACAGCATCCCCAGAAACATGTTTCAGTCTGGTTGGATCTCATCAGTAGGGAGGAGCTGTGTCTCTTTAAGAATAGTGAGCAAGGGGTCCACGTCTGGATATCCCTAGTAACTTAGGGTGAGACCCAAAGTTACTTAAATATGCAAATTCACAAGGGGGTTCTAAGTTACTAGGGGAATCCAGACGTGGACCCCTGGCTCACTACTCTTAGAGAGGCACAGCTCCTCCCTACTGATGAGGTCCAACCAGACCGAAACACATGTCTGGGGATGCTGTTGTTACTCTTGTTCAGAGGAGAATTGCCTAGCATTTCGGTGCTGGACTGCCCCAGGGCCGGACAAATACTGATATGTTTGGGATATTTCTTTTCTGTGAAAGATAGTGAGCTAAAGACTCTGGGTAAGTCTCTTGTAACCAGGACTAACTCACAGGACTCCCAGGACCCCCCCTGTTCATTTTTATATGTGGTGGCCATATAAAGGGGAGATGGACAGGTAGAAAATAATCCTAGTATGACTATGTTTAAGATGAAAAGAATCACAAAATGCCTCACTTTTTGCCAGCCACCCTTACAAGTGTTCTTAGACAAATAAAACGGGAAGTACGAATGATGTATGATTTGTATAAGGGGTTTCTGATATCGAGTACCCAGAATCCTCCAATAGCTTGTACTCCGAAACGCGCACTGCAGGAAGAAATGTGATAAATGAAAGCTGTTACGTGTGTGCACTTATCCCGCACGCATCAGGGGCTCATAAGGTTTTAGTTCCACATCCAGTCCCAATTACAGAGGCACAATGCCTGGTCCCTCTTGCACTATGTAGGATAAAGGACACTTTCCAGGCACACAGCGTGTAGTTGAGGAGCATTGATCTAAACCCAGCGCTATGCAATGGCAATACGAAATACTGCACGTGTCTACAAGTACCATATTTTTCCTTGGGAGGTTACTCACATGTTAACGACAAATGGCAGGGCACCACAGTGACGTGCCTGGCAGATGGACTGATCGAGTAAAGCAAAGAGACAATAGCCCGAGTAGAGACTATATGTGCACAAATATGCCCCAATACATCACAAGGCTGACATGGATTGCAACAATGGAGAAGCCAGTGTGAATACATAGAGCCATAGACTATGAACTTTGTTATAGCAATGAAGGAACAGTTCCTGTTGGCACAAACACACAGTGCAACCACACCCTTGTGATTCCTGATATTACGAAAGGTATGGCAGCGGGGATGGATTACTACTGGGTTTGTGGCCGACAAGACTACATGCACCTCCCACCCTCGTGGAAGACCAAGTGTTCACTGGCCACCCTGCACTCAGTGCTACTTGTAATCCTGGAAGAACTCCTGGAGGGAGAAGAAATGCCTGTCAAAGTGCCAACAGCCACTCCAGCACCTAAAGAAGCAGAAAGAAACTTGCAGATCACATGAGAATATGGAATGTTACCAGAAAAAGGACAATTTCAACAGCAGGAACATAAACGAGGTCGAACTACATATCAAAAGACTCTTCCACACTACTCAGAGGAATACCTGACGAGTGTCGACTTTTTAGCTCAGCAGAGACCTTATTTTCATCTTTTTTGGCTCCTGGGGTACAAGCAGCTGCTAACTCAAAGTGGGTTCAGATCATCCACTGGGAGCTAGTCCAGCTGGCCAATGACACAGAGAATGGGTTCATCGTCATCAAAGTAGAGATTCGTGCACTGAGACGCATGATGATGCAGAACCGCTACATGTTTGATTTGCAAACAGCCATAGAAGGAGGAGTGTGTAAAAAGTTGGAAAGTAGCTGCTGAACTTTCATAACCCTGGAGGATTCTGAGAATGGGTCACTATCCCACGTCATCGAGGCGGTGCAAAATCTAGGTGTTCAAATGATAGAAGAAGGTGGAGTTCAGAACAAGGATTGGCTATCGCTTGCCTTTTATTGGGTCCCATCATGGCTGGGGGCAGCAGAAAAATACTGGTGCCTGTTATCGTATTCTTCTGGGTCCTCTTCTGCACGTGAAAATTGGGCCTCCAATGTTGAGTCAATGTAGTTCCTAATAGTGTAAAGATGATGGTATCAATTGGGGGATCTAAAACAACCTTGCCATACAATAAACAGAGAAACTCAAACTAATATTTCTGGGGTTGTTGATATGTCGGGTGGGGATGAGTTTGATACTGTAGAAGTAACAAAAGAGGGGAATGTTGGGAAGGAGCTAGGGCCTTCCTTCGCCCCCAAGCGCTTTAGAATTAGGCAAGACTTATGTTGACTGTGTCTAGGCACTAGAAGGCATCAGGGGGAAGAGGGCACTGGGAAAGCTCTCTTATGCAAATATAATCACACACACATGGGCGGGCACTAAAATAAGGCAGTTATTATTTAAATATAAGGTGCAAATAACTATTAGCTGAATTGATTTGTAAATGTTAAAGTCTATGTAGTTCGGAAAATCTCAAAGCATGATAGAAACAGGCTCTCTGCCCAGGAAGAATGCAGCCTGTTCTAAAAATGGATTGCAGGGCTCATGCGGTGTTGCATTACTGACGCTGGCAGAGCAGCACAAAGTAGGATGATCCAGGATCTACGTCTACAAAGTAGCTAAATGGGGATTTTAACACAACATGCAGAATTATGAAAACCTGGTTTAAAAGAAATTATAAGACCAGATAAAAATATGAGTAGAATGAGTGGAGTATGAATGAAAATTAGTTATAGAAATGTTTAGTTTTTCCTGGGGCTAGGCCTCAAGGTTTGTAAAAGTCTGCTGAGCTGCAATGTGTATCTATGTCAGGTGGCAATATGTAAAGTAGTATGGCCTGACAGAAATCGCTGATGATGAAGAAAGGAAGACTGGAGCATCCCTTGTATGGAAGCTGGACGAGTTGGGGTGAAGTCATGCCCAAATCCAGTGATGCCACAACAGCAAGTCATGAGTGTAAAAGCTCCTGCCAGGCACCCATTTGCATGAGAAAGGAATGGTTATGGGACAGAAGAGACCGTTCAGGCAGCAGATTTCTTTGCTCCCATCCTCCTTTCTGTAAAGATTACATTTGTTATCCTTGCAGGATAGACTCTTGGCATTACTTCCCTAGAAGGGTGTATTTATTCTGGTGTGAGCGTAACTAAGGGACAAACTTATAATTAGAGGTACCCTTATAATCAGGGCCCACCCTTACACATCCATACACTGGGACATAAACACACATTTGATTACATGAGGAACACAAACGTATAGTTCTGTAGTTAGAGGACAGATACATACACATACTGTCATTGCTTTATTATTTTTGCCTGTAGCTAAATGCAGTAACGCAGAAACCACAAGGTGCAAGAGATCCTGAGCAAAGCTTGCAGATGCTTACATGCAAATAACCCTATGGAAATGCAGGAGCACCTATGGGACCTGACAGAACCAAGTGCGACTTACCTATGGAGAACGTAGTACAGCACAAACATTGTAGAAACCGCATTATAATGGTTTCGGAAAAATACAGCATGCCACGGGCCTCTCAGCAACAACTGAGCTGAATTCAGGCTGGACAGAGAGCAAAATGTGTTGGACAAGTCCCGCTGCCAAGGCCACAAGATACGGATGACATTCCATTCCCTGGACGGAGAAGGCCCCAGCTGCAGTAAATATGAATAATTTCTCATAATTCAGAGCTGCACAGCTCAAAATTATGGACTCTGAACATGTGACTCGACCAACGCAGAAAATCGACAGCGACAAGCGCTGGGAAAGGGAGCCGATCTCAGGCTACCAGACAGAGGACTGCAACAAATATGTTACAATGTGAGGCAAGTGTTGCACCGAGCAAAAGAGCACTCTCATAGACTAAAGTGGTACACACAAGTTACAATGCAGAAACGTAGTCATTCTTATTACCTTGAAAAGGTACACAGAGAGCTGAGAACCTTTGCAGATTCCAGGCCTGGGGATGTCAGCTCTAGCCAATCACAGTTCAGTATCCTAGGGGTCCGCAGCAACGGGTCTGGGCCAATGGTAAGCCCACCTCACTGCAACATTGTTAAAGATAGCAACTTGGGGATGGATCAGGCTAGCCACCTGGTGTGCGCAGGTCAGTAGAATAACATGTATAGTGTCCACTATAGGTGGTACGAGGTTCAGAATCCAATTAGGAGGGCCCATAGGTTTTTTGGAGAAAGGCCCAAGTAATGACGAAGCAGTGATGTAATTTTGCATCAAAACTGGCCTGCGAGCCAGGAGAAGTTGAGACGTGCATGGATTTCTCCTGTCCCTGTGCTGATCCCTGTTAGTTTTGTTTGTAATAAAGTGCAGTTTGAACTTGCCGTTGACTGAGTCCTCCATTTATCCTGTGGAATGTGTTGTGCCTTCCGAGAGTCTGCAAACTCCTAGTGGCTCTCTGGCATACCTGGGAGTTTGTCGCAACAGAATATTTTACTGCAGGAATCTATCATGGCAAGTAATCTGTAGTTCCTCAGATCTTGTCGATCACCTCTTTTGAAAACTGGTACCATGATAGATTCCTTCCAACTCTGCGGTATGCTACCTATACTCAAAGCATGTGCAAACTGTGCTTCTAGAGCATGCACCCAAAATGTTTGATAACCCATTATGACATTAGCGGCCATATAGAGCAATGATTCATACTGCCTTTCCCTGATCCTTTGGTTTCTCTCCGTCGCTACTGCCTGCTTATCCAACTGCTACTCCAATTCCCTGCTCCTCCTGCACCTGTCACTACTGACTGATCTATTTCCTTCTCCTCATGTTGCTTCCCCCTTCCATCACTAACTGCTGTTGCTATCACTTCTTGTCACTGATACTTGCTCCTACTCTACCTCCCTACCTCCTCTTGCCACCACTTTCTGTGTATAACCCTTCTCCCAATCCTTGCCCCGGTAGACCCTCCTATCACCACCACCTCCAAGTAATGTGCTTTTCCCAACCTGCTCATACTATCAATTCCTACAATATCTTGTCACTACACCCTTCCCATACCAATTTCTCCAGTTTGCTGTTCCACTTGTCACTAGCCTACCCCCCTACTTCTACCGAGGAATGGGAATGCATTAGGAGCAGGACATTTAGGAAGTTGGCATGATCCTGCTGTAGCCATGTCACTACCATTTCGACTGACTGCTCCAACTAATAATATATGGTTTTAGGGTATCCTGCCACTCATGTCTGCTCAGACCACCTTCCCATAGTCTGTGCTACTACCGCTGCACATACATTCTGCTCCTACAAACGGTTCCTGGGCGTACTGCCACCATCATCTGTCTGCCACTATGGACTCCTACTTCTACTAACTGCACTTGCCGTCACTGCTTGCTCCTACTGCCTGCTTACACTACCACCTGCTGCTTCTACTGATGTTCCTGTCCCTGATGACTCCACCTGCAGACTTCTCTTGCCACTACTGCCTGCTCATAGTGAATTCCCTCACTCCTTTCTCCTCCTACCTGACCATAACACTGTCTCCTGTTCCTGGCTCCCCCTGTTCATGTTGCCTTCTTCTGCAAACACCTTGTGTCCCTATTGCTTGGCCTTCTGCTTGCTCCAGCTCCTGGCTCAATGGAAGGCTTAAACTACAGCTAGAGGAAGCCTTGTCCTGCACATGTCTAGGACATGGCTCAGACTAACTTCAAACTATAACCAAAACATTTGCTGAGGGGGAAGATTTTGAATTAATCATAACCACTGGCATTGTGTAACTTCGAACACTATGTGATATGTCTTTTACAAATAGGATTTATCTTACATAGACCCAGGCATTCTTTGTAGTGCAGAAAATCAGAATATTTTACTTACATAAATCACAACAAAGTGAATGTTCACGATTTAGAAACTTTTTGGGCCCTATTCACAATCCCCCAAGTAAAGCAAGTTCGGAGGAGATGCTTTCTTTACTTCTGTGATTGTAAGAAATGCTCATTCAGCGCACTGACAAACGTTGCATTTGCATTGCTGTGGAGACGTCCATCAGTAGACATACACGCACTGGCCAACCGCTTTGCATATATCAATCCCTTGAGCATGCTTGCGACACGATTGTATGATAGGCTTGCGCAACAATGGGGGTGCTGGGGAGCACATTTCTTTGTGACAAGCTCTTAAAGGACCTGTCGCAGGTGAAATTGGACAAAAGAAAAAGATTTTCTTGCCCTGTTTGAGTCATAGAAATGCATGCAGGACAGCAGCTGTTCTTACCATTTTGCAGTCTCAGGGGGAGGACTCAAAAGCATATGCAAACCTGACATTTGTATTTTGACAGTGGGATGAAGAGAACATTGAAGTCTGGCCATAAGCAGACAATATTAAATGGTAGGTATTTCCGGGCAGTTCCTTTGAGACATCTGAATGCGCACTTTGAGATGGGTCCAAGTTTCTCCTGACGACCTAATCACTGCTATACCACCTGCAGTACCCAACGGAGTACCCAAAACTCACAAAGTTGGTAAACAATGAAGGGATAACCAGCCCAAGCTTAAGACTACTCGACGTGTAGCATGTGTTCGCATACAGTGGCTCTGATGGAGGTCCCCCCTCCTCCACATACACATTGTTTTCTGGGGGAAAGAGGGCCACAGATGACAAGGTTGGCACCCATCTCAGGGGCTCTGCCACAGGTCCTTTCCCAGTCTGGGCCATCATACGGAGCGCCCGGGGACCACCTTTAACATTAACATTAACATACTGACAGAACAAAACTAAATGTTCATATTGATACCCGTAGTGGGAAATATTGTGAAGCCTTTGCGTGCTAATGCGGAAACCTTTGATTGCATTCTAGCATGATCCAAATGGGTGGCCGTTACTGTGTACTGGAGGGTTTGCCAGGGATTTTTGTTTGTCTTGAGGAGAAGTTTACTCTTTCGCAAGGTTACCTCAGAAACATTACTTGATTGCCAAACACTGATGGAGGACTCAGGTGGCCATTCCAGCAACTTGCACCTAGAACGAACACTGACAGTGGGCCATATAATGCACCCATATGGGCTGGGATGGTGACCACCCATTGCACTTTGAGAATATCAAGCCGATAGTGCTCAAGGGGGACAGCCAGGCACCTTGGACCCAACGCTCAGGGTTGGCATGGCATATAACTCTAAAGCATAGGATGGTAGACCATGCCACTCCACACAATCATGAAACAGGGTCCTGGATCACACAATAGAAGGAACTAGGGATGGCAATCTCTCTCTAACAACCTGTCGGAGGGGGAGTATTATGCACTCATCAAGCGCTTACATCTCCTGTAAGGCGAGGTAATACTCCCTGCAAATAGATGGAAAACAGGAATTACTCATTGTGGTTTGTACAATTAATCTATTTCTCCCCGTGCACACCGCACCTTCGAGGTTAGTGGAAGGCATGGCTTCACTCCATACACCATGCACACACATATGATATGATATGGCATTTATAACGTGCCTATACACAAGTGTTTCAAGGCGCGACGAGGCAAGGAAGGGGGAACAGAGGGAAGACAGAGACAGTGATCCTACTAGGCCCGGTGTCATTCAGATTGCGCAAGTGCATGGGAAGGGGCAAGTGGAGAGGGGGAGGGGATAGTGCAGTACATGGGATAAAAGAATAATTAACATAAGTAAATGTACAGCCAGCTGGTGGCAAGTGCAGGGTGAGTGCAGACATTAGTGCTGGTTTGGGGACAGTAGGGATACAGAAAACAGTACCCAGGTGCAGGGGTAGCCAGGGAGGCAGCGCAAGCGTGCAACTAGCAGGGCTTGGGCCCAAGATCAGATGGGTGAAAAGGTAACCCATGCAGTCTCAGTATCAGCCACGACTTCAGCAGGGGAAAGGGGGAGAGAAAGCAGAAGCAAAGAGGAAGGTTTTTAGGTGCTTCCGGAACCGAAGATGGTTCTCCTCAAGTTTCAGGGAGGTGGGGAGGCTACAGCCGAAGAGAGAGATCTACCGCCAACTCGTTGCTTGGAGAAGTGACTGACCCTGAGGGAGTTGGAGGCGGATGAGCGAAGAGCTCGAGAGGGAAGATATTTAGGAAGAGAGAGTTGAAGGTATTGAGGTCAAAGGCCCCAGGTGGCTTTGTGGACGATGCAGAGGGTTTTGAACTTAATCCTCGCAGCCAATGGGAGCCAGTGCAGAGATTTCAGTCCTGGAGAGATACGATCCCTGGGCTTGATGCCAAGGACAAGTCTCGCAGTCCTGTTCTGGATGAGTTGCAGAGGGCAGAGAGTAGAAGCAGGCAGATTTAGAAAGAGGCTGTTGCAATAGTCCAGCCTAGAGAGAACCAGAGCTCTGGGGACAGTGAGCTTCTGGGGGAAGGAGAGGAAAGGAAGAATACCTCTGAGGAGGTGCAACTGGTAGTGTGACTTCTTAGAGATGTCAGAGATGCAAGGAGAGAAGGAGAATTTGGAGTCGAAGATGACCCCAAGGTTTTTAGCCTCACAGATGGGAGCAGGAAGAGGGCCAAGAGAAGCTGTCTAGAAAGTGACAGGAAAGGAGGGAGCGGGTGTGCGGATGAGGAGAATCTCAGTCTTACTGGAATTAAGGTAGAGATCATTGGCGGCACACCACTCCTGGATGGCGGACAGACAGAGATGAGAGATGGAGAAGAGGTGGCTGAGGGTAGCCTGAAAATTAGCTGAGTATCATCCGTATAGCACTGGAAGTTGGGGCAGAGCGTGGCAATGCGGTGGGCAAGAAGGGCCAGGTATGGGTTAAACAGCCAGGGAGAGAGGTTAGACCCCTGGGGAACACCACAGGTAGAGATAAAGATAGAGGAGAGGAAGGAGCCAAGTTGAACCTGGGAGGGTCGATCAGAAAAGAAAGAAGTCAGCCACGATAGGGCCTGACCGGTGATACCCAGTTTATCCTGGAGACAATTGAGCAGGATGGCATGGTTGACTGTGTCAAAGGCATAAGAGAGATCAAGTAAGATGAGGACACAGGCATGTTGGAGTCAAGGTTGGAGAGCAGGTCTATAAAGACAAACACTCTTGCACATCCCCTCTGCCATAAGAATGAAGTTACTTTTAATGATAAAAATTCAAAATGGAGCTTCCCACATAACTCTCTATTGCTTCAAATACAATCCCCCCGTAATCCATGGTATTCCTCCATTGCGCCCATTGACACTCCATTTAGATGTAGGTGACTACCAGGGTCTTGACCATCTTTGCATAACTATAATGGCTGAAATGCACAAACACAAAATAGCACCTACCAAACCTTTCCCGTCCGAGGCATTCAACCAAAAGCACGTTGAGATTATAATTATGGTGAAAGGTGCTATAACAAATGACCGAATGAATGAATGAAGAGTAACTATCGAAAAAAATATCTGCAAAGCTACAGGAGATGGGATTAATTTACTGAACGGTCTTGGCCCACAATTGTTGACCTACTGTGCGGCCCTTCGGCTGATATCACTCCCTGAGACGTTGCTTTATGCTTAATAGTCCCCAGGAATTCATTGTCTTCTTCCCGGACTACATTTCCTGGATGTCTCTGAAGTCCATCACTGGAAAATGCTGTCCCCAGTGACGTGGAGAGCTCCTCAGATGCAGTCAACGGATGCAGAATTGATAGCAGCAGTAAAATGATGCTCTTGGTGCGTTTGTGTAAATTCATCTATGCATAAACCCTTTGCTTTGCCATTGCACGTTTTTCCTTTCAGAGTTGAGGAGGGCTTATGCAGGCTTTTCCATTGGAATGCCGATTCATAATTTAAGGATGTCGGTAGACGAGAACCTTTTTATTTTACAAACTCTTCTGACAAAGAACAGCCACCAACCAATCAGGTTGTATATAATAAAATGTCTGTGTTCCAGAGTGTTGATAAACCACACTGACAGTTGAGAACATACTGTACACAAACGACAGAACAAGTGAAATGCAAAGCATTTAATCAAATTAGTTCATCTTTTATTTGCACATTTCTCCAGTTTCAATGACTTTAGCCTCAAAGTGCCGATTGTACAATGTTGTCAAGTGAAAAGAAATGTCTGGTTTCCAGTCAACCCCTATGACTTTATTTGACACAAGTTTTCCATTTGACAGAGCAATGTATGGCAAGCTTTAATATTGGATTGTCTACCATGATGCAGCGATTACGTACATGGCAAATGAGAATGCGGGTCTCAACTTTTGACGTATCTCTTGCACGTGAGACCATGCCTTTGGCTGGCATCTCCTCAGCTCAGATGTCAACAATGAGCTAACATTCCCTTGGCGTAGAATTGAGTACAGGAACCTGCCACTGCCCTAGAACAAGCATATTCATCCTCTGTACACATTTGAATAAATACAATAAATAAATACATCTGAAATCACAAGGCTACGCAATGCGCCTCCTAGTCACTATACAGTATGTACAATACATCAGGGGAAGAAACCAGGCCCGGGGAAACTCAGGACCAGAAAGGCTTAGGTCTCCTATTGCTGAATAAATAAACAATTCAAAAAAAATAATACAAACCAAATTCCAACCCTGAGATGCAATAATAAATTACAAAGAATAAATGTAATGACAATATGATAAAAAACAATTTTTTTTATCACACTCTTATCGTGCTGCTAAAAAATATTGGGATAGGTGGCTCCATGAAGTCAAAGGGTCCTCTCTTTGGGATCTGACTCCCCAAGGAAACCTGGAGTGCCAAAATTCTTAGTTCTGCTGTGGCCGCAACAGTAAGTGCAATGACTGTTAGTTACCTTTGACTCAGGGTTCTTAGTAAGCCCATACAATATAGTATTCCTTTCTTGGTGGTATAGCTTTTAGTTTTGACCAGCGTAGAGTTCCTCAACATTGTATGTAGCAGAGAGAGCATTTTGGTCAAGGTTCTAAGACTTGATGGGTAGCCAAGAGGGGAGTTGGACACTGTAAATCAAATATCCACATTGGAATGTCAGAGATTTAATAAGTGGTTTGAGCCCGTAGAAGGCAGAACAAAGCCATACAAGTACAATTATGGTAAGGTTGAGATTAGCCTTTACACGCTCACAAACACTTGGCAAGACTATACACTACTCCAGAGGCAGGATGGTCTTCAGGGAACTAGGGCAATGTGTCTGGAGAACACAGATGCACATCAGCTTTAGATATTTAATCAGTTATTTAAAAACAACGGTTTGATAAAGACTAGTATACACTGGCTGGGTTATCGGTCATGTGCAACCTTAAAATAACGCATCAATTCTTATGTTCGATAGGCTTCCCGCTAGCAGTCTTATGGGCAATGGCGAAATCTAGCCAGGTATGGTGCGGCAGAGTCAAAAACATGTTGGGTACAACCCAGATTGGCTTTTCAGCGACAGCACCTTGCCTGCGATATCTTGCAACATCCCAACAAATATCTACAGGGAAATAAACACAGCTCTGCTGATGGAGATCACCAGGATAATTAAGAGGAATTAAAGCTTCTAAAATAGCTGACGCCACTGTGAAAGAGTGTTCCAAAAGCAGAGTAATTGTGGCCCTTGGTCTCAGATATAGTTAATAGGCAGTGCATATTAGCGACATACAGCTTCTTGTGTAGGACTGTTATCCTATTTAACCCAAAGGAGATGCTGGTGTGCTGCTCAGAAACACTTTGCTTGTGTGTATCACACACATCTGAAACTTTCAAAAGCAGGCTTTGCTTTATGACTAAAGGACTGAATAGTCTGAAAGTGGAAAGAAGAGAAACATTTTTATATTTGCTGAATTCACTTCTATCCCTTACAAGCAGGTATTGATGGTCAGATAGGATGAAATGTGGCTACCATATTCCTTAAGGTATGTTGGTGAACTGCATTTTTGTGCTAATTTGTATTTAGCTATACTTTTTCCACTGAAATAATGTACATCCACAGCAAAAATAGATCTTCATGGAGAACTAGTATTACATTAAGGTTTGTTTGTTTGTTTTGTTTATTTTATTTAGTATAGCGCTCCAGACCCAGGGGTAAATGGGCGCTTAAGGACAGGTTACATAATTATCAAAGGTCAATGTATCAAAGTAAATAAAATTCAAATGTACGGGCTAGAAAAAAATAAACCACTCAAAACTTCCAATGGTTGACAACCGTCCCAAAAATTGGATGAAAAGTATACATTTTTAGAAAGCTATTACAACTGTGTTGTTGGTCATTTTTTTCTAGACAATCTAAGTGAGAGAAAACACGTAGATCCATTATTAGGCTGGAAAAGTCCATGAGCAAACATTATTATTGCTTTTACAGACTGCAGGACTGGTTTGAGAAAAAGGACGAGATGAGCTTAAACAGTATGTCAGCCCAGAAGAAATATGCCTAGACCCTGCTAGTTCCCAGAATCCAAAATCCCAGCATTTGGCAAACCCATTTGTGCCGCCATGTTAGAAAGATACAGCCCTGCGCTGTGCGTTACACTAGTGATATGACAAAGGTTGCCTTTTTTTTTCTTTACATTATCATTAATAAAGGTTTAGATATTCTACCAGCCCCTAGTGTGTGGCGGTGGAACTGCATGTCTATTTTGTTGGCATTATGCAGAAAATTTTGCCAGCCAAACTGCTACAGACCAGATGTTTTCTCCTACAACTCCCATCATGCCCAATCAGCATACTCTGTACTGAGGGATTATGGGAGCTGTAATCAAAACATGCAGAAGGTGACAAATTGGATACTCCAAACTAAATACCGGAGAAAGACAGTGAGAAAAAACAGCTGTGGTAGAACCGTGATTAATGTACTTTTGTGGCGTCACGTAATACATGACTTATTGCAAGGAATGTATCCACAGTTCTTACCCACCAGGTTTCAGAACAAATACCGGATCATATACCCTTAGAGTATAATTTTGCAACACTAGATCTTTCATGTTCCACAATGTGCGATCTAGCTGGATATTAAACATGCTAGGAAATCTCAATGAAATGTACTTAAATATGATTGCTTGCAACTCGTATCAGAATGTCCCCCACTTCCAAATAACAGCTGAAAAGCTTTCATTGCCAAAATATATCACAGCACGCAAAATAATTTCACCTTTCACAAAGACATTTTATCAAAATCAGGCCCTTTCTAAGTCCAAAATCCCTCAGTTGAAGTCAATGCTCAACATATAAATATGTGAGACAAAGCCTGGTTTCTATAAAGGTTGCTGGTTTATAGCACAAAACAACTTCGTTGATCGAATGGCAAGAATATAAACAGAACATAAAAAAATAATAATAAATTAAACATGTAACATTACATTCATGCAATTTTTCTTGTGGCAGGCAAATAAATACGCTTAAATTAAAATAAATACATAGATAGCATCGATCCAGTGCATGTTTGTCATACGGCCTGCTGGCGGTCATTCGGCGTTGGGCTGTGTACAATCAGGCCAGGCTGGGGCCCAAGGTTGTCTATGCCCACCTTATGTTTAGAACCACCTAAAGATACTGTTTCAAGTCAACAATTAACATCATTATAATTATTCTATTACATTGCATTATGTACAGGCCTTTGTGCCCATAATTCATGTACAGTACGTAAGACTAAAGACTGGCCGGTTTGCAAAAAAGACCCTGCAGACTGAGACATGGTGTTTGGCCATCTTGTTCCCTTTTACCGTGTATTCCTAATGCCCGCTTTATCCCGACTCAAGAACGTTGGAGACGCCAAGTATTTGCTCCGATGTGCTATCCTTTCCTATGATTAATCTATTTCTGGGTGTCTCCGCTCCATCTAGTGACCTGTCCAGCTACTCCAGATCTCCCCCAGTCCGTCATTTCACTATTAGTTAAGCTGAACGTGTAGTGCAGTGATCTGTACACACCTGTGGAAGTTAACTGTAGTATTACTTTTGTCATTTTGTGCTCTGGTTCCAGGCGGAAATGCACAACATTTCTGAGTTAAGCCTTGCTTAGGAAAATATTCTGCACTTTACAAAACAGACCTAAAGGATGCAATTTTGGAATTTGGTAAGCTTTACACACTCCGACCAACTAAGGTATCTGAGCTTCTCAGTCCCCAACAGGGGAAAGCAAAGGAGAGAGTGCATACAGCAAACGCTTGAAAGAAGGAATGTTTTTATCCTTTTCTTGAATAAGACTACAGCAGGCAGCGAGAGTAAAAAGGGATTCCAATACAGTGGACAGTGCACCATTTGGGAGTATGAACCGCCTCATCCCCATCACTATATTTGCCGAAGTTGGAGGTGGGGAACTGTTTAATGACACTATGGCACACCAGTGAGTGCATTTTTATGGCATTGAGTTCAAATAAGTGACTGCACCTGTTTTGTAAATATACATGACTAAATAACTTAAAGAATTTTGTATTGTGGAATCATTTGAACCCCAGCTGAAGTGGATCGGCCCGTTGACCTGAGCTCCAGGGTGAACCTTGATTAATACGTAAGCAACCGTGTTGTGGGTAGTGAATTACACTTGTTTGCATCGCAATGCCGTTGAGAGTATCCAACGCTCTAATGATGTCTTGGAGAACTTGGGTTCAATTTGAGAAGCGATGATACTTTCAAAATATTACTCAGCAAGTTTGGTGAGGTGCAGCAGATCATCTACAGTTAAGAACACCAAAAATGCCAGAGTTCGGTGGTAGTGCCTTAGCTGCCTACAATAAATCGATTGCTAGCAACAACAATAATCGAAATAGAGGTTAATGGGAAGATTATTGAATGGCTCGTGTGGATTTCTGCTCGTCATTTTGAGGTCTCCCAAGAACTAGCCAAATTCTTGTGAGGTGTTGAAGTGCACACCTACTGCTCCAGAATGCACAAAGCTTTGAAGGTGGCCTATGCCACATTAGAGTCTGCCCTCAAAGGTGGGGTCATGCACCGGCTGCAAAGGGACTGCCTGCTCCCTTGCTTGCTTCTCTGAGGTTAGGATGGATAATTGTAGGGTTTTACAAGAGAAAAATGTGAAAAACTGCCCAACATATTGAGTGAAGAATGCATTGTCTGGACAAAAAGTTCTTTAGTTCTTCGAAATGCAGATTCTCGTGCCTGATCTTCACAGGTTCTCGGGTCCTACACCCTTTCAACATTATAGCAGACAGCCCAATCAGAGGTGCATTTCTGGAACAAGTGCGCATTTCAGAGTTGCATGCTTGTGGCTGGTAGAATTGCACGAGCTAGGGCGCGAAGCAGAACTGTGGTAACAGGGTTAAGGTGTGAAGTAGCATACGTTTGACCTTTTGAAGTGACCTTTGGAATGCACCTGTGCAATAGGGGATGAAGCTTTGATTAATGTTGCCTGAGTGCATGGCAGATAAACACTGTTGTGCTCAGTAACTGTGGCTTGCAAGTTCACAACCTTCAAAGTGTCCGTGGGTTCCATGAACACATGCACGCTGCATCACAGCAGCTCGGTATCCGGCAGTCACTAGCATGTTTCACAAAGAACTGTCACTGAATAAACGTCTTTAGAACACCAGCACTGTGCGTCAGGCTGCTTGATCACCACTTCTGCTTGGAAACCCCTATCACGCATCAAAAATTGGCAGAGTTCATGAGAGTTAAGTTGCACACACGGAGATTGATCTCCACGTGCCGAGGTGTGTTCCGATGAAAATAAACCATTGGGAACATACTTTTCCGAAAAACAGGCTGGTGGCACAAAGGCATTCTAGAAGGGACTAGATGACGTCTACTGTCAGTAACAGCTGGGAGAGGCAGGGAAGAATTTAGTTCGTAAACATGAGCAACAGATAGACCCAACCTCCCCCTCTCCAAGTGACTCTTCTCCAACATCACCAGTTGCACAGTGACAGAGGCGTCGAGTAAGTGACATGGCACAAACTTGGAATTCCACAGACAGCTGTTTTGGGGCTTGAGGCGACGAGGGGCAGATAATCGGAAAGGAGGAGTATTTAAAAATAGCACAGAAATCACACACATATTGACAGGTGCCTGTGACAGCAGAGGCCGGTTGGTTTTTAACCCCTCCTGCTGCGGTAGCTTCCCTCTGAGTCATAGCTTCTACTCTTGCTGCGGTCGCTCCTCCCCCGGCTGCGACTGCGGCTCCTGGTACTCGTGGTGCTGCTGCTCCAGCTCCTGCTGCTCCTGGAACCGGCCCGACTGCGGGAACGGCCCCATCTCTCGCGAGAGGAGGCGTAGCTGCTGTCGCTGCTGGAGGAAGAGGAGGGGCTCGGGCGGTAGTATGGGATGGGACGCTTCCGAGCACTGGCGAGAAAAAGAAGTCAGAAAAGAAGACATGTTTACAAGAGCACATACAAGGTGGCTTATACGCATGTTCAGTGCCCGCATCAGTCTAACTGCAAGAATAACTGAATGAATAAAACCCGTTCTACTTATGGCTGTCAGAGATGGCTATCACGTAAACAGCAATGTTTTATTTGTCTTTCATATCAAATTATATGGGCGAAAGGAAAGGGAATGGAGAAACACATTTAGGTAAAATAAAAGCACCGGAAAATAATGGGGTTAAATATGGTGTTATGTGTGCCTTTCAGATTCCTGAAGCAAAACAAGTGAATTATAAAGGACGAATTAGAGAGGGCCGTTTATAAGGATGTGGGAGGGTCGGTGGCAACAACAACGGCACAATCACAATTCATGAGCCCCTCCCCAGTTATGGCAGTACGGAGTTCATTTTCAATTCCAACTCCAATTCAAGCATATTTTGGTTAACGTTTGAACACTCCAGCAAGCACTTAAAATGTATTGTTACAACTCGCGAAAAACGAAGTGTAATTATATACTTTAAAAACAGTTTGACATTGTTTAAAACTTTTTGAACAAAGAATTTAACAGTGTTTACTCTCTTATTATTTGGACGTATGATACCCGTGAACTTTATTCACTGAAATTATAGACACAGTAATGTTGGCCCTCTTTTATTTCGCTGGCTAGCTCCCGTGTGGGATTCTCCATGACCATTAATATCCCATACTGCCGGTTGTTTTTTATTGTGATCAGATATTAGGTAATGTTATAGAACTTTTAAACGGTGGCAATCACCACTGGCGTGGTCTCACCATGCATATGATTAAATGCTTTTGAAATGCATCTTGGGAAGAAAATCAGTGGCCACGTTAGCAGAAACAGGCATTCAGTGCTGTATCTGTTATATCTATTTGAGTAGGATTGAAGTTCACAGGTATAACTCAGGCTATTTCTTTTTTTCTCCAATTTCATAGCTCTCAACTCACATGCTTTTGGCGGGTGTCACCTGCCTTGTAAACAGCTGACTCACCTGCCAAGCCTCCTGCACGCCCATTCGTTTCAATGGGCCTATCACACGCCAAAAATAAAATCGGGTGTTTTGCAACACAAATGGTTGAGAGCTATGCAATTTAGATGGTACAGTCATTTTATGCATGTGTCTGTTTTCTCAAGTTATGGAACAACATCCACATTCTCTCAGTGCCTTTTCCTGGATTAGTGGGATTTGGATCTGAACGCCAGAACTTGGAAAGATCCAAGATAAGGAGTTGCACTGAAAGCTGGAGCATTGCATCTGTCGATGGATACTGGCCACAGGACAACACATTTCAGAGTCCACACTTCTGCCAGCTACCCACACTGTGCACCACTCCCATCTCATTACTCAACAATGGAAGTCTGTCA
The DNA here is from genome assembly GCF_040938575.1 of Ambystoma mexicanum. Lineage (NCBI taxonomy): Eukaryota > Metazoa > Chordata > Amphibia > Caudata > Ambystomatidae > Ambystoma > Ambystoma mexicanum. The sequence goes on from NC_090932.1 coordinate 1,190,183,499, forward strand.
ATCCTTCTGCCTTGGTAATGATTTGCTCAGCCAGGCCGAGGTACTTTAAGACCTTTTCCCTAATCTTGTGTGGAGTGAATATTCCATACCTAAGGCTAACCTGTGCCTTTGACACCCTGGCTCCACCCAAACCCTCAGTAAATCTGGCAAGTAGAGGAACCATACATTGTTCAACTCTGAGCACTCTCAATTAACTGAGCTGTACAGTGCAATTGTTGTGAGCAATACAACAGTGATACATTGACTTACCACTGGTAATACAGATAGCATCTTCCCACTGCTCAGCCAAGGAACTCTGAAGAGCATATGCATTCTTTTTGGGGTTTTACTGCTATTTAGTCCTAATTTATGGCTGAGGAGTGGGATGATAAATGGAACACAACCTGTTTCACTAAAGAAAATAAGGCCGAACGCCTGTGCTACTTTTTTATAAGTGTGATGCAGAGCCAAGAAAGAGAGAGACATGGCGATTGTCTCACTGTTAAATGAGAGAGGTTCTAGGGCTAGACATTTTTTTTTCAATATCAATTCTTTCATGATTTGCACCTCTCACAACTATTCTTTTTGTCTTTTTTTCATTTGTTACACGCCCAGACCCTGGGGTATCATGGCGTGGTTACAGACAGCTTTGAGCTTGGTCATACATATGAGAAAAAACAAGATAACAACATATAGAGATTAATTACATTTGAGCAAAGGAGCGTACATGAATTGAATATAGTCAGCGGATCATACTATAACTAATAACCAATAATTACAGGTTTAAGCAGATATAGGTTGCACTAGTTGGGGTTCAGAAGTGTACTAGTATTGGTTGAGCAACCATGTTTTCAACTGCTTTTTAAAGCCGGGGAAGGATGTCTATCATAATAGCGGTGCAAGTGGGGGATGCCAGTGCTTGCCTGCTCCATTGAGAAATAACCCCCATAAACTGTTTGGGGCTTTCACACATTCAGCAAGAACCCTCCTGAGAACTGACACCAAAGACTAAGTTATGAGCACCTTAAAAGAAAATTGGCAGTTATGATGAAGGCTTCAGAGTAAACAATAGAATATAAACACTCTATTTGTGGAAGAACTGTGCCTGCCACACTAGATCAATGTGGTTGTTAGCAACATGTAAACTCAGAGTAATGAGATACAGACCATTTGTACATTTCAACAGGTACTGCTCATTACAATCCTGGAACATGCCTTGTACTATAGATATATTAATTTCGAAAAAGGCAGTTCCCCTGAAATATCTGAAAAATGAAACCCAAGCAAACTCGTTGTATTCAAAGCCTCAAAGGGCCATGAATGTTCTCTGTTTCAGTGCATTTGTTTCTCCCATCAACTGACAGATTATGGTACAAAGCTTATATTAATATGGTGGACTTTAAATATCTTACAAAGTAAATGAATGGAAAAGCAATGCTTTGAAAAGTCTTGGTATTCATTTCAACAGCCCTATATTGTGCTGACTTCGAATTGAACCAGGTATCAACCTATAGTGCACTGGACCCCCTTTTTGGAGTATTCCAGGGGATATTTCTATGAAAAAAAGAACTCTGGTCTGGTTTATTCTTAATATCCAAAATGAATGAATAAGAAGACCTGAATTATATGCACGTTAACAGGATGTATGGGATGCATTCGTAATTATGTAAGACAGTTTGTAAAAATGTCACCATTCAAGTTAGGTTAACATTTTGCTAGCATCCCAATAAGAGCAAAACCAAATGTGATGTGTTTTATTGGGTTTACATTTGACATCTTCATGAGTTGTATTTGTCCTTAGGACCCACATACTCTTGACTTGCAATCGTTCGTATAAGAATTGATGAATGAGTGCGTACTAGAAGAATATAGTCTGTCACAGTATTTGAACATTTGGTATAATATATTGTGATATTTATGATGCAATTGTGGTAAAATGTACTCCTACTTCAATATCGGTATTGTAGTTCACCATGATGAAAACAAGTGATGATTTAATTAGCATATTCATACAGCATAAGCATATCTTTATATAAAGGACAAACATATTTCAAGATGGTGCCCAGTTTGACACAATACATTAATGGAAGTATTCATTGAGGAACATGACATTGATATGTGATGTTTATCACATGATTTGTGAGTTTTGGGTTCTAGTCACATGATGAGAATTACGTGGTGATTGATTGTATTTAAGGAGTTTTGGCATTAGGTAAGGTTGATGTTACATTTTCATGACTGTTTTATTGGCATAGAAGATGGAACATCATTGAACGGTAAGAACTACCGTGATAGTGATGTAGTGAGTGTGAATAGATTGGTTAGACTGGAATACAATTACATGTGTGTCTCCATGGATAATGATCAACTTTTGTTGATTTTGAAAATTGGAGTTGATTAAAAGACTGTTCAAAATTAGAAGTATGTTTATTTAAATTCTGATCTATATGTATAGTTAATTTACAGAGTATTTGGGATATGATGTTTGAATTACCTGGTGATTCTCCGAGCTTCCAGATGGCTTGGGGAGTTTCGTCTCCGCTTTCTCATGGGTGAGTAGGACCTCCGCCTCTTATTCTGCCGGTCCTTATTGGCATCCTTGTCAATGGACCCATACCTGTGTTCCCTCTCTCGGTCCCTGTTTAAAGGAAAGAAAGGAAAGCAACTCGGTGTTATGTCAATTAAGTAAATGTATTAAAGCGAGACATAGACCTCATAGTATTTTGGTGCTAATAGTCCACTGTAGGCACCCACAAATTGAAAGGCTACAAAACCACTAATTCACTCTATATTTTGCCCGAACACCATGTTGAATGACTGCCTTATTAGTAGTTGAGGTAGGGTGTTGAAGTAAGTTTTGGATCTATCCAGGCTTCTTCGTATATCTGCAAGATGTACATTAACTTAAATCCTCTCAAATCCTGAATCTTTAGATTACTCTACTGGGTTGGCAACATCTGGAATATCCCATCATATGTAATCATTTGTCACAGTGAACTCCTAGGTGCCAGTGAGTGTGCAAACAAAGCAAAATCCTGGCAGCAGCGCAGAGCTCTACCTAATGATTGTGTTAAAAGAACATGCACCACAACGGAGAAGGAACACAGGAATTGATGCAAAGAAATGTGCGGAAACACAACTTGGTTTATTTGCACTTAAATTACACATTCCTTCATGTGGGCCTAAACATGGTGTTCCCTGGCACGTAGAAGGAGAACCTACTTTGAGTTTTGAGTCAATGTAAGTGGGAGGTTGCCACCGGATCTTGATGGAGTGCTCTTTACTGTGGTTGCCCTATTTCACCCTCCTGCTGGATATGCCATTTATTGCTTTCTTCTGCCATGGTCTCCATTGGTTTTTGGGTTGGGGTGAAAAAGCACCTACAGGATCTTGGGTCAGCTCATTTAAACACAAAGAGTAAAACTATATGCATACTTTGTCAAGATGGATGAGCAACTCAAAGTCTGTGAAAGGGGTCCTAACAAGAAGGACCTTTGTCCAGCACCCTCTCCTATTATGATCCACACAATTGTGGGGTATCTTTGCCCAGAAAATTGTCCTTCATTGCACTCTGTGTTAGGGTGGTTTTAGGGACCTTGGCACACTTCCTAATTCGGCCTTTGCAGAGGATCCCAATGATGATCAGTCCTCTGAGATTCTGTAGCCTTGTCACCTACTCCTACTGGGGAATAGACCACCAAGCGTTAGCCCTTGCTCTAGCAGTTTCCTGAGATTCTTACCAGGGTAAGCCCTTGTAGTTACCCCCTCTTTCACTAGTCTTCTCTCTGGATAGGATTTTCTCCTCCCTCGCCTCGACTGGGTCCTTTACAGGGTCCCGTAATTATAAGCTCCAGCTATGGATTGTCTGCTGGGTTTGAGCCTACCACAGGCTCTTCTTAAGCATGCAAGATTGCAGACTTCTTGTTGCCACTGGTTGCTTTGCAGCTTCATGGGAAAGCACCCCAGCACAATATTATTTTACTTTGTGCACCATAACTCTTCCCGTGCTTTGGTGTAAGGCTCTCAGCAGGCTCATTGCTCTGGTCTCTCCTAAAAGCCCTATTCCTCACACAGTGTGGACTTGTCCTATCCACCTCCTGTTTTTGAATTCGTTTTCAGTATGGTCATCTTAGCTAAGTCCTTTCTTGATCTCTCCCCCTTATTTGCCTGCTCATCTCAGTGTTTTAATACTAACTCTCTCGAATGCCATCTTAAATCCCACAAAGTCTGAGATTTCTGCCTACTTTTGTATCTTGGCTTAGGTGCTAATTGTTCCAAAGAGCATTTTTTTTGGTGGGTGAGCAGGGATTGGTATTTACTAACTGGTCCCTCCTCCCCCATGTATATGCACTTTGATCTCATGCATATTCAGGTGCTGGGTCCCTCTGAATAATGTAATCTGGGTCCTGCGTCTGCTATGCGCAAAGGTTAAAACCTTTATTACATTTTTGGGGTTTGGAAAAACTCCTACTTTGCCCTATAGCTACGATGGGAGTGGTCTCTACCATCAAATAATAAAGAAAACACAGTACTAGTCAGTCTATATCAAATCAAAATGGCCTATACTAAAATAAAAATAATGCCTGCCCTATCTGTTACACACAAATTGTGTAAAGGGGAATGTGCCTGCAAAGGATAGTCAGTGTTATAACAATAAGGATCAATGTGGCCGTGTCAGCTCTCCTCCCCACGTTGAACAGCACAGAGTATGGCGGCCCCGGCATACTGGAAGACACACTCTGGCTCAGGTTATCAAAAAAAGGCAGTTCAAAACATGTGTCGAGGCCCACTTTCGCTTCCACGTTAAAGTCACTTATTTTCAGTTCACTAAATGTTCTTTCCCAGTTCAACAAAAGTTCACATAGGTCCACCTCTATCGGGCTCAGACCTCTTAATGCATCAACAGTTCACGTAGGTCTCCTGCAGTCGGGCTTGGACTTTTCTCTGATGTCGAAGACCTTTGAGTGTGTGAGGCTTTTACTGTAGACCTACGCTGGACCACTTCGACTTTCACTTAAACTCTTCCTTATGTTGTTTTCCCCAGTGACTCTTGGTCTTGGTAGTTTCACGACAGTCAAAAGTTCAAAGAAATCTTTCTCTTAAAGCAATCACCTTTTAACTTCCCCTTCGAATGGGATTAATCTTGACCATTGCGCATTTCAGAGTTTGTTCACTATGTCGTTTTATAACAAGACATCAAACATTTTGCTGATACTTTTGAATGGGCTATTTGCGCTGGACAACTCTGCTACTTCTGAATCACTGGCTTCACAGTGATCTGCAAGTTTAACATTCACTACTGGTTTTCTTTCTTTCGTGTCTCATCCGTGCACACGCATCCTTCAATTGTGAGATACACTGTTGCGGCTTCAATCTTTCCTTGACACAAACCGGCCTTTTATGTCTTTCACTAACTCACTGGTTGTGTTTATCATTTGTTGTTCATTCCTGCAAAACTCTGCCGTTCACCAGGGAGGGAAAAGAAGGCACCTGTATGGCACCTCATAAGATGGACCTCCTCCACTCTGTGTGTCTTGCCTCTTGAAAAACCTTGTGGCCTCTTGGAAATGTATTTCTCTTGCTTGGCTCTCTCTGGCTCTCATCCGCATTTGGTCAGTGTCTTGGCAATTAGATTTCCTCAGCCTGGTTTGCAGCAGCCCACGAAGAGCTGTCCTCTCTTGTGACCACCCCTGCTGACTGAGTGCTTAGGAGTTTGGTAGGGATCATATGCCGGACTCAGCCTTGCAGCCTCCCTCCTATCTTCCCAAGAGCAACTTCCTTCTTTCTGCCCGCAGCCTCCTTTTACACACCTGAGCGTTAATAGGTTGCAGGGGTTTGGTCAGGGCTGGGTCTGCCTGACCTTGCCTGCCTCTGTTAGTGGGACAGTTCAGTTTTATCATGGGGCAGTCTGTCTTCTGTTTCTCTGTGTGTTTATTTTAGTAATCTTTATTCTTTTAGTTGCCTCTTCTTCTTCTTAGTATATTTTCAGAATTGGTAGGGGGAGTTGTGATGCATAGAATGTCCTTTAAAGGCAGAATGGGTGTGATTGTGATTGAGCGCTTGACTCTGCTTGGTCTCAATGGTGATTCAGTGCCACTGCATATCACTAGAGGTACTCTTTCTAGTTTTAGTACATGGGCAACTCAGTGGGGTAAGGGAATTATGGGAGTTGTAGTTTCCTGTTGTGACATAGATAGCTTGTGTACTTATTGGTGGATAAGAATTCCGGGTTTTGTAGTTCTCCGAGAGGACGATGGGAGATATATTAATTTTCCTCTGGGTTTAGAAGAAGGGAAAGCTAGGTAGCTTTTAAGGACTGGAAAATGGTTTGATATTCATTGGTGTTTTTTTATTTCCCTTTTCCAAGATAAAGAGTTTTGGTGTGATGGGACTAGAGTGATAGCATCCCGTGGAAGTATCGGGAGGGTAGGCTGGTACACGGTACATAATGGGTACATGATGGGGAAGTTTCGTGTCTTATCTTAAGGCATCTACTCTGATGTAAAGTCATGAGTTGGATGGCGGAATTACCGGCCTACTCCAAGGTGAGCGGGGCCGGTAATTCCCCATTCACCAAGGCACTTCCCCATTCCCATTTTTGCCCACATAGGGCTCAATGGGAATGGGGAAGGAGGTAATTACAGTACCACAAATTGCAGTACCGTAATTAGCACCAAGGTCCCTTTGTGGGCCCGTTTCTTAATGTCCGGCAAAGGGACCTCGTAGTAAGGCGGTAAGGGTTTACCGGTACCGGTGCCCTTACCGGTACCGGTAAACCCTTACTGCATACCGTGTAATGAGGCCCGATGTCTCGCTTTCAGGCACTCTCTTCTCAGCTTCCAAGAACCCCCTGCCCAGGTGATCCTCCCTTGCTTCTCTGCCCGCCCCAGGGTTGGGATCCAAGAGCGATGGCCTTCTCCTGGCCACCTGAACAAAGGATCCTCAGGGACTACCTGCGAGAATGCCCTCAAGTTTCTCACAGTTGTCTATCATCTTGTAGTCAGGGTCAAGCACTATGTCAGCTGTGTGGACCAGCATTCTGACTAAACTGTGACTCTCCGTATTGCCCTAGCTCGCAATGATAACATTTGTAGTGTGCGTGTATGTCCTTTGTGATTTCCTGTCTTAACAGTCACGTGCTGTGCTTCATGCTCCGGTTCATGACCTCTTGTAGATACATTGGTGCTTTGAAAGCCGGATGGGTTGAACAGTATACTAGTTTAGCCACGGAATAACAACTTTGCAGAACAAATTGTAACATGGAAGATGGAATAAGAGGAGATGAAGTCACCCCTGCTTTCTGAATTGGAAGGTGTACCACCAGGAAGACAGGGCTCAAATCCCCACCTTCCACACTTCATACATTAAGTGATTATGAGCAAATCTCTTTTCATCACTGTGCATTATTATCCATAACTGTCTGTAAAGAAAGCCTCACTCATATGGGTTTATTCTCCATAAATAAGTATAATTATAAGGGTTTATGTCAGGCATGCTGGTGAGGAGGCAGGATGACAAGTTAGGATCTTATATTGTGGGGGGGGGTGGCAAAATAAATGGTTTTCTATTGTGGGCTGGGGAGATACGAAGCCAGGCATGGGTCTTTTGCCATGCAAGCTAATTTTTTACTCTGAAAGCAAACCCAGACTCCATGGTTTAGCAATGGATTTGCTCTGCCAATCAATTCTCTAACTTTGCCACCTCTTTACATTGTTCTGTACCTAAAATGAGTTGGGATGGGAGGCGATTTAGCCTGCTGTTGAGTTACAAAACGCAACATAATGAAAACTGGGCTCAAATACCAGCTTTCCCATTTCACCAATTATATCATCCTGGTGAAATTATTTGACTGTTTGCTAAGTGGGAGAATTTCCAGGGCTCTGGGTCTCTTAGAAACCACAAACATAACTGAAAAATATGTTCCATAAAAGGAATGTAATGTCAATAATGTGTGTTATGTATACTTGAGAATGTGTGGTAGGGGGAGAGTATGTTATTGAGTTTACTTGTTCTGCAAGTTGAGGCCGCTGCACTGTGGGTTTAGGCCATTGACCTATGGGCCAGAAAAGTGAACATGCCCCCCAGGCCAAATGTTGCCAGTACTCCCCTGTCTGGGGGCTCCCCCATACACCACATCCAGGGAACACAATGTAGCTGGGGGCTTCCCCTGGCTTCCCAAGCTCCCCTGTCCTCCTCCGTCACCTCCTCAGAGGAGACTCAGTTGATCACACAGTGAATGTTTTCAAGCCGAATAATAGCCGAAAACACTTAAACATTAGGAAACCTGAATGCCAAACATTTCCATAAATTATAGTATGTGTAAAACATCACATCCAAATGTGGAGCTGTGGAACACATTTTGAATCCCTGTATGCAGATTTGGTCTCTTACACATATGGATGGCTGCTCTCCCTTTAGTTCTGTTTTCCTACTGGAACATCTAACAACTGCCGACCTCTGTTTTGTTCTCTTGGAAGTCATTGACTTCAAAAAAAATTACGAATTTATCTATTACAAGAAATTGAATGAATTCAACAGTTTAGGCTTGCAATGATTGATTTAAGATTTTGTTACATCACTGTACCTGCTGGGGCTGTAGCGAGAGTAGCTGGGGCTTCGACGGTGTCGTGAGCTTCTGCTCCCCCGACTCCTTCGACTGGATCGTGATGAATGGCTACGAGATCGTGAGTAGGACCTGGAAGGAAGACAACCCATGTGAAAAGGGGATGCCCACATCTGGACACAAGATAACATTCCAATCTGTTGATGTAGAATCCTTGTACGAGAATCCAGTTTCAAAGAAGTCGGTCAATTTACATTGTCCACATTTCTAAACCACTGATACAATACTAGGACTGGGTTCAGTGAACTACTCAGTATAGAAATTCAGTGAGGTTTTCATATAATCTTCTATCAATGTACATATATCTGAGTGTTACTTTTTGGCATACCTGCTGGACATTCTGAAAACCATACATATTCAATGCATTCTATAACGTGCTGTTCTTTTGCAATGGTGATAACGAAATTGGCAATACAGATGCAGAGGTGCACCATGGCAGTGCTCCGAGAACTTTGCTGGCTGCAAAGCTCCCTTGGAGCCTTGAGTTCGACAGTCTCTACTGGCCTGGTTTTCTGAACCTTTGGACTGTATGCAACTTTGACTTGTGACCCTGTGCTTGTAAAAGGTAATGCAGGATTAAGGCTACTGGATGGCTCCACAGCTAACGTTAAAAGACTGTGGCCCATACCTTAAAGCAACCCTTTTGACCTGGGCATTTGAGTTAGTCCAGGCATATTCTTGTTTAAAAAGAAAATTGTTGTTGATGCGGAGAGATCAGGGTCTAGCTTTTATGACTGGTGTTTTAAGAATTCTTGGACTGTTGTTCACATGCAACACACCTGGTTGGTGCCAACTGAGCTTATGGTGGTCTCATGATTGTCAAAGCTGCCCATTATAATATCCGTGCATATGTGAGGCTCACTAAGTCAGTTCCCAGCACAAAGTATCACATTGTTTAAAGGGGCATAGGAAGATTTCAATACATCTAATACGTTTTCTATATGAAGTGCAAAGGTGTTTGGAATCTGAGCTTGAGGGCTGCAACCTGGCTTGGTTAAATGTGTATAATGCAGTTGGTCAAAATGCAGAAAAGTTTCTTTGAGGATGTTTTGCAGTAAAGGTCATAAATATATAGATGAAGCCTACGGGAGACTTTTCCGAACGCCTAAAGTGATGCAGGATCTATGTCCGGCAGCACCTAACACTCACAAGGTAGCCTTTTGTATCATGAGGAAGTGCATGGTGCCTTTCTGAATACTCATACCTGAACCTGAGGAAGCTGCAGGTTGTGTTCACCTGATAGTTGATAGCACACATAAAAGCTTCACTGACCTAAAGGTGACAAGTTTGAATTGCTCTGGGTAACACCAACACAATAATGAAATGTGTCTTGATTTTAGAGAGACAGTTCCTTGTGTCTAGCAAAGAGGTCCCTAAAAATTACAATGGTCTGTCGAGAAAATGAGAAGCTGAAACAAATATTCAGTGTAGTGCGCTGAAGTGAAGCGGTATTTCTAATGCTCATGCCAGTCACTCATCATCAAATGCTGGTGGAATGCACCCCACTTCCATCTTTGGAAATAGAAGAAGTGCTTCCGCTTGAACGCCTTGTATAGGGCTTCATCCGCGGCAGGAGGTGGCGGTTCAAAAATGTTCACACAGGTTTTTAAAAAAAGGTCTGTAGGCATGTATGTGTGATTTGTAAGTGAGGGTGGAAGCAGGCAAAAGCAGTCGACGAGGCGGACCAGGGAGTTGGGGGCACTGAGTTTTAGGTAGTGGGATGTGACGGGCTGCAGAGGAGGGGTTCAGAGGGGAAGAGCAAATGGAAGACCTGGGGGACATGAGCAGAAAAGTATGCGGGCGGTTACTAGCAGATTCTGCCTGTGTTCCTAACCTCCTGATTGGCCAACACCTCTCTTCCGATTTGCTAATACAAACAAAAACATATTTAACAAAATATGTAGTATTGAGGCATCCTCCAGAAGATGACACTCAATGCAAGTCACACTGCTTTGACTAACCTCTTCCTCGAGGAGCAGGATCTGCTTTGGGACGACCTGGTTGAGGACGACCTGCAACGTGGTGAGCGTGAGGAGCTGCGTGCGGAGGATTTTCCTGAGCTGGCATATGAGAGGCTTCTGGATCGCGACCTCTGGGAGAGGCTGCGGGTTGGTGAGTGCGGCTGGATCCTCTTCTTCTCCTCTAAGCATCCCAGACACGGGGACAGGATTCCTCTGAAATGGGACAGTTTAAAAAATGTGAATTCCCAGCGACAGGGCACAGATCCTAGCTCAGGGGTCTGCAACCTTTGTCTCATCTGATTCTGTGGACTAAAACTCTCGTCAGTCCTAGTCAGCATAGTAAATGGTGAGGGCTCACAGGAGTCCTAATTACAAAAAAAATGAGGAGATACACAGGCCTTGAGGCCAGAACTATGGTTTTTAAGGACCTATTTTGGTCTAAGCACAAGCCTCACAGATTATTGTAAACAAATAATTCTGCTAAATCCAATACTGTTCTTATTATTCCCCACATAATACACACACGTCTCCTTAGTGAATAACAGACACTGCATCCTCATGATCGAGCGTGCTTCTAGAGAGCACTATGAAGCCCAATGCATCGTAATGTTTTATGCAAGTGTGACTCATGGGCTCTAAACACAAATGGAAGCTCCTGGGGATTCTAGGGAAACTCTCTTGCAACCAAGAACTGGAAAAGAAGCATTGCCCCACAGTTAGTGAACTTAAAGTCAGATTCAGATAAAGTAACACTTCTATACCACAGCCTGCTTATCTACTACTAGTCATCCGGAGTGCTAATCCTGCAAAGGAGCCTGGGCTCCAAAAATGGGCAACACCAAGCAAAACACGTTTGACTACCTGCAATCAAGCGCTGGCTCTTACAAGACCAGCGACAGGCCCATTTTAAGATGACAACCATACTGCGTTCAATGTTACCTAGCGTTAACTGTTAGCAACAAGGAGAACAGGAGTGCAAGTGGGAAAATCCATTAAGTGTGAACAAATCACATTATTTGTGTTTGTTTTTTGTATTTGTTTATTATTTATATTATGCACTACACCTGAAAGTATCTGGGCGCATTACAAGAATATGCAATTTCTTAGTTACACACAAAAAATATATATACAGGGAGCAGTGGGTAAAGGGAGAACACTTGACAATACTTACACTAAGCATAGAATAGTTTACAGTGTTTGCACTATTTACATTTAGGGAAATAAACAGTTACACATGTAATGGCCAAGCATGTTAATGAGGTGGCTAGTAAGGTGTATCATTAGATATTGAGCAGTTTTTCATAGCTTTACAACATTTATGGAAAGATTGGTCTGCTCTTAGAGTGGCAGGTAGGGAATTCCAGAGTTGTACCGCCATAACTGGGAAGCTGCTGCCACCTGCTTTTTTGAGTTTGTACCTGGGCACTTGCAGACAGTTAGAGTTAGATGACATAGTCAGTCAGACGTGGTGAGTTTTGGTAAATTCTTCCATCAAAAATTGAGGGGCTGCCTTATTGAGGCCTTTGTTTGTCAGGGAAGCTGTTTTTAGCTGTATTCTCTCTTTAATGGAGAGCCAGTTGTTGTTGCGCCTGGTCACCAAAATGTGTTGTCTACGTGGTATACTCAGAGCAGTTCTCAGAGCTAAGTAGAGTCGGACTGGGAAGGAGATACAATAGTCCCAGGCACCAATGAAAAAGTAGCAACCCACCAGGCACCAATGAAAAAGTAGCAACCCACCAGGCACCAATGAAAAAGTAGCAACCCACCAGGCACCAATGAAAAAGTGGCAACCCACAATTATAAATAAAAAAAAAAGAAACATGAAAAGTGTGATCCCTTTGAAGACAAGACAGAGCAGAGTAGGATGGCATGACAAAAATGTGAATTCCATCTTGTGTTACTAAGTCTCTCTCTCCCTAGACATAACTCTGTTTGTTGCTGGCTCTGTCACTCTATAACTTGGCACCACTCTTTGCCTCATTGCTCTAACTGGCTCATCTTTCTCTAACGCATCAGAAATCGAGGCTTGGTCTGGAAGCAGCCACCTTTTACTGCCCAACATATGCCAACAGTATAACATCCCCACGTGGGAACAAACAAACCTGAACAACCTCTATCAAGTTTTAGGTCTTTGTGCCACGTCAGAGGCGAACCATGCATTTGCATATGTCTGGTGCTACCCACAAGGGCAGCCCAACACTGAAGTGCAGTGAAAATGAACACTGTACAAGAGTATGACCAGCAGTGCCAGCAGGCAAGCTATTCTTGCTCATAGGATATCACCAGTGTGGTGCAGCATCGTTCTGGATTAGTTGTCATTTTTTTATTGCTGCATTATTATTCATGATAGTCTAAGCAAGCTTTATTTGCACTTTACAAAGAGACAGATGTTTCTTGAGTGTTACTGTCCATTCTTCATCCTAGATCTGTGTCCACTGTATGTAATGACTATCATTTTTCTAGAGATGTGCTATGTCCATTTTTTGTCTAAGTTTATGACCGGTCAAGCCCATCTCTTCCGTGCTATGTTGATTCACCATTGAGGGTTGCCTACTAGCCTTATCACTGATTGAGCGGTGGAAATGACAGGAAACCAGTAATGGCCTATTCAGTCAATAAAAGGCCCTCCCCAACCAACCACACTGTATCTAGAACTTGGAAAGAACCAGAGAGCATTGCCAGAAGATCTTTCATTTCCATGAAGCAAAAAGGCTTGCTCTGCCAATGTCCATGAAGAGGCATGGGGAATCCTGCCCCCCCACCCCTACTAAATCCATGACAGGGAAGAAGGCCAGAAAACACAGCAATGACCCATTCTGTTTCAGACAAATTCCTAATGGACCTATGATTGACAAGTATGTCGAGAGGTATCCCCTCAGCCAGCCATACGACCAAGGGACATACAGATCTATCTATGCGTGGATGATGAACTACTACAGGCCAGGATCATAGACATCTGTATGGACAGCTTGGACGAAACACCAAGAAGACATTTTGCTGATGTTGTTAGAGACACAACGACATAGTAGTGTTAGACATGAAACACACGTGCCATCCGCACTTTGGGCCACAAACGCGCACTTGAATACCTGAAGAACACAAGTGTACAGTTCTATAGTTGGAGGACAGATAAATATACATACTGTTATTGCTTTTATTATTTTTGCCATTAGCTAAATGCAGCCACGCAGAAACCACAAGGTGCAAGAGATCCTGAGCAAAGCTTGCAGATGCTTACAAGCAAATAACCCTATGGAACTGCAGGAGCACCTATGGGACCTGACAGAGCCAAGTGTGACTAACCTATGGAAATGTAGTACATCATTTACAATGTAGAAACTGCATTATAAGGTTTAGGAAAATGACAGCAGGCCTCAGGCCTATGAGCAAGAGATGCGCTGAGCTGATTCAGGCTGGACAGAGAGCAAGACGTGTGAGACAGGACCAGCAGCCAAGGTCAAGAGATACAGATGACATTCCAATCCCCAGACGACAAAGGGACCAGCTGCAGAAAATACAAATAAATCCTCATAATACATAGCTGCACAGCTGAAATCCGTGGTCTCCGAACACGTGACACGGCCGAAGCAGAAAATGGACAGTGATCAGTAGTGGGAAAGGAGAGCTGGTCCCAGGCAGCCAGGACGGAATGCCACAGTATGCAACACGTGTTGCGCCAGAAAAGAGAGAACACTGATAAGCAAAGGTGGTACACACAAGTTACAATACAGACACACAATCGATCTCATCACTTTGAAGAGGTACACAGTGAGCTGAGAACCTTTGAGGATCCCAGGCCTGGGGACATCACCTCTAGACAATCACAGTTTAGTACACTAGGGGTGGGTAGCAACAGTCAAGAACCAATGGTAAGTCCACAAAACTGCAACAATGTTATAGTTAGTGACTTGGGGATGGAACAGGCCAGCCACCTGACATGCGAGGCCCAGTAGAATAACATCTATAATGTCCTATATAGGTAATAGAATATTCAATACCCAATCACGTGGCCCAATAGGTTTTCTGGAGAGGGGTCCAAGTTGTGACGAAGAGCTGACACCATTTGGGAGTAAAACCGGCCTGCGAGCCGAGGAAGAGTGAGATGTGCATGAATATTTTCTGTTCCTATGCTGATCCCTGTTGGTTTTGTCTGTAATAAACCGCAGTTTGAACTTGCTGATGACTGAGTCCTCCGTGTATCCTGGGGGAGGGTGTTGGGCCTTCCAAGTCTGCGAACTTCCGGTGCCCCTCTAGCATACCTGGGGGTTCGTCCCCAACATCCATGTTCTGGTCCAGCAAAAACTGTTATGTCCCGGCCATGGAAGGTCTGGCATAAATGGTCCCTTTCTCGACTTAGGTGATCAATTCATGGCTAGAACCATTACGTACGGTCTAGTCTTCTTCCAAGATGGCCGTTCAGGCAGCGTTTCTATAACAACGCACTGAAACCTACGTTCAGTGCATTGTATCGCTCCCACTTCCTGTTTTGGCTTTGCAACTCTTGTTCGCGTTGCCAGCTGTTCGCTCTTGGTCCTGGTCCTGCTTGCGGAAGTTTCTTTGGCTTCAGCCCCTCCTCGCTCTGTACCTCTCCGCCCGGCTTCTTCCCTTGCCTTCTCTCCTCGCTCCCACTCTCTCTCACCCGGCTTCGCTTGAGTGCTCTCCTTCTGCTCGCCTCTGGCTTCCAGCGTCATCTCTGTTCGGGCCGCAGGATTTCTTTCCTTTCCTGTGCTTCTGCACACACTAAAGCCCCTCTAGGCGTTATTTTTTATACCTCGCTCTGTTCTGTCTTCCTATTCTTTCTGCCTTTCCCTATCTACTATTACCTTCCAAGGAGCTTCCCCTTTAAATTGGATATATTCTACTGCCTGCAGAATCTCTACCGCTAGTCCGATCAAGCTCCACGTACAACCTGTGTGCTTCAGGGTTTTTTGGTGCCGCAGAAGCTTTTTCCCTGGATTTTGTGACGGGCTTACTGGGAGTCCCTCTTGGCGGGGAGTTCCTCAGTTGCCAAGGTGGCCTCCAGTGGAGCCCATCCCTACCTCCACGATAAGAAGGTAAAGGGCCAAAGAAAGAAGACCCAGAAGGCTACTACTAGAGGAAGTAGAGGGACCTCACGGACACTGAGCACATCTTCAGGAACCTCAGGTGAGGAGGGGTCACGGGAGAGAGACCTAGCCGTTAGCAATCACGACAGTATACAACGCCCAGAAACACCCATGGCTACCCTGGAACAATATCAAGAGTTGGTGGCTGCCATCCAGGGACTCACAGTGCAAATGCAAAACATGCAGGCAGAGAACAACTCTTTGAGACAACAAGTGGCCGCCCGCAATGAGGATAGAGGTGACCTCCCCCCGATGCCTCTGTCGTTTGGCAAGTATGATGGAAATCCCAGGTCATGGAAGGAATTTATGGATGCCTGTAAGGTGTACTTGATGTTCAGACCAAAGACCTTCGAGACAGATAAGGCGAAGGTGGGTTTCTTAATCTCAAGCTTAGTGGGAAATGCGTTGGCATGGGCCACTCCATTAGTGACTAATAACGACCCGGTCTTACAGAATTTTGATAAGTTTTCGCAACAGTTTCAAGCAAGATTCGATCGCCCTGAGGTGGTTTTTGCTTCATATGAGGCTATGTTGGACGTCAGGCAGGGTGGTGCTGACGTCCAAACTTATGTTTCCAGATTTCAGAAGTTGGCTACCGAGTCTGGATGGCCAGATTCGGCACAACAAACCATCTTTAGGAGGGGTTTACACGAAGAACTCAAAGATGAACTAGCACGGGTTTCACGACCTGGTTTGTTCCAAGAACTGGTTACCTTAACCCTACAGATCGAATATCGGCTGAATGAGAGACGCTTTGAGAAGAGACGGCAACGGGGTTACTCTCCCTTGAATGACCCTCCTCCAGCAACCAAGGTAGTACCTAAACCGGAGTCGGTATTTGAAGAACCTATGCAGATTGGTTCAGCCAGGGGCCCGCTGACACCAGAAGAAAGGCGAAGAAGACGTGAATTGGGTCTATGTATATACTGTGGGTCATCTAAACATTTACTCCGTAATTGTCCCGATATGCCTCCCCGGAAGAAGGGAAACGCTACCCCCCGAGTCTGTGCAGGGGCGACGTCGGGGGAAACCTTCGAAAGCCCTGCAATCACACCCACGCCTCAGGTGTAGCCGAGGATTCTCGCTTGATGGTTTTCCAGGTCCGATTACAGTTGTCTACCGAGAAGTCTGTGGAGGTTTTGGCGATGTTGGATAGCGGAGCGGCAGGGGACTTTGTGGATAGGGTCTAGGCTAAGGACCAAGGAGTTCTCTGTCAGACTAAACACCGAGCCATTCCAGTCGAAGGAGTTGATGGCACGCCTCTCGTTTCTGGACCCATAGTTTCAGAGACTGAACCTTTATGGATACTGATGGGAAATCACCAAGAAAGGATCAGTTTTGACGTGATAAGAGCGGCTCATTTTCCCATTATACTGGGGATCCCTTGGCTCAGAAAGCATAACCCCTACATTAATTGGTCCCTCAATACTCTAAGATTTGACTCTGAGTTTTGTCATGAAAACTGCCTCAGTAAGCAGGTACAGGAGAAACGGGAGGGGCAAGGTAGCACTCTACAGACTAAGGTGGTCTCGAGCATTCCGCTGGTGTACCAATGCTATTCCGAAGTATTTGAAGACAAGGTTCCACGCCTCCTGCCACCCCACAGACCCGAAGACTGCTCCATCGAGTTACAGGAGGGAGCAGTGGTGCCCTTCGGAAGAATGTTCCCTTTATCTCTTCCAGAAAGGAAGGCCCTTAAGGAATATCTGGAGGAGAATCTGGAGAATGGACTGATCTGGGAGTCACGACCTCCTGGTGGGGCCTCCCTGTTCTTTATACCCAAGAGGGGAACTACAGAACTGAGACCCTGCATTGACTATAGAGGTCTCAATAGGATCACCTGTAGGGATAGATATCCAATGCCATTGATAAGAGATATCCTGGAGGCGGTGCAGGGGTCACGTCTATTCACCAAGTTGGACCTAAGGGGGGGCCTACCATCTCCTTAGGATTAAGGAAGGGGACAAATGGAAGACTGCTTTTAGGACTCCCCTAGGCCATTTTGAATACAGGGTGATGCCTTTTGGACTGGTCAACACCCCCGCAATTTTCCAAAGATTTATGGATCGTATATTCTCAGATTTGCTATACCGATGCGTAGTTGTTTATCTGGACGACATCCTTATATTTTCTGTACATCTGAACGAACACATCCAGGTGGTAAAAGAAGTTCTGAGACGTCTCCAAGAGAATCAGCTCTTGGTGAAGCTCGAAAAGTGTCAATTTCATGCTGACTCTATCCCCTATTTAGGTTTCATCCTATCCAATAAAGGTGTCAGGATGGGCCCAGGGAAGATTGAAGCCATATTACGATGGCCAGAACCCAGGTGTGTCAAGGAGGTTCAAAGGTTTTTAGGGCTGGCGAATATTTATCGTCGATTCATCCCTCACTTCTCTAAGATTGTTCTACCACTCACTGCACTATTGAAATAAGGGGTTAGGTTTCTGATGGACTCCGACGCAATACAATCTTTCCAGCATCTCAAGAGTTTGTTTACTTCTGCTCCCATTCTCGTCCAACCTGACCAGACACGTCCCTTTGTTTTGGAGACCGATGCGTCTGAGAATGCCATTGGAGCGGCCCTGCTCCAGAACTCTGAGGACGGAGTGGAACATCCGGTAGCTTATTTTTCCAAGACCTTGAGCCCTAGTGAAAGAAATTACTCTGTATTGGAGAAGGAACTCCTGGCAATGAAGAAAGCCTGTGAGGAATGGAGGCACCTCTTACAAGGATCTCTTGAGCCCTTTGTCATAAGAACTGACCATTGTAATTTGCGGGTGCTGCAACAGATGGAGTGCACCAACGCTAGACATGCTAGGTGGGCATATTATTTTTCTCAATTTGACGTCCACCTTACGTATCTACGAGGCTCTCAAAACATCTTGGCAGACGCCTTGTCTAGAAGCTGGGAAGTTTCTTCTGAGACACAGTCCAGAAACGAGCTGCTACTTGCCAACAAGAAATTTATTTCAGTGGTCTCTAGTTTTCTGCAAGCAATGCAAGAGGAAATTCAGTGCTGCAACCGTATAGACCCCAATCTCAATCTCAAAGACGGACTATTATATCACGACTCCGCTTTATTCATCCCAACACATAATCTGAGGACGCAGGTGCTGAGGTGGTGCCATGAGTCTCCCCTGGCAGGACATAAGAGTCTGAGGAATACGGCGGAATTGGTGAAGAGGCTTTTCTGGTGGCCAACCATGTCTCAAGATGTCAAACGATACGTGTTCTCTTGTCCTGTATGTGCTGTTAACAAACCCCAAACTGGTAGACTTTTGGGTCTGTTGCAACAACCGGAGGTACCCTCTCAGCCCTGGGAACATGTGTCTACTGACTTTATTGTGGATTTACCACCCTCGGAAGGCCACAGAACCATTATGATCACCGTGGATTCCTTTAGTAAGATGGCCCACTTTATCGCACTTGCAGGACTCCCAACAGCTCCAGAAATGGCAACAGTATTTCTTCGTGAAATAGTTCGACTGCATGGGTTACCCAAAACTGTACTTTCAGACCGAGGGTCGCAGTTTACATCACGATTCTGGGCTTCCTTGTGTAAACAATTAGGAATACAGAGAGCACTATCATCGGGATTCCATCCACAAAGCAATGGCCAGACTGAGAGGCTGAATGCCACCCTCGAGCGGTACCTCAGAAGTTTCTGTAACAGGGAGCAGGACAACTGGACATCCTTGTTACCCTTGGCAGAATTTTCGTATAATAACACATATCATTCTGCCATAAAGATAAGTCCATTTTTGTGCACCTATGGATTCCACCCTTCCAATGTACCAGGCCTTCGGAAGAACTGTTAAGACTCTCCCACCGTGGACAGTTTATTGGAAGCAATTCGATCCACCCAAAGGATGGCCCTGAAGGCATTGGAGGACAGCCGCAAGAATACCAAGGAGAGGGAAGATCGACATAGACGAAGCAACCTGGAATGGTCACCTGGCACTTTGGTTTGGCTTTCGACCAAATACCTACCTCGATGGTTACACCTTGGGAAATTCGCTCCCAAGTACCTGGGCCCCTACTCGATAGTCGAACAAGTTAACCCAGTGGCGTACCGTCTTCGACTCCAGAAGATGAAGAGAATTCACTCTGTGTTTCATACTTCCCTATTAAAGCCTTACGTGCCGGATCCCTACCAGAGACCCAGAATCCAACCAAGGATACCTCCTGTCTCGGAGCCGGAGGAGTATGAAGTGTCTCATGTTGTGGACTCCAGATATTACCGGGGTCCCTACAATATCTGATTCATTGGAAGGGATACTCAGTGGCAGAACGTACCTGGGAACCCCGTCATCACATCCATGCACCTCGTCTGCTGCGATTGTTCCACAGAAAACATCCTGGCAAGCCGGGGGGGACCCCGAGGAGAAGAGGTCATACTGTTATGTTCCGGCCATGGAAGGTCTGGCATAAATGGTCCCTTTCCCGACTTAGGTGATCGATTCATGGCTAAAACCGTTACGTACGGTCTAGTCTTCTTCCAAGATGGCCGCTTCAGGCAGCGTTTCTATAACAATGCACTGAAACCTACGTTCAGTGCGTTGTATCGCTCCCACTTCCTGTTTTGGCTTCGGAACTCTTGTTCGCGTTGCCAGCTGTTCGCTCTTGGTCCTGGTCCTGCTTGCGCAAGTTTCTTCGGCTTTCGCCCCTCCTCGCTCTGTACCTCTCCGCCCGGCTTCTTCCCTTGCCTTCTCTCCTTGCTCCCGCTCTCTCTCACCCGGCTTCGGTTGAGTGCTCTCCTTCTGCTCACCTCCGGCTTCCAGCGTCATCTCTGTTCGGGCCGCAGGATTTCTTTCCTTTCCTGTGCCTCTGCACACACTAAAGCCCCTCTAGGCGTTATTTCTTATACCTCGCTCTGTTCTGTCTTCCTCTTCTTTCTGCCTTTCCCTATCTACTATTACCTTCCAAGGAGCTTCCCCTTTAAATTGGATATATTCTACTGCCTGCAGAATCTCTACCGCCAGTCCGATCAAGCTCCATGTACAACCTGTGTGCTTCAGGGTTTTTTGGTGCTGCAGAAGCTTGTTCCCTGGATTTTGGGACAGGCTTACTGGGGGTCCCTCTTGGCGGGGAGTTCCTCAGTTGCCAAGGTGGCCTCCAGTGGAGCCCGTCCCTACCTCCACGATAAGAAGGTAAAGGGCCAAAGAAAGAAGACCCAGAAGGCTACTACTAGAGGAAGTAGAGGGACCTCACGGACACTGAGCACATCTTCAGGAACCTCAGGTGAGGAGGGGTCACGGGAGAGAGACCTAGCCATTAGCAATCACAACAAAAACACACAAGCAGAGAGAACCAATGAAAGGCAGCATAATCGGAGACTACGTTGGGCATACTAAAAGCAATCCCATGGAGGCAAACCTTCCTTTCAAATTCCTGAACTCAACAAACATATCCTCATTGGAAAACCTGAAGCATGGATGACATTATTCATTGCAAGACCAATCCTCTGGGAATCTCCAGGGCTAAGAAAAAGATTGAGAAAACATGGCAAGTGACCACCATTCAGAGATCGTCATACTGTGATTTTGTGATATGAAAGATCTAGGACTGTTGTATGATGGATCTAGGAAAAGGCTATTAAAAGAGATCATGGAAACATCCAAAATTACTAACCGACAGAAGATGTCAATCTTCTTCCTAGGGTACGTATGCCTGAAGGTCATGAGGAAGGCACGTGACAAAGACCCCTGTCTAACACTGACACTGGGGACATCCAGTGGATTGACCAAAGGGACCAGACACATCTCCAAGCTAGTGGATGATGGGTCTACAGTGGTATGGGGAAGATTCCCTGGCCACCCACATTCAGCCCCCACCCTCAGGCAGAGTACAATCACATTTTGTAATGTAGGGTTACTGTCCCTTTAACAACTCATATACCTGGCGACCTAAACCAATATGGGATTGATAGAGCCATATTCTCTCATTTACCAAAAACGGTATTGTCTATATTCCAGGACAGAACAAATCGTAAACACTGTCCCTTTTAAGAGAGCTAAACACAAAATGTACCAGAAACAATGTGGTGAAGGAGTACAATGCCAGCGATAGTAGCAGCGGACACAGGCTCTGACAACAGAAACATGTTATATTATCAAATGGACTCCTTCTGTGAGCCTACATAGCTATCAAAGGCACATTTAATTTACTTATGGCACTTATGCCGTAGACCCACTTAGGCATCAGTGGCATGTTTCATGTTCCTCTGGGCGTCACTTGGTGAGAATGACCCGGCATCAGAGGCATAAAGAGCACTCATAGCATAACCACACGAGCTGTCAGCTCCATAACCAAATGCTGGATTCTTTTCCCTGCAGGATACGCAAGGAGAGCTGAAACAAGGAAACCGCATAAAATAAATGCTGTCATTTACCTTATCCCATTTTACATCCCATTGCTCACACCTTTTCTGTTGTTCCATTCTGGGCTTGCTCAATCCCTACACGCTCTCTGAATGTGGGCATCCCAATGTTTTCATTATATCTTGCAGGATACACGCTTTTAATGCAAAGGCCTTTGGTCGAATGTAGAATAAAAATGTAAAACTTAACTGCCCAGTTCAGTTTGGATTTCTCTTCTTGCACTTCTATTCATTTCTACGGACCCAGAAGCAAAAGCTATCTTTGCAACTTAACTTGGGTGAAGAGAGCAGTAGCCGTGGCCACCGGTGCCACCACCTCTGGTACTTTTCTTTCCTAATGGACCAAAGCTACACTGTGCTGATCTAAACCATCAATCCCTCTTTATGCGTGTCCTGGACCATGAAATACTACTACTCACATCTCAACTGACTCTCTCAGAACACCATATATATATATATATATATATATATATATATATATATATATATATATATATATATGTGTATATATATATATATATATAAATAGTGCATACAGTCAAGTTTTGACTTTTTACACACATGTATCTTAATTTCTGAACTGAATAATCAGAAATAAAAACAAATTAAGAATAAAACAAGACAAAGAAAGACAGTCATACTTATTACAAAGAAGAAAAAAAAGATCATCCTCATTAGACATGATATAATAAAGTTCATCTTTAAAAAAGTGCATTAGTGAGCTGTCAATTTGTCTCTCCCAAATTACCTCATAGGACAATTTTTATAAACTTTAATTCTTTCAACAATTTCAGTAACCCAATTGATACGAAGATTTCCTTTCCTGCTGTAAGCCTGTACCAAAAATCTTGAGTATTAATCCACTCTATATATAGTACAAATCTGGCAAAATATTTCACTGTAGTAGGCAATGTGCCTTTACAGGTTATGATAAGGTGTCTTATGTCTTGAAAATAACCTTTGCTACATAAATCACAGACCCTTGCATTGCACTCCAGGTTGTTCCATATTTGCATGGTCTCATATGTTTTTACTAGATTCAATTGAAATCTTAATAATTCGGTCGCCATTCAGGGTTCGGTAAGCTTCTCAAATATGGCAGAATATACTTGCATGATTTTTCGCAAACACTAAATTTGTTTGAACTCTTAAATTTACATAATTGTGCTATAGTTGTGATCCAATCTGTTCTAAGCAGAGCAAGCTTCACTTTGAAAAGTTTTTTAATTAGCATTTTGCTAATCACCTCACAGGACAACAATATTTGCTCTGCATCACTGCTCAAATTGGACAAGTAGCCTCTCTTCATTTCACTCGTAAGTTTACCCAAGTTTTCATATAGAGAATGTTTACAAGGATCTAGAATTGATCAATACATAAGTAACAAATTGCAATGTAAAGAGACATAGGAAGCTTCAGCATTTTTTTCCATATTTCTCCCAATTCAGTTTACCTTTGCTCTGATTGAGTTCTATGCCATATACATCAAGTAAAACTTTCCCCTTATAACATTGTATTAGGGGTAATAGTGAGAATCTGCAGAAACTTTTCAGAACCTTTTTTTGTTGGCTAATGAATTGGATAGTTTAAAATTCCAATTCCTCATTAAGATCTTTCAACAAGTTGGTAGTTCTTTGCTTAAAGCCTAAATACTTCATAATTGGCCAATTTTGATCATTCAATCTCCAATTATACGATTGTCTACTTTTTGGCTGATTGCTAACGATCTTTATATTTGATTTAGTTGGATTAATCTCTAGGTCATTTGCCTTCACATATTCTTCAATGGCTTTCAATAGATGTTTCAGACCAAATGGAGTGTGGTCTATCAGGGTGATGTCGTCCGCGTACGCCAGGAAGTGGACAGGGTAATTACCGATCCTAGGACAGACAAGCGAGTGAGCCATTAGAAATTCTGATAGGTATGCTAGATACAGGTTGAACAAGTATGCAGCTAATATCGATCCTTGTCTGACTCCATTTCTGGTGAATATTTAAACATAGATCATGGTAATGTGTTTGGGAGATCTTCAATTAGTTACAGGTGGAAAAAATACTCAGAAAGCTACTCTTTATCCTTTGATAGCTGTATGACATTTTATTAAAAAGTATATTTTGGCTATAGCTGCAGTGCTACTTTTTCTTTTGCTAAAGCACATATTAAAACTCCTTCACTGGGTTTCGGTATATTGCATTTTGTCTTTTCACAAGCATCACAGTAATGATTCCAAAGTAGGATCAAATGCATTATAATGATGCACATTTTTTAACAATGTATTTAATAACTTTAATTAATCAAGGGCTTCAGTATTTGTCTGGACATTAACAATATGGGGCCTTATTACAAGAAGGTTACACTGGCGTGAATGCAATTTTGCATGAAATTAGCAGAAATGCAACAATTACCCTAGTGAAAAATGTATTATTTCAATCGATTTAGCATCACCGCAATGTTTGTGTCGGGTATGGAATGAAAGCACTGGGGTATAGATTGGCCTGGTGCAAAAAAATCATTGAAAGGTATGTCTTTGCCCTAATTCTAATAACATGCAATATTGTACTTGCACTAGTGCAAAGTGTCTGCAATGGTGTCCAAAGTGATAGGAGTTCAGCCCTGTTTACCATAAGGTAAAAGACTGTTCCTTGATATTTCAACAATAGAGGTTTCTAGGAGAATATGAAGTATGCATTTTGAAACACCTGCTTGATGTAACTTGATTTTATCCTTGTTTAACTTCTCTGCTTTTTAGAAGTGATAACAGATGGTTTAATTTTTCCAAGTATTACGGTGTCCATCAAGATAGTTCTTATTTTGCGTGCTCATCTGCAGACCAATGACATGTAATTTCTTTGATATTTTAAGTGTGGGGTAACTTCGTTAATGAGCTTTAAATCAACAATATGGGCTATCAACTGTTTCATGACAAAAACAGTTAAACTATACGTCTTATAGAGAATCAGTTTGCTGCCTGTGTGAGCAGTTGTTAAAGTGATGGATTCAGTTACATGCAACAAAACAATCTTTTCACTTTAAAGCCAGCAGCCTTCTGAACATTCTCAGAAGGATGTAGAGGAGTTCTTAATCACTCTGCTATTCCGATGAAAGGTAAATTGCTGATATTGTGTTCTGGCTAAATTTGGTATGCTAGCAGTTCTTCATATGCCATCCCCTGCGGCTAATGGATATACAATATGGATGGCAGAATAATACGGTGTCATGTGACATCTGTGGAACAGTGCAAGGGCAAATTAGATTACACAGGAAAATGGAAATGTAAAGAGCACTTGAGAGACCACTGCGTATGTCTTTTATACATCAAGTGTGAATGAGCCTGTGTGGAGGAGTGGAGTCAAATGTAATGTTGTTGAGCTTGATGCTCTGCTGCGAGATTCACAAAATATGATTTGTGGATGCCGCCGGAGCTCACACTTTCCTAAGCCAACATGTAACCTTTGCTAATTCTTTTACAAGCTAAGCTTGATCAGTATCTGACTGTAATTAATATGGTAGGCTTTTCATTTTAATAACTTTGCATCATCATTCCCTTTAATGCTCAAACATCCCCTTCACAGTTGTCAGCATTAGATTGCCTTTTTTGCGGTGGCCTTTTCCAGCTGCTTGTATGTTGACATGCTCAAATTCCAATATAGTCTACAGCAGACATTGGAACGTGTAATTGGTTGACACAGCGCCTTCATACCACCTTCTTCAGAAGCAGACATTGGATAGCTACTGATACAAGGTTACCTACAAAATCCTTAGACTAAAGACACTATATTGTTACTACATACCTTTGCAACAAGAGGCAGCTCAGTAGTTTAGTCACCACTAATAAATAATCACACTAAATAATCACACTCACTCACTCAATCACTAACTCGCAAACACAAAAATAGAAAGCCCTTTGCTCAACCAACCTGCTGTTACTCAGAAACCCAGTAAAAGACTCACAGGCTGTTGAAACAGATGTTTTCTGGCCCATACCAGGCAGGCAAACCAGAAGTTGTGACCCACACATAGATGTAATACAGTTGGGAGTGTGTACGCTGTACAGAGTTGTGAACCAGGTTTATAGACAATACCGTGTGTTGGGTGCAAACTGTGCGCTCCCAACATCGCATATTTTTTTTTCTAATTCTTTTTCATGTTTAATCATTGTGCTTGTAAACTTTTTATTCACAGCCAGTGCTAAATAGGATGTGCGTAAATTATAGGGCTTTAACTTAAGAAGTGAGTTGGATAATACACATACATTCAGCATGGTATCATCCTCAATAGAATGGGCACATGAGAGATGTAATCCCTTTTTGAACCTTTGTTTATGTTGCTTTCTGAATGAAGAACTTGACATTGCTTTCTCTGACATAATGATTCTTCTGAATTTACATGATTGTCCTCGGGTGTTATCTTTCTCAATAAATGGAGGACGGTGGTTCTGACAACATTTATAAACTGCTTGATATTTTGTCAGAACCGCCTCAATGACATTACATGACTACGACAATTGGACATTCTAAGTTCCTGCTCACACGATGAACAGTACAAGGTAAATGGCACAGGCGAGCGTGGAATGTTTACCATTACTATGATGGGGTAGTTTCTAAATTGTGGAGCCAATACTGAACTTACCTTTATGCTAGCAAGACAAAAGAGGGGCGATTGTGGTTACGCATGGAACAGTCTTTTGGTTGCTTTGTTGAGCAACAATGAACTTGTAAAATCCATAACGGACAGTGGTTCCACTTTGTTACAACCTCCTCACTCCAATGCACACTCATGGTGTAATGGACAGCCACGTGTGTTGATAAACATCACACTATTGAATAGTTTTTTGTTATATAGATGTATCTTTAATTACAGATACAGATACCATTTTCTGTTTTGTACTTTTGGAGTTTTGGTCAGACACATATGTGTTTTTGGCTATTTATATGTTAGCAATATGTGTCGGACTATAATCCATGTTTATAACATCCCATTGATATTTATGAGGCACTACATGGTTAATCATAAAACAGTTTGGCCATCTCAAGGCTTGCAACCACCGGGAGGCCGTGGAGGGATTTTAGGGCTCAAGAGATACGGTCGCTGGGCTTGAGGCCAAGGATAAGTCTCACAGTCCTATTCTGGATTAGTTAAAGAGGGCGTAGGGCGGAAAGAGGCAGATTAAGGAAGAGGATGTTGCAGTAATCTAACCTGGAGAGAAGCAGAGCTCTGGATTCACCTATCATTGCCTTGTTAATGGCCAAATATGAATCTGCTTCTGTTGTAAGGCACCCATCTCAGGATTCTTCTGTCTAGATAGTATATCTCTGTAAGAGCCACATATAATAGAAACACTTCTTTTCATACCACTTGGGAAAGGCAAAGTAGCGCAGAAAGATCAGCTTGGTGGGTGATTTCATTGCAGTAGGGCTACCAAGTGATTCCCCTACGTATTTTTTTGTTTGCCTTTGTCTCTTGGTTTATCTTTTTTTTTTATTTGCTACTGTAGAGACTTGGAATCCAAAGATCAAGCATTTCAATATTTTTCTCACATTATCTACATTAAATCACATCACCTAAGACTGAGAGCATCAAAACATACAACTCCTGCTTATAAGGAACCCCCACTTTTTGTTGTGATGAGACCTTTTGTAACGTATTGACTTTTAATGTTGGGCCAACAAGATGTGATTTACTTGAACCATCATGCAGATGGTTCGCCAACTGACTTGTCACCAGTGATGCCAGACTGGCACTTACCTCTCATCCTGGCTCACAGTGTCTTTGCAAATAATGTCACTTGCTGTCACTTTGGACTGAGACAAGCAGCTGGCGGAGGAGTTCCCAGAATCAGAGATGCTGTCGCTCTGGCTTGTTTTATCCTTCCCAGGAGAGGGGGCATGGTTGTAGTCTCCTGGAGCAGGACTCCCATTTGCGACGGCCTTTGGCACAATGGCTGCCCCCTGCGTGGAATGCGGTGAGCATGCCTCATTCCCTGAGTCATACTCCTTAGGTTGCCCATTCTGACTTGGCTGGAGGCCCAGCCCACTCTCTGTAACAATAGCAACTCCAGAAGCGGATCCAGTAGGCGAGACCTGGAAACGAGAGAAAGTCGGGAGGGAGGGTTTTCATGAATGACTCCAGTTGCTTTCATTCTTTTGGGTTACATTTGGCAAGTAAACATGTCTACTTAAACTTTTATTTTCATATTCATCATCGTCATGATGCACTGTATACTGTAACAAAAAATAAGAAATAACGTGGCAGAAAGGAAAATGCCAACGAAAAAAAGGTATATCGCTGATAAGAAGTCACATTGTGAAGCATCCCTTTCCCCAGATATGATATAGTGGGAAAGGGGAAAGACATCGTGCGGTATCCCAGCATGCAAACCATGGGAAGGTGGAAAAGCAAAGGGGAAGATAAGAAGAAAGAAACAAATGAAAGAAGGAAAATAAATATTATATTGAAAAATATGGACTAAATAATAGATGAAAATGTCTTGTCATGAAGTGAAAAGATGTTCATGTTTTGGCACATGTGCTCTACCAAATGCCACCGTGAAGATATCAGACCTATTGGTTGAACTTTCATGTTTGCTCTAGGAGTTTCAGGTAAGTTCATCTTCGTTGAGCTACATACAAGGCCTAGAAACTTTCCTTATGCTAGTGTCATGTATTTGGCATGAGTGACCAAGTTAAAATTATTTTCTCTGTTGAACTGTGCAGTTCTATTAAGGTCATGTCCTTAATAATACTTGAAATACCATGTGGGCGTGTGTGTTCTCAGAGATGTTTGCAGCATAGGTAGTCTTAAGGATACCATAGAATATGAAATTTAAAAATGTATTACACATGAGGGGAAATAACGACCACACTGTAAATGTGGGTATTACCCAAATTGACCTTTTACAATTGACCTTTTGCACAATTGACCTAATTATTATAGTGGTCCTAATTGACCTTCTGCACAATTGATCTTTATATTATTTTAGATATTTCATATATGTTTTGGTTTGGTTTTGGATTATAAATAATATAAGGGGATTGGGTGGGGGGTTGCTGAGGGTTTTGTATTGGGTGGGGGTTGCGGGGGGTTTCCCCCGCATATCTGTCCTAATTGACCTTCTAAATTAGGTCAATTCTGCCGAGGTCAATTGTGAAAAGAAAAGGTCAATTAGTATATAACCGTAAATGTGACCTTTAGGCTTCCCAGCTACAGTTTCTGTCATTATGCATATATATCACAAGACTCAGCATCAAAAAGGTCCTGGAACTATTGAAGTCATGAGAGGGGACATGTCATCTATATTTTGGAATAGGTAAAAGCCACAGTAGTAGCATTACAATCTTCTAAACATCAGTCCATGTCTCTGTTTAGTGAACTGCCCCTTTGAACATAAGATTAAATCAGTCTAAAAAAGGTTTGTGCTTGTCCAAGGGACAAAACACAGGTATGTCGAGTATTCGAGAGCCATGGCATTTACTTCACCAACCTATTAAGTATAGTAAAAAAGATATATAACTGTTCAAAACAAAGAAGGTTTATGGGCAACAAGGTTTGGTGTGCATAGCTTCACTTGATTTTGAGATATCACAATCAATAACACAGGTTTCCCTGAAGAAGCCTCACACTTAATAAGAATTAAGGGAAACTCATGTTAGCATAAACTTTTAGTTTCCAAGAAATTCTGCCATTGCATGATCCAGGCATTTGGGTGTTTTCTATCAACCTCTGTGATCTAAACAATGCATGCGTACAGGATAAAGTGTATTCGGGCCTTTTATTTTATTTTTTTTAATTTTCTTTCTTGAACACAAATATTTTTGTATGCTGTTTTAGAGAATTCACAATATGGGATTGTTGCTAACCAAATATAAAACTGAAATAATGAGTGTTTATTGCCCCCATGTCAGATGTAGGAAGATGGGGCATGAGAGCTGCATGGAACACAGTCTGCACCTGAAAACTGTCTTATTTCTGACAAGGGGCAGTAGCCAAATGTCTTACCTTCTAACATGGGCATATGTTCTTATCTTATTACTGACTTTATTCCTCTAAATTGTTGCAACACATGCCACCTTCCATTGCCCGTATCTCTAAATGTGTGTAAAATTACACCATCTTTGTAAATAATCACATTAGGTATGTAGGTAGGCTAATGCATTTTAAGTACATCGCTCGGAGTTAGGAGTACATTTACAACAACTTATTTTAAATAAATGTATTGAAAAATGAATGTTAATTACTCTATCATTCAAGCAAGCAACATCTAAAACCGACTAGATCATTGGTTTAATACTTTTTCAAATTAAAAGATTGTTAATATTCCTGGATATGACCTTTTGTACATTAACAACTGGTGCTAGGGCAACATCGCATAAGATAATGTTCCCTCCTACTTGTAGCCTTATCACATGTCACAAGGCTCTAGGCTGCCTGCAATCGTTCCGATAAAAATCCTCCTGAGCGATTTCAGGGATTTATGTCCAAACTTTTATTTGGGTCAGGCCTTCTGTCATTAACCCTAGAGTGGTGCATAGAAACAGAAGGAAAATGACCCACAGTCTATGAAATCTGCTCAAGAGACGTGTGATCTGTCACTGCGTGATGTAACGGAAAAAAAGAACAAACTCGTGGATGCTTGAGTCTGCTGCTCACCCTGTGATGCAAAAGATACAGAAGACTTATGTTTGCCCTCTCCACATGGTTTAACAAATACAGAAAGGGATTGAGTTTGCAACTCAGTGCAAGCTACAGCAAGGGGCTATGGTACGATTAATCTGTTCCATAACTTCTTAGCATACCATGCCAGGACTGGCCGACAGACACAGTGGAAACTCATTTTCCATTGAGGTTTTACATCAGGCATTGTGTATCCTGAAGGCAGATGGAGTCATGGCCCAATGCACCTGTTCAGCAATATGTGGTTTAACATGGCCAGAGAAGGGATTCATAATGGTGCAATATGTCTGTCCACCAGTGTACGGTGTAGAAGTGTGAATAAATGAATATGAATATGTCCATCACATTTTTAGTAAAATGGATACAGAATGGACTAACAGTCCATCGCCACAATGTGTAGCCTTAGGCAGAAGATATGTTTGGTCATTGAGTCTGACCATCACCCCCAAGGTGCATGAAAGAGGAGATCTCAAGGTCCATTAAGTCTGTCCATAAGCCCATAAGTCAACCTGCTGAATGTAGGGGCCATGCAGTAATAGAAAGACACTAAGTACTGCCGTCCACAGAGTCTTTCTATCAACACATGACACGACACAAAGGTAGTAGAGCGTTGTAGTTCTTGGTACTACGTGGTGTAAGAAACTAAACGTCTACGTGCTGAAATCCTGATATTTGCCAAACATGTTATGCTTTTTACAAGGACAGTTGCTTTTCTTTGCATAGCCCTTTCATTTGCCTGTATAGTTAGCATACAAGATAATGGATAAGCGACTCTGACCTGCAATGTCTGGAGCAGATATTCATGGGATGCACAACCCCAAGGTCTTGTGTCTGCACGGTGGCTCTTACCAGCACAAAACAGGCTAGATTGCATAGCTTCCTTTACTTCACACAACACAAGACATTATAAGAAAAGAGTGTAATTCACAAATATGAAAAAAAAATGGAAGAGAGAAATAAAAATTGTAAAAGAAAGTAAAGTCTTTTGGGAAAAAATGGAAACTATAAATAAACTAAAAGTATACAGAGATTCTGACTGTAATTTTGTAAAAGATTCTCCCCTACAGATTTCTGTTCAGCCTCCTGTAACAAATACCCTGTCATCTTGCGGATAGCGTTCACTTACCAATCAAGCACTCCTCCTTTAGTAGGTAAGGTGTAAGAGAAAGGGAAGAGCGGGTAACATAAGTCCATCATCAGAGATCTCAGATTACAAGAAAAATCACAAACCCTCTCCTCAAATGCTCAAATGCTTTTTGGACTTTTCTTTAGATATCAGTTTCATTAATGTTTCAATGTCATTTTCTTTCAATTTGTTAGTATTTCAATCATAACCCTTCAATTTGGGGTCCGCCGGGTACATTTATCCATGGGTTTCAATTAGGCCCAGGCTGGTTGTGGCACAGAATTGTTGCTGTTGTGACAGCTGGAAACTGCTCCGTACGTTGTGACCTGATTCCCTGTTGGTGCTCAATCAGATTTTATGCGGTCTAAGTGCATCCCAGCGCCTCCTGTGTGTGGCATTCCGGTTGTACATGCCTCCTTGAGGCACCAACTCAAGAACAACATATGAGACATTTGTCCAATACACCAGTAAGCCGTCTTGCCTCTAACACTAGTTTAGAAAATCACCACGCCTCTTACCCACAAATACACCAGGATGTGGACTCTTCAATGCAAGTACCATCTCACTTTACAACACATACACTTACAACCTTAATCTTAGCTGGTTCTACCTATTCAATGCTTGGACAACTCTGACAGCAGCCCCAACATCTCCCACAACCACTGCACCACAGAACTAAATGGGACATCCTCCATTGGTACTACCCTCACCAGTATCCTCATGTCATCCACTATATTTAATACCCATCACTCATACAGTCCTGGAGAATTCATTGCCTGATCGTATTCACTGCAGCAAGTTTCCCCAACCCAACAGCTTCACAACTCAAGCCAAATGCGTCAAAGTTAGTTTGGGATTAAGTGCTTTTTGGGTTAATTTCAATACACTTCAGTGCTCTCTTCTTTCTGCCCTCAGTTCCTGCCCCTCCAGTGACCTATCAGTCCCATTCTTCAATGGCCAAATGCCACCCTTCTTTGGTCCTCTTCCATTCAAGTCTCTAACCACAGGTAGTACCAGAACAAACTTGCCAACGTAAAACAAGAGGGCTATGAATGTCAGTTTATGTAGTGTAAGTCTAAATCTAACAAAGACCTTAGCACTCTAAAGCAAACCAGACCACCTTTAGCAGAGATGTTTTCAGGGCCAAACATGAATACCTCCTATTCTGACTAGAAGGGGATCCACATAACCCCTGGGAGCTTTTCAACACCATCCACAATTCCTCAGTCCCACCACATTGTCCTCCACATCTCCCTTGCTAAGATCTTCACTCGGGTCTCAGAAGTACCTTTATAAATGATCTCAGAGGCATTTGCAATCCAACTTGCTAAGCTCCTCACACCACCCCAAACCCTCAATCATTTCATACCAGCAACTACACTTTCATATTATTCTCTTTATGTATACATAGAGCAAATTACTTATTTGCAACCGGTCTCCCTCCACTGGAAACACCTGGTCTTGGCCCCTACTCTGAATAATAGATCATTTGAGGCACAGTCCAAGCTGCTATGTCCTCATTGCAGATGTGACCTATCCCCAAAACATCCTTGCACCTAAGCTTCACAAAGGCCAATGCCAGACATATTTCTGAGCAAAGCATCACAATACCACCATTGTGACATTATGACAGAACAGTGTTACACCAGCAGATTAAAGCACCCCAATTACCAATGCTTATTCATCTTGAACCATGGCAACATTTGACACTGTTACCCATAGCACCTTGAAAGATCGAAAGCATGGGAAAAGGCTTCTGACTCTTCCTCTGAATGTTTTTGTTAATTCCTTAGTAACGGGGACCATTGGAAACCTTCTTAGACTCAGTCATTGCTTCTTGCAGCACCTTCGAGGTGACCCTATAGCCCCTGTGCATTTTAAGTATGCTTGATCCTCCTACTGCATCTATTTGAGAGTTCTAGCATGTCCTTTCATCCCTATGCAGACCACACACAGCTTTACCTTAAGATTTCTAGCACCACAAGAACAATTTCCATCAATTTGCAGATTCTTTGACTGAATGGATAGAAGTAACTGCAGAGATAGTGGTTCCAAAATACCACCTGGGCTCTGCCCCATGCTCCTATACCCAACATTTCACTATTAAGCACCCCCCCTTTTCAATCACAATGTATCCTTCATCTAGTCAGTGAAGAACCTGGAGATATATATCACGTGTGTCTCTACAGATCATCACAAAAATGTGCCATGAATAAGGAGCCTTTATCCAGCTGTGAGAACTCAAGAAACACCTCTCATTCCTCTCTCCTAAACTCCACCTGCATTCCGTCAGCTTCACTACTAGCACTGTATGGCAAGATTCTTCTGTGAGTCTTCTGCAATTTCCTTTAGACTACAGCATGTCCAGAATGTGGTAGCTACTCCAATTGTAGGACTTTTTAAGCAAGCACCAATACCGAGAGAGCTATATACAGGCTCCAGATTAAAATCATATGCTTCATGGAAAAAATGGCTTTCTGACTCAGTCCCAGTCTCTATTCTTCTGCAACAACATCACCTACTCAGTTTATAAAAAAAGCAGACATTTGTGTCATGCTCCCTCAAAGGTCTACCCCATGCCCCCACACAATCTCCAAACATGTTGAGAGTTGAAATAGACTCTTGTCCGTCAAGGTCCCTCGACTGTAGGACCACCTTTCCATTCACAGAATGTCCCAACAAACCTTCATTTAGTTAAAAAGATCCTTAATGATGCCTCTTCTCTGTCACTCCTGGATGTGATGACACTCCTACCCAGACCGACATGTGATCACTGTCTTGAAAACTTGGATATAAGTTTCTTCTAGGTATAATGTTGGGCTGTGCACATTTTTGAAGAATGAATACATTTCCAATACCTCACTCCTGTCAAAGAGATCTGGTGGAAATAATACACCTCCATTAAACAAACCATCATAAGGGGTGAAACCAAGGTGAACGAATGCTCACATTCTTAGCAGAGTCCACAAAAGGGCATGGAGATTAGACCACCCTCTCACCCTCATATGGATTTCCTCTACACTCCTTATCAGTAGAGTAGCACGTCAATGGCAAGGTGGGGAATCTGGCTCTGCTCAGGCTGGACCTGATCTGGCACCATTCTACAGTCTCCAGCTGTTCCAGTGGACACCTAATGAGATTAGGTGATATACCCAGTGAATGGGCTGTGTACAATCAAAAGTAACATTACTGGCTTCACCACTGTGCTGGAGACACTTATCCCACAAAGAGTTCGTGGGTGATAGAATGGGAAAATGTGAGATTAGTGGTATAGGGTGTACCTGTCTGCCCTTATGTTTCTCAGTTTACCTTTTCAAGATCACTGTGCATGTATGCTCTTAAGTCAACAATTTGAATTTAGGTGTGGCCATATGTAATTCTGCATGAGGTTGTGTGTTTGAATACATACTTATGCTGTGTATATATGGAAGTCGATGGGTCCATCAATATATGCACATTAGTTAATGACCATGTGTGCATGACAACAAATATTGTTGGTGGTGTCTTTTGGCTTCTGTGAGTTAGTTATTGTGAACCACTGTTATATATTCATTTTGTATCAACTCGTCTTTCGCCTTCTGCTCGGTACCTGCCACCCTCAAAGAGCCATGGGGCTCCCCTCTGCTAAAAATAAAACACTTTAGACCCAGAATCCCCCACCAATTACTGGCCCATTACAACTGTCACTTTCCTCCTGAAAATCATCAACAGGGCTGCATACCTTCAAATCTAAGACTTCCTCGAATCTCGCCACATACAGAGCCCTGGGGAATTCAGCTTTCGTCCTAAACATGGAAATGAAACAGCCCTCCTGGACCTCAAGAATCAAGCCAACGATGCCATGGATGCTGGCAAACTCTCTCTCCTCGACCTCTCTGCCACCTTTGACCTAGTCAACCACCAAACCCTCTGAGACCACCTCATCTCTGCGGCACCTCTGGGAAAAACCTGTCCAAACTACAAGTACTACAAAACCATGCTCTCTGCTGCTCTAGACCTGATTAAGCACACCCATATATTGGAGGCAAGAAGATCTGCCCAATGGCAGCCTGTCCACGAAAGAATTACTTAAAAACAATTCTATCCATCACCCACCGATGCTTGTCCAACAACAAGCCTTCATACCTTAGGCACTTGTTCACCAGATCCCGCTGATCCACTCACAATCACTGCCTCGGTATACCGAGGTTCAAGCGCAAAAGAGCTGCCGGCTGAAGCTTCCCTGCCACCCTCTGGAACAATCTTCCCCGTCAACGGCATGAAGAGCCTTCCTTCCACTTGTTCCAGAAAAAAACCTAAAACTCACTTATTTAACTAACCTCTTTTTGCTCACCTGTTGACAAACTTTACTGCCATGACATGCTACCCAAAAGCATTGTTTGGTAACATCCCTAGATGTCCACAGGCTTTGTGCGCTACTATAAATGTCAAAATAAATAAAGAAAAATAAATATAGTTATGCATGCCCGTCTTTGTTTAATCGAGAATATGTTAGTTTACCCAACTGGCTTCCTGATTACCTGCTTCTTGTTTGTGTGTTTTTAGCATCGAGCTGGGTCTGTAGTAAATGTGATCAGGATTACATACATAGGGTATAGACAGCAAAGATCTGATAGACGTGGACAAGACAGATAGTCACCAGACAGGAACTGATGTGATAGGACATTGACCATTCATGGCTTGTTACTTTTTACAATAGAAAAGGTGATCTGGAAAAGTTACATTGCTGGCCCTGTAGTAAAGTAAACTCAATTCATTCAAGATGCCATTTTATGGAGACAGGTTGAGGGTTCAAGGGTATGCAGGTGGCTATAGATGAGCCATTTCGGTTAGTTGAAAGTGCTGATGCTGTAATGTATTTAAAAAGAAACTTGGTTTATCCGAAACATTTCTTGGCTACAGGTGAAAATATTTCAACATCTGTTTGCTCCATTTTATGGTTGTAGCTCGATCAATACAGCGAGGTGGGGGTGAAATATCGATATGCAGAGAAAGACGAGTTTGAGGACATTCTTATATCAATTTGATGCATACCAATGCATGCTGGAGTAATGTAGGAGATTAACAGCACTTTAGGATGGGCCTAGATGATATATATTGTAGGACTGCAAGAGTTTCTAATCAGGTTCCTGGATCACTGATCAATCTGAATACGGCCTTATAAAACATCAGAGAAGGTTGATATCACTTAAAATCATAAACTAAACTGCAATCAATCAAGATGTTCTGGAATCAAAATATGAATTGAAATTCAATTGGCAAAGGTAGTGGTGTATTGCGCAGCATGTCTGGTTCCATCACTGAGCAGCCATTAGCGTTCTAAACATTCATCATCCCCACCGCTTGGAACGTGAAATAATGCTACCTACACCTCTGATAAGATGACCTTGGCAATATCTAGATAGTAATGCCAATAGCCCATCATTTCCTTAGGCAATTCAAGTTCATAGATGACCTCAGGACAACTATGTTTATCTGTCTACATTAGCGGCATTTGGGATCATCAAAGCATGTCTACATCTGCTTCTTGTAGCCTCTGCATGTGTTATTGCCCAACTAACAAGTGATTATCACTTTCATAGAACTTATTTCATCGAGGATCATTGCAAGAATCAAAATAACAAAACTGTGCAGATCTTGTCATGGGTCCATGCAAGAGTAGGGTGATGACACTGACTATTCAGTGGTGTGATCTCAGTGAGGAGCACATGTTTTACAAGGTTAAGCACATTTCTGTAATTTGGGCAATTGCCCTCTTGGCACCAAAGCAAAGATTTTGTTACAGAGCAGCTCTTGAAATCCTCTTCTGGACCTTATTTTCGTTTTAGAGGATCAGTCAATCCAAAGTAAAACAACCATGACCATGATTCTTTTAATTCAACATTAGCATACTGTAAAATTTTGAATGGAACCAATCAACTCACTTCTCCCATTGAAGGAATCAAGAATGGGAGTTGAGAATCGCTATAGCGACAATGCTCATGAACATTTCTCTTTGGACCTCCTGGACATTGTGTGGATGAACAGAATTTGAGCCTAGCTACAGTCTTAATCTTATGGCTTAATATATGAACAATCTTCAAAAGGCTGAAGGCAATACTTGTTTGTCTCTGAATTGGTCACACCTTTCTTGCCATTCTTAGTTGTTTGCATATGTGAACCTAATGGATGAGACCCTAAGTGGACAACAGCACCTGGTACGGGTTCAAAATACTTTTTCCTTCTAAATGCTCTGAACATGAACCTAACAAAAACCAGGATAATGGTGTGCTTGAAAAGACCAAAGATAAAATGCAGGTAAAAGACCAATGCATGCCTCAAGAACATATTAAAAGGGAGGACTAACATGTCTATCTAGATACCAACTTTGATCATAATTTGAGAGTGTACTCTCTTAAATTATTTGTGATCAGACAGGCTCGATTCACAATCATGATAATGCATTGGTATAATGTTACTTAGCACATGGTTGCCTTTAAAGTCTGCCTCTCAGCCAATCAAAATGCTTGGAATGCAGTCTATAATCACTCATATAGACCACATTACAAGCTTTCTGATTTGAGCAGCAGCATAACAGGCAGTACAAAAACACCTGTTGTTAGCTGTTTAAAGGCAGAGAAGAGTTTATGCAGTGCATTTCCTCAATGTAAAAAACTGCAATTCAACACAAAATGTGTATCCTTTATTGGTACATATTCCATCTTCACTTAATCAACATCAAAGGTTACATGTGTCTGCAAATTATTTCCCAATAAAATACTTTTCTTTTTATTTACAGAACTCCATGTGCTAATAGACCTTTAGACCTCAATGGCATGTGGTGGGGAGTAGTAATTCGCATGTGGGGTAATGAAGCTTACCCAACCCAGCTTTTAGCCATTGAGTTTGACTGGAACAATAACTTGGGGGTTGGTCAATTTCCCGCGATGATGACCCCACCTTCGGGTCAATAAGTCTTAGTTATGGAGATCTATTATTGGGTCCTGTTCTTCATGCCAAAACGTGAAAGATAAATTCTGACTTTGAATTATGTTTCTGAGTTTTGGCTTCCTTTCTTTAATTTTAATTGGGATGAAGGTAAAGGGAGTTTATTTCATTGTTTCTTTTTTAAGAGTAATATTGTTACAATTGAACATTTAGACTTTTTACAACATTTCATTTTAAAACATAACATTAACAAATATACAAGTCAATAATGCAGTCGATATTACTTTTTGACTACAAATGATAAGAATACATTAATATCTTCCCCATAACACATTAGTAAGACAATATTGAGATCTCATAGCATATAACCCTGATCTATTATTAAGAGTTAGAGCATACCCTGTCTTCAGGTATAACCTCTTTTGAATATGCATCAAAAAATGAGCAAGAGCTAAATCTAAACGCTCTCGGCGACCGTTCATACAAATCCCAAATATCTCACAGGTTAAAATACAAGCATTGTGTGCATATTTGCAAGAATATTGTCGCCTATCTTCAGCTGAATCATCACTATTTATAATCAGATGTTTGATGTTTTCTAATATGTCTGTGTTGTTACACAGGCGACAGAATCTTGGTGATTTAATTATGCAGAGCCTCCAAAGTTTTAAGCATATTTAGCAAAAGTATAAGAATAATTGACTCTGTTTGGAAAAAAACATAAGATATTCATGTTTATTACCATAGCATATCGGGTGGGCCAGGCATTATCTTAACAATGCCAAATATGTATGCAATCCCAGCGTTTCACTTTCAGTTTATAGGTGTTTATGTTTTACTCTAACGTGTCCTCATCATATTTAAATTTCAACATATTAAAAATAATGTATTATTTTCTTTGAAGATACCATGATACCTTGGGTTCTCTTGTAGCATAGCCACTTTAAGAATGTATTTAATATCACCTTCTCCTGCAACCATTATATTTAGGAAACGTGTCCCCTTCCTAAATTTGATAATTGTGCTTAAGGATGGTGTAGGGAGAGGTGATTCTGAATTTCAATGGTGATGCCACATCTTAGCTAAGGCTCCACATTTCAACAAGGATAAAAGATTGATCCCAGTAGTGAGCAAGAGTGTGAGACTCATGTATGAGACTCAGACTGAATTTAGTATATGTCAGTTTTGTCGATGGACATCCACAATACTGACAAATGCTAAATTCAATGTCATCATCAATGTTCGATGTAATAGCCGTCTACGACATGGATTATTGCAGGAAATAATTTCTACTTGTATAACGTTATAGTGGAAATTAAAGCAAACCCTCCAATTGCTCTATCAATCCCTTGAAACTGGGCACCAAGTACAAACCCTTCATTGGGTCTTAATTTCAACAAATCTTTTATCGGACTTGAAAGAGAATACCTCGAGGCCCAAATATTAGTATTCTGTAGCTATTTCTAAAGAAGGCAGTTTATGACAGTGTTTCCTACTGGTAAAGCAATACACCCATATACAATGAATGAATTAAAAGTTAGCCGTACTCCACGCTCTGTTGGCAGGCATATTCTCTCGTTCCTCCCTTTCCCTTTTAAACCGCATGCATATTCAGGAATCCAATTAAGGGCCATTGAAATGAAATGGGTTTTCCACAAGCCTCTCTACTACCTACTTGTCGGTTTGATGGGTAGTCAGCTACAAGAAACCTGACTACCCTCCAAAAAGTATTACAATCCATTGAGCCTTGCTATGGTTTTGAAAAGCCAATCATATCAGAGGCACTTTCATTTTTTATTGCAGAATATTCTTGAAATGTTGCTTTGCCGAGCTAAGTATTCATGAAGTAGAAGGTATGTACACCTGTCTGCATCTTCAAATTAGATTATATTTGCAACCATTGGAACTAATTTACTAAGGGAATATTTTACCTTGCTTGAAGAGATACATCTATAGTGTGTGCCTCTGATAAAGAATGTTTGTCTGTAAAATGCCAAAACTGACCTGAGTGACTTCTTTAATGCACATAGCACAATTTGATTGGTAGTGAATTTATTTTTAAGAAGCTTTTATAATACTATTCTATCGAAAGAATCGGATGTGTTGATTGTTGCTGTTTCCTTCTTGCATTTGTTTGGCCGTATATT
Source organism: Ambystoma mexicanum (assembly GCF_040938575.1). NCBI lineage: Eukaryota > Metazoa > Chordata > Amphibia > Caudata > Ambystomatidae > Ambystoma > Ambystoma mexicanum. Next base: position 1,190,224,418 of record NC_090932.1, read on the forward strand.
GCATAACATATATTTGTATGTTTTTCTATTTAAACCTAACAAAGTGTTATTTTACTTCATATATTCTATCTCTCCCTGAGTTCTCATCAAACCTGACCAACTCCTTTTCCCGTACACCTCTAGCTCTGAAGCCTCCTTCCCTTTCCACTTTTGCCTCCAAAGCATAACGAAGAAGTCTGTGAATGGAGGCATTCGGCACTATAGCAGATAGCTACTAACATACATGTAAACTATACACATATTATAAACATGAGTAATTTGCACTGCAACATAAATGCCGCCCCCCCTGCTAAATTTTCATCATTTGCACAGCGGGGTGCAAAGGTGCAGGGCAAAACTCAGCGTACCTGCATTTTTACACTCCACCATGCAAAGTGAGTAAACGCTGCCTGGCATGCTCACATGCAGGCAGCATTTACTTTTAATTGTGAGCGCCGCTAGCCATGCTTGTCACGCTGGTGCATAAAGCTGGCAGATCCCGTAGGGATCTCCAGCACTTGTATTTGCATTAAAATCCATGCTGGTGCAAATGTTGGAACATTTGTATGGTGGAGAGGAAGGAGGGGCGGAAACACATGTTGCATTCTGTCCCTCCTCTGCGCCATACAAATAATTGAAAATGGGGAGTAACGTCAAAGAAGGGCATAAAATCCTTATAGAAAGGCTTTTATGCTTTTCATTAACGTCACACCCCCATTAAACATGAACTCGAGGTTGTTTTGAACCATTGTTTACTGGTCAGGATGTCCCGTTGGACGAATGCTTGTCAGGATCATGATTGAAGACAAGAGGGAGCTTCTGTAGGGCCTAGAGAGGGGGAAGCAGTAGAAACTAAATCCAAATGAGACAAATCTATGAAGATATAGGATCCTGAGTCCAATTCCTAATCAAACAAAAGAGTTCTGAGCATCTGCCTGGGACAGAACTCAACAAGTAATTCACAGTAACAGGAATGCTTCAAGTGCCCCACCACACTTATTTATATGAGACTATATGTATTATTTGCCTAACTATTTGCTGTGGATCTTGATTATTGCCATTGGTATTTCTCTTTGTCTTTGTTTTGTTTGACCACATTTCCCGTTGCGACTCCTCAGCGAAGGGTTGGTGGTCAGGAAGCTGATACCTGCACAAGAGCTGCAGTGTACCTTTCTTTCCCTAAAGGTGTCCAAACCTGCTGTTTATAGGATCTTGCCCCCCTTCTCCCAATATGGTACTTGCTGGCAGTAGTTTTATCCCCACGACTTGTGTCTTGAAAACAGCACTGCAAGCTTTTGAACTGTGCTGATGATCTTGCACATTCAACTCCAATCAGTATGTAGTGACCCCAGTGGTTACAGGTTTTGTAGACCCTCCTGGCCTTGCTCCTGCCACCTTCTGTCTACACACCTCAACATGTTTCTAAGGCTCAATTTTCCCCTCAGGCGAGCCTTCTTCACTGTTTGGACCAAATGGCTTGGTCACCTCTGATTCCATCTACTCCTAACTCTTGGCCTATCTGCCTTGGCCAAAACTGGTTAAAAAAGACCAACACTCTTTCTCCCACTCTTCTCAGTTTACTACAACTCTCTCAGAGTTTTGGGTCCATCTCCTCCAGATGTGTTTGTGCTTGCTTGCTACCTGGGGTCAGGTGAGGGGGATATTCGCATGAGGGAAATCAGCATGTGGCCTGAGCCCACATGCCAAATTTATAAAAGTTATGTTCACTATCTTGCTTTCAGGAGCCTCTGTCATGATGGCACTTTGTTTGCCCTTTTAGTTCCCTGATTTGCAGTAGGATTGCATCATTCTCACCTGTTGTCCTTGCGCTAAGAGGGGCCTCTATGTGCATGTGATTTCTGAAAATGTGACCTTTAGTTCTAGCTTGTGTCCATGCTCCATGTCAGGGCTTGCAGACCCATTCGCCATTGGAGCCATATGCAGCAACACTGTGTGGGGAAAATTACACGCAGACTGCACCAATTCACGGACCAGGTTTGAGGTCTTTTCCCTTTGTGACTTTCTCTCTCTTTTTACCAGAAAAATTTCTGGAATCAACTGTAAACACTTCTCCTTACTGTCCAACAGATGCAGCTCACCCCTGACCAATATGTGGATCCCTATAGGGGTGGAGTCTGCAACCTTTGGCTTTCCAGATGCTTTAGACTACCACTCCCATCAGACCTAGCCAGCATAGCCAATGGTGAGGATTTATTGGAGCGATTCATTTTAATTGTATTTGTATTGTTTAAAGCGTGGACCTAGCACGAGAGTTTGGGTATCCATGATTTGGTCTGACATCTTTTAACAGTAGTGCAGTACTCTGAGGTCTGTGCATCGGTATGTGCATCCATTGGAATTAGTCCTTGGTCAGGTGTTGTTGAAAGATCCATGTTTTGAGAGATTTGAAAAATTGGAGAATTGTGAGGGCATTCTGAGCCGACACCGGGATCGAGTTCCAGAGGGTGGGTGCATGACAAGAGAAGGATTGTTTACAGGTCTTCTCTTTGTGGACGAGTTACGATTAAAGCCGGTTGGTCAATTTGCTGTGCGAGGCACGTGTGCCACCAGATATATGGAGTCTAGCTGCCAGGTATGCTGCTGTGCTACTTGTGACTGCTTTGTAGATGATACAAAGTCATATTATACATGAAGTCTTGAACAGCATCCTTGCTTGGAGTGGAAGCCAGTGTAGTTTGCGTAGGATGGGGGTAATTCGGTCCGATTTTTGTGCTCCTGTAATAAGACATGCTACAGTGTGGTGGACTGTTTTTAGGGGAGTCAAGTGAGAAGCTGGGAGCCCTGTGAGGAGAGCATTTCCCCCATCAATGTGCAAGACCACTAAGGCCTGCACTATGGACGGGATGTCCTGCAGCGGGATAAAGTGTTTGATTTTTCGAAGGGTACAGGTTCTGAGCCAGGCTATGTGTTTCTGCAAGGACAGGCTGCTATTAATTGCGAACCCTAAGGAGTCTGAGAGTTGTGCATCAAATCCTTCTGGAGGCATTTATTGAGCCATTGTTGGACAAGTTGTTTTTTAGCGGGCGGACTGGTGAGGACGAATTCAGTCTTGGATGGGTTTAGTTTGAGGTAGGCAGTCAACATCCAGGACTGGATGATGGCTAGATAATTGCGGCGATGAATGATGTCCTGCTATTTACAACTGCACAACATCCATGTATTGGTGAATGGCTATATTGGGATCTTGAGGAGAGTGCCCAAAGGGTCCATGTAAAGGTTAAAAAGGATTGGTGAGAGGAGGCCTTGGGGGACTCTGCATGAGACCTGGAGTTCGGTTAGAACGCAACAAGTTCATTTGAACAGCCTGGTGTCTGCCTGAAAGGTAGGTGGTAAACCAATTCAGGACAGTGCCAGAGAATCCTATCCTGTCAGCAAGAAGGGAGCAAAGGGTGCAATGCAGATGTGGTGGTTACAGACCCCTGCTAGAGGGGGTAGAGGGTGTAGGGTTTTCTAGGGGAACCTCCATGTACTGCTTCCAGGAGTTGCTACCTTTAGCCCCCAGAATTCCCCACCCCTTGTAATTTGAACATCCAGGGATTTCAAAGAATAGGAACATAGCTATACGCTACAATTCTGAAAATGAGAATGTCATCACGAGAGAGATGTGGGCATTGGGGGGGAGCTAAAGCACTATTGTTTTGCTAAATAATTTTAATAAGTACTAATAATGGGAGTAGTCTGATTGTAAAGTTGGTTGCAGAAAGCAATTATTTCCTGTCTTCTTACTTTGGATCATCATCTTACTTTGGATCAACATTGGCTATAGTACATACCTGATCTTTTTTTCTTCTCCCAGCTGCATTCAATAAGACAGGAGTAGAGCCCAATTGGTCTAAAACCTGCTTCTTCAGTGAAATTTGTAAAAGCAATGGTTTTACTCTTTGCCATTGGGCTATTCCTAGATATCCCCTTTGTTGATTAATCAGGAAAGCCATAGAGCTGGGTAACTTTGTTATGACTCACCTTTCCAAGCAGATATGTGGCATTCACCATCGAAATTCATAATTGTTTATAACCATTGTTACCTGATGGTAGTGATCCTAAAATCTGACATGACACAGTTCCTGCACATGCAACATGAAAAGGCCAGGCCACTAATCCATGGGCTGCATCTGTTCCCTAAGACTAAGCCCAGACTTACACATGTGTGTGCTTCAAAGCCCAACATTTCAACAAGCTCTTAGGAGACTGAGTGGCAATTGGTGAATTAATAAGTTAAAGTGTCTGAAAAGAACAGCAACCCATACTGCATTCTTGGGTTTGCATTGTGTAAGCACTCCATTGACATTATCTTAAATTGTAACTCATTGAGATTGTGAGCTGCTTTGCATTGGTCATTTGATAAGGGTAGGCCTCGTGATTTGTTGGCTTAGAAAACACACAGGCACTAGAAGCTATACACAAAGTGCCTTTATGAGCCACCCATGCATAATGTTTAAATACCCTTATGCTTTATTTGTTTGTCGCTGCTGCCTAATAAGATATAGAGCCTCCTATTCATACTGTTTGCACTAGTGATTTGTCGTCAGTGGTTCTTTGTCTGTGGTTCCTTTTGCTTTCTGGTCCTTTTGTTTGAGGGGTCTGGAAAATAGGAATACCAAACGCTTATGTTAATGTTGTTCTAATGAATGGTCAAGTAGTGCTCCAGTTGTCTGAAGAAGTTGCCTGCAGTAGATAAACAACCACTATCTACATTTTACAGGATGCATATTTAACACAAAGGGGTCTGAAGGTCTTGTATTTCAGCTGAAACTATTATATCATCTGATACATCCGATTGCAATATGTGTGTCCCCCCCCCCTTAATGCTTTAGGTAAGCAATCTAAAGCTTTTAGGGGAACTTTAGGAACGCAGCTGTTAGTGTCATCATTCAGTATTCTTGGAGGTGACTAGAAATGGTGGTGCAACGTAAATGTTGGTGGGTACAAAATCCATCTCCTTTTCATTGCCCAAAGTCAAGTGTAAGTTCAAACTCTTTAGATTTGTTTACATTTTTCTGACCAAAACTAATTGAACATGGTCTAAGGGTCTCTTAATGGGGAAGTAGTTCGCGTAATTCATCCAACCCATGTTGCGATTCTCACAGATTTAGACCTACCCTTCGTTGGTCCTGAAACAGGATTAGTTTAACTTTTAAAATTCCAGTGGCACTTAAGAGCCTGGGCAATTATCTCCTGAGGTGATCAAGACTTCAAATATAGAGCTTTTTTTTGGACATATCTTTTTTTTACAATGCTATAGGTCAATCTGGAAAGGACCTCATTTTGTAGAAATGTGCACCCCCTGAATATACTATTTATTTTTCTCAAATATTTGGCAACTCCTGTTCCAGGCAAAAGCAGTTGAAATCTGCATACATTTGACATCTAGTGTCCTGTGCATTAACAGCCATTGGTCTGCCTTGCTTACTCTCAGTTGTTTTATTTTCATGGACTGGAAAGCATTTTAGTGTGTACTGGAGTTTCCATTTTACTGAATGAGAAATGGAGTCGATGCCCTTCTGTGGTTGTTTCCAGTCTGATTTGTTTTCCATATAGAGAGCACGTTAATAATTATTTTTAGGATTTTTCCTGTAGCTCATGTTATGCAGATATCCCCTGCCTTCAAGGAGTACCTGGCTTGTGAGAACAAGGAATCTTCACCAGCTCAATGTCTGACCTCTTATTTGGATTTTAACTGGATGTTTAAAAATACTTTAGATTGGGTCTTAAAAAGATGAAAGTAGTGTGTTGAAACAGGGATTTATTTTCATTCAAAATGTAGTGTTATCGATGAGATTAATATAATGTGACTACCTGCATTCCGTGTATCACATGTTGATCCAGCAGTCTCTCGTTCTCTTTCACTCTCTGCGTTCCCTTTCTCTTTCTGCCATGCCCTCTCTTTTTCTTTGTGGGTGGTAGTCACTTTGTCAGGGGTCAATTACTAGAGCCACACCAGCCGTTGCTGAAATCACGTGTCCAGAGGAAAGCACAGCTATCTTTAATAATGCTCTGTTTTTTAAAGGTTGAAAGTGTAATGAGAGTAGTAGCAACAGAGGTATCTCGTGAGCTGGGGGATCAGTCTGGTACTTGGAGACATATCTTTTTGCATGTTTCCTACAGGAATGCCACCATCACACTCAGGGCACCTTGTCTGATGGGGGAGGGGGGCAAGAGAGATGCGGTTATGCTCTGCAGGGGGGCTGGGGTTCTGGCAAAACTGGTATGGGACAGGAGGTCAGGATAATTTAATATTTATTTTAATAATTAGTGTTTGTGCATAATGTTATAAATGTGCAGGTTCTACAGCATTACCAACCCATCAGTGGCCAGCACTCAAAATTAAACATTGCCTTAGTGGTCACAGAAAAATCAGATAATTGGTTTTAAACTAAGCGTGATCCTTTTCAAAAGCAAAGGACTTTTTAAGTGACAAAATGCTGTGTAGTCTTTGAAAAATAAGTTATTAAAATAATCAATTGCACTAACATTGTTAAATGGTTCTTTTTCAAATGGTGCAATGATCATTTATAATGATCCCTTCCGAGACATGGTGTAGTCATATTAGGAGTTTTAGACATATCTTAAAGAGCAAAGCACATTTACAAAACTCAGATTAAACATATACATCCTTTTCTCATAGAACATTATTTGTCTAAGATGGGCGGTCTGGTACGCTCCTGTTGCGCTCTTCCAGGATCCCTCTATAAAAAAGATGATGGGCACCAATTGCATGATGATGTTTACTGGCTGCATTGAACAAAACCCAAGAGCATATCGAGGACGAAAAAATGACAACAGATATTTAGATTTTGGAAAATATCTGCGATAAAAGCGTTGCAAACCTGAATCACTAAGAAAAGAATGCACAATGGGCTTGGTGAACATTTTATTTTTGACAACATTTACCTTATCACTGAAGTGTTTGTAAACATAAACTACATATACTCATATAGACAGCCCCAGGATTTGAATGTGGCAATAAGCCTCGAGATTGCGGGCCATTACTGCCTAAGGTAATGCCCCAAGAGCCCATAGTTACAGGCCCTAAAATAGTCTGTTTTCTCTTTCCGTAGCAGCCATAGTAAACAAAGAGGAAGGGGAGAAGGGACTGCACGTAGCCCCCTCTCCCTGTCCATGGCGGCCATTGAAGTAAATTGATAAAAAAGTAAACAAAATAATGGCTGCCATGCAGCCATTCCGGAACAAAAATGTTGTTGGAGATGAGAGCGAGCTGCACGCGGTTATATGATCGAGATTACCATGCACTAAGGCTTGGAATCCAGCCAAACACAAGTACGTGTTTTTCTTTTTTTGCTGCGCCAGATACTAATGTGAGGATAAAATTACTACAGCATCTGTCCCTCCTTTACATCATTGGTGTCGCGTCCACTGGGATATGAGTTGAGTCACAGAATTTCAGAAGGAAAGGGCTTAGAGAAGTGTTAAGAAAAGGATGACAATATAATTAGAAATATCTCTGAAAAAATAGTACATATTTATTTCTGGGTGGATGTGGATAAGTAGAGGGGCCTGGGAGGCAACTTTAACATAACATGTTTGAAAAAGCTAAATGGCAATCCTACCAAACCAAACAATTTATTGATTTGTTAGATGTGATGTCGTACGTTTGACATCTAATATATTAAGAATTGCAATTTCTAACAGCAAAATTCTCTATTGTTTCCAGATGATATTTCCTTCCAAAGTTCAAGTGATGTCCAATTCTATCTGCTGGCGGGGGCTGCCTCAAAGATCATTGATCAATCAATTTAAATAATGTAATCTACTAAAATAAACATCATGTGTTACGATTACCACAAATTAACTGACCATTCTTGCTGGTGGTATATGCATAATGTGATGCTTTTGAAAATAATATTTGTTCTGACAAAAAGTACAAGCTGTGCCGGTAAGAGGCACAGCTATGGAAAATAGTGTGGGACAAACTGTACCTTGAGTGGTGGGATTCAAGCAGATCCGGGACTAAAGGAATGTGAGAGTTTTTAGCATTTCGTGTTATGGTTACGATAAACGGATGCGTGACGTGTGGTTGCAAAAAAGAGGAGATACAGGAATATATTGAATATTTGATTAGTAGTTCTAAGCATATTAACTGTAATATGTAGCAAGCAAAACATGGTAGAATAGCTAAATGTGTGCTTAAACATAATTTAATTTTTTGATTTTATATCAAGTATATTGTCAGCCAACTCTATAAATACAATACAGTATAAGTAGTGATCTGAAATCCACTACTGTGTAGCGAGAAGAGATCATCTGGACTGCGGACATTGTCAGCAAAAAAGAACACATTCCACACACATATTCTTACAAGTAGGAGGTATTTGGAGAAGGATATCACAAATGTGTGCTTGTCGGATAATGGGACCTTCTAACCCTAAAATTACGAAATATGAATCTAAAACAAGATATATATTGTCATACAACTGTAAAGGAACAGTAATAAATAAAGACTAAAACAATCTAAGAAAGGGTGGAGCCCTATTTTACTGTGTGGCAAACATTTATTGCCTGAATTTCGTTTTTATCCTAAAAATAGATTTTAGAGAATCTCCATCTGCTCTGGAGTTGTATGGATTGATTCCAGCAGATTCCTAAAGTTCACCCCGAGTGTGGAAACTGTGAAAAAAGTTTAAATACTAGAACAAGTCTGGATTTTGAAATTGGATTGGGCATAGTGCGTGCTGAGTATTCCGGTATTTGAAAAGTGGCTAGAGAGTTTGTGTGTTGGTCTCCTCACACTGTTCATTGTAGGGGGAGGAGCTTTAAACTTCAAAACACCATTCCCCAAAGCGGAGCGCAGCGAAGTGCGTACTGAGTGCTCTGGTGTTCCATGGCTCAGCGTTCCTATTACTAGCTGCTATTATTTTTCTTGCACCTATATCGAGGCATTTTGGGCTGATGGTTGCCTTGTGTGCTCTGTGGTGTGCACTGGAAGCCAGTGACCTCTGCTATGGATCCTGAACTTGCTCCTCCGACCCACTGGAGCTCAGTGAGTGAACCATAGCCCCAGAGTGATTAATGCTGCTTGTATTTTGTGTCACAGTAGTTGTTCATTCTAATTGCTGGAGAGTTTGGTTACTAAAGGGTATTTTTACCCTTTGAGACAAACTTTACTCTTTTTAGAATCCACACAAATTGTTTCTTGTGATTCTGTGAGCGAATTTACTTCGCATTTTGTACTGCACATCATTTGAACGTTTGTATTTGGACTCTCTGCACGTGTAACAACTAAAGCTGAGCTACTGTACTCATTGATAATGACTTCACGTACTGGATTGAGAAGTCAATCAGTATGTGCTGAGGATGAGATGAAAGGTTTACTGCCTCAAGAAGTGGAAATCGTTGCAGCCCTTATGCTTAATCTGGGTGATAATGGTTCGTGTTTTACGTGCCCCATGGACAATCAAAGTCTGTCTGAGCAGCCATCTGAATTTCGACCTACAAGGGGGGAAAAGGCTATAGTTAAATCTAACCGACTTTCTGCTCAATCTATAATTTCACCAATAGCTGGCCAAAAAATTACTGACTTTTTAATGAAATCGGTGGGCACCAATGCAGAGATCAGATTCATTGAACCTACTAGAGGGTTAGCCATGCTTGATCATTCCCAAATGGATGATGTGAATTACTTGACTATTATCGAACATGCAGACTCTGTTATGCTGGATATAGATGGTGGAGCCGTGGACAACTTCATACAGCAAACTTGTGATGTCTCTTATATAGGATCTCCGATGGACTTGACTAATTTGATAGAGCATGGATCTGGTTATCTTTCCCCAAGGGGGCTCATCAAGGCAGAAGAGGTTTCAGAGGAGGGTGTTATCCTGAGGGAAGTTGATCTAAAGAATACGACTGACCTCCCCTAGTGTGTCTGCCTTGAATATGTTTCTTAGGTATTTTGTAAACCTACAAAATAACATTTGGAGTGAGGATAAGGCACACACAATAATTTGAAGTACTATAAATGTTAACATTGAAGACATGTAATCTAATTTTTATGCCAATTGTTCGGGATTCTCAATATCCCAAATTAATTTCATTGAGTGCCCCCAATCTGTCCTCCAATAGGTTTTTCTTTTTTTTATAGGTCATTTATTATGCTCCTATGCCTTAAGGTGCAACAAGGCAAGGGGTGGGGGATGAAGGTGGAACGATCCTACTAAGCCTTTTACATTCAGATAGTGCAAGTGCACGCTATTTATAACATGCTTGGTTTTCAAGCACGGATTCTGGATTCGTACCTGTGTAGCTAAGCGTGGTCTTGCTTCCAAGACCTGCGCATTTCCACAGAGCTGTAGTTGAAATTGTTAATTTAACTATGCCTCATGTGGCCAGTAATGTTGGTGAGAATGCCACGGTGGCTGTTGAGTAGTTGAATGTGGTGGCTGTGCATATCGCTGTACAAGATGTTCATTCTACAGTGTGTGTAGGGGGTGAAGAGTTCCCCCGGATAATAATTTATAAGATCCTGTTAAAATAGACAAAAAAGTCTAAAGAACAAAAACAGGTTGAAAGAAGGAACACATCTTCCCGAAGGTTGTTGAGAAATCTTACTGTTACAGAGGCCATCTATAGGGCTCAAACTGTGAAAAAGCAACCCCCTTCTAATCTTGACTTCTGTATCAGAAGAAAGTATAAGCGTTCTAAGTTTTTTGAGTAAATTCTATCATCCAGGGAATCCACTGAACAATCGCCCAAGGGGGTCCCTCCTTCTCCAGATAATATAAGGGAATTTTGTTCCTTGACTTCCAGGGAAATGGGAAATGGTAAGGATAGAGAAATGTGCTCTCCCAATGAGGTCAAGAAGGGCAATGAGCCATATAGTCTTCTGAAATATGCCAGGAGTTTGTTGGGGGAAAATATTCCGGTTTGTTTGAATCATAGCAATGTGCTGTTAATGTTTTCTGAAATCCCAACTTTGAGTGTTTTATCCTCTGCGGCTATTGATAGAGTGGAGTTCCCAGACCGAAACAATACAGACTAATGCATTGTTTACTTTGGTTCTAGATTGGTAAGGGATTTGGTTTACTCTGAAAGAACTAAATGAAATAATATGGGCTTCTCAATAGATCCCTGAAGTGAACTGGGAACTGATGTTGGAGGTCCTATGGGAAGAAGTAATTTAAAAGTTTCGATGAAACCTGATGGATCTTGGTATAGAACACTGCATGAATCCCATGATACCCAATGAACGGGAGGGAGAGATGTGTCTGGTCTAACTTCTGACTTGTGGAAAGGGGACAATTGAAGAATACTGATTGACTTGTTTTTATGATGAATAGAAGTTGAGATCCTGGAATTCAAGAGGGTGTACTCATTTGAAAAGTAATACGGAAGAATTGCTATTAATTAGGGACTGTAAGTGTATTTTTTTATAAGAAACATGGCTAACTGTTCCACCTGTGTTAAATGGGGTTCCGTTCTTATTTCAATTAGCTAAAAATAATAAGGTGGCATGAAATGCAGGGTGTTTCATTATTTGTATAGCCTCTGGCCATGGGTTAGTAGCCGAAGAGATTTACAACTTGGTGTTGCTTCCCTGCTTCTATTAATCAACATTTATTGGCTCAGAGAGGTGGGTAAACTGCATGATTTCTTTTAAAGCTGTTCTTGATTGTATATTAACTTGGCTACCAAAGTCCCTTAACGGGCATGCAATTTTAGGAGGTGGTCTGAACTCTGTTCCATAGCGGACCATGAGGGTGATTTGTGGGACATTTCTTCAGATTAATAGTGATTTTAAAACACAAGCAGGAAGGAAATGACATCTTGCTATGGCGTATGCTGGGCTCCAATTAATAAATGTAAAGATGGACCGTGAGGAAGGCCCTCAGCCTATTTGGCATTGTGGCGAATGTACATTGACTTCAGATTATATATTTGTGGATAGCATCTTGTTAGATTGTTGTTCTATTTTCAGATTCTAAAAAACTCCTGGAGCGAGCATTGTATGCTAAAGGCAAATTTCAATATAATGACACAAGTATGAGCGGAAGGGGTCCTACTAATTTAAGGGTAACTGTAGCTAGCAATGCTATTCGCTGGTCGCCTTATCACATTGGGATTCTTAATGAAAATGCTAACAAGATAATGAAGTATAGTAGGTTGGAGTGAAAATTGGATGCTTTCAATATGGAGAATTCTGATACGTTTATGGGTATGTCAATGGATTCTGTGGTGAATAATCCAATAATTAAGTGTGGTAGTGGGGGTAAACATCATTTACATACCTATGATGGCCAATTAGCCGAAGCAAAAAGGACTATGAGGCGTGATGTAAGACAAAGTAGGTGCTCGAAGGACAAGTTGGAAATCCAGCAGTATAAATGCAAAAGGGTGAAAAAAAAGTATAGGAATTTCTGTACATTTATTAAAGCAATTATCATGCAGTGTGATGCGGCAGTTATGTTTCACACCATTCTTGCTAAGGACTTGAGAGGATTATGGGTATTGGTAAATGGGCATGATGCTTCATTGGCTACTAGTCAGTTAAATCCTGTCTATGAACCAGAAAGGGTATGTTTTTCGAAGATCTTTATGGGGGCAGTTATTTTGACCAGGCAACTCTAACTACGGGTGGGGGTGATGCCATGTTTCAAGGACAATTTCATATTGAAGTCGAAGCTGTACTGAATATTATTAATGTCTTGAGGGGCTCTGGTGCCAAATGGATTAACGAATAATACACTTAAGGCAGACCCAATTAATTGGCGTAATGCTCTGACTCTGCTGTTTAGATGTATTGTTATCCATGCAACCTTTCCTCAATCTTGGCAGCTAGCACACGTAGTTCCAATTTACGCACGGGGTGTTAGGTGTGAGCCTAAAAATCATCAACCAATTCCTCTGATTGATGCAGATTGTAAAGTGTTTTTTTTTTCTCTTATTTTGCATCAACTAGAGGAATGGGCAATAACAACAGGGATGTTAACTAAATGGCAAATAGGGTTCAGATAAGAGGATCGACAAATCTTGGTGGATTTGTTGTGGGAGCGATTCAAGAATTTACTAGGGCTTACCGATCCTGGTGTACGTATGTGGCATCAATTCATTTATCAGAAGCCTTTGATAAAGTAGACCGCAAAAGGTTGTGGTGGAAGTTAGATGTGTGGGGCTTGCCATAAGGTTTATTGAACCTTATTATGAGAAATGTGGTATTATGGTCCAGTTAAATAAGGAGGATGCCATGTCCACAAGGATGAAACCAGATCTGATTTCAGGCAGGGGTGTGTGTTTGCCCCTCTTCCTCTTTAACCTTTATGTGTCAGATATTAACGATTATCTGGACTCTTCAGCTTTTGTTTCACCCAAGCTGGGACATTTTAGAGTAATGTGGATCACCTATGCAGATGATTTTCTACTCTTTGATAACTCAAGGATAGGGTTACAGCGTATGCTAACCTGGTTTCCCAGAATGTTGAGGACAATAGCCTCTTAATCAACCCAGCAAAAACTAAAATCCTGGCATTTTCAAAGGGAAGAAAATGTAAACTCATTCTCAGTCTTCTTTGAAAATACTAGCCCTAGAATTAGCTCGAGTATGATTTAGTTGGGGTTGCATATTTCGGCTCATCCCACTTCTTTATTTGATTGACAAGTTATGACTCAAAAGGCACTGGCCCTAACACATTAATTGGACAGGATTGACCAAAAATAGGGTTGTTTCTCAATTAAGCCTATGATTAATTATTGTGAGGGGAAAGTGGTCCCTAAACTAATATATGGGGTGGAACTTTTTTTGAGTCCACTGTTAAATGACAGGACTTAATTTAAGCTTCCATATGACGGCAGGTTTTGAATATTCCAAACGCTGTCCCACTCCCAGCAATAAGGTTTGAGTTAAGCATGATTTCCCTGAGAGGGCATGTATGATGGAGATTGTTATCTTTGTACCGTAATTTTATTTCTCCAAATCCAGATTCCTTGCATGACGAAATGACATTTTATATGTATCTAGATTGCTTATGATTGGGGACTGCACATTTTGCTGTTAATGTGCAAAGGTCCTGTGAAAATATTTCAGGTGAACTGAATTTAGATTCAGTCATGGTCTGAACCATGACCCTAATAGAGTTAAACATGCTCTTTATGATAGATATTGGATTGAAACAACAGAACGTTTTCACAGGTATCCATCAATGAGTCATTTAGCTCATGAACCTAAAAGATGAGGGACGATTGTGATTTATTTCATTCAATTCCCCAGTCATTACTAAAGAGTAATTCTTTTAAGATTCTGGTGGAAGTTATTACTTAGTAAAGAGGTCCTCGTGAGAAGAGGAATGATTACTCAATGTGATGCAAAGTGTAGATTCTGTGATAACAATGATTTGGTGGAATATGTCAAACATCTGATTCTGTGCTGTAAAATGTTACATTTGCCCAGATTAATTCCTTGGAGAGAATGACTTCTATTGAATGGAACAGTATTGAAAGTTTTTGGTGGTGCTGCTTGTATAGTGAGACTATTACTGGTGGGATTGCTGTGGCTGCTTTTTTAAAAATCATTACAATTGACTGTGTCATTTTAATAATTTGATAGTAATTCATTTACCTATTTTTAGACTAATTTTCATGCTGTTGCCTTTGGATTTATTTTTACTATCATGACTAATTGAATCAGTGTGCTTTAGTCTTTTTCATTTTATGTTGATCGTATCTATATGTAATTTTTTATGGATAGTTTTAATCTGTTTTTTTAAAAAGGGTTTTTGTAAACCGTATACAAAAAAAAAGAAATTGGACGCACATTCAAATGGGCTGGGTGAAGGATATTTTGGAAACATACTGTGGAGAAATATCAGCATGTAGTAAACAATGCACAACACAATAATAGCAGTTATTGATTGTCTAAATGCAGCAACTATAATGTTCAATGTGTTTATTGTGATTGCAATCATCATGGGCATTCTTCTGAAAATAGTTTGCAGTCCAGTGAAATGGAGAACTAGCTGAACTATGGCTTGGAGAATTACTTTTCTGCTTGTGGAACTTGGTAAACATGTATGTGAATGAAATGGCAATTCAGTGAAGTCGATTGATAACTAAGAAACATGCCTTGTGTAACCACTATCTCCTCCCGTTTTTTGTTAAGTTCAATATCCATGAGTCTCAGAACTCAACTTTCTCAGGCACTCATTTCTTTTCCTCCTCCAATCATATGTCTATGGAATCAATATCTTCTTGATTAGCAGCTTTACAAATCAATACACTTAATAGAAACAATTCTCAAACCTAGGCGACAACTATAACAGGATCATGAGCAAGTCCAATCAGCTTCTTACGCCCCAAAATCCTGTAAAACTAAACAGACGCTTCTTTGAAGAAATGTAATTCTAGGACTCGAGCTCCCTAAAGCAAACAAAGGAAAATCTACTTTGAAAATGGTGAAAAGTATGAATAAGGGCCTCCCACAATTGATACAAGGGAGGTGAGATAAGTCATTGATGTACTATTTATACATTTTGAACTCGGACCATTTTAATTTCGTCTGATCCCTGTTCATGATATAGAAGTTAGACTTCGTCATATTCAACCCAATTGTCTCCACTTTTCTGCTTTGCTGATCCATACATTCCCAGTCTTACTTGCCCACTTTATTAGTAAGATCATTAATTAGGAACACTCCTCGGCATCCATAAAGATTATTTGGTATGCCCTATTTTTACAAAGGCTTTCTCTTGACCCAGCACATGCTGTAAAATACCACCTTACATCAACACAACCTCTTGCGACCAATTCAGGATTTCATCCTATCAAATGATATTCTGGACACTTCTCAATCTTGTTTCCACTCCAGGCAAGGATCTGAATCTGCTTTCTCTCTGTTAGTTACTCCACTGTGGAGGCTGGCGATTTTGGGTCACGGCATCCTGGTTTTCATTTTTTAACTCTCTGAGGCCTATGACATGGCTGACCAGGGGATTGACATGGTCGACCAGGGGATTGTGGTGACCTGATTTGCCACCTTTCCCTCTTCAATACTAAATGAATTTCTTCCTTTTTTGCAGATCCCAGAAGGTTACCATGTGATCCTTACTCTCTTCTGTAGCTGGTGCGTCTTGTAGCTTTCCCAAGACTTGCCCATCTCCCTTGTTCTATTTCACCCATATGCTTGACAGCTTATATTTTAAACCAGCAATTTAACATGGCCTACCAGTTATAAGCCAATGATAATCAATCATCAAGCATTGGCATCGTGCTGGGACTATGTCTAGAGGCCATACAAATGTGGGTGGAGAAGAATTGGGTTCCGTGGAACACAGGGAAACCGCATTTTCTCTTACTTGTCCCTCTCACTTGCTTCAGCTGCTCCCTCTCCTCACTAGTATTTCCATTTCTGGGGCTCCTTTCCAAGGTGTTGGAGTACTCATGGACTGGGGGCCTCATCACGACTTGGGCGTTACCGCTGGTGGCTCAGAGCTGGGGCGAAATCCGCCGAAGACTTGATTTGGCAGACCCTTAAATCCGGCGGTAATAGCGCGACCGCCAGATTTAAGGGTTACCGCCAAAGTCGTGATGAGGCCCTGTGTCTCTGAATCTCCAGAGCAATAATGTCAAAAAGGCTGCTTCTACCAAATGATATTACTTAGTCGCATCCTTCTATACCTTCCTGTGAAGGATAGGGCCATTGCTATGGGAGCACTTGTGAACTCCGATCTTGATTATTGCAAATCTTTATACCTGAGATCACTCATGTCTTGCATTTCAAGACTGAAAGTGATGAAGTAATGCAGCCTTTGGATTGGTTAGCAGCCTTTGGACGAGCTTCCATGTTCCGTCGGCCCTTAGATCTCTCCATTGGCTGGAAGTTAAAGGCAGGATCACAGTTGAGCCCCTATAATTGTGCACAAATGTGTTTAGGGCCTTGGCCTGGGATAACTGAGTTCCATGATCCTCTGCTTCTCCACCACTAAAGTAGTAAGCTTAGCCAAACTGGGATTGCTATTTGTTCCAAATTATCTCTGTTCTGCAAGAAAGGGGCATTATTTTGCTCTTTGAGGATCCAAACGGTGGAAATTACTTACAATGGGCCTCATTCCAACTATGCCGGTCCAGTAACAACGGTGCTGGTAAGCGTACCAGCACCGTTGTTACTGGACCAGCACAGTACGACTCTGCGGGCGGGTGCGACTCCACCCGCCAGGGTCAGACCTGGTGGGCGGAATGGCATCCACCCGCAGAGTTTCACAGAAGCACTAGCAGTCATTGCTTCCGTGGTCCCCATTCCCATTTGAGTCCTATGGGACTCAAAAGGAAATTGGGATATACAATAACTGGCGCCTGACTTCCCGGAATGCCGGGGTTGTGATCCCCCAGTGTTTCTGCCAAGCCAGGCACCGTTAAAATTTGTCCGGCGGCAACGTGCCAGTTTTACCAGTACGGTTACCGCCGGACTTGTGATGAGGCCCGATATCTCTCAGGTTGATTAGATATGTGTGACCCTGATGCAGTCATGACCAACACGGTCCAGTTCATGGTGCATGCTCTACAACTGGACTCTCTCACTCACCCACTTTATCTACTTTGCTGTATTATGTTGTGCAAATGAGGAATTGCACTAATGCTTTGGAGTTAAGGGCTAATTATTAGAAATCATTTCAAATTACATTAGCGAGAACTTTAAAAGTATAAACTAATGAACATGAGGGCATTATAAAAATGTGACTACTCATGATGCTTTGTAAAACCATTCATTAGACATGAGAGATGAAACGGCACTACTGAGCAATGGTTGAATAAATTACAGGCATCGCAACTGTGCCGCAAACCTGTTTTCCATAAGCTTCAGCGCTATTGAGCCGCTGCAGCCTTGAATGGCGAAGCATAAAACACTTATTACCATAACATATCCTTTTTACTTTAAACCTCTCTATGCCGCTCTATGATTTCACCTCCTCAGTCCTTTCATGTTTCATAACCAGTTGCCACAAATTGCGATGTGAGAGGCAGAGGCAAACGCAAGGAAAGGCCACTTTAGTTAGCACGCTTTTTTACATTACTCAGCCCTGCCCTCGCCAATGGTACCGTGTGATCTTAACGAAACCTGAAATAACGAAAACATTTTTGACAAACTTATAATACCTAAAAAATACCGTTTTTTTGTTTTTGCGTGTGTACCCCCTAAATCTCCTGTTTCCCTAAGTCTATAACCCCACACCAAACACCATCCGTTTTAATCACTTACCCCATCCCCCATATATTTTAAGTAAAAAAATCTGTGTTTTTCGGTGTTGTAGGTTCGTTAAATAAGTTATTCGTTATTTGAAATTCGTTAACATCGCTGGATGTAAAATGACCTGTTTGAGTATTGTATACCCTGTTCTAGATTAATACACGTCATCTGGCCGACTCACTGGCCTCGAGTCCCGAGTGCTGGATGGGCCGATGCTTACTCTCTTGTGTTTCTGTATAAGATAGTGCCACTTACACTTCTGATGGGAGGGGACCATAGCTTCACTTTCCGTCTCTATTCCCGTGGGATAATGAATTTGAAAAACTCAGGCTTGGGGTCTCTTGAGTAAATATATCTCTCCTCATGGATAACAGAGCACGTTCCGAAGGTACACACCAATGTACATCCCCTCATTTTTACCACCACCTCATCCTGCATCCTCAGGCCATGAATGAATGGTAGGGCCCTTGCATGAATGGTAGACCCCTTGATTCTGTAAAAATTCCTAGAACGGGTGTCGAATCGTCCTTCTTGAATCACTTCTAAAATGCATGTTGTAACTTTTCGAATTCCAAGTCAGCCCAGTGGGCAATCAGTGTCAAAATCGGAGAGTGTAAAAGCTCGGGAGATATTGCTAAAAAAGACCCACGAATCAGAGCTCAATCGAATCCTGATATATTGGTGGATAAAGCCACTTTGGCGAAATGGGCACCCATATTTCTTCACCCTGGTTGCAATCGGGTATAATCTTGTTATGACTTGGTTAGTTAGGGTGCCTTTATGGTAACTTGGCACAGCATACAATGGCAAGCATTTAATACCGTCTGACTCTTGGAATCCACAGAGTACTGCTGCTCTGATGGCTCCAGAAAGCTTGAGATTGTTAGCTCATGCACAGTGAAAAGGCCATTCATCTTCCACTGAGTCATTGACCACAATACATCATTGCCCTAAATCGGATTCCTCCTTGTAAACAAACGTTGGCAATCTTCAGACACTGCTATAGTGGAGACTAACTGGCGATGGCAACACCCGGAAAATGGAGTGTAAACCCAGGTATGTCATACCAGTGCCTGGCAAATATCTAATACCTATCCCATTAGCATTAGCAAAGCCAAAACTGTTGGCTTTGCTAATGCTTGCTTTTAACAGACTTCAGTGCAAGCAACAGATGTGAGGAGACACATATTGCTTACAAATCATGTGGCCAAAGGCACACTTGGTAAAGTCATTTACTACAGTAATTAAGCCATTACATCTCATAAGACTGCATATAGATAATACAGGCCGGCTCCATGCAGCACAAGGTTTGATGTTACTGCACGATAGAGCTAGCTCAAAGATACACCATGATGGTGTGTTTTGGTGTGGGAGGGAAGGTACTGCGGTTTAATGGCAGTGGGGATTAGCATAGCCATGGGTGTTCATTGGGTGTGTAAATAAACAAACCAAGCCCACGGCTGTGTGCCCCTCCTCATCCACCATTATCCCTTCTATGTATACTCCAATGCAATTGTTTCAGTTTATAGGTGCTGCTAAAGCAGCAACTAATAGGCAAAACTAAAAATAGTTTACAATCAAATAAATACATTTTTAATGGATTTGTATTACAGTTAGTTGAAACACTCCAGTAGGTCTAAATTGATTGGAAAATGGATATGTTGTTAAAGTCTGTGTTTGGAAAATGTTTGTTAATCTTGGCAAAGATTGTTTAGCCTAATGATTATTTTATTTCCATTTCAATGATCTGTGCAGGAATCAATTCTCAATTTCTATACAGGCAAATTAATGAAACCCCTGTTTCATTTGGGATCTGATGTTCATCTGTTTGTAAACATTTCTGATCTAACCACTAACGATTTTGTGAATTTAGCACCTTCTACAAATGTATAGTGACACCAGATTGCCTCTGAATTTCTCCTGAAGTAAGATATTTATCTAATTGTTTTCGTTCTCAGTCATAGAGTGGATTTTGTCTTTACATTGTACTGTAAGCAAACCGTTTTTTTCTGTCGTATGAGCCACGTTTTAGGTCCTTGTTCACCACATTTAGAACTTTGGTTAACTTTCCTTTGTTGAAGGGGACTAATAAGCTTGTAGTTGTCAGTTGAATAATATTCTTCATAGTACATTACCGTGAAAAGGCTCCAACATCCAGACTAAATCAGGATTAGTGTTGCTTCTCATTCGTATCTATGTTGTAGAAGTCTGTGAAGCTGCCATCTGGACTTCTTACAATACTTTGAGCAGGCACTATTGGTAAATGAAAGTTCCCACGCTGTTAGTCAGCCTTTATTGTTTGTAGTGCTCAAATTACATGTGTGAAGTTTGTTTTCTTTATTTATTTGTGTTGTTCCTGGATTTAAGCGGATATCTGCTTTGTTATTTGTCGCAAGCAAAGTTGGGAAGTTAATACCACACACCTATATTAACCAGAGAATCTGCTTATTTCAAGTCAAAAGTAAAGTGTATTGGCCTCATTATGAGTTTGGTGGTAATTTGGTGGTATAACTGTGAAATTACTGCCAAACTTGTTTACCGTTACCGCCATTCGGTCCCATGGAGTTACCATGAAAGTGATGGCAAGGCATTGTAAATACCCATTTTTGGAGCCCATAGAACTCAATAGGCATTTTGGCGGAATTACGTTATGCAGTAGTTCCACAGTGGTAAATCTGTCGATGTGTGTAGGTAAAGTGTATCAAATCCATTCTGCATTTTGCTGGATTTTAATCCTCCACTTTACCTCCAAATTTGGAATTTGGCTGTGCGGTAAAAGTGACAAAAAGTACCCATAAATGTAGTGGTTACAAAATTGACGCCATTGTTTAACCACACCGCCAAACTTGTAATGAGGCCCCATTCTGTTTTATCACTGATAATACATATGTAAGGCATATGGTGATGGATAAAGTATTTTAAGCAACAAAACAAACCATCTCTGCACTGATGAAAATGACCCCCAAATAAAAATAGAGAGATGTCACCGTTTAATTATTGCTTTGTCAATGTTTCCATATGAATAATTACACCAGGAAATGATGAACTCACAACTTGACCTAAAACCGAAATGGACAGCAGGTTTGCATGATCACGGTTGGCCATTCTTATTCTCACCCCCGCCAGTAGAAGTGGAGGCAGGGCAGACTCAATAGTGAAACACCTGGGAATCAGTACATTTACTGCCAATCTTTGCAAATCCTCAGCTCTTCCACTTGCAAACCCTGCAAGTTCAACCACACTTCCGTGGACTGGGTAGGTGGCATCCATCTGCCACTATTGGTATCTGTGAGGTTGCATGATCTCGCCCTTTTAGAGTGTGGCACACTCAGAGGGTTGGTGCTGCATGGCATAAGTCTATGCCACCAGTTCAACCCTGTGTGAAAACAATGTCCCTGTGATCTATTTGAACACACAAAGAAATACACATCTGTCAAAGTATCGACCAGACGGAAGGATCTGGTCTACTTTGCCAAGGAACCATATTCCTCTTCACACTTCACACAGGAACCTCCATCACCCTCTTCCCATTCACACAGAAATATAGATCCAGTCAAAGATAAACACTCTGCCATGAATCTGTTAAGCACATGCTTGCTTTGACGGCATCTATTGTACCTCCACCCATGCTCTCACTGTAGTTGCGGGCACCTACCTACACAAGTCACACAGGGAGGTTACTATTATCAGAACTGAAAGGGGGAGCTATGCTGGCACATTGGCAAGGGATGCCGGGGAGTGCATGTGTGTAGACACAATTCTGCCTGCTGTGACTTTATAGGATGATGATTCAGGATTCTAGGGCTTGCGATGGTGGCAAAGCAATCAAACTATGATGGCAATAGGTAGGAGTTGTCAAGGTTGTTTAACACATGGGCAAAGTAGCTCATCTATGGCCGCGCTATGCCAGCAGGACTTGGTCCTGCAGGGGTCTCCAACCTTTGGCTTGCAAGACGTTTTGGACTAGAACTCCCATGACCTCTAGCCAGGACGGATAATGGTGAGGTATCATGGGAGTTGTAGTCCACAATAACTGAAGAGCCACAGGTAGCAGAACCATGTGGTGTGGCTAATCTGCCCTTCACTGCCATATTGCAAATTTGTTTTGTGACATGCCTGAAAATACAAACTAAGCAATCATACAGTACTTACTATGTCCTTAATAGGGTTGGAGTTGCAGGTGCCGGGTGCTTGCGTAGGCAAGCAGACTGGCTGGTCTTGGACCATGCCACACTGCTCTTCGGCGACCTTTGAGGTGTGGTGGGGGCGTCGATGCTTCGATTTGTGGCTTTCCTTCCGAGACTTTGCACCATGCCTTGGGAAGAAAAACATGCCAACATTTAACTTCCGGGAATTATTTGGGAAAGTATGCTGCATATCTAAATACTTTTCACTGACACAACTGGGGTTAAATCATTTTTACAATATATTAAATTGCAACTCTGTAAAATCTGATGAATGTAAAAAGATGTCACAATCCAAGGCATTAAATTCCCGGGGACTTTTTGCACAAAACACACTTTAAACAAAAAACAGACATGCAAGAAAAGACTGTTACCATCATTGTGTGTGAGTCAGAGTGGTCTTTGTGTATTGCACAATCTCATCTTTGAATGGCCCAAAGCTGATCACTTTATCCTGGGCTAGCAAACCTCTGTAGATCTGAATCAATTATTTCATAGTGAATGTTGAAAAGCAGTGTCTCCAATACTGCACATGTTCTAATGCTGTTTACGAAACATCTCTACAAGCAGCTCTACACCTTATTGGAAGGATTCCATCATAAATGAGTTTAAGGGGGAATGCTCTGGACCAATAAATAAATACATAAATAAATAAACGGTACAGATAAAAAAGGAGTTGGGTGGCTTCCTTTTCAGGAATATTTTCCCAAAAGACTTATGTTTTCTTTCCCCTATGGTGTCTTTCCATGCCCACGTTCTTAGTGTTTTATTATTTTCTTCTCTTTTAACAGACGTTCGTATGGATTTAAACAATTAATTTAAACAATTAATTTCTGATAGGGTCTGGACAGTGCCTGTGGGCCAAAACTCAGGTCTATGAACCTTTTCACCATCCAAAGTGAGTGGCAGACTACCGTTGGACTAAGGCCAGTGGATGACCCTGACACAGGCTGGATAGAACAAAAGACTGGTCATAGACTCCGGATTTCATCTTGGGTGTGAAAGCCCTATGACCCTCGCGTGAGTGGGCGAAACCAGCACTGTGTCGAAACAGCTGCACGTGTACTGGAAGTGCTAGGGTCAAACTTCACTTTTGGAAATTGATTGTGAGGATAGACTTGCGTTCATATGAATACATCTTTTGCTTAAGGTCGAAGACAGAAATAGGGTGCCAGAGCGAGTTGGGCAGTATCCCGGGTGGGATACCGCCCAACTTTATTTGAGTTAGTGCCCACCCGTCCGGTGGTATTTCTGCCAGATCACGGTTTGGGCGTTGTTACTCCCCATGCCCCAGAATTTTTGGCGCAATTATCATGCAGTAATACCACCGGCAGCAATTGAGGCAAAAAATGTGCATCTTTCCGACGTGTTTACAAACACGCCAGATTCGAAATTGGGTGGACCTTTAACCGTAGCAGTAACACTGTTACCACCACATTTAAGGGCTATTGCCCAAATCACGATGAGGCCCCTAGTCTAAACCTCAATAGTTCTATGGTCATGTGGTGGGTGCTCCATAGAAGCATTGGATTTGCAGGGAGTCTTGACAGCAAATTAATAAATCACCCTTTGTTTTTACCATTACCAAGACTTCAAATCTGAGCCTGATTACTCTGAATTAAGAAATAGGTCTCTTCCACTTTAGCTCCCCTCCAGCATCCATTGTGGTGCTCCTTAGAGACTTCGGGCCTCATTATGAGTTTGTAGGCAGCCATGGTGCTGTTGGCACCATGGCTGCCTCCAAACCCGTGTCCGGGTCCGGGTAGTTGGAATGGGGACTTACCAGGTCATTCCAACCTTGGAGGACCTGGTAAATCCCCATTCTTAAAACCATTCCCCATTCCCATTCGAGCCCCCATAGGACTCAATGGGAATGGGGAACGAGCTAATAACAGGCCCGCAAATAGCGGATCCGTTATTAGCTCTCTGGTCTCTTAGCGGGTCTCTCTAAGGGCGGCTGGTAAAAAAAAACAGCGGGCCCTAATGGGACCCGCTAAGGGACCTCGGAATGCGGTGGAAGGGGGTTAACGGCACCAGCATCCTTACCGGTACCGTTGACCCCCTACCGACATACTCGTAATGAGGCCCTTCCTGTCTTACCTCATTAATGTCCTCTGCGATTGCTTTAAGTCATACCTAATTGCGCAACAGCGCAAATGTAGTTAACATTCAGATGGGTTCTAAGTGGCTACATTTGAATTAAGGGAAGATTACGATCATATTGCTTGAGTCTTAAAGTGCCTTGTATAAACTCACATTAACACCTGGGGCGGTGGGGAGCAACCAATTTATTTGCTTGGATCGGGGGCTGAAACCCACCGTCCAAGCCTTTATTCCAAGCAACCTCCTGGCTGCTTACCTTGCCCCCCCATCTTCCCCCACCAACCCGTCATGTTAAATTTGCTGTCCCTCCCACTCAGCTTTTTCCTTCAGCGGCATGGCGGCAGCCGACGCCGCTGTTGCTGTGGCCACTTCATCTCCCCCTTTTCCCATTGAAATGGAAGAGGGGCTCCGTATGGAGCTCTGCCTTTCTGATTCATGGTGGCAATCTTAAGAAAGTATTTTCTTTTAATGAACGGGACACAGCAAGGTGAAAATACATTGGTCTTAGCACTTGGGTTAACGCACTGGCAACCCGGGGTGCTAATAGCAATAACCATTAGTTCGGGCTACACTCAGGCCTTTAACTCGGGACCCGGGCTGTTACCACCCATTCCAGCCCGTGTAACGGGTGAATATTGCTTAAGTATACCAACCGCATCCTGATTTCATTGAAGTCAAACACCCTGGCCAAAATCATGTCTCAGAGCTTAGACATTTGCATGTGTCTTACCTCTCCTAACTTTGTGTGCTTTGTCATATCCTTTCTTTAGTTCCCAAAAATGAAATGATTACATTTTGCCATGGTCAACTCTGTGGGTCTCACTATAATTCTGGCAGTAATGATAAAAATAAAAGGCAGCCTGATACAGACTGTGACAATCGGAAGCAACAATGAATCATGGATTTGCAATCTGAAGAGGAAGGCTTCAGAAATAGAAATAAAAACATACCTTTATTGAATTTGTTACCCTCTGATCAAAGTCTATCATGCTCATTTTCTAAGTTGGACCACAGTTTGTGCTTTCCTTATTCTGTGGTCACCCCTCTCATTCCTCCATCCCACATTCCCCACCCTCTATTGTGCTATGATGAATGATATTTCAACATTTATGTCCCGCCCGCCATCTCCTCCTCTTCCATCTCGCTTGCCACTTCAGTTTTCCACATGAGGTGGTTATTTTTTTGCATTCCACACTGGGTAGTTTTACTTTCCCTATTATCTACCTTTTAATACCCCTATCACAGTAGCGTTACACTGATATTGCTTGATTAATAAAATATTATTTTATTTTTATTTTCTGGGCTCGCAGAGGTACTCCATTTCTTTTTTAGCCCTTAGTGTTTCTTTCATTTTTTCCTTGTTTACTTGGACACAGATTTTTGGGTCTTCTATTTCGTTCACCCTCCAGGCATTGCATCGTAGGGAGGAATTGACCATATATAACCCGTTTTACACGCAGATAGACAGATAGATTGCTACCTTGAGAAATCGCTATTGTGTGAAATGCATTAATTTCAATAAATCAATCACTGTCCTGATAAGGTGGAATACAGCTCCTTCCTTTCTTCTTCAGTGTTTCAAATGACACCTGTTTTTTACTGCGTACAAGTTTATAAGACATGAGGTAATTAACTCATAGTTATTCCGGTGAAAACTGCATGTGGGAAACACCATTTAATGTGAAGGGCTGCTCTAGGGCATCCCTTTATTTAAGGGGCAAAAGTATGCGGGGGTCAAGGAAACCCTCTTAAGTCTCAGATGCCCACATATTCACCCCGTCACACAACATTTATAGAAGTCTCATTACAAAACCTTCAGTGCATTATTGTACATGGTACAGTAGCGGTGTGATCCACTACTGTACCATACTCATTTACAGCTCTGAAACATGGATACAAATAGTTTATAGTGGTGCGGACTAAGATAAAGATACTGACACCTCCCGGCTAACGGGTCCGCAGGATTGCCCGTGCTCACCATGACAGCGAATTCTGTCTTCCTTCCTGACTTCATAGCACCCTGGATGAAGCAAACTTCATTTTGCTGAGGCTCTCCTCAGCATATGATGCATTGGTCCAAGGCACTTGAACAGATTCAAAGGGATTTTGGCAACAGCCCCAGTGTCGTTTCTACAGAGCCTCAACCAGAAATATGAACATTTGGTCATTCAAATAAAAACCCCAAGAAATAACCTGCAGTGTTCCTCAAGGTTCTTCTCTCTCTCTCTGTTACTTTTCAGCGTTCACATACTCCCACAGATGGTTAACATTGGAACTCTATAACATGCCCTTCTTGATGTCTGCCTCATGTGACACATGTGGAAGATGGTGTAGCACCCTGCTTCATCACCTTTATTAACGGATGCGAGAGAGAAGTCTGTGTCTAAGTACGGTTGAAACAGAGGTGCTGATACTTGTCACAGTGAATATTAACCAGTTTTCATGGCAATGTCCCTCGTCAATGGAAGATCCACCAAAACTAACATGCACAGCCAGCAACCTCTGGATCTCGTTTAATCCGGAACTACTTTCCATCTCAAAGCGGTGGCAAGGAACATAGATCTCAAAATCTGCACGTCTAGGGTAATGATCGACATGCTCAGTTTCTAGAGTAAGGTAGACCCTGTCCATTTACTGGTGGTATCTTTCATGGCGTATTGCAATGTCGTCTACATAGGCCTTCCCAGGAAGACCCTCACACAGGTCCAACTGTAGAAAAACCTTGCATCCAGATGAGCTCTGGGTCTTAAACAGGTGGACCACATCACATTGGACTCCAGCACTTTGAATGGGATCCCATGGAGTGTAGGGTGATCCTCTAGATGTTTTGACCTCCCGCGAGTTGTACTCGTCCCACAAATCAAGCTACACAAACTACCACAAGAAACCAACCCGTATCATGGGATCAGCTTTTGAAAGCTGCCTGCAGCCTGAAAAGCTATGGAGAAAGGACAGTGTTTTCTAACAGGATCTCTAACACTGTATGACAGGAGCTACAATCAATCCTTTTCTGCAAAACCGTTTCAGCCTGAGAGATACTATCCCTTGAAAGTGGTCAGCTTTCTGTCACCTAAGTAGAACAATGCAATGTACTGTAAATACCTTTGACTAACTAAACAGCCTCAAAAAACGAAATTGTCTCTGGGTGCTGCTCTTTAGTGTTAGTGAAGCTTTGATGTCTGTGCAACAGAATTAACTGTTTAATGGGCTGTTACACACTGACAGACTAACCTGATTACAAGCTCCCATTCCCACATAATGAGAATCCTACCTCCTGTTTTAACAGGTTTAATTTTCAGAATATTTAGAGAAATTCGTGTTTTCGAATGGAGCATCCTAGCGGTGATATGGTACTCTAAAAGCGCTGTCAGGTACCCAGGCATCTGACCAGACAGGCACTTGCAAACCAAATGAAGGCCTTTTTGTGATAGTCTTCCCTGGGTAGGGAGTTAAGGGAGTTTCCTCCTAGCCTCTGAAACAGACTCACACCAATTTGGCCTAGTAACGAGATGAATGGCAGCATTCTGAACTAAGTGTCATTGTTTAGAACAGTGGTCCACCTTTTATGCCTGTTTTCCTCTTGGCGCTCCGAACCAGAATGCACGTGACAGCTGACGAACATTCAAACCTATAACTAGGTAAACCTTTATGGGAACTAGTGTTGTGGCCTGGTCAATTATCACACGCAGGAGTGATGATGTAGTCACTATTATTTATTCTTCTCACACACATCTTACTTGTTTCTGGCTTCATGAATGCTTTCTCAACATCCTAAGCATACGTAAATGTGTGGAACAACTGAATTCACCAGTATGCGGAGTAGATTTTCAAGTCTATTTACTTCTATTCTGTAAGGAGAATGGAGTGCTGCCTCCTTCCTTCTGGCTCACAGCACTCGTAATGCCTTGAACGGGAAGCCCGCGCTCCAGTTCTCATGTCGGGATCTTGCGAGACTTCCCATGGGACTTCCTTGAGGTCCTTTACTATACACACCTCCTTTTGTTGCAAGACTTGAGTTACTCCATTACATAGTTGGTGTATCTCCCTGGTCTTCTTATTTCTCTCTGTGGTCGACTGCTCTCTGCCTTCTCTTCTTGCAGTGTCGCACTCTTTTCATTGGATCCCTCTTGTCTAACCTCACTTCTCTTGGGACTGACTTCCACTTGTGATGGTGTCCCTTCCTCCTGCTCCGCTTCCAGTTCTGTGTGTTCTCTGACTGCCGACCTCCCCTTGACTGAGCTCTCCTCTTTGTTTCTCTGCTCTTGTGTTGCAGGGCTGGTTGCCTCTCCTGTCTCTTTTTCATATAGTGTCACCCTCTCCAGGTTCCATTGCTTACCATCTTGTGTGCGTACGCGATTTATTTGTCCTTTGCTGCACCACTTTCACTGGTCTGCTGAACTTGGACCCAGTCCCTGGGTCTCTATGTAGCATTTATCAAATCCCCTCTTGAACTGCCCTTTGTTGGGGCTGTCTTCTATCATCATTACATCGTTTCATGTTCTCTTTGCTCTTCTTTACTCGCTGCACCACTTCTTCCATGTCTACTGTTTCGTCCTCTCTTATATTTGCTTACCATGGCGGAACTAGCATAGACCCTGCCCTGCGTCCTGTGAGGAGATGGAACAGTGATATATTAGTGACCCTATTGGGGGTAAGGTGATGGGCAGCCACTTCTAGCTTGACAGTGCTGAGTGGATCAAGACCCGCTGCTGTGACTAACTGCAGGGCCCCCTTGATGAACCTGTTGGTGTGTTCAACCAATCCATTTGCTTGTGGGTGATATACAGCTGCTTCAATCTGTTGTATATTGCTCTTCTTCATGAATCTTTCCATTTCTCTGGATACAAGTTGAACTCCATTGTCAGTGACCAGCTCTCTCAGCAACCCTTCTCTTTGAAAAATGTTCTTGAGAAACTGAATCACAATGGCCATGGTTATGTTGGATACAGACTCAACTTCTACCCATATGGATAAATAATCCACTAACACTATGCTATACATGCATTCATGTACCATTAATTCAAGCAGGCCTATGAAGTCCAACCCAGTATTTGACATACTCCTTCTGGCACTTCTGTTGGGTGTAGTGGCACTTGTCTTATTTTGAGAAGCTTGTTGCTATTTATACATTCATGACATCTCTCTGTCATTTTTCATATTTCAACATCCATTCCTGGCCACCAATATGATTCCCTCACTCTCCTTCTCGTCGTGTTGTTTCCTAGATGACCAGCGTGAACCCTGCATAGGATGGTCCTTCTCATTGTTACAGGTGCAATGACTTGGTCACCTCTCATGAGCATCCCTTCACATTTGAAGATTTCATCTGCTACTTTCCAATATGGGTGCAACCCTTCTGCAGTGGTCTTCTCATCGGGCCACCCTTTTCTAACCCATTCTGTGATTTTTGTTGTAGTGGCATCCTTGTCTGCTTCTTCTTTCCAGTGTCCTTCACTAATTATGTTGTGGCGCGGTTTATAATTACACGCAGGCATGAAGATGTAGTTACTATTATACTATTACTATTTATTCTTCTCACATAAACCTTACTTGCTACTGGCTTCATAAATGCTTTCTTAACATCATAAGCTTAAGTACATGTGTGGACCAACTGGTTTCACCTGTATGCTGAGTATATTGTCAAGTCTATTTACTTTTATTCTGTAAGGAGAGCGTAGTGCAGCCTCCTTCCTTCTGGCTCACTCTGCTCGTAATGCCTTGATTGGAAAGCCCGCACTCCAGGTCTCGCAAGACTTAAAACGGGACTTCCGTGAGGTCCTTTACTCTACAACTGGACTAATGCATCCTCCTCGTTGATCCTCAAGTTCGGTAACGATGTGCATTTGTTCCACGTCTTTGATGCCCATAAATAAACCCAAGGTTGAACGTGCAGTCTACAAATACAACAGATATGCTATGTGTTATGTGTTATGGTATAATGGGCCTAAGACAAATAAAAGCGTAATCACTAAATTGAAATTGTTTTCTTTGGAAAGCAGCTCAGTGATTCTCTGCCATCCACGACCAGTGTCAAGTTCACAGTATCTCTCAACCAGTTGCTCATGCACTCACGCTGTCACCTAAACAAGAATGTACTCACTAGTGTCCTCCTTTTTTTTTTATTTGATTGTTCGGGCCTTCATGCTTTCACTTACACATGCGCACATTCGCCTCTGCGCTGACTCAAACAAACCTGATCTTGTACGCTCATTTCCTCAATTATTCACTACCTCCATCTTGCACTCGCACGTGCACGAATTGAGACGGATTTACACAAAGAATATCAAACAATGGGACTTTCCCATGTTCAACATTTCTATAAATCGGGCCCATTGACTCGCTTCCTCTCTTTTCGAGCACACGCCACGTGGCGGCTGCCCCCGCTAAGCCCCCCCCCCCACCACCCCCGGCTCCGACACTGGTGTTTTGGTTGAATGAACATAGGTTTAAAGTGTCAACTGGTGATGCATGTATTTTGATGATGATAGTTATGTAAAAAGCAGAAAAGTGTTCATAAACTATTCACTGGGTTGAAGGGAGTTGTTTGACTCCTCCACTCGTCCGCAACTCCTGAGCAGAGGAAATGGGATGGGGACTAGCCCACTTGTACAGCACAATAGACAGGGGAGTAGCTGGGTTGTAGATGGGCAAAGTACCCCAATGTTCTAAGTGTATTGCAAGCCAATCAGAGGCTCTGTGACCCTACAGAGCCACGAGTCCTCATGCTGAGTAGTGTCTTTATCAGGTCCCGTAACTGTGACGTCACTCACACTACATTTATGACATACATTTGGCGGAATTCTGCACCTTTTATGCATGAGCGTCAGGTCCACAGCTCCAAATCCATTGTCATTTTTTGGCCATCTTCCTTCTTTTTCTGCAGTTGTTTCCTTGTATTCTATTTTATCCACTGTTCTGCCTTTCTCGCACTGTGCCCACTTTCCCAGTACTGTTTTCCTTACCTTCCTGGTTTTCTATCTCTTCACTCTCCTTTCTCACTTACATCTTCCGCACCCAGCGGTTGTCTTCTCAATGTGCCCTAGTTAAGTCTGTCTTTTGCTGCATTGTGTCTCTGTTCATCATCTTTCTCGACCTTCTGTATGTTTTGTTTTTTTATTACTTTTTGAAAACCTTTTTCATTTGCCCAGGCAGAGATTACTATGCAAACAACAGGCAGTATCTTTTTCTATCACTCATTGACTGACAGCAGATGCCAGATGCTCGAGGTGTGTAGAAGGTAAAACCACCTGTAACCATCTATTACTGCTGGCAGGTTATCGATGTGTTATTATAGCTGAGATGTGATGTCACAACTCGCTTCCAATACATGCAGTGCGATACCTCAGTGAGTTAATTGCTTGTGTTCAGCCTACAGCGCACAGGTTGGTATCGCGACAGGTCTGACATCCCTTTCCAGGTCGATAAATTGAGTACTTTGAAACATTGTGTAATAAGTGTTTTTTTATATCGTTATTTTTTTTTTTAATGTCACCTACTACTAGATCATTCAGTAGCAGGGGAATCTAGATTGAAGCACTGTGTGAAAGCCAGATGTTGTTATCATTGTAATGAAGTTTATCATGCCCCCATTTGTCCATATGCACATAGCACACAAGGCTGGGTACAGTGCAGAATAGTTAGTTACCTGCTGCCACAGCTAGAGGACCGGGAGACCGAGTGATCAGAGCGGGCGTGTCGGCGCCGGTGGCGATGCGACTTCCGGGCCCGGCCACGAGAGCTTAAAGAAAAGAAAGGAAGAACACACAGGATCAGTCCAGAAGGAAGCCACGCGTAAATGCATGGAAGAGTAGCAGGGCTAGAGTGAAATGTTGCCGCCTCCCCCCAACTGGAGGAAAAGCAGGCATGGGAAAACACTTCCATGAGTGTACGTGGCCCATTCAGAGAAAATACTTCCGCACACACAGCTCCAAGAGGCTGCCAAAATGGCAGATTTGGCAATACACGAGATCACTTTACATAACATTAAATGACATTACATTAAGTTACTTCAAGTTAAATAAAAGCTATTTGGAATTCCCGTACCACAAGCATTCAAATGGTAACATCCCACGGGCCGTATCCATCTCTTGCAATAAGAGCTCATTGCTCCACTAAATACTGACTTGTGGACCACTATATGAAGGCATTGTATCATGAAGTGTCAATTTTTTCATTATTTTGGGACAACTGAACTAGAATGTAACAATTAGTTTAGGACACTTTCAAGCGATTGTCTTTGAAGTGCAATGTACGTCTTATCAGAGGCGTAGCCAGGATTTTCTAACAAATGGGCCTTGAAGCTGAACCTTGTGATTTTTGTCAATAAAGTGCTTTACCATATGTGTTGATGTGTGTTATTGCATATGCTAGGAGACCTGTGCCATTGGCAGATATGGCCTGGCTGCCGGGGCTGGCCGCTGTTAGGTTTTTATCGGCCTCATTACGAGTTTGCCGGTCCAGTAGTAACGGCACCGGTAAGCTATCGGCACCGTTACTACCGGACCGGCAAACTACGAGTTCTGCTTGTGGATGCCTTTCCGCCAGCCAGGTCTGACCTGGCGGGCATACCGGCACCCGCGAGCAGAGCATGTCAGATGCACCGGGACCATTCATGAATGGTGCCGGTGCATCCAACATTTCCATCGGCTCAATGGGAATTGGGAGTAATTATTACCAGCACTCGGCAATGGGGATGTACCGGGTCCACCGGGGCTGGAATGCCCAAGTACATCCTCATTGCCGGGTGCCAGTAAAAAAATGACCCCAGCGGCAGCTGTGTTACCGCCAACGTCGTAATGAGGCCCTATGTCTGTCTTCCAATTAGGTTCCTTGTCACAACATTGCGATTGAACATTCGTTCTTATTTTGGTTCTCAATATCATGTTTGAGTGAGAATGTGCAACTGACCTCCGATGCAAGATTGCGTTCAAGTGCTTTTATAGGATTTAGGCTTGTTATAACATTATGCTCAATGCAGTTTAGCCATTCAAGATGTCTGACAAATCATTCTGGCCATTGAGCTCAACAGCCGAGCGTTTAATGTTCGTGTATACGTTTATGCTGACCTACTTCATTCAGGGTTAAAATGGCCACCACTTAATGCTGTTAGCGTTACAGTACTGGTACACTGCGGACTGGATCGGGCCACTTCATGTTCTGCAAAAGGCATTCAGAATTACGACTAGCCGCTTTAAGTAAGTCTGCCACGCTCGTACACCTTGAGCACAGTGAGCGCTTCTCACGCATACCAGTTGTTTTTTTTAACAGAGTTTGGCAGTACACTGATCGTTATTCTCTGTACTTCTTACAGGTGTTCCCCAATGCTTTTAAACACATTGGGCCTCATTACACGGATGGCGGTAAGGGTTTACCGGTACCAGTATTTTACCGGTACCGGTAAATCCTTACCGCCTTACTACGAGGTCCCTTTGCGAGTTGGGGAATTTAACGCCTGCTTGGTAAAAACCAACCCGCAATTGGACCAGGGAGCTAATTACGGTACCACAATTTGCGGTACCGTAATTAGCACCTTCCCCATTCCCATAGAGCCCAATGGGGCACAAATGGGTATGGGGAAGGGCAATGGTGGAAGGGGGAATTACCGCCCCGCCAACCTTGGAATAGGGCGGTAATTCCCCTTTCCACCAAGGCGGCACCAGTATTTTACCGGCATGAACCATGGCGCTAATAGCGCCATGGTTCACCGCCATCCGTGTAATGAGGCCCATTGATGGTTATCAAAGGATATGTTTAATCATGGTGTTTGAGTTTAAACCATATTAGTCCTTTATTTTAAAAAAGGAATTGAGGTTTTACATTAGGTTTCAGCCATTGATGTATTATCTGAAAATTGGTGTGGCTCGGAGTGCCAGGACAGTGATCTGCATTTATCCAATGGTCATTCAGCCACCATAAATGAAGCTTTTGGATCAAGCACGTGAGGCCCCAGTATGTGAATCCCTATTTCTTTCAATCTAACATTATTTTCGTGTGGATTAGTGGATGCCCAGTCATACAATTTTATAAATGTATTTTTTATTCATCTTGCAGAATCCACTATGCACTCTACATGTGAAAGAAAGTAACTTGCCCAGAGGAAGGCTTCACAGAAAAGTTACAAGCCCTCACAGCCGAAACTCGAGTTGGCCTAGCATCAATGGATTCCCTGGAAATGTTCAATTTCTTTTTATCAATTTTGGGATTCAGCTGCCCCATGGTTAAAGCTTCGTATGCTGTCGGGCTCTTTAAATATAAGGCCCATGGTTCTTGTATTTAATTAGTGCCTGGAATGTACATTCAGCATTCTTTTGTTCAGAGATATTTATTGCATTGTTTGCAAATTTCTATGTCTGTGTATAATGGATGTGTGGTGCAATTGGTCTTATTGCTATGCCTTTTTGTCACATGGGAGTTGTAGGTATTAATGTGATGTTATATTTCAAAATTGTTCTGATCAATGCACTGACACTTTGTGATGTAATTGTTTTGCAAATGTTAACATATTTATTAATTTGTTATGAAATAAATTGTTCAATACATTTACACATTTGTATGTATTTATGCTACCTACCAATCTATTTATCAGACACGTTTTGATAGCGTTTAGAATCAGATTTAGGATTTTTGTGTGCTTGTGCTTGATTCTCATTGATCCTTTATCTATAATTAAATATTGTGGATTGACCATAAGCATGTGTCTGTAAGTCAGTTGTCTGAAATCCATGGCTTTCCAGATTTTTACGACTTTAACTACCTTGACCCTTCATCCTTTACAATGATGGCTGGGGCTGTTGGGAATTGTAGTCCAAAACATCTAGAGGGCCAAATATTTCAGACCCCTGGCATAGGTCAGTGTGGGACTCTCCAGTTGTTTTTGAATTGTGACACACATGATTCCTCACCTTTGACTATGTTGGCTAGGGCGGGTCAAGGTTTTAGTCCAAAGCGTATGGAGAACCAAAGGTTGCAGATTACTGCCCTAAATCATCACACATGCCTTTTATTTAAAGTATGATGAGCTGCCAATGTGAGTCGGTGCAATGCATTCAGAGTCTTGGTGACATGATGCCTCTTATGCAGACACAATATTATACTTAGTTTCATTTAAGTGTTTTTTTTATAGTGGCCACACTAATTATAACAGCTTCAGGGTGCTTAGGATAAGGGCTAAAATGAAGAGAGAGATGGGCAAAAGATGGAGCAGTTAAATTGAGGCAAAGCCAAAGGATTTGCAAAATTGCATAGTTTGGGGTCTTTCAAATTACTTTATCTAGTTGCGAATGTGATGGTAGAATATTCTAAAGCGAGAAACACGCATTACACCACATAACTGAGTGATAATTCATAATCTTTCACTTTGATAAATTGCAAAAGTTTTTTTTTTTTTCAGTTACGGAAAGACAATCAACTCAAAGACCAATTTGTAGGATTCCATATCAGCAAAGTTTTACTGTTTAGTTTTCAATCAGTTTGCTGAAAATCAATCTTGAAAACGTTTTTGCTTTTTGCTTTTGTGAAGGCATGGGAAGGGCATTTGCCAAGCATTTCCATAATCCTGCTACCTGGCAATAAGAAGGCAACCGCTGAAAAATTTTATGATTTCCTGGGAATATGATAGCAGTGCCTGGCAAAGCCTATCTAATACCTACACACAAGCTAAAGCTGCTTGTTTTGTAATTGCTTATTTTTAACAGGAATTCAGTGCAAGGGACAGGTACAAATGCAATGACTGAAGGCTCACTTGCTTTATACATTTCATTTACACTAAAAGCACCTTTAGAGCTGCATTTATGCCATTAAATACTGGCAGACTGCTAAGAAATAACACTGGGAGACCAATGTTTTCTGTTACTACTTCAGTTAGCTAGCTCAAACAGATCTCAGGTGGATGTGTTTTGGACGGGGTGGGGGGCAGACAGTGGGCGAGAATTACCATAGGGATGAGCATGGCCATGAGCAGTCAATGGGTGGGTAAATAACCATACAATGCACAGAAGCTGTGCGTCTCTCCACAAATGTTTTCACCCTCCTAACTGTACTCCAATGCAACAGTTTCAGCTTATAGGTGGTGTTCAAGTGCTACCTAATAGTAAAAACTAAAAACCTATCTGCAGTGTTTTGTATCTGCACAGTAAATAAAAAGCTTCACTCAATTTTGTAAAACACGAAATCAACAAACAAATTAGTGTGTGGGCTTTCTTAGTCGAAAATAAGTGGAATGCACGAGTAAAGAGCTTTCCCTTAGTTTGTTGAAACTATCTGCAGACAAGTTTTTTATCTAGGTTTTTTCAGCAATGTAAATTGAAATCTCAAATGAATAGACTATTTACTTGCATTTCAATGTACTTTCTGTGACAAATCAACTTCCGGGTCACCAGTGAACCAGTGATGAATATCGGTTTCTAAACCATCAATCAACCCCACACCTCTAGTATACCAGAAGGGATCCAAACAGATTGGAATACAAGTGAATTATAAGACCTCCTTGTCCAATTTTGGTAACGTGGACGGAATGGCAGGCTTATCTCCGCAAGGTCGTGGATCGTTGGTTAATCGCAACACAGTGAAAATACAATTATTACCCAAGGATAAAAGGGACTGTCCAGTCAAGGTTTTATACAAATATCTACTTTATTATTACGACGGCAGACAGTTCTAGCACACTACAATTACAACCCACACTGTAAAGGAACACAGAGGACAGACAGTTTCACAAAGGAAAGGGATGTGCTCTGAAGACTGCAGGGGGGTAGTTGGTAAAGCAATCAGTCTTAGTATTCAAGGATATTTGGTTTCAACACCAAAGGGGCAAAGTGTTGTAAATGTCTCTAGGGGCCTTCAGAGAAGGACCCGGGGGGCAGAACCACAATGTACATGTTGCTGAAGAAGTTCTTTGTGCTTGACAGTGTCGACGCGGTTCCAGTGCACTTTGCAGCCTGTGAGACATAGTTAGTGGCGGAAGACAGCTGCTGGAACCAGGCGGCAGGCAGTTTGGCAAGCGAGGCTGGACAAATGTCTGCAGGCTGTCCGACGCGGAGGCTCAGGGTCAATAATCGTTGTCTCTGTGCTGGTTGGCAGATCTGAAATGCCGGGCAAGGCATCCCAGATGGCTCTGGTGACTGCGCTGTGACAACAATCAGCAGTGCAGCCGGATGCAGTTCTAGAAATCGACTGTCTCGAAATTGTCCTTAAATAGATGGATGCTTGATGATGCTTGTGTGGCACCCCTCATTGTTTTTTCGCAGGGCTCGTGTCCTTTCACAGAGGACAGCCCAAAGCTCAGGAGGGTGTGAGCAGGCAACGGCCTTGTCCTTTGTCCAGAGACTCTCCGGCACTTCCCGCCTAGGAAGCTTGCTGTCAGAACCTAGCAGGGTATGCTGTGTTCTAGCTGGTTACCAGTTCTGGAGCTGCTGGATGGGTCATCTGAGTCTCCATGTGTCCCCTGGGAGAGGTTTAGGGGAGGGATCTTGCTTCCCTCTTGGAACTCCTGAGCTTCCTTCACTGGTGGAAAATCTAAGGTAGACTGTACTTCAGCTCGGGTCCAAATGAGTCCTCCTTTTTACTCCTTGCAAAGTCTTCAGATGATCTGATCAGTGAGGGCGCAGCCCTCTTTTAAAGCCAAACCGGCCAAGGGATTGGTGTAGGCCAAGCCTAACTTAAGTGAGCCAATCCTGGGTCTCCACCAACAATCTTCAGTGATGCTTCAGGTCAGGATCAGAGCGCTTGGCAACAGACAGGAGAAGGATGACAACATATACTTCTAAGTCCCACCCATCTTCCTGTCTGCTGTACATCAAAGTGTCTCCATAATTAACTGAACCCTATGCAGTGCTTGATCACAACATGGGCCTTCTTTGAAGTAAGGGGTTGCAGGCAGAAATGTGTCTCCTACAATTCACAAACCTCCCTGCTCTGAAAGGAGTGGTTCCAGACAGGACATTTACTGCCCTTTCATACCAAGGAGTGGTGTAAGTACCAAGTTGACATATTGCATTACAAAGTGGTGTTGGCATCTGGTTTCCATTGTCACTTCCTGCACCCATGCCTTTCCTGAGGCCTGCTAATTAACATTCTTCAGTATTCGCCGCCACCAGCAAGGTTTGACAATGGAGATGCAAATCCATGGGGCCTTGAAATTCTATTCAGGCTGCCCACGGTCAAAGGCTTTTGATGTACCCATGGCTGTCAGGTGTCAACTATACATGAGAGGGGAGGGGAGCGCTGGTAAACTGTGTCCTCCCAGAGTACATGACTATTTTTCTGCAGTGCAGTGAGTATGGAAAATATTTGCCCCACATATTTTCGGAGGTTGATCTCCCATCATTCATTCTTTTAAACGAACAAAAAAAGTCCAGGTGAGCGAATTCTTCCGGTGCGAATGGTTGAATCCTTCACACATTCGCTGAAAGAAATACAAATGAATGTTTTGTCCCCATTTTCTTAGCAAGCTAAGCAAAAACCTCTTTTCACTTTTTTGCAAACCAATTCTTGCAGACTTCCCTTACCATAAGTATACTGATTCTTTTCCTGTTCATTTTTGCACAATTTTGTGAAGTTGTGCAGTGAGTTTTTTCAATCACACAAACTTCACAAAATTGACAGAATTCACAGTACATGCTTGTATCTCACGGGGAGGAGAAATAATTAGTTTTGTGATGTGTGTAAGGAAAACATACATTGCAAATATATTCATGCACTAGTCTATTTTCAGCATGGAGAACAACCTCTAGTTAATTCAGGAATGGTTTCAGAAGGGTTTCAGAAGGGCTGCTCATCAGTGTTAATTTTGGGGAACATTAGAGACTGAACAGCAGAGCGAAATTAATTCAATGCAATAATAAGCTTAATCTTATTTAATAGTTAGAGCTGATGGTTCACCCCTTTCATTGTTGCTTTTTAATGGGTGAGCTGGACCAAATGCAAGCCTGAGGAAAAGTTAGTGACTGCTGTGTTACATGCAAACAAGAACAGCATCCTGTAGTTAGCTCTCCTTAGTTGGTAAGTTAGCTAATGTTAATGTTAAAGGTATTTGTACCGCATCCTGTCATCACCGATGTGGTCCCAGGCGCTCTGGGAGATCTGAAAAGAAGAGTGTGAAGAAAGAGGGGATTGTGGTGAGTTAGTAGGGTATAGTAAGAATAGGAACGTGAGAGTTGTGATGTTCTGTTGGCAGCTTCAGTTCGTTTCTAAGTGGGCTAATGCATCTGTTAGAGGACTATGTGTCACTTGAAGGTCACAGATAGCAATCCCGGGAGGTCTATTGCCCCTATTCCTTCTCAGGTTGATAAAATGAGTGTGACTGTGTTAGATGGCAGTATTTCTGCTATTTGTCTAAAAAGTGTCAAGCTATCGTGGAGGAATGGATGCACACTACACTAATGCAGAGCTTTCAAGTTCCCCAATGCCATGCACCCCGTCCTATTTTTATCTTTGCATTCTGGGATTTGTAGTCATATTTGAAAAAAAAAACGACTAATCCCAGAATGCAAAGAATAACACGTGGTCTGGAGGTCCTTCTCATGCATAGCATGAAGAAAGTAGAGAGTTCTGTTAAATGCAAAAGTGTTATGTTGCAGGAAGTTTGCAATGGTTCTCTGAAAACAATATGGATTTAATCTTGCTGTGTTTAGACTAAATCAGTTACATCTGATCAATCTATCAACGGCTCACAGTTATTGCTGCAAGTGTTTGGCGTCATGCAACCGTTGTTACAATAGCGTTAAGTATTGTGCCATGTCCATGCCAGTGCTTACTGATGCATAGCACCCAGAGGAGATCTACCACCAGCGACAAATATGAATATATTATGATGGAGGAGAGCAGATATCCCTGGCGCATCGCAGAGTGTGGGTTTCCGCTCAGATTCTCCCTCCATGTTTCATTCAGTATAGCATTAACTGTTCAACATGCTCTAGCATTCCGTACAGCTTTGACTGTGCATCGTTCTCTGTGGCATTCAGTTCGCGATTAATTTGCGCAACAGTCTCTTGTATTCTGTGCAATATTTACTGTGCAGCATTCTCTTGCATTCTGTGCAACATTTATTGTGCAATATTCTCTTGCATTCAGTGCAGCATTGACTGTGCAACATTCTTGTGAACAACATGGGGAATTCTCTTGAAGATTCCTGTGGTGGATGAGTGAGGGGCACTGCGGTTCGCAACGGGTAGTATAGCTCAGTGGCAGGAAAGGGTAGAATAAACTTGATGGACCTTTCTCTTAGGACGATGACCACGTGCATAAGTGAAATTTGAGCATGATAGATTGATGACATTGATTGTTGTTATCTGCGGTGTCCGGACATTTCGTCGAAAAAAAAGGTCGACAGGACAAATGGTCGACACCATTTGGTCGAAAACCAAATGGTCGAATTTTTTATTTTATTTATATATATATTTTTTAGGTTTTCGTTTAGGGAAAATAAGGGTTTTTTAGAAAAAAAGGGGGTTGGGGACCCCCCCCCCCCCAAAAAAAAAAAAGTGAAAATACAAAAAAAAAAAAAAAATTCAACCATTTGGTTTTCGACCAAATGGTGTCGACCATTTTTCCTGTCGACCTTTTTTTTTCGACCAAATGTCTGGTAACCGTTATCTCCCACACTGAAAGGATGAGATGAAACTCTTCACTCACTGGGGCCTGCGAGGGACCGCAGTGACATGAATATCCTAGCAGTGGTTCAGAGTTACCCACACAACCTTCCTTACCTACCTACTCAGTACAACCCCTGCCAGAAACATAAATAATCTCTAAACACTTTTAGTATACTTATTTCTAACTGGAGTCCAAGTGGGACCTTAACAAATTCTTAGATTTTGTAATGCTGTTGACAGGTAATGATTGTCATTAAACCTTCTTCCTCAACTCGCATTTCGGCAAATCCAACATTCTGTGAGCCGTTTTTATTTCAATCTTTGTGGTAAATTAATTTTCTTTTTGCAATATTATTTACTTTTATAATGTTTGATGATTTTCCCTGTTGTAGCTTCTGAACAAATTCAATGAAACATCAAAATGAACATTTCTGATCCATGGCCAATAGATGCTGAGCTAGAGGTATGTGCCACTTTCTGATTGGTGATCCCTGCACTTTCCTAAATCTCTATTGTGGTTGCTGGTCACGTTGCGTACGATTCTATAAGGTTATCTGTGCCCTCTTGTATATTTCTTGAATGTCACTTGTTTGCCACCTGGCCTTGGTGGAAGAGCGTGAACAGTGTTCTGAGCATTACTCTGCCTGACCCATCAGCAATGGCAGCACATGCATCCCACTACCACAGCCATAGCCCCTCTCCCTGACGAACCCCAATGCCTGTTTGCATCTGTCACTCGCTCCTCTCCTCCTCCCTCATTTCTGCTCATCCTTTCTTCCACAGTTCTTCGCAGTGAAGGACCAGCCCACAGTAGACTTTGGAGATTTTCCAGTGGACCTCTGCACAATGGGACATTTGTGTGTGGGCATCCGGTTTTTTTTCTCCTCGTACTTTCTCTTCAGTCACCCCAGATCAATTTAACGTGCTGCAAAGCTTGTAGTGTGTTATTCCTCACTCTTAACAAACTTGTTATTTCCTTTTTTTGTTATGTTTAACTACTTTTTTAATCCTAATTTTTGGACAAATGTGCAGTGAAATACGATATTTGGATGCATTTTTTCAAATGTTCTTGGACCAAGAAACCCCCAAACTCAACTTAGAGGGATGGGGACCTTGGCTCCGTTTGCTTACATGGTGTAATATGGGGGCACTTTAGAAAAACATCAAGAGGTCCACTTTTGATTCCTAGTCCACGATCAGGTTCACCCTGGGCGGGGGCAAATTGTGCCACCTTTTTAAGCAAGCTTTGGTGGCTTTAGTGCATTAAGACCACTGCTACGGTAATGGATGCAGCGTAAATGTGGTTTAACATATTCTATAATATAACTTGGGCCACCTTCTTTGACTTCTTCCAATATACTGTATGCAGTTGTATTTTTCCTAAAGGATTCACTTAACATGTGTACCTTGCTGATCTGATTGAGCTACTCTACCTGCATTTCAGGTATGTCTCTTGCATGCTCTGGTCAGGATGCTCTTTAAGTGCCAGACAGACATATGGACGTCCAGGAATCTGCAGTACCTGGGAATAAGTGCACAACTATTGTGACAACTCCTCGTGCGATCAGCAGTGCATCTAATCAGTCAGCCATTAATACGTGCATTTCTGATGTCAAACCTAGTCATTAAACCCTTTAGAGCAACACCAGGATAATACAAATCTGAAAACATATACATAAGCAAAATAAACAATCTAGTACCTTAATAAAAACCTTTTTTTTAGAAATAAAAAGCATATTATCCTATGAAAAAGCTTGCAACAAATAATAGTAGCACAGATAATTAAATCAGTGTGCCAAATCATTGCAATGTTCACCACCATGGATTCCTTGAAACACAGAGCTGATTGGTCTTACGGTCCTCTAATGCCACAACCCCCAGATCCCCACCCAGGGTCGGGTCTGGAGTTCAAATAAGAATGCTACCTGCAATGGCTGAACTCCCTGCTGCTAAGAATCAGAATCATAGAGTTTGCCCTATCCTCTTTTCTGGCCGGGCATAAACAATAAGTGGTGTAGA
Organism: Ambystoma mexicanum; assembly: GCF_040938575.1. Lineage (NCBI taxonomy): Eukaryota > Metazoa > Chordata > Amphibia > Caudata > Ambystomatidae > Ambystoma > Ambystoma mexicanum. The sequence continues at coordinate 1,190,267,500 of NC_090932.1, forward strand.
GCAGGTTCAACATCCTTGAGACAAAAAAGAAATGACATTCTGAGCGATCCCTTCCTGACCAGCTGTCAACCACTGATTCGGAATAGAGAACATTTAATCTAAAACAACAAACAAGCACGTTCTCCCGCTAATGGACCAGAACAAAGATAGCTCAATATGCATCTGATGACTCCTGGCTGCAAGTTATATATTCAGTGGCAGCCTTCCGGCAGTTGTCCCTGTATGATAGGGACATCTGATCTCTTAGGTCATTTGTTTGTTTTTTTGCAGCAGTTTTTAATGGGGGGGCATGCCTCTCATACTTCTCTTGCATGCCTGCTGGGCGGCCCGCCCATTTTCTACCTACAAGTAGCATAGGAATCAATAAAAAAGTACATTAAACCCACCATCCTGAAAACAACTGCAAAAACGCAGCATGACGGGTATTTCAACAAATCCGATGAAGCAACTATGACCAAGTGGGCGTGCTCTGTGTCTGTAGTCCTTAGACTATACACAGTGGAGACCAATTACATGTGCCAGACTGTGTGATTATGATCTCTTTTTCTTCTGATCCCTCTCAAGCTTTACCCAACATCACCTCCCACCATTAAACCAGCAGTCTCTCACCTCTGTAACTCCATGTAACACCACATGACTGCAAGACTTGTCCTTGGCTTCAAGCCCACGGACTGTATCTCTCCAGCACTTAAATCCCTCCATTGGCTCCCTGTGTTTGCAAGGATCATATTCAAAACCCTTTGCATTGTCCACAAGGCCTTCTGGGGCCTGGGACCAAAAGACCTTCAACTCTCTCTTCCTAAATATCTTCCTTCTCAAGCTCTTTGCTCATCCACCTCCAACTCCCTCAGGGTCAGTCGCTTCTCCAAGCAACGAGTTGGTGGTAGATCTCTTTCTTCAGCTGGTGCCTCCCTCTGGAACAGCCTCCCTGCCTCTCTCAAACTTGAGGAGAACCATCTCCGGTTCCAGAAATACCTCAAAACCTTTATCTTTGCTTCTGCTTTTTCTCCTCCTCTCCTCTGCTGACCTCCTGGCTGTAACCGGAACTGCACTGGCTACGTGGACACCCTCTGATCTCGGGCCCAGGTCCCTCCCCCGCCAGCGTCACACACCTGCACTGTGCACCTGGCAAACCCCGCACTTGGGGACTGGTTCTGTATCCCGTTAGTCCACCACCAGCCTTTGACACCTGAAGTCTGCACTTATTGCCACATGTTGCCGTTACTTACTTACTGTTATCTATTCCCATCTACTGCACTGTCCCTGCCCCCTTCCCACGCAATTGCGCAATCTGAATGACACCTGGCCTAGTAGGATCGTTGTCCGTCCTCCCTTTGTTTCCCCTCCCTTGCCTCGTCGCGCCTTGAAACACTTGTGTATAGGTGCGTTATAAATGCCATATCATATCATCATATAATACCTGCTCTATCTTTCACTTGTTTATCTGCACTTAACATTGCACTGCATTTCTTGTTTCCTGATTTTTACAGCCTATGTCCTGCACTTTCTCCTCCTCCCCTCAGCACTTCTCCTCTTTCCTCTCCCGTACACTTGCATGATCTCAATGTCACTGAACATAGTAAGATCATTGTCTTGTCGCCCCCTGCTCCCCTACCCTGCCTCGTCGCACTTTGAAACACTTTTGTATGGGTGCGCTATAAATAAAATATCACATCATATCATGCATGTTTACTAATCGGAGCTGGCACATGCTGAGGCAGCAGAGGACAGAAGTAAGGGCCTCATCACGACTTGGGCGTTACCGCCAGCGGTATTAGCGCTGGCGGTATTAGCCCTACCGCAGAACTCCCCGGAGCTAATAGCGCCGGATCATGAGTTCGGCGGTAATGTTAATCCCCATTCCCCATTGAGCCCATTCGGGAATGCCCCATTCCCCATTGGGCTCAATGGGGAATTTTCGCGCTCTTACCGCCGGCGGATTTCCCGCCGGCAGTAATAGCGCAAATTTTCAGCGGATTTCCCCCCTGCTCAGAGCTGGGGCGAAATCCGCCGAAGCCCTGATTTGGCGGACCCTTAAATCTGGCGGTAATAGCGCGACCGCCGGATTTAAGGGTTACCGCCAAAGTCGTGAAGAGGCCCTTATTCCGATATCCAGTTTCTTATAAACATGTAAAACCTTTCCCTGCAGGGACGTGTTTCCCTACATGGAACGCGATATTAACTCGAGCAATCAATCGACATTATGGAGACAGCAAAGATAAATTAGCTAATGATTGCATAACAGAACTATACAAGCTAAGATAAAACTGCTATAACGATATGACACCAACAAAGAATAAATGTGACAAATAATAGCAGAACAAATATTAAAAGGTCAATATTGAGACATATCTCGGATCATGCTACCAAATGCAGAGTGTTGCATATCTAAATTCAGTGAGAAGACAATAACATGGAGACTTATATCGAACTCTCATAAAAATCACCAGTTGAGCAGCATAGTTAATTAAGGTATAAAGTGACATAAGACGTCCGCAATGAAGAGCTTTCAACAGGGACGTCATTTCAACAAAATGCCTGGGGTAGCGGAAGGACAGCACACGACCCTTGACCCCCTGATGACATCAGAGGAAGTGATGTCATTTGACCCCCCCACCCCGAATTGATATTGCGGGAATCGATGGAACACAACCTTTCACCTGCTGACAAAACAAGAATTGGCATCACATAGCATTGTACACTATGAAAAATATGGTTACGATATCAATATAATGTGATGTACATTTCATACAAGAATGGATCGCCATATGTATCGTTAAGATCTGTGTGTATAGGCCCATATTACCAAATTACTGTGAATGCAAGCAGAGGTCCATGACCAAATGATAATGATGTGTTATTATATAGCACTTATGCTTAAGCGCTTTATATAGAAAAAATATACACCCAATATCACCCAACCTAAGTAGGTATTCATTTATCGGATGAAAGGCGTTTAAGAACAGACTAAATCAGTGACTCACCCCCTGAAGTGTGCCTGAAATAAACCTTTAATGAGTCTAGCAATTATGGAATAGAATTCCCGAAATACACATTATTTGGTATTCCTAATCTTTCTTATTTAGTGACAGTGCTGAAAGTGTTAGACTTGTGGCACTCCTGTGCTTATTTTTCATCTTTTTTTGTAAGGGGCCTGAACAAGAAAGCCAGCCAATCCAGAAGTAAAGAGCCACATGGTGCTGGCCATCCTAGGAGGTTGCATTACAAAAAAAGAAAAAAAAAGTTTTATTTTTTTATTTCTTTTAGTGGTTGCAAGGGAGACCTCAGAGGTCGCAGTTGCAACCTCTGGCGACTTCTAAATGACGTCCCTGTCTTTCAAGTTGAAACACGTATAGGCGGACGGGTGTATTGTAAGAGGAAACGAGAACATAAAACAAGGAGTCAATGAATCGGGAATTAAAGACATTCTTTGTCTTGAAAGAGTATAGTTATTCAAATGGGATGAATGAAAAAATATATTGGTTTATGGATCAGGAACAAAACAAGATTAACAGAGCACGGTTTGAAGGATCCGGGGCATAAAATAGATTGGATTTAAATTCCTGTTTCCTTTTGGGTCTAGTGGGATTTGCATTCATGCCGAGCCAACGGCAAATGCTGTTGATGAAGGTCTGTTGGTTTCTCAGGACTTCCCGGATTTGAGAAAGCTATCGTGTCGGATCATCTAATTCAAAGTTTGGGGAGCACCCAACTTCACAATATTCCAGAGGCTGGTGCCCAGTAGTGGGGCATGTTCATAGACTCTTAGCAGGCGCTTGCCTGGTGGCATGAACCCACTCAAGATGAGGGAAAAGCATTATATTGAATCAGGATGACTGCAAGGGCTGCTTCTCTGTTTTCTGTGTGAATGTTTGTTTGTTTGTTTGTTTGTTTGTTTGTTTGTTTATTTGGTATTGCGAGCCAAACCCTTGGGTAGCCGGGCACAGTAGGTCAAGACAACTTAAGCTTAGTTACTGAATGTGTACAAAGAAGCATATATATATATATAGAAAACAGATGGAAAATAGTTGCTTCCAGGTCGGTTACAGTGGCATGGTACATAAAACGCATTACCAATGTATGTAATGGAGCACGGTTCACAAAACAGGGGGCACGGATGCAGGAAGGGGGAGTAAAAGGTCAGATGGAAGGAGAACATGGAGTCGCCTTTTCTATTTGTTTGTACACAAAGAGCAAATTTCTACTTCTAGAGCATTGCTTACATTTCAACTTTTCCTGGGAATGCGTTGGGGTGCAGCATGTTATGGGACATAGGATGGAGCGGGAGGTCGATCCCATGAGCGGGTAGCCATTGTTAATACAGTGCTAGAAAGCCTGGCTACATTATTTTGTAATCTTTCAGTTCAGGTGGTAGTGGATCAACTACAGGTATTCGTGCTAATGAGAAGCAACCTGCGTCTTTGTGATTAAAGAAAAACACTACTGCATCTTCTTAAAAGAGAAGATGGGATCGACCACATTTGTGACAAGAAATGTGTTGTCCTTCATGAGTGCGTGGAAAATGCTGTTTGTTAGGTGGGTGCTTTAAATCCTTTTTTCTGCTAGAACTCTGAGAAAAGGTGAATGCTTGCCCCCATCCTTTTGAGTTCAGGACAGAAGATGCTTTTACATGCAGCTTGGAGAGAGAGGTTTGGCAGTAGACATTTACCTTATGGCATTTCTATTTATGAGACTGGAGAGTGTTGGTTAATTCCATCCTGTTTGCTATTTTCATGGCAGTCAATACTCACACCATTTGTGCTGGCTCAAGTGTGATCTCCTCTGGCACAGCCGTATGGTTGGTCAGCATGCTCACTTTAAGAATTCTCAAAGCACACTTGCTACAAGAGGGGCCACTATTACGTACCCCGTACTTGTGAGACGTAGTAATATTCATTAAAAAAAGCATTGAAAAAGTCATACCAGAACATGTGGGAGACTCCTGAGTGGGCACTGACATACTAAATGCTTCAAGGTCCGTGGCGGTGGATGAATGTTTTTAATTGGCGGGCATTAATATTTCCCACAAATTAGTGAGAACAACCGAGCATAATGAGAGAGCCATGAGTAATGGGAGAAGATTCATGGCGATTCCCCCGCAAATGTTTTCAGACTATTTGAAATGGTATGATATACGATATGATATGACCTTTATAATGCGCCTATACACAAGTGTGTCAAGGTGCAACGAGGCAAGGGAGGGGAAGCACAGGGAAGACAGAGACAGCAATCCTACTAGGCCAGGTGACATTGAGATTGCGCAAGTGCAGGAGAAAAGGGAAGGGGAAAAGTGCAGGGGAAAGAGGAGGGGTTAGTGCAGTACATAGGATAACAGTAAAATAAATAGAAACCATAAATAATAAATAAAAGTGCGGCCGGCTGATGGCAGTGCACGTGTAAGTGCAGACATCAGGTGTCAAGTGCTGGTAGGGGCTGTAGGGATACAGAAACAGTCCCCGAGTGCAAGGATTGCCAGGGGAGCAGTGCTGGTGTGCAACTGACGGGGAGGGGACCTCGGCCCAAGATCAAAGGGTAGCCAGGTGACCAGTTTCAGATTCAGCCGTGAGATCAGCAGGAGAGAGGAGGAGAGAAAACAGAAGCAAAGAGGAAGGTCTTGAGGTGCTTCCAGAACCGGAGATGGTTCTCCTCAAGTTTCAGAGAGGTAGGGAGGCTGTTCCAGAGGGAAGCCCCAGCCGAAGAAAGAGATCTACCACCAACTCGCTGCTTGGAGAAGCAAGAGGGAGTTGGAGGCAGATGAGCGAAGAGCTCGAGAAGGAAGATATTTATGAAGAGAGAGTTGAAGGTATTGAGGCCTCAGGCCCCAGAAGACCTTGTGGACAATGCTCAATTTTTGAGAAACGTGGGAGAATGATAATAACTGTCGGAATGGGAAAGGAAAATTCCTGACCTAGGAATCATACACTCAAAGAAATGAAGAGAAGGACCTTTACACACCGCCGTGTCTGTATTAATTGGGTGGCAAATATAACACAGATCTTCAAATTAATATATTTTTTTTTACTTACCAGCATTGCCTCCTGAACTATCCAGAACAATTACTCAGTGGATTGCCATAAATTGAACCCCATTTATAGCTGAAGTGGACTCAAAAGCCGGCCCAAACATAACCCACCAGCATGTTGACTAATCAACATCATTGTTTCAGATACACCATGTAATCCTTCTACAAGGCACACTTAGTACAACGGCACACATTTTAACATGACATTTAATGAATGAAGGGTGCATTAAGTCTTTTCTCTGAATCCAAATTAAATTTGCTGCATATTTATTTTAGAAACGAATTTAGCTCCATTTTATTTCACATAGGAAAGACATGTGCAGAGCTCTCAAAATGGTCTCGGGAGGATAGCTCAGAGGCAACGTGCTCGCCTTGGATGCAAGACAACGCAGAGCTACACAGGTTCTATCCCTGGGTCCGCGCTTAGAAACCTCTGGGTATTAAGCACGTTATAAATAACCAATTACAATTACATCCCATCAGGTGCAGGTATCCCATCCATCCGTGCTTTGAAACACTTGTGTATAGGTGCACTATAAATACAACATCATATCATTCATGCTTCTCTACCTGCATCCCGAGAGAGCCATAAGTAAAATATTACAAGGCCTGCAATACAAAGCAAACCCCAGACATGGAGCAATTTGAGAACTCTGCACGTCCACAGTACCCTCTGAAAGTAAGCGGCTAGAGCTAGAAGTGTTTCAATTTTTACAACACCCTTATTCCCGCGTGATGAAAAATAGCCAACTCCATCTTCATTGGTATAGATTATAAACAAACAAACACATTCCCTTCCATGCACACCACTGTGCATGCCACCCTGCTGAGAAGCAATGCCAGAGTAAAACACATCTTCCACACCTCTTGCTGTACTGCCACTGCATGAGGCAATGGATGAATGATCATGTGCAGCAATGCAGCCCTACACTGGCAGACGCCAGCCGGGAAAGCTTTGATGCCACTGTGCAGCTGCCTCTGTTAAATGGTCCAATCTACCTATTCCGGACCCTTTCCCCACCTTATAGGTATATATTCTCTAAGGGAAACATTGACTATGTATATATTGGTTGAATTTCGAAAGTACACACTACATAGTCAGTGCTGGAAATGGAGAAAGAAATGTACTGGGAACTGTCACCTCTTTGGAGAGGCGGGGCTGTGGGGAGAAGGGGCCTGGCCAAGGCTCCCACCTAGGTTGCGCAACAAAATATCTCTTCATAGAGCCCACTCCTCTTAATTTGCATAAAAGCAAAGAGCATTATGGGAGCATCATAATGTCCACACTTTTAAATGTTAAACATGTGTTGTAGTCATTCACTAAAAACACATTTTAGTGAATAATGGACTCTTCTGTTTTGATGGGTCACAATATTCACCCTAATAAAAAGATGTCTGCAAATTGCAGGACGTATATATATATATCTATATATATATATCTATTGGGTTGGACATCTACCTTACTGTACAACGCCCATCACTGCGAAGACCCTGTGAGACCAACCCTACTGTGACAAGACCACACAGACCAAGAAGAATATGAACCCACGATTACACACTCAACCCGAGAAGATGGAGTGATGAGGCTCACGCCTCTGTATCCAAAAATCACTGCTGACGGATAAAAATCTATCAGCAAGAAGAAGAACAAGTGCGTGCCTTACTGTTTGTGAGCCTAGCAGTTTCTGTATGCAGTGCTGAGTGTTCTGAAAACTAGTGTGTAGAGCAGGTGCGGGTTACTCGTGCAGTAAGTACCACAATGCAGCCTGTGGAGCTCTATGGTGGATTTATGTGCAAGCGCGAGCAACCTGCACTTTGAACCTCTGGGTCTAGGGGACGGAGCTCCAACGAGACGTTTTTTGCCGGAGTGCTGCTGCGTCTTGTACCGGCACATTCCCTGTACTGTGCATAGTAAGATAGACAACTTTCAACCTAAACTGAAAATAGAAGCAGAGTCCTTGCTGTTTTGTTACCACAGTGTCCCCCTAATGTAGCAAGACAACAACTATGACAAATGTGGGATACTGCTGAGGACAGACACAGAGCCTCATATGGATGATAGACATAACGGGCCTTAATCATGTGTCCAGCGACTGGAGTGACTCAGTAACAGGATCTGGAATGCTGCAGACTTCATTCACACTGGTGCAATGAACCACAGTACACGAGAAATAGTGGCATACTCATTCATTCGGGGATTACATGTAAAGAAACAACTTACTGCTTTCTGTGCTTTCTGTCTTCTTTGCTTTTACTCTTTGGGCTCGAGGAACTAGAGAGAAGAAGGATGATCTTATTAAACATTGTCACAACCAATAAGTGACACCTTAATCCCATCAATAACACACACACTTCCAAGTGCATGCCCTGTTTTGTTCCTCACACATTCTGAGCTTTATTTGGAAAGTCACTGCCAGGGTCGGACTGGGGCATAGAATTGTCTTGGGCACCAATGAAAAAGTGGCCCAAGTTGCAAATGGCAATTCATTCCTTTTGTGACAGACTGCTTTAGTAGTACCCAAGGGGGAAGCTTTTGATAAAATATTATGCAAATTGTGCATTTTAAAGAATATTTATTCAGTAACACTAGTCAAAACTACTAGCCACGTAACTCATCAAACTGGCCCACTTTGACCCAAAAAAACTGGCCCACACTAGCATGTTGCATTTTTGGTTGAAGGCACTGCCATATTGCCGGATAGGCCAGGCCAGTGCAAGCCTGGTCATTGACACGTGTAGCATTGTTATCGAGTCCTCATTTTTGTATTGGCATGTTAAGGCCAGAGTCAAATAGCTGACTGGTAGCCTTGCAGATTCCCCTAAAGGTGTGAAGTTCCCTTGGCCGAGATTACGGAAAATATTTTTATTAATAAGATTGAATCCGTTACCCAGTATGGCAACTATTGGCTCGAGATTAGCTTTGCAAGAAAGCACTAGAAACTTCTAGACAACTATTATTACATTGTGAAAATGTAAACGAAATAAGATATCAATTCCTATATAAATGTGTACGTGTACTTGCATCCAGGGGGACAAATGATTTCTGGATGAGATGTATAATGGGAACTATCTTGTCTTTAACAATTGCTTTGACAATTAGTTCTGGAAAATAATAGAAGGTGAAATTAGTTTTAAAGAATGACATTAATTATATGATATGTTGAAGTGAATCTAATCTGAATGCTATTCATTTTGTAATATATGCGAATTGATGAAATTATGTATTGTAACAGTGTGGGTAAAGTGCATTTAAACTATATCACACATAAATTACATTTAAAAAATACTAGCTTCAGTTTGAAGGTCCTTGCTGTTAAGACAAGTGTGACATTGTTATCCAGCTCTCATTTTTGTATTGACTTTTTAAAGCCAGAGTCACATAGCTGACTGGCAGCTTTGCACATTCCCCTCACCGGGCCTCTGCCTACTAGGCTTGGCCTTAGCTAAGCCATTGCCAGGGGCAGTGTTTATGTTAGCGCATCCTTCTGTGAATAATGGGTGTAGATGCACTGGTCACATTCCACTACTTACATCCCTTTAAACACTGTTTACATCTCAAGATTACAGGTAGCACAGTGTACTGTGTACATGCACAACACAAACTGTGCCTGTCCAACCTATTTTCTGATGCACTCCAGTCACAAATGGCATGCATTTTCAAACGTGTAGGCACATTTACACAAGTCAGTTGAAATATTGTTTTGTAAATCAGTGCCCTAATGTTTAAAGAGCTCTGTGACTCTCTGTCGAGGTATTTTGTGACTAAGATTGGGACCATTTGTTTCAACATTGGCTTAGCAATTCAAGGTCTGACTACATCTGTTTCTGCCTCTATGCCTAACAATGAAGTCTCCCTTCGCAAATGGTCTACCTTCCCCTTGTTTTCAATGGAGGCTGTTGGCAGTGCGATTAGGCACCTTAAATCTGCGGCACCCTCTGAACCTATTCCACTCTCGGTTTTGAAGGACACATCTATCCGGACTTGTTGCCTAGATTTACACAGGCTATTACCTCCTATCAAACCGGCCATATTCCTGAAGAGCTCAAACATGCCACTGTCATTCCTTTGCTAAAAAAGCTACCTCTGGATCCCTCACTTCCAGCCAACTCCCGACCTATTTCCTTATTGCCGTTTTGTATGAAGCTGTTAGAAACACTGGTTCCTTTTCTTCCTTCTTCATTTCTAGAAACCACTGGATTTCTTGATCCTTTTCAGTCTGGATTTTGGCCATGACGAGGCACTGAAAGTGTTTTGGTGTTGGTCATGGATGACATGGTCAGGCTGGTGTACAAGGGTGGAGTATGTGCCCTGATTCTGCTAGTCCAGTCAGCGGCGTTTGACACCGTTGCTCAACTCACACTGTTCTCACACCTGGTAAATGCTGGTTTTGATGGGTCTGTTTTGGCCTGGTTTACCTCCTTTTTGGGTGACAGGAGCCAAACACTTGGTCTTCCACCTTTTTTCTCTTCCCCTTGTTCCCTCACTTGTTGTGTTCCCCAAGGCTCTGCTTTGTCACTAATGTTATGTAACATCTATGTTCAGCCTTTGGTGTGTCTTATCTGCTCCTTCGGGCACCTGTGCTACTCATATGCCGACAACATCCAGATTCGGGTCTGTTTAGATCTAGACCATGCTGATGTGTTGTCGCGCCTGTGTCGGCGGGAAGCTCGATGAACTATAATTGGCTGAAACCTAATGGTGACGAAACAGAGGTTACGGTGGTGGCTGCCCCTTCTATCCCTTCACTTTGGGTCTCTTCCTTTTGGCCACCTAAACTTTTGATTGTCCATTCCCCTGTGACAGAGATCAAATATCTTGGACTGGTAGTCTCTTCCACTCGTTCTATGGCTTCTCGCTCGTGTGGCCATGGTTTGTGATGCAAGGCATTTCCACCGGAGGATTCTACGGAAGGTACTTCCGCAGATTATCTTTCACCTTCCTTCTCCTGTTGTGGCTGCATTAATCCTGAGTCGGATCGACTATTGTAATTCGCTGTATTTGGCCCCCAAAGGGCTAATTTATCAATACAACTCCTACAGAACCTTGGTGCACGTGTTGCTCTGAATGTTCCTTTCAGGGCTCAAATTACTTCGGCCCTCCGTCTTCTTCACTGGCTCCCTATGGCCAGATGAATAGAATTCAAGTCCCTATGTATAGTTCATTGTGCCTTCTATGGCCAGGGTGCGAGTTACCTTCAGGACAGATTTGTGTGGTATCTTCCTTGTCGCCAACTGCAATCTAAGTCTGCTCTCCTGTTAGTAGTTCCTACCACTCGGTAAACCAGGGTTGGCAAACAGGCTTTTTCTGTAGCTGCGGCTAAACTTTGGAATGCCCTGCCATTGCTGCTGCATAGCACTCCCAACCATCTTGAGTTCAGACGGGCTTTAAAGACCCTATTGTTCTAGCGTTGCTGGTATGATTACACAGATGTTGTCCCAGTGCCAAGATACCCTTGGGTGAAAGTGTGCTATACAAGTTCTGTTAACATAACATAACAAAGGGACCTTCACGCCCAACGATTTACTGATGAAAATGCAGAATGCATTGACAAGTGAATGTAAAATCAGTAATGGATTGCAACCTTACTCCAAAGGCTGGGTCATTTAAATGTACCATTGCACATAACAACACATTTCTGTTTAGATAATAGGTACATTGAGGTTGAGTCACAAAACGTTTTCTCTTCGATTGCCGTCATTTATATTGAAAAAAGTTTCATGCAGTTCACAAAGGGGACCAGAATGTGCACATCTGTGATTCAGAAATGCCAAACCCTTTCATGAATAATTTGTTGCAATTGCACACATCTGGAGTCCAGATGAAATGGTACTTTTCCCTGTACAGAATAGAAAATGCCAATTCACAAATGGTGTGTTTTTTTATGTACAGGGAAAATCCAAGCAGCCCCCTTCGCCTCTTTTCAACAGGCACAGAGGGATGCATAATTTATAGACGTGTAAACTCTGACCCTTCTCTGCATTTGCTTTTAACCTACAAAGTAGTGCTGTGAACCATCGGTGTCCCACTTACATTTCTTTCCCTCAAACAGGGTTAAAAATACGTTTTTCCATTTTTTTTTTATGTTTCATGCTGAACCGTCATTTAAGGTGCATCATTGTGAAATGTCATGCCTGGACACAAACGGGAGATGTCTACGAATCAATGCATTAATAGCAGATGCAGAAACCCAACACTAATGTATTCAACCATGCTGGCCAGTTCATCATTTGTGCTTGGACATGTTTCCATGAAAATCACTGACCACTTTTGCAAATAGGGAGTATTTCAGAGAATCGGGCATAACCAGCCACCAGCTGTAATCAATAAACTGAACCACTCTTATTCCACCTTCATCAATGATGGCCTCCAGATCCCACTATCCGCTGTGGTGAAGACCCTGGGCATCTACCTCGATGCATCACCTTGCATGACTCGCCAGGTGAATTCCATAGCCTCCTCCGCAGCTTACACCACTAATCTAATCAACGCCGCCATGCCCTTCTTATCCCTGAAGAATACCATCACCATTGCCAAAGCTCTTATTGGGTCCAAGCTCGATTACTCCAATGCGCGATTTGCAGGAACCTCGGCACACAACATATGATATTGCAGGTGATCCAAAACAATGCCATCCACATTGCACTCAACATCCCGAAACTGGGTCATATGTCAAAAGCCAGTCTGTGAAAGAATCATCTTCAAAACATTGTCCATTACTAACAAATGTCTCTCCATCTATGCGCCTCCTTACCTCTCTGAGACATTCACAAAAGCCCAAACCTCTAGGCCTGTAAGACGGGCTTACACTCACCGACTCACCCTACCAAGTTTCCACCGAATTCAAGGGGGAGGCTCGATCTTCCCAACGGTGGCATCCAGACAATGGAACACACTACCACCTTGCTTAAGAGCTGAACTACTCTACTGATCATTCATAAAAGGCCTTAAATCTTGGCTGTTCAACTAATTGAGCATCTGTATATCTTGACTTTTATGTGTATGTAACTGGTTTGTAACAGCGCCTAGATGCCTGAGGGTTTGTGCGCGCTTTTCAAACGTAAATAAATAAATAAATAAATAACAAAAAGGGCTTTTCTGTGCTACTTTTAAGTGGCCAATTCTTTTTTAATCGGGTCCATTATGTTTATATGGACCTAATTCTGCAGGACATTCGAATGTGAGATGTAGTTGCCTGTGGTTTAGAGAAGAGCTGTGAGAATGTGTGCAGGCCTATGAGAACCTGTGCAACCAGTGCATGTGATCCTATAACGAGTGAGTGTGAGAGAATCGGTGGAAAAATAACCTGAGGGTCTAGAGAGCAAAGACATGGTCTGTGTACAGATTGGCTTGCAGTGTCTGCGGGCTAAGAGAGAGGCAGGATGACCTGTGTAAACATGGGCAACAGGTGTCTGTGGTCCTAGAGAGCAGAGGCATGGTCTGTGTTAGCATGGGATCCTGGTGTCTGCGGGCTTACTGTGAAATTCTTCCCAACATGACCCCTTCCAATTGGTAGGTGCTTATCCAGTATTGTTTTTTTATTTGCATTCTGGAACTTGCAGTTCCACTTTCCCTTTGTAAAATTCGCACTACAAGTCCCAGAATGCAAAGAATAAAACTGGAATGGATAAGCACCTACAGACTGGAATGGGTCATGTTGGCAACTATGCTGTGGTGGGGTGGTTTGTGCTGCCAGTGCCAGCAACGGGAGAGTCGTTGCATTGTCTGCAGGTGCCTATGATTTTATACATGAGTGAGAGCATCTGTTTAACATAGACTCCAGGCGCTTGTGGTACTTGCAAGGAGTAGGATGGTTTGTGTAGCAATAATCTACACTTGGATGTAGTCCTAGAGAGGAGAGTGGGGTCTTCGATGGCATGACTCAAGTGCATATGGTCCAATAAATAAATGGAGAATCTGTATTGGCATAGGCCGTATGTGGGCCTGATGAGGAATGGCGCACCTGTGAGAGCATAGACGGCAGGTGTCAGCAATTGGAGAGGTGCTTCAGTGTCTGTCCCTAAGCTGCACATTATCCCTGGAAGGTGAGGGCCAGGGGGCAGTGAGAACACAAGCTTCAGGTGTCTGCAACTAGAGCGGACTAGGAAGGTTTGTGCAAACATAAGGTGAAGGATCATGAGTTGAAGGATGTATGCGAGCCATGTAGTCTTTTTTTCCGTTCCTATTTTAAATTTAGAAAAAATACAAGTCCTTGAATTCCCCAAAAGGACTGGATGACTTTCTCATGTATGGCAAGGGGAAACCTGAGAGCTTCACTAAAGAGGACTGCACTAACATGGGCTATGGATGCATGATGGCACAGTTAGGAGTTTGGGGACTGTGTCTATGGTCAAGGTGAGTGGGGCTTTTTGAGTATGACGAGAAGCAGAGCTGTTGGTCGGGACACTTGGAGGTTCTACAGCCCAACAGCCACGTGAGTGGATGTCCAGGAATCCAGGAATATAGGCAATTAGTAGGAGTAGCCAGACGACATGGGAAGAAGTGTGGTGAGAGGCCCTTAAGCCTTGAAGTTTATATAGCCTACAAATCTGAAAAAGAGTGAGAGAGGACTACAGAAATGCCAAGGACTGAGGTGGCCCTGTGGGACTTTAAATGAGTAGGAGGAACCTGGACCCTGCAAAGGAGTAGGTGATGCCTGCAGGCCATAACATGAGTGGGAGGTGTCTGGAGAGAGGAACCTGTGACCCTGCAGAGGAGTAGGTGAACCCTGCAGGTCAAACCATGAGTGAGAGATGTCTGGAGAGAGGAACCTGTGACCTTGCAGAGGAGTAGGTGGCAAACCATGAGTGAGAGATGTCTGAAGAGAGGTACCCGGGACCCTGCAGAGGAGTGGATGGACCCTACAAGCCATAACATGAGTGAAAGATGTCTGGAGAGAGGAACCTGGGACTCTGCAGAGCAGTAGGTGAACCCTGCAGGCCAAACCATGAGTGAGAGATGTCTGGAGAGAAGAACCTGTGACCCTGCAGAGGAGTAGATGCCAAACCATGAGTGAGAGATGTCTGGAGAGAAGGACCCTGTGACCCTTCAGAGGAGTAGGCGACGCCTGCAGGCCAAAACATGATTGAGAGGTTGCTGGAGAGAAGTACCCTGCGACCCTGCCGAACCCTGCAGGCCAAACCATGAGTGAGAGATGTCTGGAGAGAGGACCATGTGACCCTGCAGAGGAGTAGGTGAACCCTGCAGGCCAAATCATGAGTGGGAGATGTCTGGAGAGAGGATACTATAACCCTGCAGAGGAGTAGGTGCCAAACCATGAGTGAGAGATGTCTGGAGAGAGGGATCTGGGACCCTGCAGAGGTGTGGGTGAAGCCTGCAGCCCTAACATGAATGGGAGGTGTCTGGAGAGAAATGAAAGTACCAGGAAAAAGCATCAGTGCTGGTTGTTCAGGAGGGGAGTAATAAGGAATACATAAAGCAGCCATGTTTGATGGAAAATTTAATGCATCCAGGGGGTGATTCTGCCGAGTACATTGAGGCAATCTGGAACCTATGCTAGACCCTTAGAACTAGGGATAGGGACCAACTTGCCTTTTCGGCCATGAAATCCGAAGACTCTAGGCATGCTGCCTTTGTTTGTAAAAACAATTTAGGTTACAAAAAATCTGTACATTTAAAACAATCCAGATAGCAAATCCAGCCAGCAATTGATTTTGCTGTCGATGTGCCGAAAGTATAAACAGGAAATGCACAGTACCAAACATTGCTCTATACTTTCTGGGTCTGGGCACAAGTGATCAGGCCTAGAGGGGCAAGAGATTGGTTGATTTTAGTGAACGGTCCCAAGACCAGTGGTTTCATATTGCTTGGTTGTCAGCACTATTTGCACTACACAATAGCACACCTGCCAAAGCACACACTTTGGTGCACAGTGATCGACGCAAATATCAAAAACGAATACTGATTACATGGACTATTCAAAGAAACCTAGGTTTAAAATGATTTAAAAAACATGCAAAACTAAAACCAAAATATGTTGTGACCACCTACAATGTGGTACATCCTTACCTGTGTCGTCCTTTCTTGGAGGATGACCTAAAAAAAGTAATAGAAACAATTTTAGAATGTATTCAGGCCAGCAGTGACCTACAAGTGGCTGATGGGAACTAAAGTACTACTGGAAAATTACATGGGAGGGTCTCTGCTCATTGCCCAGGACTCAGACCACGCTCAGGCACCCATAGTCACAGCACATCATTTACAGAGAAGGTAAGCATCCCGCTACTGGACCCATTACCTATCACATGATCCCATCATGCAGACCTGCAGCCTCGAATACCCACTAAAGTCCTTTTGCTGTTACCAGTAGGTCTACACAGTTCCACCTAGAAACACCATTCGGGTTGCCGGCTAGAACCTCATGTTGAACCCTGACTCTATATAGAAGAGTGCTGGCAGTTCTGCCTGTGTCCTGCACAATCTATCTGCGACCAGTATGATTGGCCCGCTCATGCCACTCTAGAAATACGAGGTCCAACCAGACATGGCACAGTGGCCCTTAGGGGTGCCTAGAGTTATGAGGCAACAAAAGAGGAGAGTCAGTGTCAGACAGCACAGGCATCAACCACCAGAAGGCAAAACAGACTGACGGGTATTAAAAAAAAGCCTTCCAAATAGCATATGTCCAATCAAAAACAGATCACTGGTGGAAGAGACTATTTCAGAAAGTAGGGGAGGGAGTGCCAAGCACCCGCTGGAGAAAAGACCCCCCCCTCTATTTCACATCACAAACACTAGATAAGAAAGAGAACCCTCCCTTTTCTGATCACCAGTGAAGAAAATAGCCAGTGGTTTCGTTAGTTCCCATATAGGGGCCTGGCCAAAGGTGCAAAATGAGTCATCTGCTACTATAATTTACTCATGGGACATTGACTACTGATTTCCTCCTTAAAGCAATTTACTTTTTTTTTAACTTTCCTTATCATCTGCAGGTGATGGAGTTGTCTCCTGTTAAGCAGCTTTAAACCCACCAACTCTCTTCTAGGTTCGTTCCTAGCACAGGCCCTGGATCTCCCGACTGCCCCCCGCCACCCGTTACTGGATTCTAAGCACTGTGTTTAACAAGGAGGGTATGGGGCCTCCTCATCTAAATAGGATCCTGTGACTCCCTTACTGAAGAATCGAGGAAGAGTGTATGTTTTCCATATTGGCTAAAACGTACAATGCACAGCGAAAATGTTAAAAAAGATTTGAAATAATTCAACTCCAAGCACTCCTAGGTAAATCATCTTAATCTTATTCACTTAAGATCTTGGACCAGACTAGTGCACAGTTGTTTCTAACAGACGCTTGCATAGTCCATACAATTTGAATGCATACATTGTTGGTCTAGTGTAAACCTCTTTGAGTCCATAAGAGACTATTGAAAGTCCAGCTGGATGGTTTGCTCAAAGGTGAAACTACGGTGTCAGCAATGAAGTCAATCCAAAGGCTGGCAACTATAATGATGTATGGTTTAAACCACAAGCGATGCGAGACTCGATCAGAAAGAGAAAACTGCATCAATGCTCCAATAAGCTCAATTGTAATTGTTTTTGGGAGATATGTTTGATTTAATATATGTATATGATAAGAATTGTAGACATTGTTGTGTACATTTACATTGTATTGCTTGAATTTGATTGAAACCAATAAATAAAGATGTTAAAAAAAAAAGAAAGAAAGAGAAAACTGTGCAGACTAGAGGCACGGGAGCAAACCTATTCTAGATGCTTCAGAGGATGTTTTTATCCGAAAGAGGATAAACACAGTACAAGAATAATGCATGTTCCAAGGCACGGTGACTCCTTGAATTAGAAGCTTAACAATGTGAGAGGTGGGTGCGGTGAGGTTCCGGAGAGGAGTAGCAGCACAGAGGAATGACTTGTCAAGACTAAGCAAGGACAAGGATAGACTAAATGGGCCTCCTGGTTATATTTTTCTTTGTTTTTTTTTTTATCACACCCCAGAATGTTCATACCAGAAATATGGCTAACATATAAAAATATGCATACATGCATACAGAGGTAATCACTTAAGTTATCTTATGATTCCCATTTTATAGTAAGCTCGGAACTTCATACAGCGTAACCTTATCTGCGCTATCCGTGGCCAAAATATCTGAAGTTGTTAATTTCATGCAAATAGCTATTTATTTACTCAGACTATCATACTATTATGTAGTATGACCTGAAATCCAGACGTGGCTTTTGCTTTCTCTCAATATTTGAGAAGAGCCTAGAATCATAGGAAACATATCCTCTGTAGGGCGTAGTGGCAATCATGCTATATTTATTTAGCTACATCTTGGATATTTAAGCTATGTTTGGATGAATTGTCAGATTTTTTACAGTAATGTTTTAATGGTGGTTTCATATTGTAATTGGTCATTGTAAATAGTTACTTATAACACGCTTAATACCCAGAGGTTTCTAAGCGCGGATCCGGGGATTGAACCTGTATTGCCGCGCATCATTTTACTGCCAAGGCGAGCGTGTTGTCCCTGAGCTATCCTCCCGGGATATGATTTATATAATTGCTAACATTTTAGGTCCTCATCATGAGTTGGGCAGGATCCCGCCTGTAATTGCACCGGGGTACCACCGGGCACAATTAGCGTTACCGCAACACGGTCTGGCGCAATCCCAAATTGCAGTGGGGCTGTTAGTCCCCATTTCTTATGAGTCCATAGGGGGGATTTCGGCACTATTACCGCCGGCAGTAATAGTGCCGAAAATGGGTGGAAAGCTGGAGCTGGAGGTGGCTCTCCAGCTTTCCGCTCAATCTCTGGATTGGGCAGAGCGGTAATGCTGTGGAAATAAAAAATAATAAAAATAATGTAACTGCTGCATTCAACCCCCGATGAGGCACTTGATGTATTTTTGTATAACTATTGTATTGTATTATGATATGTATTTGCCTTTGTGGGTATAATATAGAGGATTGATTGATTTACCAACATCTAAGATATTACTGTGCGTCAGACACATGTATGTAGCCATACACACTATTCTCTGCATCTAAAGAAGGAGTGGTCCCATATCATTTCTTATATCAGTAACATACTCTGAGAGCAATATAGTATGAACAGTGCATAATGCTGGAATTTAATGAAGTTAGATGATAGGATTTTTAGTAGAGCACTTGAAGATGCTGAGTTCTATGCCCACCCTCATCTACAAATTCCATATGGAGCATCTGTTTTGCCTAATTATGCATCAGCTTTTCTCAATCTATGTTCAAATCTGATTTTAGTACTCAATAACTATACTAATATTGAGCAATTTGTTATCCACGCAATGTCTTGTCGTTTATCATGGCTATTCTCAATAAATCATCTTGATTTTGAGTTATTCCAAACACATGAATTGATATTTTAGCCAATAATACTGATTACACTACATCTTCACAGAAGCCATATTGGTCCGCACAAAAAAGCCCTAACCTGTTCTTTGTAACTTTGAAAACATTTTTATAATACAGCAGATACATGTAGGCCCTTTCCCGCTTAACAGTGTATTGAGAAAGAGATTTTAGACTTTCTGGTCTGGAGAATATGCAGCTGTGTCTATCTCATAATCACTTAATGCACTCTTTTAGAAGAAATGTGGGTGTAAGTATTTGTAGAAGTTGTTTTGGGTTGCTGTAGATAGACAAATGTAGTACCAATGTTCCATCCTGACAGTTCAGTATACTCCTTCTGTGGCATGATGCATTCTCATGGCTCTCAGCCAAGCAGCCTGATAGCCATACTGAGCATTTGGTAAGGGCCGACCTCTCTTACATGTTTATATAGCTGACATAGGGGGTCATTCCGACCCTTGCGTTAAGGGTTTAACGGCGCCGTAAAAGGTGTTGGCGCCGTTAAACCCTTAACGCCTGATTACGAGGTCCCTTTGCGGGACCCAACCTTTACCAGCCGTTAAAGTAGGGTGCCGCAAAGGGACCTCGGTGCTAATTACGGTACCGTACTTAGGGCCTTCCCCAGTCCCATTGAGCCCTATTGGGCGAAAATAGGAATGGGGAAGGGCCATGGTGAAATGGGGAAATACCGCCCCGCCAACCTTGGAATGGGGTGGTATTTCCCCATTCCGCCATGGCGGACTCGTTACAACACCGGCAACAACCATTGTGCTAATAGCGCCATGGTTTAGCGCTGGGGTTGTAATGAGGGCCATAGTGTTATGCAGGGATAGGCATATGCATACAGTTAATGTAGTTGTTTATGTTTCTAATTTGGGAAACAATGTGCTGAAAATGAAAGAAATGGTTGGTTTAATGAGTTTAGATAGATTGAGTCTGACATTTATAGATATCCTTATTGATTCCCATGTCACAACTTGATAGTTCTTGACAACAATTGGCCAGACTTAGCCTTTAGTATCTTTTCTAAATGAATTACTGTGTGAATCCCTTAGTTTTGAAATCCACTCCCTTAGTTTTGAAATCCACTTCCCAGTAACCGACCGTTCACTCATTGCAATGTTCTCATCACCCACTCCAAGCTAGCAATGATCACAAACTCTTTCCTCTTTATGATTCTGTCAATACAGTTGATTGTTGTTGGCAAATGCTTTTTTTCAAATCACAGCCCCCCTCCAAACATGATAAATCTATGATGTGTCATTCTTTTTCCTTAAAAGTACCAGTATTTAATACAAATAAAGACTAGGAGGATAAGAACGACTGTCATATCTACCAGCCTATCAGTACTGGTACTAGTGAAATTAATTGGTATACCCACATTTTGATAAATCGTATGTGCCCATTAAGTAAAGGAATGGTTCTGTATGATCTGCTCATGTGTAGGAATTGGCTGCCATCATGAATAAGTGTGGTATGTGCATCGTACCATCAAGCTGTAAAATTGCCTTTTTGGCTTCATTTGGAAAATAGCCCTTTTTATTGAAGCCACAATGTTTTTGGCTATCTTAACACATTTAAATGGAAACCTAATAAGATCTTCAGCTTTATTATTATTTATTCTGCCCATTATAAACCCTACCTTTTTCAGTTATTTCAGTATTCATTTTACCTGCCCCCAGTTTTTCGTTTATACTGTGATAACCAGTGGTTCTTATTTCCTCTCTTTTTCTTCATTTAGTCCCCAAAACAGACAGATGCTTCCATCCATTCCAAAAAGTGTACCCACTGTGGAACCCACTACCTGTTTCGCTTGTGCTTCTTTGAGCTTTTCTTCTTCTTCTTCTTCTTCACCGGTGATGGACTGTAAGATGGAGACCTGGGGGAACACCAAAGAAAGGTTTTTCAGCAGAGAGATATGTAATGGTCTAAACGACTTGATAGTGCTCATGATTGGCTATAATTCCATCTGCAAAGTGCTTTATGAAATCTAGACCCATCCCCTCTGTTTCAATGACATCTCAACACAACTACGAATGTGCATTTGTGAACAAGCTGCAAGATCGCCAATGTTTTCAGAACGCACCCACTGTCAGATATCAATTTGGACTAATATTCGAGACACTCCAAAGTTGGGATATTGAGTTCATGGAGCAATATTGTAAAGGGATATCTCTGTGCCTGGTCTGTATAATGTATGTACATTCCGAAAAGTAGAGAATGCAACTGATAGGAAAAGTAAATGTATGTATATATGTGTGGGCTTTTTAAAGTTTGAACCTAGCTGGGCAACCACGGAGAACCCTAAACATTTTAAGTACAGAGTCGATATTGTGGTCTTGAAACCGCCTGCTGGAAACTTGGGAGACCCATATGAGCAAGATTCAGCTTTAAGAGTTAGAAGAATACCTGCACAGTTCTGCAATCCGGAACTATGTTTTTCTTTT
Source organism: Ambystoma mexicanum (assembly GCF_040938575.1). Lineage (NCBI taxonomy): Eukaryota > Metazoa > Chordata > Amphibia > Caudata > Ambystomatidae > Ambystoma > Ambystoma mexicanum. The sequence continues at coordinate 1,190,289,329 of NC_090932.1, forward strand.
GCCATAGATATGGATTTGCTTTCCTTAGCCATCGAACCTAAACTAATGTGAGAAGAGATGTCCCTCAAGATAAAATAGAGTCTAACAGTATATATAGGACGTCATGTCGGTGATATGTTGAATGTTCATGATAACAGATCATTTCACCTGATTAGTGGGTTAACTTGAAGATGCCGACTAGATAATGTTCCTCACAGTTACATGTGATTTAATTGAATGAAAAAATAACTGATGACATTTTAACGAATAAAAAAACAACTAAAACCAAAATAACACATTTCTTTGTTATTCTTTTTGGTGGGGCGGGGTTCCCCCAAAGCTCCCTTTTTTTTGTTTAGTAATACATTTCCCCACCCCAAAACCACTATTCCCACTCCTAACCCCACTTTTAGTTTTTTCCAAAATCAGTTATTTTTGTTTTCGTTGTTTTTTATTCGTTAAAATTTAATTTGTTGTTTTCTATTCGATATAATCACTGCATACCGTTCCTCTCTCCCAACCCTGGTACTGCTTGACTCACAGCGCCACCCTGTTACTGCTTGACCGATATGCTTCCTTCATCACAATTTACCATGATACCCTCCTCTACTCCCTGCCCTCTGCTGGAGTCTGCACTCTCTAGGATCCTCTCAATCGTGTCCACAAGTTCCCAGACTCGTACTCTCCCCCTTTTCCAAGCCAAGCCTCAGAACATTACTTGCGGCTTTCCCCAAGGCTCTTTGCTCTATCCCCTCATTTACACTCTCTGGAACTCATTTGTGACACTGAGCACTCATTTGCTCTTTCAGCCTAATCTTTTTTAGTATGTTGCTGATGGCAGTCAGAATTTGATGAGATTAGACAACCACATTGACTCCACTTTAAACGATTGCCCTCTCCGCATAATCGCCATCCATGAGTATATGCATGATAGTTGGCTCAAATTCAACAGTGCCAACAATGAGATCTTCCTCGCCATTCATAACCCCCTATATTGGCCTTTCCCTCTGGAGTCCCTGTCTGGGCTCTATCCCTGCTCCCAGCCTTCAGTCAAAAGCCTGGGATTAAAAGTAGACACTGATCTCTCACTCATCAGATAAATGAGTCAGTAAGAGCCTGATCTTCCATCTCTTGACCCTCAATAAAAGTCTACACTACTTTATGTTTATGCACAAAGTGACTCCAGAGAAGGCCCTCATCTCCTTGAGACTTGAGAATGGTAGCAGGATCTACTTTGGCCTGTTCTTGTTTCCCACCCACCATCTCCAACAAGCCAAGAATGCTGCAGCCCATCTCCTTCTTGGCATCACAAAATCTCATCATTTCGCATAATCCCTTTGCACACTTCATTGACTTCCAGTCATCAAATGCATGAAAAATAAATCACTTTACATGACACAAAGAGCCTTCACCAAGTTGGGCCAACTTTCCCCATTGTGCATCCGCTACTGCTCTTTTAAGAATCTTGTGTCTGCTCGTTTCTTTTGAAGGTCATGTTGTGGGGAACATGCCATCTCCATTCGTATTCCTCAGCAGCGGAACCACCTCCCTTCTTGGATTTGCTCCATCCCTGACTGCCCAGTGCTTCCTCCATTTCTTTAGCAAATGCCCAGAAAATCTTGCTCTAATATCAATACCCATCCCTTCCCATTTTGGTCCCAGCACCAAGCGGCCACTCTAGTGGTGAGTGCCGCACTTTACAAAGCTTGATGATGATGATGATGAAGATGACATTCCGGAAGTATTAGGGGCAGCGCATAAAAGCCATGCAGAAGCATCCAAGAAAATATGCAAGCAGTGAAGACACCCCGAAAATGTAATTAGCTAATAAAGGCTTTCTGGCCCTTGCATATGTAGGGCCAACACTTTAAGGGCGTGCATGTTCTCCCGAGGTCACCAGAGGCCATTATTGGAAGAGGGGTGCTTTCGTCTCTATCTAGGAAAGGGCGCAGCTGTGAACCTAATAAGTAGTCCGGGGAGGACTTGTTTTCAAGGGTATGTCCAAAGGTATCCTGTCTGCATGAATCAGCTGTTTAAAAAAAAAAATGGACGATTTTCTCTGTGCCTTTGATGGATTTTTGTAGTGTATAGGCAGGGTAAGGTCCACTCTGAAACCTGCAAAAGCTGATCTCGTTCCATAGTTCCCACATAGCTCCACACAGGCCCCATGTCAACAGAGTCACCCTCAATTAGTACTGCCACTTGGGCCAACACCGCTTTGACTTTGTTTTACCATTGTGAATTTGCGAGTACAATTTCGAGCACGCAAAGCACTGTTAACTAAAAGAAAAAGGACAGGCTGAAGGAAGTCCTCATTAATTTGGATATCCTAGTAGCTATGGCCCCTAAACATCTACTCAGAACAAACATCTGCAGAACCATGGATTTGAGAAGGATATCCCTAAAGCAGACTGGGGAAGACTGTTTCACGGTTCACGCCATTCAGAAACATGGTAACATTTTTGATTAGTTAGCCAAGAATTTTGAAGAACAGTGACAGCAAAGGACGTTTGGGAATGAGGACGTTGATGTAGAGTCTTTTGGCTTGTGCTTGTAGATTGCCTAGGTAATTATATTACATCTGACCTGGCAGCTCATAGCCTTGAAGCCTGCCGTAGCATTTTTATTTTGTATTTATATTTGGGTTTCACAGAGCGCAAACCTAGATAGGAAGCAACACGCGTTGCTGGCCCTTCAAAGCCTTAAAAGCTCAGCAAACAATGTTAAGGCCCAAGTAAAGTGACTGACTGTAATGCAGCCTCTGGCACTTTATCGCTCGAATAGCCCACTATGGCTGGCTTTCAGGCTTGGATTTTTTAAGGGCAAATGTTTACTCTTCATATGCAATGTGCTTTAAGCGAGGATTTCTTTCCCACGTGCAAAACAAACACTGATGACATGGCAATCATGGATATAGAAAAGGGTAGCGTTCTAAATAGAAAGAGGCCCTTTTCTATTTCGTTGGTGAAGCCTGTGCCAGCAGTGAAAACAACCTGAAGGTTGCATCAAGAGGGAGATTATCTGATGCATGAGGAAATTAAAAGCACACAAAACAGACAAGGGTGTGGGCATCGCCTCATTAGGCTTGGAACTCCGAGCAATTCAGGACGTTATTATCCAGGTTCCAAGCAACTGGATAATTTGGACACCTTTATGCCATTATGTAATGTTTTTGATTTTTATATTGTTAAAACCGTGCTGGGGCATTTAAGCACTGTAAATTACACACCCTGTTCTTATCAAACTCAGTGTTACTCATTTTATAATATTGGAGTGTGTGTAAAACGAGTCCACCCCAGCAAAATGTGCATCCAGCATAATACAAACATTTTTGCTGCAGTGTTTATACTTTGCCTGGACTTATCCAAACTCAAAAGGAACTTCAAGATTCATGGTGACCGGATCCCTAGGTCAATGCTTTAAATGGTGCCATTATTTCAAGTGTCCCCCTGTCTCTTGCCTTGCATCTTATCTTTTGACCAATCTCTCCACTAGGGCAGTGAAACACAAATGAATGATTGGCTGCACTTTCTCCTATACGACGATGAAAAGTGCTTTTGCTTTTATACCATGGTCTTGAAAGTAGCAAGATGCCTTCCTTGATGTGAGTGATGAGGGGGCGCCAAGCATTTCTGAACTATCTGAGTTCCCTAATAATTGTGCAAGGAATTATACAGAACTTCATCGCTTTTACACCTGCCAAGGGGTCCTACTTTTGCAAATTATTTCACATTTTTATTCCCATTCATCAATATTATCGTGAGTTAAAAGGGGTGCGTGCTGTATTGTCTACATATCTTAAAGCCCAGAGGATCATATAGCCAGTTTCAGGATGTAGTGTGCTAGCTCCACAGCTGGAGACTCTCAAAGGTTGTCTGCGAGAAACAGGTTGCACTTTGCAAACTCCAGACTTAGAGACTCTAAGGAGCCACCCCATGTCTAGGCTTTTGATCTGAAGACTGACCGTCCTATCTCCAGACCAGCATACTCGCAGAGCTGATCCCAAGGACCTGCAGATTGTCTGCTGTCCCACACAGGAAAACTACCGGAGCTCACACTGAGTCACAGCGTGTAGTGTGCTATCCCCAAACCTGTTGATTTTCTTTTTTTTATTTTGACCCCCTTTTCACACCATACATATATATGGGGGGATGTGTACAGTATATAATGGATGAAAGGGGTGCTGCAGGGTTGGGGGTCTCCCTCTGCATATATATGGGGTGAAAAGGGGATCAAAATAAAAAAGTCTACATTTACAGGGGTCGCAGTAAAAGCGGCGCAGAAATCACGTAGATCCCTCTGTGCTATCAACAATATTGTGAATCTCAAAAAGCTGATGGTCTGCCTTGGCATGTAAAGTGCTGCCTCCACACTTCAAAACTCTCAGTGCTGGAAACTCTCACTGCTGACCCCAGTGGTTAAATAGGGTGGGAGCATTTGGGAGCAGTGCCGCACTATTTTTTTAAATTAAGTTTTTGGGAGGAATTCGACCATACCCACGGTGGTTGTGCGCTCGCCTGAGCTTTTTTTTAAATTTTAAATGAAATTGAATGATGGTAGATCAACCTACAGAAAATATTTGGGGCTAATCCGCACACATTTTTCTATGCTCACCGCACAACACACACATAGACCGAGGGAGCTACTGAATCCAGAGAACCCTCCAGTAGCTCGAGAACCAGTACCCAGCTAGCACACAGCATGCCCCGCTAGGCTCTGCAGCAAGCTTCCTAGGTGGGAAGTACCTGAGAGTCTCTGACCCAAACCAAGGACAAGGCTGTTGCCTGCAACACTCTCCTAAAGGACGACACAAGCCCAGTGAAGAAGCTGGGATGAGTGCATCAACAAGTACCAACAAGCATCTTCCTTAAAGGACATTTTTGAGCCGGTCGCGCCCCTTGAGCTGCAACCAACTGCACCACTGAATGTTTATACACTGCAGTCGCTCTTGTCGTCTGAGATGCCTCAATCAGTGCTTCAGACCAGCCAACCAGCATGGAGACGACGATTCCTGAGCCTGACCCGCCGTGTAGGCCAGTCTGCAGCCATCCATCCAGCCTCACTTGCCAAACTGCCTTCTGCACCCGCAGCTGTCTCCCGCCTTGAACTCTGTTGCAGAAGCTGAAAAGTGCCCTGAAACCGACTCTACACTGTCGGGCACCAAGAACCTCTAGAAGCACAAGGTACATTGTGGTTCTGTTCATCTGGCCCTTTTCTGAAGGCCACTAATGACATGTTATGACCCATTGCACCCTTTGTGCTGAAACCAAGTATCCTTGAACTATTGTGATTGATTACTTTACAGACTACCCTCCTGTCAGTATCCAGAGTGCATCCCTTTTCTTTCTTGAAACTGTCTCTCCTCTTCATTCCTTTGCAGGGTAGGTTGTATTTTGTAGTGTTCTAGAACTGTTTGTTGAATAATAATAAAGTAGAAATGTTTATACAACCTTGACTGGACAGTCCGTTTTATCATTGGGTAATAACTGTATTTTCGCTGTTTTGCAACTAACCAACGATCCACGACCTTGCGGAGATAAGCCTGCCATTCTGTCCACACTTGACATAATCCGGTCAAGTGGTACAGTGAGTAGAGCGCTCGCTTTGACATCCGTGCAGAGCCTGCTAACGCAGTTTCGAATCCCGGTTGGGCCAAACTCAGCCTTTCATCCTTCCGAGGTCTATAAATGAGCACCACACCGTGGGTAATAAGCAGCGCACAGATAGCTGAGGGTTCGTAGCGCTATATATATATGTCGATTATTATTATTATTATTATTACAAAACAATTGGAAAAGGAGTTTTATAATTTGCTTGTGTTTCCAATCTGTTCAGATCCCTTCTGGTATACTAGAGGTGTGGGGCTGACGGATGGTTTAGAAACTGATATTCATCCCTGGACCACTGGTGCCCTGCAAATTGATTTGTCACAGTTTGCTGCTCCTATACTTTTATCTTAAAAAGAAACTGTTCCATCATGGTAGCTGACCCATACTGTTTTACATGTTTACATGTAAAATGCTATTCCTGCACCTGGAGACTTTCAGGCTGATCCAAGTCTCAGCAGGTACTACGCTGTCACCAATTTCAGGGCTGACAACAGACACCAAGTCATGGCATATTCTCCCCTACCACCACACACTAAGACTCTCAGAGATGACCCAGAAGAGCCAGGAGTACTAACCTGGAGACTCAGCTAGATGACCCCCAAATGTTGTCAGGTACTGTGCTAACCCCACACCTGAAATCTACATGTGCTGTGCCATCCCAAGACATGCAGACTCTCAGGCTGACCCAGAGAAGCCAAGTGAACTGTGTTATCTATACACACGGGAGTCCACGCGAGACCCAGCGTTTCAGCATGTACTGTGCTGTCCTTTTACTTATAGACTCGCAAGCTGATCCTGAGTCTTTGCATGTAATGTTCTATCCGTACACCTTGCGATGCTTGTGCTGATCTAAGTCTTGCTAGATAGTGTGATCAGTCAGATAATTCAGGTCTGACGTCAAGTCTCGCCATGTCCTGGGCTATCCCTGCTCTTGGAAGAGACTCAGGGCTGACTCAGAAGAGCAGGAAATACTGACCTGGAGAACACCCCCCTCCCTAATATGAAAAAGTCAAGTGGTAAACCTGCACCTAAAATAACAGAGATATGCCGCATTTCAGTCTACCCTGAGAAGCAGAGTGGAATCTGCGTTCTCCACATCTTGAGATCCTAAAGAAGGCCCAGAGCTTCAGCACATACTGGGCTGTCTTTACATCTAGAGACTTAGGGGGCTGACACTTAAGGCCTGATTTACAAAACGTTCTTGAATGCGATTGCACTTTTATAAATAAGGCCCTAGGTCTTTTCATATACATTGCAGGAGACTTTCAGAGGTGACCGCTGTTCTCGGCAGGACTTGTGATACCCCCACATCTGAGCACTGAGAGTTGAACCAGAGAAGACGAGTGTACTTTGCATTCCCCGCTCCCTGCATTTGGACACACATTACATGAAATGCAGATTCAGGTCGTTTTTTTAAAGTGTTGAGGAAGGCTGGAAGAAGAACGCAAAGCCCCGCTCCCCTTGACACTCACCTCCTTCTCTTCTTCCGGTCTGATTTCTTCTTCTTTTTCTTCCCCTTGGGCAAAGGTGGCAACTTCGATTGTGAGTCCCCATCACATGAATGGCTGCCAGGACCATGAAGGAAAAGATGACATCAGAATTAGGGTTACATTTTATGCATGGGCAATCCACGTCAATATAAACTTCATTGATTTTACCAAAACTGCATTAATCGTTAGCATATTTTGTTCAATAATGACTACAGTTTGGAACAGCCTCCCGGCCACCTTGAAACTTGAGGAGAACCATGCCCGGTTCCGGAAGCACCTCAAGACCTTCCTATTCGCTTCTGCCTTTGCCCCTCTTCTCCCCTGCTGATCTGTTTTCTCTCTCGGCACTGTGCACCTGGCCACCCTATGTCCTTCGGACACAGACACCTGCTCACCCTGCCACCTTCCTGCACTGCCTCCGGGCCACCCCTGCACTGGGGCCTACATCTGTACCCATACAGTCCCACTCCTACTTTTCTTCTGCACTTATCAGATATACCCTTTCTGACTAATCTAGCACTTGCCACATGCTGGCTGCACTTCCACCGTTCATTGCCTTTATTCATTTTACTTATTGTTTATTCTGTTTATTATTTTAGTTTACGATTTATTATTATTTCAGGTATTATACACAACTGATGGATGTTTGGGCCGATGTGCGCAATTACATTTTCTGTTTCAATTCTCTTTCAGGGTGTAGTCTGTCCAGATGGATCGCACTTGTAAGGTTTTAGCAAGCCTTTATGTATGAACTTAAAATAAGACATAGAAGCAGTTTATAATGTTGTCCCTGACTGCTAGTTTGATGTCCTATAATTAACTGAGAGTCTAGTGTATTTCTCTTCAGGAGGACTAATTTATCATTCTATGTGAAATGAAATGTAATGTATTCATGATTTTATGTGTATACAACAGTTTGTTCTTTTTATTAACATGGTTTATCTAATTTTATGAATAGTTCAATATGAACTGAAAAACAATATAGAAAAATAAATGAGACTACAGAACTTAGGTCAAGATGGCAGAATAGCCCATGCCTATACAAAAGGAAGAGAACCTTTCTAGCATTCAAGACAACTTGAGTGTCAACACGTGTCTTCTGATCTTAAGTGAATATTCCCCATCTATTGTACTATTCAACCATTCATTCCGTTCTCTGGAAGTCTATATACTACAGTGCTTACAATTTTGAGAACAAATAACTTTGTGATACAAACCAACATGGCTGTGTGTAGTTAGAGGTAAAGTAGAATGCTCTTCCTTCAGTAAATCATGACTGATAAACCCCAGTAGTCAAGGTAGCCAGCAATCGGATGCATAAGGTCCAGATCTAGCCACAGTGAGGGGGTATAGGGGCCCTAGGAGGACAAGGGAAATTAAAATAAGAACCTCATGTTTCAGAGAATTTCAGAGGCTCCTCACCTGGAAGTCATATTTTAAACACAGTGCAGTGTATGGAAGCCCTTAACATCCTGGGTCCACTTTGTAGTTATGTATTTATTAAAACCTTTTCAATATTTGAGCATGCCGATAAATGGCCACTTTGGAACGTTGATGGTAAATTTGCATTTACCATAGGAAACAGCTGCAATAATCAGAACGGATACCCTTTTGCTCATAGCTAGGATTATCCTGCAGGAAGGGTGCCGGCACTAGTATGTGTACTGCATTTTATGTGGTGAGGTGGTGCAGTACAAAAAACTAAGAATAATAACAATTAAAAAAAAGCATTTTGAAAGAACTAATAATGATGGTTATTAGGAATGCGAAGTAGATAGTTCAACAATCTGATCAATGAGACTTCTGCAAAGAGGTCTAGGGATTTGAAGAATTGGCAGGTTTGCACTAATATCAATTAGCACCTGTGGTGGGGAAACCAGCCAATCCGGTTGCTTGGATCGCGGGCTGAATCTCACGATCCAAGCCCGATGTTCCAAGCAACTTGATGACTGCTTCCCCGTCCCTCCATCTTCCCTCCTGCATACCACTACCCCACTTACGTGATTTCTTCAGGAGTGGCGACGGCCCTGCTGTTGCTGCCGCTCTATGTCACCGCTGGATGCTGTGAAAAGCCATCTTAAGTATTTTGTTTGAATGAAGGGGACAACACTAGGTGCCCTGGTCATTCAAACAAAATACATTGATGTTCACACCCTGTGTTTCTGGATTGAAAATCTGGGGTGCTAATAGCCATAACACCCAATTCGGTGGGCTGGATGGGGTGGTAATGCACCACGGCCCATCCTTAAGGCCCTTGCACCAATACCACCTGACCCAGCCCGCTGGATCGGGTGTTATTGCTATAATGGCATATTGATTTAGGACGTGGATACAGTATTGACTTAATATAGATGGTGAAATACACTGTATACTTGGGGTTTGCAGTTAATATCCTGGGAACTGGAGGGAGTGGGGATGGATGTTGATACTGTGAAGATAGGTTATGTGTAAGTGTTCCCTCGTCACTTGCCCAAGATCTGTCATTTTGCCTCATTAGCACCTAGGGTGGCTGTGAGGACCTATCAGGTGACCTGGATCGTGGGCTACTGGTATAGCCGTTAAACTTGTGCTGGAGAATTGGGCTTAGCCTTGAAGAAGGCTGTTCTCCTATGTCATACAGTAAATTGCAAAGTCAATATATTAAGGTTGTGGTTTATTTTGCTTCCTAATGACAGCAGTCATTAGGAAGCAAAATAAACCACAACTTTAATATATTGATTAAGCCATTTAGTGTATGGCACAGGAGAACAGACTTCTCCAAGGCTAAGCGCAATTCGCCAGCACACATTTAATGGCTATAGACATTGGAAGGAGAGGCTAAGGGGAATTCCTCTCAGTGCGGTCTATGCAGCTAACCAACAGTAATACCTAACGGCTAAAGCGCACCAAAACCACGGTTATACCCCAAACCTAATTTCAGACCCATGAATCCATCTACTGGTACAAAACTAATTTTCCAACAAAACTGTCAGTCGTTCCCTACATTACTTCATGTGCTGCTCACTGACCCCCATCCTCCTTATTTCCAAAGTTTTACAAAATCTACCAATTTACCACAGTACATAAACTAACCACTCCTTGGTCCCTCATTTCTTGTCTCGTCAACTCTGATTTCATGGATAGTGAAAAGGGGCTCTGTGTAGAACTCTCTTTGCTGTTTAGCCATCTTGTAGTTTTCTTAAAGGAAAAGCTACTTACCCACCAGCAGCTGTTCTTGAATGAAAAACTGTCTTCAAGAAAATATATATTACCCCGTGCGTTTTGCTGGTGTGTGTGACGAATATAGCAACATTGTCACTGATTCCCTGGATGGAAGCTTCTCTAGCATGGCTATGGAAAGGCAGAAGTTACCTGACTCTGACCTTGGGGGTAGCTATCTGAGAGAGGCCCACGTAAGGGAGGGCAAACTCTAGGGAGACCGGATAAAAACATTGGGACAGAATAATCCTGCAGCCATAATATCAAATGACACCCATGTACCTTTACAACATGTCTGTATGTCTTATTGTAATGTGAATACTGAATTCCCTGGCTGGTTTAGCCAACAAAACTATGCACCTCTCCCCTACTTTTGTAGTACTGCGAATAGGAAGAGGGGTGGAATAATGAGGATGACCTGACACAGCAAACAAACGCAGCGTTCTAGTTGTTGGAAACTACTAATAAATACTGTTACATTTAAAATGCACACAGCTGAGCATCCAGAGAGAGAGACAGAGGCTGCCACTGCATCCAACTTGTTCTTATGCTGTTTGGGACACCGGAGGCGAGAAGAGTGTGGAACGTAGCTCAGAGGCTGACGGAGGTGGTGTGCAGAAAAGACAAGCCGGGAGAAGTTTGCCACATCCCTGTCACAGGCTGCTGGAGCTGCCAGCCACAGAGGGAGTCCAAGAGGGAATGAAGCCGCTCACTGAAGGTAATGGCGGTCAGCTGGCGAGAAGCGAAGGAGACAGGGCAACGCAATGAACGCTGAAGACGCAGAGAAACACGGGTAAGCCCAGGGAGAGAACATGGCTTACCGGGGCACTTCAGGGCAAATACTGTGTACCATACTCACTGCGTGAGAGCCCAAACGATGAAGACAAATATAAGTGATACAGGCACGAACATTCTAAAACACCTAGGTGAAGGCAGTAGTGTTGAGACAAACATTGCAAAAGGCCTAAGAGAAGGCAATATATTTAATACAGGCACAAACCTTGTTAAAAGCCTAAGAGAAGGCAACAGAATTGAAACAAACATTGTAAAAAGCCTATGTGAAGGCATTAGAATTGAAACCAATATTGTGAAAAGTCTAAGAGAAGGTAGCAGAATAAATGCAGAATTAAACATTGTTGAAAACCAGAGTAAAGACATTACAATTGAAATAAAGGAAGGGAGGAAAGGGTTAGTGAGCCAGTACTGGAGGATCGTTGTTTCTTTGATACAAAAGAGAGTGAAAGGAAAGCAAAAAGAACCTGGCAGGATAGTGAACCAGGCAAACAGTGAGTCTGGGACTCACCCCTAAATATGAAAGTTGTGACACCCTGGCAGGACAGTAAACCAGGGGTGAAAGGAGAAGTAATAAGAGAATTGAAAGACGAAGTGAGAAGAGACAAAGAGACAGTGTGCAGTAATAAAAGGGAAGATACATACCCTTTATTGATAAGAAGCTGCAACACCCTGGCAGGGGAGTATACCAGGGAGAGGAAAAGGAGTAAAAGCAAGAAAACATAACAGCTGATACAGAAATGGAAGAGCCTTACCCCTTTCAGAAAGGAGCCAAAGAAAACATGAAGCCCTGGCAGGAGAGTAAACCACAGATAAGAAGATAATTGAATAAACCTGAAGATGAGAGAAAGTAAATATCACAGAGGAACTGTGACATTGACAAGGAACCAGAGGGAGAAGAAGAAAACCTCAGCTTCTTCTGACTGACAAAAAGACCATCAAATACGTGAAGACTGAAGGGGTTCAAAGGTGGAATCACCCCCAACCCCTTTTAAACTGTGAGATATCAAAGTGGCTGAAAGAAGTATTCAGGGAGAGCAGTATCTCCTTGGGAAACATTGGAACATTATAGACTTTAGCAGAAGTGCCGGACAGATTATGAGCAACCAGAAAACATAGGGAAAGGGAGAACCCCTTTTTCCTGGTGGAACATTATTGCTTTTCTTCTCTGCACCTTAGAACGTTGTTTGGAACTTAAAGAATAATCTATGTGTTCATAGCTCAGAGAAATCCCCATTTTCATCTTGTATTCAGTTTAGCATGGAAGGGTCAGTTTAGGGTTTTGGACGGAAGACACTTTATTTGGTGAACATCCTTACACAGGCGTTCATTAGTTTTGTTGAGGCAGGGAAACCCCTTATAGACCTAGGGACAGGTAGGATTTCCCCACCCTCTCTTATTATTTTGACAATAAAAGTACTATTTCAAACCCAAACCTGATACTGTGCCCGACTTTCACTCTTGACACCTTCCAGGTGCTAATGATGATAATCACTTTGGGGGGTTGGCAGTGTCGACCCTTAGCAGCTCTGCAGCAGTTGATAATAGCCCTTGCTTTCCTTGGGCCATTAACGCAGCCTCCCAGGCTATTACCAGCCGGAACGACAATTAAATGCTCAAAATATCTTTGCACAACCCCAAGCCACACAAACTATCAACTAGCAGTGTTGCTAGGGTTTAAGGAAGATACTCAAAAGAAGTTTGAGGCCACATGGAACCATAACTAATTCATGAGAACAAATGTTTTTATCAGGACAGGTAGTTGCTTATATTACTAGTGGTCATTGACGCTTTCATTTGGCCCTAAGCTCATTTGTATGCTTTTACAAAGCGCATGAGGACAGCAAAGTGGATTTTGCATTTCTGCTTTGCTTTCCTACTTCGCCTTTGGAAAACATTAATAACACACCGCTTTGTGATTGCTGAAAATTGCGTCTAGAGGACCAGCAACAGCTAAGTGCAAGCATTGGTGGTCCCTTGCATGCAATTAGCATTTTTTACAAAATTGCCCCCTTTGTGTTGGTATTCAAACTCCAGAAACACACACAATGAGAAAGATCCATTCATGGTCACGTGACTTGACATAGAATTCTTGCTTTGTCTCAGGTTCCTAATGCCCCAAACGCCCCTATCCCGCCCCCAAGACCAACGCCATATACCGACAAGGAGCTGCGATGGGCTTTGGGGCAGAGAGCTACTTAGCCGAGATGGGCTTCATGGCAGGGATAGCCATCGGGGCAGGGATGTGCCTCAGAGCAGGGAAGGAACGTAGAGCAGGAATAGACCTTGTGTCATTGATGGGTTTCACTGAAATCTTTATAAATACGAATCACATACATAACAATGTTCAGTTTCACTTTCCAGTAGCATAGCTCAGCTAGTTCGGAGTTCTCTGCTGAGATTTTGGGCCTCATACAAGTATGGAGGTAGCAATGCCGCTTTTAGCAGCATGGCTACCCCAATACCGGGTACCGGATCCGGGTTCCTGGAATGGGGAAATACCGGGCCATTTCGACCTTGGAGGGCCTGGTATTTCCCCAGGGCTCAATGGGAATGGGGAGGATGCTAACAACGGGCCCGTTAATGATGGGCCCGTTGTTAGCATCCTGGTCTGCTTGCGGGTCCCGCGAGCAGACCTCGTAATGAGGCTGTAGGGGGTTAACAGCGCCGGCAGCTCTACCGGCGCCGTTAACCCCCTATGGCCTGGGTCATAATGAGGCCCCTTGTGTGTAGCCTGCGATCACAGGTTCAACTCCCTGATGGGCTTTGCTGCTTTTTGCCTTCCTTGGGGTTCATACAATGAGTAATAGTAATAACACCTTTTAACAGAGCTAGTGAACCGCAAACATGAGAGCGGTAGCACTTTATAACCACAATTTATTATGAAAAAAGACAATGGGCCCCATTACGACCCTGGTGGTTAGGCAACAACGGCGCCAGTAGTGCTACCGGCGCTGTTGTTGCCTCACCGCTTCATTATGAGTTCTGCTCGTGGGCCCGCCCTGTACGCCTGGTCAGACCAGACGCGCAGAGTAGCACCCGCTAGCAAAACAGGATGCTAACAATGGTCCTGTCATTAACGGGACCGTTGTTAGCATCTTCCCCATTCCATTTGAGCCCTATGGGGGTTCAAATGGGAATGGGGACGTTCCGGGTCCCATGAATGGGAATTACCGGGCCCGCAAAGGTTGGAATGGCACGGTAATTCAAATTTTTCGGGACCTGGACACGAGTTTGAGGGTTGCCATGCCGCTAAAAACGGCATGGCTACTTCCAAACATGTAATGAGGTCCAATGAGGCTCATTGCGGGTATGGCGGTGCAGGAAAAAAGTGGAGGTACTACTGTTTACCTCCATTTTCCCTGCACTGCCAAACTACAAAAATCAGTGGTATTATCATCTGGTAATACCGCCAAAAATCCCCTATGGAATGGGGATTTACACCGCCACTTGTAATCAGGTGGTATTACCACCAGAGGTAATACCTGCAGTGGTAATACCACCTAACCAAGTGGCAGTATTGGTAATTCTGTTTGCCAGTATTCCGGCTGATTTACTGCCAGAATACCGGCAAACTCGTAATGAGCCTCAATGTGATTACAGGGCGCTCACTGAGCACTAGTTGCAATGTTACTTTGCTTTCAAAACAAGCTAAACAGTTTCAAACAGATTTAATTTAAAGAATATTTCCTCCTCTGAATGACAAATGGTGTCTTCTTTGGCGCCACCGTGTGGCTTGAGGTGAAATAGCTACGCACCTTTCCCAATACTGTTTACAAGAGGGCTAATGCATGTAATTTGTGCAGATTCTCAAAATGTTATTTTATGTTGCTAGAGGTATGATATTATCCCTCCCCCCCTGAAATCTAGCTCAATTGTAAAGTCTCGGGTGATTCAGGCGATTATATCCCATTAAATGCGTCGGGTTGCAGATGTTCGTTGTCTGCCTTCATGATAAAATAAAACATGTAAATGCCGCGAATATTTTCTGTCTTTGAGTTTCATTAGAATATCACATTTTCAAATTATGCACAAATCTCTTTTAGGTTTGGTTCCCGAGTAGTGCACAACTACACCTAACATGGTTCGACTAATACTGTGGAGCAGTATGAGAATTGTGTGATCCAGGCGACAAGGCCACCGAGTTCCTTGTCCCCTACGTTCCAAAATCCTCTCACGTAAACACTAGACTACAAAGTGGTGTTGCTTTCGACCAAGGCATTATGGCAGTATTTCTTTGCTTTCCATGATTGTTCGAAGATCGGGATGGCTTAATCACCATAGAAAGAGAGCACAAAGTACAAATTCCTCTGCGTTCAGTCCCTCTGCGCGTGCCAGAGTCTTTCACCTGCTCCTGCAGGTCACTCCCGGGTGATTGCAGTGGGAAAAAGAAGGGACAGTGACAGACATGCCAACATTCTGGAGCCCCTGAGAGGGAGATTTCACCACAGATATTGGGATAATGCATTTTTCCCCAGAGGATTGCATTGGGGATATAGTGATTTTAGGCAGGCGACAGTAACAAATTGCATTATTTTTAATGAAAAAATCTGGAAAACTCTCGCCGGGAGGGTTGGCATGTATCCAGTGAGGAGGGGACTACTTCCCCATGTGCCCTATCTTCCTGTTGCTGCTCACACTGGGAGGCTGCATACCACTGGCAAGAGAATAACCCAGCATCCATGTTATCCACCTGGCCAGCCTGTCTCACCTGACCCTGTGCAGTTCCAGTGGTTGCTAGGCTAGCCAGCCTGTCTCACCTGACCCTGTGCAGTTCCAGTGGTTGCTAGGCTAGCCAGCCTGTCTCACCTGACCCTCTGCAGTTCCAGTGGTTGCTAGGTCCTTCATGACAGAAGAACGCAGAGTTGCCACACTCCTCTCTCACCAGTACCTTTTGTTTACACAATGAGGGCAGTATCCCTGGTCTTTCACCTGTTTGTTGAGCCCACCTCAAATGATAGTGCCTATTGAAAAAGACACAAGGGCAGAAGGGATTTCCTAATTCCCCTCTGTACACAGGAACTGCGAGGGCGGTATATTGCAAATGATGTGAGTTTCTGGGCATTCGATGACAATAATTTAAGCAAATTTGAGTAGCTCGAGTAATGATGCCAATTCTGGCATATGGTATGAATAGCTTGTCATATCATGACAATACCTGGTAAACTGTGTGGGTGCCTTGGCATTTGATGGCAGGATGCTGGAGGTGGGTGTCACTTATGTTATCAGTGATATTATTAAGGGATAAGGCAGGGGTCAAGTCCTAAAAAATAAAGTGGGGTACTCATGAACATACCAATTGAATGTGGTGTGACCGGAAATTAGCATATCAAGGAGTCCTCTGAAAAAAGTGGGTGGACTTTGAAAAATATGGGGTGACTCCGTCCACCCGCGTGTACCCTCGACTTGAGCCCTGGATAAAGGTAATCATGGCACAATCCTTACTAATGATGATATTAGTGGGGTGGAGTCAGGCCTGGTACAGTTATTGAAGGTGATAGCAGAAGGGGGCTGAGGGACACTGGTACTAGGTGGAGGAAAGCATAGCCGGTACAATTACTGAGAGTGAAAGTATGAAGAAATGGAGACCTTCCTGACACAGACTTACCAGCGATAGTACTAGGTAGGAGGTGGCATTCCTAGTACAATTTTTAATTGTGATAGTAATACAGGGAGGGAGGTAGTCCTGCTACAATCATTAATACTGAATTTATTAGGGGGATGGAGGCCATCCTGATACAATTGTTAATAGGAATAGTGATAATATCACGGGGTGGAAGGCAGTAATGGTAATGTGAGGAAATGACTTCTACTCTGCAAGACTACAGGGATGAGTGGTGGCTAAACCACCTACTGAGCCCCACGCTACTACTAAACCAGCAGTGATGCCATTCATTAAGGTAAAACAGACACAGATCGACGGGTAGGCTATACTCTCATGAGCAGTGTCAGGTAATAACTGTAGCAAACCAAACAGCAATAGTACAATTGTTCAACATAAAAGAATGTCCAATCGATGTTCTATAAAAATCTGGTCTGCAATGGCATTCACGGAACATGAGGAAGCCCCGAAGCCCGTGGACTGCAGAAGCAACAGAACGCCATTGCAGACAGGTGTTTGCAAGACCCACGAAGTGCGAGCACATTGGGCCTCATTACGACCCAGGCGGTAAGTTACCGCCTGGGCCGTGACTTTACCACCATGGCGTAAACTACGTTTACGCCATGGTGGTTGGCGGACTTACCGCCCCATTCCGAGGTTGGCGGGGCGGTAAGTCCCCAATCCCCATTTACCCTTCCCCATTCCCATTTTTGCCCCATAGGGCATAATGGGAGTGGGGAAGGCGTTAATTACGCCACCGTAAATTACGGTGGCGTAATTAACTCCATGGTCCCTTAGCGCCATGGATTTTAACACCCGCTAAAAGCGGGTGTTAAAAGCTCCATGGCGCTAAGGGACCTCGTAATTGGCGGTAAGGGGTCGGCGCAGCTAACGCTGGCGTAAACCCCTTACCGCCAGGGTCGTAATGAGGCCCATTGACAGTTACGAGCAGCGAGCCTGTTGAAACGCGACAGTGTAAGAAGAAAGGCATCAGCGTTTACAATTAAGCAGTTTGCAAATGACCAGCAGATGGGAAGCAGTGCCCGAGCATACTGAAATCTAGACTCTGGTGTGGCAGATTCCCACAGATAATACACCAACTACGGGTGTGAATGGTGACTAAAGTGAAAATCTAGCAAAGCCAGAGGAAGAGTGTCAGAGAGCAAATATATTACCCTAATAAATGGGGAACAGAAAGACATTGAAGCAAAAACAATATATCTGCCAAAGATGTGCTTAATAATGTGGAAGTGTAATTTAGTGTCCCCTTGATGAATTTCCCGTTTAACTGTTCTTAATTAGAGTGGAAGAGGAATGAAACATGTTGGGCTGTGTATGAAATGGGTAGAAATGAGTGTAATAGAAGCTGTATGTGAAAAGTAGTATTGATAAAAAGTGTTTTAACTACAAGAATAAATGGTGGCTCATATAGTAACTACCACTTTGGCACTAATGTTAACTCCACGACAAAATGAAATCGGATGAATGTCTTAGAAAACTGTGACTTGTTTATTAATATGATGAATTAAATTAATTTGAATTGAAAAAAGAGAAAAGTTGTGGCTAATGATTGAACATTTGGGTCAGTAATTCAAGTGTATGTACGCGCTGTGCTAAGAAGTTATGACATATTAGGCTGTTGTTCTAACATAATGAAATGTTGGACATATAAAAGAAGCCATATTACATAGGGATCCACAATATATGACTAGAGGAATATTTTATGTAAGTTTAGTAAAGTGGCATTAAATCAGTTCTTAGATGCAGGCAAGCAGTGTGAAGTTGTAAAGTGCCAAAAGCAGCACCGCAGGTCCTGTGTTGGCTTGAAGGGCATTGAACGTGGTTCAAATGCAGTTCAAAGCTTTGTGAGCACAATTCTATATGCTCTTGGGCTTTCTGGTTCCCCAATCCAGGGGCTCCATGACAAGGTAGATCCTTTTGTTCAGCACTCCCACTCCTAGGCAGCTTGGCTGACACCTTGAGGGGATCCTTCACCTCCAGTAAGGATTGTGGTTCCAGTGTGGCTGGCAGATGGGCAGGCCTAGAAGTCCACCCCCTAACTGTTCCCTGGGGATGGATACGGATGGAACTCTCCTCTGCCTTGGATGCCTTCTATCTTCCCAATGTTAGAGGACTTTGGCATGGTCTGCACTGCGAATGGAAAAACAATTAATTTTTCTTATCTTCTTGAAAGTCCACAGCTGAATCAAGGAAAGCATTGGAGTCCCCTTCCTTATTAAGGCAACCTGTCACTATGAATTGGACAAATGCAACCTGCTGTAAGGTGTCCAATCACTGTTACTATAATGTTACTATAATGAGTGCCCTTGCCTTATTACCTCATACCCAGAGTTCCTTGTTCTGCAGGAAATGGAAGGGACAGGATGGGATACAGCTCCAACAGAATAGCAAGATGTTAAAACCACTTCTCAGGTCCACCTTTCCCTCTCTTGCTGCTCTAATTCTGACTTGTTCCAATGCCTGCTGACCTCAAAGGGCCTCTGTAAAGCACCGTTCTGGTGTGAGTCCGACCCTTGTTATGTGAGTGCCCATTTGAAGCAGGTTTCCCAGGAGATCTCCTAAGGGGAGGTCTTACACTTCCTTGCTGGGATTAAAGGAAGACAGCGCCCTAGCTATTCTCTCACTAGAAGCAGTGGAGAGAGCGAGGTTAGCAAATAATGTACATCACATTGACATCAGTGACCTGGGCCCACATGGCTCACACTATCAAATGGTGGGGGTTTAATAATGTTGTGCTCTTATTAGTCACCATACCATAATCAGGTATGACTTATCCTTAGGGATTAAACTGTCATTAGACTAATAAGGTAACAATTATTACCCTGAGTTGCAGAAGTTAAAAGGCTACATCTAGTTGCAGTGTCCTTGGGTCATAATAGCTGTGAGGGATGTAAATTTGACCTTTTGAACCTGCCCTTTACCACTGGAGAGCAGGAGCTGCATTATGCTTTTGGCATGGAGATTTATGAAGGGAGGGTGTAATTAGCAGACTCCCATTTCAGAATTACCTGGATCATTTTATGTTAATACAATTTGAAGAAGCTAGGGCATTCACACCCGCGCCTGATGGCATTTTGTCACTGGTACAATTATTAATAGTGATAGTAGTGGGGGTAGAGGCAGCTCTGGTACAAGTATTAATAGGAATATTTTTAGTGTGAGGGAGGCAGCAGTCCTGTTACTGTTATTACTAGTGATAGCATTAGGGAGTGTGGGGCAGTCATGGTACATTCAGTGATATTATTAAACGTCAGAGACAATACCAACACAGATCCTACCCATGATTGGATTAGGACGAAGGTGAAAGTCCATGCAGTTTTTAACAGCAATAATAAAAGGTGAAAGAGGCAGTAAAAGCCTATTCTTCCAATGCATGTTTGCTTGATTGCTAAGACAGAATGGTATTAACATTAGTGCAAACATTGCCCAAGTGCAAACATGCGCTCAATGAATATTTTCTGCACTACAGAACGTTTTCCCCTATTGCTAATACAGTGCTAAATTTCTCTTCAGACAGTGCAAAGCTTTTGTAATAAGCCATGATCATATTTTGCGCTCTAGTAAAGTTAAAGGAATAATGGTGCCTTAGAAAAGCATGGGAGGCAAGTCTCTCAGTTGAAGAGTTTTAAAACAAGGAATCCCCCGTCCCTCACTCACTCCCAAGACTATTCAAGACCTATACTCTCTTCCTAATTTTAAGACCAATTTTAAGCACTCTCCTTGGCATAAGGGCTATTAGTCCCCGGCGTGGGGGAGCCAGCCAGTCAGCATCCTGGACCACTGGTCTGACTTCCCCAGTAGAGGCCCATGCTCCAGGATAGCTGAGCAATGCACCCATTGCACTGGGCACTAGAGACCTGCCACCACTATGTACCCATTTACATTCATCTGTCTGCCTCTACCGCTCTCTTCTGCTCACCACCACCACTTAGCTCCATGGCCTGGACTCTGTTAAACTGGCGCAGCCTCCCTTCCAATGCTGCACACACTGCTGCTATGGACATGCTCCTGAGCGCTTCTAACATTCTCTCGGGAGCGTAGCTCAAGGGCAATATGCTCGCCTTGAAAGCAAGACGACATGGAGCAACACAGGTTCGATCCCTGGTCCGTGCTTAGAAATCTCTGGGTATTAAGTGCGTTATAAATAACCTATCATATCATATTATATCATACCCAAGTTAAAATTGCCTGATCTACCCTATATGAGCGCACCACTGTGCACACCCATCCATCAAATGAAACATCATTATTTAAAAAAAGCAGCACTGTTAGCACCTGGGGTGGGCTTCAGCAGTAAAGGCCATACGCCTAGTATCAGGCTAGCAGCCTGTTATTGCCCAAACCCTGCCCCAGAGCATGCTGTTTAATGCTATAATATAATCCTTGTAATGTTCATTTAGCATTTTCATAGAAAACTGGTGAACCCTGCAGATTGTTCAGCATGCCCCATTCCAGGCCTTCCAGCAATGCAGAGCATACCTCAGCCAATTCCTTGCGACTGGCCAGCCGGATGTTTACACAATTCACTGGACCCTGCATAGCAATGATAGTGTAAGTCTTGAAAGTGAGGCGATCATAAGAGAACGCTAACCTACCTGTTATATAGGCATATAAAGGCATTACTTGCATCCACCATGTCTGCCCTCATGGCTTTTTTCTTTCTCGTGAAAGAACAAGCGGACAAGCCTGGAAAGTTGGGCCTGATCACTTGCATCAGCTGTTATAACCCTGTGCCACTGCACTGTCTCCAGAGCAAGAGCCCAAATTCTAATGCTCTCATTAAGCACAGTTTATAGTAAAGCATAGAGATTTTTCATTGTGTGAGAGTTGATGCATGAATCCATTGAGCATCAAGTCAGTCAGCCAGTTCTGGACTTGAGGTTGCTTGGTGGGGTTTCCTAGGAGAATGAGATTGGTCTTTGTAGGGTTCAACTTCAGGCAGGCATTTGATTTCCAGGATCAGATGAGGGACAGATGGTGCTTGAGTTGATGGATACAGTTGATGAAATTGATCTTTTTAGTTAAAGCTACACGTCATCTACATATTGATTTATCATGATGTTGGTGAGGAGTTCCCCCAGAGGTTCTGTGTAGAGATGGAAGATGACATGGGACAGGATAGAGGCTTACTGAACTCCACAGGTTACTGGGCAGTGTTGGGATTTGTTGTGGCCCATCTGAATAAGTTGGTCTCTTTGGGAAAGGCTGGTGGTGAACCACTGCAGGATTGGTCCATCGAAGACCATGCACATGGATAAGCTGTTGGGGAGGAGTTCATGTTTGCTCAGAAAAAAGAGTCCAGAGGAGTTTACTTAATTAATAAAGTATCAAAATAATTTATTGTGTCGGATACAAGATTTGAATAGACAAATTAATCGGGATTTAATCTGCATTTAGCATATTAGTTACATTGCAGGAGAGTTGAGAACATAGTAATCTATACAATTCATACAATTGAGAATAAATCATTCACTCATTCCTCCACATGCAACCATAATACATACACATTCCATACGGTCCAATAACAATACATATATGGTAAAGCCTGTTAAAAACCATAGCTAGCAGTGTTTAGATTTTTTGGAAAAGCGCAATTAATGTACATGACCACTATAGTTGTCATAAAAAGTGGTCTACTCCAGGGGTGGGTCAATTAGATGACAGAACATGACCACATCCCCAATTTTCTCGACCGGTTTTGATGTTTTTTGGATCATTTATCAACGTCTTCATCAGGAAAAAACATATTTTACAATCTGCCCGAAGCAGCTTCCAAAGTTGTGAACCATTTCGGTAGCCATGGCCAAGTTAGCCTTAGGTCAGCAGAGTCACGTAGGGGACAAAAGGGATGTCGCAAAGAATTGGTTCAATAGCGATTTCCCAACCAGACACGGTTTCGGTTTCCCAAGCAGACACGCGCACCAGAGCACAGAAGGAAGGGGCAGGAAGGAAGTTAACGTGGGCGGATCTGAGTTCTAAATGCGTCCTGAGAACATTGCATTAGGTGTGCATCTCCTGCACGGGTACCTCATCAGGCTCTTAATGGATGCCGGTCCAAATTCTCCGGGCTTTCGTAGTGGCGGATATATATATATATTTTTTTCATGTCCAGCGCTGCAAAAAACCAGTGAATTTGGACCGCCATTCTATGTCCGCCTGATAGCCGGCTCCCCCGCCTGCCATCTTCCCCTCACACGACCCCACTTTGAAAAAAAATCTCTGCCCCCAATCCCACTTATCTTTTCGCTGCAGTGGGGAGTCCTGTCTCTGCAGCTGCTGCTGCTCTCGTCCCAGTTCAGGCTAGCATAGAAAAGTACGCAGTGCTCCATATGGAGCCCCAGTTGCTAATTCATGGCGGCCAGGATGGTAGAGTATTTTCTCTCCATGAACGGGATGCCGCGAAAATACTTTCCATTAAAAAATGTTTAAAAACATTAGCACCCACATAGCATGCTACATGGGCGCTAATGGCGATATGCCCCTCAGTGTCTGGGCCCACCCGGTGGGTAACGTACCGCAACCCTCATTAAGGGACCCTCGCTTCACTCAGGCCCTTAACTTGGACGGCAGCCTGTTACCCACAGGGTGGGCCGCCACCTTGGAGCATAGCACCTCATTATGCTCCTGGTCAGAAACACCAAATATTTATTTATGTTTTGCATGCACTGCAAAGATTGCATTTATAGACGAAACCCAACAGTTACAGACTGCTGACCATGAATGATGCTAGGGAATTAGTCAATGTTGTGAAATCTTGCTGGGTCCGCATGACTGATAGCATGTAGGGATATCATTGGGCAATTGGCAAAACAAGGTCGAACATTCCTGGGATGTCTTTCATTGTAAAGTGGGTGTCTGTATAAGTTCTGGCACCAACCTTAGCTCAGGAAGCAAAACTACCTGCAAAGAAGCCGATATTGAAGATTCGCTAGCATTTACCAGTAGCTGAAATAGGCTGATCTTTACAGATGTTGAGAGACCTTTGGTGAGACCCAGCTCACTTGGATCCTGTCACAAGACTGATGCACTCACACAGCGATCTGCCTTTCAGAGGAACCAACTTTTTTGAGAAATCTCCTAATTATCTTGCAGGCCAGTTCACCTCTGGCTTCATGGCATCAGCACAAAATATTGTTTTCTTAGAAAATCAAAGTGCCGGCAGGAGTTTGTAGGCGTTTATTAAATCGGTCTCCCTTGTGTGTGGCATAGTGTTCCTAAAGTCGTCTGAAAGCAGTCAGCAAGTCTATCGCGCCGCAGGTCTGGCGCTTTCTCATGCATCCTCTCCAAGCTTTGACCTATTTATCTGCCTGGCTGGTGGCCATTTTCTATCATTTTCTGCCGCTAAGCCATAGTAAAATGGGCCCCAGCCTACTCAAGGCATTTGACTATATTTGTAAACAAAACAAGTATCGGTAATTGTCTGTTTGTAAAATAATCATTGTTCATCTAAAGTTGGGATGAACAAGTGAAACGGAAGTGGGGGAATACATAAATGTCTTTTTTTTGCATTGCCCAGGTTGTGAAATAAATCACCTCTCTGCATTTAACATCAGAAAGTAAAACATAATTGAGGAGAGCCACTCCTCAAAGTGCTGAATCTTGAGAATATCGTGATCGTGTTAGAAATATTGAATTAACATCAAGGGTGTTTAAGAGGTGAAACCCCACTAAATGTTTGCACCTCCCAGGTCAAGTCACATGATATGATATGATATGATATGGTAGGTTATTTATAACGCGCTTAATACCCAGATGTTTCTAAGCGCGGACCTGGGGATTGAACCTGTGTTGGTTGCTCCGTGTCGTCTTGCTTCCAAGCCGAGCATGTTGCCTCTGAGCTATGCTGCACAGTCATTAACAGCACGTGGGGTGCCATGCGCACCATAGCAACTAGAAAGGTATTGGAATTCTGGAAACAAGCAATGCTAGGAATCATGGGAAGCAATTATAGATTAGATCGTTTTGTGACAGGTTTCTAGAGATTTGGTGACGAGAGCACATTTAATTGCCTTTAGGGGCAAATTAAATCCGGATCCAACAATCTTTCGGAGAGTTCCAATACCTCACAATTGCTCAAAAAGATGGATTGTGGGAGCCTTTCAAAAAGCAGACAAGCTAGGTGGAAGACCAGGGTGTCGAGGGGGTGAGGGGTTTCCAAATTCTCTGGGTCTGAGCAGACACTTCTATCGCCGACTGTTTTGAACTTGAAATGTAGGACCCAAAGAAGATGAGAGTGTGAAAAGGGCAAGTGTCATGGAGTCCAGTCCAATTTAGGCAGAGTTTCGCTGTGAGATAAGGAGCAGGCAAGTGGTAGGCACATTTAAAGACAAGGCCGCATTCTTCTCTGAACGGGCAGCTTGGACATTTATTGACAAAGAGGGGAAACATTATCAAACGTCCTCAAGCCAAAACTCAACCAGACTGCCTCGTTCTCAATGGATTTAAGTGTATCAATCTGATGGGAAGACATCCCAGAATTCACAGAATTGATAGAAACAATTAATTAAGGATTGCTGCACAATATGATGCAAAGGGCGAGGAATGAGTGCAAGGGCACCATTGATTTGGCAGAGTTTACGAAATGAACCCCGTATCACTGCACTGATTTGGGAATCCAAACTGAGACTGGACTCCCAGATCACTTCTAGATTTCTAACCTTGCCAGCAAATTAAAGATCACTGCTATGAAGTTTAGGAAGAACAGGTCAGCAAGCTGGATTGGAGAGCAAATGCCAGGACCATTGTATGGAAGAAATCACTTTTGAGCCCACCAGCGCGAATTGCCTCATCCAGCGAGTGGCTTATTCCAGACCACACGTTAGGTCAGGAAAGTCATGATCAGGGCTGTTGACATGCAACAAACTGTGTGTGTTGTCAGCACAGGTGTTATACTAGAAGCCCAGAGTTTTAAGAAGATGTAAGAAAAAACAAGTAAATATTCCAAAGGCAGGCAAGACAAGGACGATCCCTGTAGCACCCCACAGTATGCAAGAGAAGGGGAAGAGAGGTGAGGTCCTAGTGGGACTTGCTGTTGCTATTCATTTGAAGAAGCAACCAAACCAATTTTGATGCTACCTTCAGCAAATGGTCAATCAGAAGCTAGTAGCTCATGCTGCTGGAGACCACCGAAGGGTGCAATAAAATCAAGCTGAAAATATGGCTATTATGGCCTTGGGTGAGGATAGCATCCCAGATACATTATTTAACAGGGCAGTCATGGTTGTGTGTTTGTGGCGGAAACCAGATTGGGAATTAGCTGACAATCGAACATTATGTTGCAGAAACTCTTGGCACTGGTGTATCACCACCTGCACTGCATCCCGGGAAGTCCAGCTGCAAAGGAACACCATCTTCAGGAACTTCTCTTTAAAATCAAAAGGAATAACATATTCTCTAGTGACCTGAAGAAACAAAGAATCCCTTAAACGTGTTGTCAATGTTATTACATTACACTAGTGAGGAATACTGGCTTTATCTGAGAAACCTATTAAATAATGCATTTAAGATTTACGGAAATTTCTCTAAAATTGTAACATTTTCTGATAACACATTTTCGTTTTCTGGGAAGAATGCTGAGGCCTGTTGGCAAACACTGAAGTCGACAACATGATTACGGGCCTGTGAAGCTAGTAGCATTTGCAAATGGTAGTTCATCTCTGAAGTCTACTCTGCGCTCATAAATTGTGTGCTAATACTTTTAGCCAATCCTGCTCCGTTTATATAATGCGGTGTTATAAACAATAGGGACTTGTCCCTCCTGCAACCTCTGCATAGGATGCACACACTGAGGCTTTAATACCAGGGTCCAGCTAGTCGTTGGTGGTCCCCTGGGGGGGAATGGTGTCACGGTTCATGGGGGGGGAGATCAGTTATTGCCAATTACTACTTCGTCATCATTACCTTCTATAATTTAAAGAGGCGGTAAGGGCTACGGCAAGCACCGGCAAGGACCATTATTCGTCACAATAATCTTGCTTAATGGGAGGACGGTTTTACACATATTGAAAACTGTACACAGTATTACATTAAGAAATTCGGTAAATTAATTTCATTATGATCCCCTATCTGGAGAAGCCTTTGGGACCATTTGAGGAATGGCTATTTTTATAAGTAAGAATTCTGGAATAATAGTTAAATCCCATATGTCTGATTCTCCGGCCGGTATAAAGGTCTTCTTGATTTACTCTAGTCTGTTGGGGCCTAAGCCATTGTGAATATATTGCTAACATATAGGATCTCCAAGATCAGCTGAAGCAGTATACAATCCACCAATGATTATTAGCAATGTAAAAAGGTTGAGCCCCCTCTCCATTGGTCAGGAGACAAAGCAGGCATGTCCACTCTCACTGGAGTCACTGTGCTAGCCTTCATTCGGCCACTGTGCTAGCAGGCTCATCTCACCATGCAAAACTGTGTCACAATCATCAGATATGGTTCGTGTATAACCCGAGTTGTTGGAGGTGCCATTAGGGTTCAGTGAAGTTTCAGGGAATTGACATGTATTTCCATTTTATTTGTAGCACACACACCACAAGCAACATTGTTTCTTGGCGCTCCACGAGTGAGGCAATTGTTACATGTGCACACATATTTTTTATTTATTTTTTTCATTTATGAAGCGCACAAAAACCCAGGGCCATCGAGGCACTGTTACAAGCAACGGTTACATTTGGCTGGTAGGCAATAGATGATTTTCAGGCAGATATTAGCAACTGTATACATGCGAAGGTTAAAGAACTATGGTAAGCATCAAGCAGGAGTAAAGGAAAGCAAATCAGGCAATAATCAGTTACCACCGGAAGTAAAGGAATTTGTGACATTTGTGGGGGATCAAGATGGTCTTGAACATAATCCTCTCTCGGAGTGGGAGCCAATGTGTGGCTCTACGGGCGGCCGAGATGTTGTCCATTTTAATTATGTTTAATGGTGCTAGAAGGGAATTATTTTGGATTGTCTGAAGTTTCTATAAGTTGTGTGCAGATGTGCCAACAAAGAGTACATTTCAGTAGTGTAGAGAAGGAGCTAAGTACCCCCACCTCAATCACCTCGCCCATAGTGCCTATATGTTGGGAACCAGAGTGTGAGACACGTGCGGTACCAGTGAAAATACTAATACCAAGGAGAATCTGGGAAACAAGGTTCCCATTGAGAGAACCATACCTGCATACCAGACAGTGCGGTAGTCGTTACAATGAAATTACGGAAGAAACAGGAAGGTTGAATGACGAAGATGAATGGTAACGTCATGCAGAGCAGAGCTGACATACATAGAAGAGATGTAGAGACTAAAGAATGCAGATATTCTATAAAGGCATCAAGAAAGTATTGAAGATAAGAGACATTTTTGGGATCAAGTTGAAGAAGCTTATGCTACAAAATGAATGAAGATATCCAACTATTTTACACTGTACATCTGCAAAGACGTAGTATTCTTGAGGCTAGCTTTATAGTGAACAGAATGTGGCATGCGTCAACATATACATATATATTGGAGTCAGTAAAGAATGGATGTTTCCACTACGTACAATAGCAGAGCTGAGCAAACGAAGGAAGGCCTCTTTTTCCAGTATGTCGCAGGTAGAAAACAAGTGAATTTTCTCAGAAAGGCGAACATGGATGAGCCAAGAAGCCATATCAGGCTGGGGTGAGCTGACATTGGATACAAATCGTGTGAAAGAACGAGGATCCTGTTCAGGAGGCATGGACATAAAGAACAAGAAGTCAGAGGTTTATTAGAAAGATAGTATTTTAATACACTAGAAGCTCGGTTTTGTGATCTTCAGTCACGTGGGGAGAAGAAGTTGGACGAGGATATTGGTCACATCTATACAAGAGGGCAGAGCGTGCCTTCACTCCCCTGAATTCTTCAGAGGAAAGAACACTCTCAAGGACAAGTTCAAAGTCCTAATTGACAGCAGACCACTGAGGTGATGATGGATGGTTATGCTAATTGGTGGGAAGCTATGGTTAAGACGAGAACCTGGACGCTCAGCCTGCGTGCTGCTAAAAGTAGGTGGGAAGGTACTGACAGAGATTAGAAGCCAACCAATGGTAGAGGACCGCATGATTTAGGGTCGTATAGTTATGTAGCCAATGGGACGTTGTATATTTAGTGACGTTCATAGTGGCATGTTTAAGGGGAAGGGCTTAGTTGCCCCACCTGATGATAAGAAACGAATCACGTTATTCCACTGCCCTAGACGAATATGGATTCTATACTTAGATGATCCTGTTAGACCCTATAACACTTGCCACTAGGTATTTGTAATTTACCACATAGGATGACGTTAGTAATACGTGGGTTAACGTCACCTATGATGATTTTCTGTTATATAAGTAAGCTTTTTTCAAAATACATTGAGAGTCTTTATGCTGAGACATCCGTTGATGTCCGTTGTACTCCCTGTTTTACATCATTGATATTAAAACATTTATCTTTTGCAAACAAAATAATAAATAAATAAAAATGAATAATTTCTGAATGCCCATCCATCTCAAGGGTATTGCTACCTCATCTTAAAGGGCTGGGAAACACCCAGTTCAGTAGTCTAACCTAGCGCCTACCACGGCATGTGCAATCGTTAGACAGCTATCTGTGACTAGGAAGGTTCTTGCAGCATTTATCAATTTGTTCGCATAGGCTGCTGATGAGGAGATAGCATTCACTGAGCGAGTCAGTGACAGTGTGACATCAAGGTATACCCCCAATGTTTTCACTGTAGGGGAGACAGAAATCTAGGAACTGTCGATGTTGAATGCTGAATACTGAATAACCGGAATCAGGTTTTTTAGCCCCGCTGAGGGTCCAACAAGAAGGAACTCAGTCTTCTTGTTGTTCTGGCAGAGGCCATGTGTTGCCATCCAGGCTTGGATGGTCGCGTAGGCTGTGCTCAGGGTGATAGCGTCATCGGCATAGTTTCCCGATAGGGGCAGAAGAATTTGCGTGTGATCATCATAGTTAGTGCAGGCTATGCCGAGGGAGTCCAGGAGGACAAAGCGTGGTTTGGTAAATGTTATAGAGTGTGGGCGAGATGTAGGATCCTTGTGGTACTCCGTATTTATTTGGCACTGGTGCCACACTTGTGTTTTCAGCAACGAGTCTCATTACACTACCTTCTAGGAAGAAGGCAATCCAGGTTGTGGCTTCAGGTGGCAATGATGCTGAGGTGGTCAAATGGTGGCAGATGATTTTGTGGTCGACTAGGTTGAAGGCTGCAAATAGGTCTAGGAGCAGAAGCAGGGCAGGTTTCCCTTCATCCCTGCTCTCGCCAATCTGGTTTTTAAGGTCTAGGAGTGCTGACTCTGTGCCATGGCCTGGATGGAAGCTAGACTGCCAAACTCCTAGGATGTGGTTGGTGTTCAGGTGGTGCTGAATTTGGACATAGGCTGCTCTGTCCTGGATTTTTAGAAGGAAGGGGAATGTGGTGTTTGGCCAGTAGTTGTTAGGGAGGGTGGGGTCAAGAGTAGGTTTTTTTTAGTAGGGAAGAACCCAAGCTTTCTTGAAGCTGGATTTGACTGTGCCTGCCTTGAAGGAGGCATTATTGAAAGCTGTGATGAAAGGTGTAAGAGCGTCAGCACACTCTTTGATAAGTGTGGCTGGGAAGACATCACCTTTGCATCTGAAGGTTTGAGGCTTTTTAAGATATGTGATGTTTCCAGTTAGATTTTTTTTGTAAGCAGAACAGTGGGATACAGAGGCTATTAATCATTGGAGGGTTGGTGTTGGCAGTGGCTTGTTGCAAAGGCTTCAGGGAGGATCATTTAGTGAGAATTCTTTTGTGTGTCAATTTTTAGTGACATAGCATTTTGAATATTGGTACACCATGCTGTGTCTTTCAAAAGGGTGGAGGGTTGGGTGTTATGGGTTTCTAGTTCCTTAAGGATGGTGAATAATTCCCTCGTGTCAGATTTGGCATTGGTAATTCTGGCATTAAAGGTGGTAGCTTTGGCATGGAAGATGGCTTGTTTGTACAGTTTAGCTGCCTTCAGGAGCGCTAGTTTTAGGGCGTCTGAGTGAGTTTTTTTCCAGGATGTTTCAGCAAGATGTTTTTTGGCTCGTAGTTCAAGGTGGTCAGGGGTGAACCAAGAGTTGATGTGCCGTGCAGGTTTGCCTTTTTTGGATGCTAGGTGGGCGATAGTATCAACTGCAGTTGTCAGGGTTGTGATATAGTGGTCTGCTAGGGTATTAAGATCTTGTGAGATGAGGTGCTCTTGCTTGAGGGCAGCGAGGTATGGTAGGATGTGATCCTTGGTGAGTTTAGAAGAGCTGCGTGCCCAAGTGGGTGGTAGTTGTATGGTAGAGAATTTGGGATGGCAAAGGCACAAATATGATGGTCAGGCCATGGACAGGGAATGTTGGATTTAATGGTGACAGGGCAGTTGAAATCTGCGATCCAATCCAGGGTCCGGCCTTTGGCATGGGTGGGAATGCTGATGCGGTAGCTAAACCAAAGGACATTCAAGGAGGAGCCTTGCAGGTCAGTAGGGTTGCTTAAGCCCAAGTTCAGGTTGCTAAGGAGGATAACTCTTGACAAACGTTTTATATTGTTGCTTATCATATGGAGAAGGTCTCCTTTGAAGGTTAGGGTAGGGCCTGGTGGGCAGTAGATACTGTGGACAGTGATAGTAGTGGTAGGGGAGGTAGATAACTTCACAGATAAGATGTCACAGTTCTTATGCATAGGTGATCTTTGGCTATAATGCCTACTCCTCTGTCTTAAGTGTTGAGTCTGTCATTTCTAAATATTTTGTATCCTGCAGGGATCGCCAGAGGGAGATGGCAGGACCAGAGGCTGCATGGAGTCATGTTTCAGTGAACACAACTGTGTAAAGGTTATCTGTTATGAGGAGGTGATGGGTGCCAGGTGCACGGGCTGGTAGGGAGTAGGCATTGACCAAGACAAAGTTAAGGGGGGTCTCGGCGAGATTGTTGCATTTGTGCATATTAGCGTCAGAGAGTTGGAATTCCATACAGTTGGCTCTTATGTCCTGGCTAGGGGCATCACAGGTAGAGACTGTAGCATTAGCGACTGTACCATTAGACACAGTACAGGTTCTATCCCTATCCTGGCAGGGAGAGTCTGTCACTAGGCTAGCAGTAAGGGTGGCATGGCAGTTGTCATTTATTACACATAGATGATCACTGCAGATATGAGCAGAGACATTTCCATCAGTGTTGTTGGGTGTGGGCCATGCAATGTCATTGGCAGCAATATTGTTGTGAGCAGGACAAACAGTGGCAATGGCATCAGAGTGGTTAGTTGCATGGAAGGCAATCACATGGTTATCAATATTGTTTGGTGCAGGGCAGGCAGTGGCATTAGCATCAAAATAGTTAGTTGCATTTTATTTTATTGTTCATTTATAATGCGCTTAATACCAGCAAGTGGTTTCTAAGCGTGGGATCGGGATTCAAACCTGTATTTTGCCACGTTGTCTTGTTTCCAAGACAAACACATTGCTTCTGAACTATTCTTTACGTCAACATTGTTTGGTGCAGGGCAGGCAGTGGCATTAACATCAACATAGTTCCTTGCACGGCAGGCCACCATGTTTACATCTATATTGTTTGGTGCAGGGTGGGCCACTACATCGGCATCAGTGTAGTTATATCTAGGGTAGATCCTCTCCCTGATAAGGCTAATGGTGACAGTCTCGGGGCACACTGTATGTGCAGCTGGGCAATTAGGAGTTTCTACATGACTAAGTGCAAAGCAAGAAGAAGTAGCATGTTTTGTGGTATCTGGTGAAAGCCTCTTCTGATGGCTAGTAGCAGAGGCAGGGCTGGTAGCATTTGGTATCAGGCGTTGAGTACTAGTTGGGCACTTAGCACTGTTGTGTGCTTCTGACACGGGGCAGGTCCATTCAAGCCCTTACAATGTTCTGTTTTCGTTTAACTGGTAGCGCATGCTTCATTTTTTTCGAGTAAGGTTTATAGGGCAAGTTGTCTGGAATGAGCGCGTTAGGTCCCAGATTTCCATTGTGTTAATGTTGTAGCATGGCTGACGTGGGCACGCGTGGTGCGAGGCAGGCTGATTGTGGGGGTTTGTACAGGTGCAGCGCTTCGGCATGTGAGTCTCTATGCCTGAACTGTTGGTGGAACGTGAGCAGGTAAGTGTGCAAACCTGCCGGTGGTGGGATCTCAGCAGCACATTTCGGTTTTTGCGTGACACGGAGGGTGGCAGGCAGAGTTGCGGCTAGTACACAACAGTGTGGATGAGCTTATGGGGGGGCAGGCTGTATTATTAGAGCGAGTGCCTGGAAGTGGTTCCTGAATGAATTTGGTGGCTAATGAATACAACTATTCTAGGCTCTTAGGGACAGTCCAAATCAGCGTGAGGAAGGGTGTAGGCATGGGGGGGGATAGAATGTTGAGCAGCAGGACACAAAAGGGGAGTGATGGGAGATCATGGAGCGTGCATCACAAGGCTTTCCTTGAAAATAGCATATGGATGCGGAGGCTGGTATGATCAGGGGACTTGGTATGTCCTGTGGCGCAGGTGTCACATGGCAGAGACCGGCAGAGACCACAATCGGCCTTAAGAAACGGTCATGAGATGCGGCCGGCATTGCTGTATTGTGTTCCCTGCTGACATATAGTTACATTTTACAGGTTTAGAGCTGCAAGGAGAGGTTCAACGTTACCGGAATGGAACATTCATGTGGTGGATACATGCTGCACAGCGGGGTAGTTGAAGGATGGAAGTTACTCACACCAGTGGTTGCATTGGAACAAGAAGACCTGAAGGGCAACTTGAAACCTATGAGGTTGGTTTGCTCACGTTGATCAGGAGGTAAATTCTTCCAGGTGGGAGAGAGAGGCAGCGATTGTTATGTTGCCTCTTCTTCTACAGTTAGTTCTGGGGATAGTAAACAAGTTGGCCTTGCTTCAGTTTATGGTGAGACCAGGAGGTACTTTTTTGATTTGATCTTGGAGGTAAATGTGTGCAGTGCAATGAATGTCTTTAAAGTTGAGAAACATTGTTCTAAAGCAGCCCTTTGTGTACTGGTATCCAGCGTGGGACTGAACATTAGTTTGCATATGCATTCAGGACTTTTACAGTTTATTCTGTTGATCTCCCGCCAGCCCAAAAAAAACATATTAGTTTAGTCTAGTCTGGGGTTTCCCAAGGTACCCACAACCAGAGACTTAGGTCTCAGTAGTTTGACCTGAAGAATGAGAAACTGACCTCCTCCCTCACTTGGGAGTTGGAGTGGAGGTCAGTTTCCTAGATATTCCCAATGTATACACCCACCAATAAAAAACATTCTATTGAGAATCCCACCATTTTGATCCAACAATTGTGAAAAATTGGCAATGTGCTTCCCACTTAAACAGGAATATACTTTAAAGACGTCTGCAGACTTTCATAATTTTTACCACCACCGCTGGGGTGGAGGTAAGAATTGGAGGACTTTCATGTGTAAAAACCACCTTGTCAGACTCTGTTATTTTTTCCACCGGCAGTATTCTTCACCAGAGGTAAATACCTCCATATATGTAAAGAGACGGGTGCTAAAACAGGTGGGATTTAGCAAATAACACCTGTTTTAGTGTAACCTCCAATCGGGTAATGATGCCCCAAGTGTTCAATGTGTATTGATGTATTCCATAGTAAAAAGATCTTCTAAGGCCGAAGGTTGAAATCCCCTCCAGTGAGCAAGTTTCTGGCTTTTAGGACGAGTTGTTTGAGGAGGGAGCAGAAGTTATGCAAGAAGACTTTAGAGAAACGTGGGCTCTAAGGAAGGTTACACATGTTTTGGACAATGGTCTGTTTATTGTTTGGATAGTGGATAATTTACATCCTTCACAAGATGGCAGATTAAAAGGCGGGCAAGGCAGGGGAGGCTTCAGGGTTATTGCCACCCCAAATCGTTCTCTATTTGCTTCTAAGTGTGTGTGTGTGTGATGGTAAAGTTGGGAGGGGTTAGGTGTCTGAAGAAGGGGGAGGTGGAAGCTGAGAGTGATGCTTCTGGTATGAGTGTGAGGAATTCGACCATCCCAATGGGAATGTGCGCTCGCCGGGGCATTTTTAAAATTTTGTAATGAAATTGAATGATGGGAGATCCATCTCTGGAAAATGTGTGCGGTTAAACCGCACACATTTTCCTATGCTCGCCGCACAACAAACATATAGTCACATGTACTGTGCGTGAATAAAGCCCACAGCCGCAGTCCTCCTGTCATGTTCAGCTGCAATGTGACACTCAGAAGTACATCAAAGCATCTCAAGTGGGGTGAAAGCAAAACCTTCCTCCTGCCATTGCCAGTTTCATTAACTGACAAAGATTCAATGGATCCACCCTATCCTTTGTCCGCCCTACTGTTGGCAGCGCATACTGATGAGAAGTTAATTAAAGCAGGCCTTTGAGAGGCATGGTCGCAGGACTGACAAAGTAGAGGATTCCCAAGACCCTTTTGATATGCATCAGAGTCAATCTAAAGTTATCTCCTGCCTCTTAGTTTCAAGGGCAGTGAAATGTCATGTCTGGGACAACTGTTTACAATGGTCATCACCACAGTGCGACCCCATTCAGGAAGGTACGAGTATGTGGTTTGGTGGTTTGGCGGCGACCATATGTCTGGTCTGACCGCCGCTTCAAGGGAAATCTGCAACTTTTAATCAGGAACCACAGAGAGCTCAATTAACCAGAGCTACGCTTTGATCCACAACAGCCAGGAAGATGGATGGGACTTAGTAGTACATGTTGTCACCCCTTTACCTTTTCTGTTACAAAGCACTCTGGTTATGACCTCATGCATAACAGAAGATAGTTCGTGGGGACCCAGCATTGGTTCATTAAGGTAGGCTTAGCCTGCACCAATCACTGGGGCCCATTTGGATTTAAAGGAGGGTTGAGCCCCTCTTTTGGCAGATCATCTGAAGACTTTGCAAGGAGTAACAAGGAGTACTCATTTGGACCCTGGCTGAAGGCACAGTCTGCCTTACAGCTTCCGCCAGTGAAGGAAGGACAGGATTTCCAAGAGGGAAGCAAAACCCCTGCCCTAAACATCTCAGAGGGAACTCTGAGAAACCTGAAGGTATCTCTCTAGCTAGTCCCCCCGGGATCTGTCATCCAGGTGGCCAGGATACAGCCATCACTATTGGATCCAGTTCTTAGGTGTGGACCAGTGAGGGAGGATCACCTGGATGGGGGTCCTCGGGGTGGTGGAAGTGGGACACCCATGGGTGAGACACGGGACTCCCCTTCCTTTGACACCTTTTCCCCATCCTCTCACATAGGACATTCAAAACCACTTCCCTCCCTTTCCAATATGAACACTTTCGCACAGCTCAAAGGACAACGGACTAACACCAGAGCCATTTACCTGACAAGTCACAATACCAGGGTCAGGCAAAGTCAGGCAATTTATCAGAATCACACACACCTGACGGCCCTTTCCCTTCTCCACAGGGATAAAAGGTGGAGCCTGAGAGCACAGTACAAGCACAGCAGACAGAATGACGAGATGGCTAATCAAGCGCGGCAATTCAAGAGAAGGAGAAAGGTGGCAGGAATCGAGAGGGTGGTGAGTTGAGAAGTGACCTTACCCTTTTCGTCCCAGACCTGCAGAACCTTTGTGAAAGAGAGCCTAAAACCGCGAATAATAGCACAAGTGTCTTGCAGCAGATGTCAGCGGTACACAGGGCAAGCCTATGCTGATAAGCAGGAGTGAGGGAAGCTCCTGCACCCGTGGTAGTGGCCTTGACTCCAAAGAAGAGGAAAGCCATGCGGTTCATCACAGCTATTGAGTCGAAGGGAGAACCGATAAGAGCAAGGCTGTGTTGATTAAGATTCGCAAAGTGCCAAGTTTGAACCAAGTACAATGAACTGTGGAAGAACTGTAACAAGTGTTAAAGGGAGTCCAGCTGCAGAGGGAAACGGGAACCACATGGGTACTAACTCCAAAGACTCTGGTCAATCCCCCATCTGAGCGAAACTACAATTACCAGAAGGCCGTAGGAGAGCCACCGAAATAGGTCAAAGTGGTCATACTGAGGGTCAATCAAAATCCCTGTATAATCGAAAGACTTTGATCTACAAACTGAGTGAAAGAAAGGGAAGTGAATCCTGCAGTAAGAGAAAACAAGGGGAGGGAATCCCAAGAGGGGCAGTGTCTAGAGTCCCAGGAAACAGTGTGTTGACAAATGTGAACACGGGTGAGGGATGTCCACTGGAATTGTTTAAAAAGACATTAAAATTTCTGAAGAAGGAAAAGCCATAGTGAACTCGACCCAGGGAGGCTACGACTTGGGGGGGGGTCAGCGCCCGGAAGAGGGTGACTGAAGGGTAGAAAGTCCTCACCCTAAGTGAAACCAAGAAACAAACTTTCATTTGATAGAGGAACTTTTTGTTTTATTATTTTGAAGACATCAGGTCCTCGAAGGCAAGAGACTTTCAAGTGAAACAAGACTTCACCATTGACGGCCCTGATAGTTGAAAGCTGAATTGTCATCTTGTGCTGGGAAAGCTCGAGAGTGTGCTTTGCTCATCGATCCTAATGTTCCCCGTGCTCAAAACGTGGGAAAGGGAGACCCAGGCTACCGGATCCTGACGTATTATTTGAGAACACTTCTTTCTTTTCTTGAGAACTATCCCACACCCTTTTTGTATTAGTTGTAAGGTCTGGAAATAGGTTTCTTAGAATAGGCCCTTTTTTTGACACGACACCACTAGGACTGCCTTATTTTTCATTTGATGGTTGACGCTTGCTCCCATCTTAGATTTAGGTTTAGATCAGGAATTTTTCCAACCCACATACATTAATTGTTCAATAAACACCTTTCAACTGTGATCACTTGTGTCTGTCTGACTTGTTGCCACCATGAGTTCCTTACAGAACACAGAGAGCTACTGAATCCAGAGAACACTCCAAGCAGCTCCAGAACCGGTACCCAGCTAGCACACAGCGTGCCCTGCTAGGCTCTGCAGCAAGTTTCCTAGGTGGGAATCGCCAGAGAGACTCTCAACAAAACCAAGGACAAGGCAGTTGCCTGCAACACTCTTCAGCTCTGGGCTGTCCACCTTAAAGGACGACACAAGCCCAGCGAAGGAGCTAGGAGTAGTGTACTGACAAGCATCAACCAGCATCCACTTTTAAGGAAATTTTCAAGGCAGTCGAGCCCCTCGAGCTGCAACCAGCTGCACTGCTGACCGGCTGCACTGCAGACTCTTGTCATGCCGCAGTCTCTCACGCTGTCTGGCACGCCTTGTCCAGTGCTTCAGACACGTCAATCAGCACTGAGACAATGATCCCTGAACCTGAGCTGCCTTGTAGGCCAGCTTGCAGCCATCCGTCCAGCCTCACTCGCCGAACTGCCTGCCACCTGATACCTGCAGCTGTCTCCCATCTTGAACTCTGTCGCAGAAGCTGCAAAGCGGCCTGAAACCGACTTGACGCTGTCGAGCACCAAGTACCTCTACAGGCACAAGGTACATTGTGGTTCTTTCCACCTAGTCCTCCCCCGAAGGCATCTAGTGACATTTTACGACCCGTTGCTCCCTTTGTGCTGACATCAAGTATCCTTGAACTAGTGTGATTAAGTACTTTACCGACTACCCTCCGTCAGTGTCCAGAGTGTATCCCCTTTCCTTCTTGAAACTGTGTGTCCTCTGCATTCTTTTACAGGGTGGGTTGTATTTTGTAGCGTGCTAGAACTATCTGTTGTGATAATAAAGTAGATATTTGTATACAACACTGACTGGACAGTCCCTTTTATCATTGGGTAATAATTGTATTTTTGCTGTGTTGTAACTAACCAATGATCCACGACCTTGCAGAGATAAGCCTGCCACTCCGCCCACGTTGGACAAGGAGGTTTATAATTTGCTTGTGTTTCCAACCTGTTCGGATCCCTTCTGGTGTACTAGAAGTGTGGGGCTGATTGATGGTTTAGAAACCGATATTCATCCATGGACTACTGGTGCCCCAGAAGTTGATTTGTCACAATGAGGAAGATGTGAAGATGTCTGCCAATGTTAAGGTCATAGGCATATTTCATGGCAGACCTTGCATTGTTAAAACGGCCTTTCACATAATTTGCATTGTTAAAATCAGCAGTAGAATAGTTAATATGCTAATGGCGTCTTTACTAGATCATGACATAGTACAATCTTATGCAATTCCGCTTACTTAAGGAATACATTCTGGTTTCAGTGCGACAATATAGCAGCATGTGTAGCTAGTTCTCGCATGTGGAGTTGGCATGTCACTACCTTGGTGCCTTGCCTTGAGGCTTTGATGGTCTGCACAGAGCCACACTGGGGATATTCTAATCAAAGACTTACTTTGCATGTGACACCCAGGAAATGGACGCGGGACGGCTTTGTTTTACGGGGGTGGTATGGCAAGTGGTAGGGCAGTGGGCCAGTGGTGATGCGCTCTTGGAGTGGGGTGGCAGGTGTCCTTCAGATTCTCTTCGGTTCTGATGCTAAGGGAGCTCACAGCTGCAGAATGAGGGAACAGTGAAGCAAGGATCCACTTATGAGGTTGTGCTGGCCTCCTCGGATGTTGCTGGGGTTTTCTAGCAGCCACGTGATCCTGCGAGTGAGGCCAAGTTGGGCAGGCCTTCCTCTGACAGTCTCTTGATCGTCTTGTCTGCTGGTAGCACACATTTCTGCTGTAAAGGGAAAGCACCGACACCAGGTCCCTAGAGCAAGTTCATGTGTGGGCATAAGGCAGGTTCCCTTGGGGGTAATCACCCAGACACAATTAAGCACCTAGATATGAGGGTCACAAGCAATCTGCATAACACCTTTAAGTTAAATAATGGGTTAGTGCACCAAGAATTTACAGAGATTACCCAGCAGGCTCCTCTCACTTGTAGGTAGAATGAACTATAGGGTTATCCTGATGAAGCTTTTTATAATCGCTTGCATCACGCTAACTTACCTTAGAAGACCTTAGCAATCTGTCACTTTTATTCTCATTGGGCCTAGCCAGACAGTGCATAAATTACGATCACAGCGCAATATCTGATTTTCGCAGGTACGAAGATACCGTATGCAATTATAGGCCGACAGTGGGAAACTGCCTCTGTTTTATAACTTGCT
This sequence comes from Ambystoma mexicanum, assembly GCF_040938575.1. Lineage (NCBI taxonomy): Eukaryota > Metazoa > Chordata > Amphibia > Caudata > Ambystomatidae > Ambystoma > Ambystoma mexicanum. The sequence goes on from NC_090932.1 coordinate 1,190,329,075, forward strand.
GACAGCGCAGCGCAACGGGATGCAGCACTAATGGGAAAAGGGATTACTGGTAAAGCAACACACATGACTATCAGCATTATTTCAGACACGTTATTACATTTCCTTGACCAAGAAATGATTAGGCTCACAAACAATCTCTTGGTGTTTTGAGTGTTTATTAATTGATTCATTTTATCATTTTTTTATCGCCACTTATAAGCCGGAACTATTGCATTAGAGCATAGCTAGAGAGAAATGGCATATGAGGATGGATACAAAGCTTGTAGGTATTGTTTGGTTATTTACCCACCCATTGACTACCCATGGCCGTGCAACATGGGACCATTCCCACCCACTTCCTGCCTCTCCCCACCCAAAACACATCCTCGTAGGATCTATTTGAGCTAGCTTTATCTAGCCTTAGCATCAGACTTTGGGCTCAAACTACCTGCCAGTGGTTTGTCAAAGCAGTCTTCTGAGAGTTAATGACTTAAATGCAGCTGTAAATAGGCTACTTGTGTAATAAAACATTCTCAAACAGGTCTGCCTTCAGCCCCTCAATTTGTAGGCACTATGCGTGTCCTTCACTGAAGTCCATTTATGAACTTGTATTTGTACTCATTTTCAAATAAGATTTTTAAATTGCTTAAGAATGTAGTTTTTGCTGCAAATATATTTAATACAATTTAAATTAATTCGAATTTTTTGAACTAGCTGTCTCTACTAAAAGAGAGACATTTGGGCCCTGATTCATGGATTCATTATTTGCGTGTAAAAAGGGGAAAATGGCACGCAAATCGCTGTTTTACAGGCAAATAATTCCATGAACCAGGGCCTCATTGTCTTAACGTGAAAATAATGATCTATATAATATACAATTCATCTATCCCCCTTGACACACTTTTTTCACTTTTCATTGTATTAGTCCCTAGTGCTCGTGGGTTAGGGGCTTCAAAACTACTGACGCCAATAGGATACAGTTCAGCAGCCTCAGCAGCCATGATCCACTGAGTGTTCGGCCCGATCTAAACCCAATCCCTTCCCTATCCCAAACTATCCTTAATCTGTCCTAAGCCAAGTCCTCCATATCATGGGCCATCTCCAGTTTATCTTGAGATAAACCCAAGCTATCCTTTTCTGCCACTACCTCACATAGAACTACACCCACACTACACTGAGCAGGCTGCTCTGGACCAATGCACCCAATTAAAAGCCTTCATTGAGAACTAATTTAACACCCAACCATTCTAGTGACCAACATGCTTAATAAGGATATGTTACAGATCTGCATCTTATCTTTCACTTAGGACCGGCTTTCTAAGTGAAAACCAGGTTGATCAAATCGAGGTGTGGATGTTCTCACCTGCGTGTCCTGTGGTGGTTGAGTTGTGTCCTGTCACTTTCCTTCAAACAGCCATTGGTTTCGGAGGTCTTCAGGGCCCCGGTGGCACCAGCTGTTAGTGGTGTCTTATCCCTTGCTGGGTACAGTAAGCAGCTGGAGAGATCACCACTGCAAGAGATCACAAAAAAAAGAAAGAATTAGGAAGGAAGCATCAGCCAGTCGTAAAGGAGGATTATTCCTATATTCACAGCACTGCGTTCGAGCCCCACCGCCAACATTATAGTTTGGTTACATTGCAAGATGCTTTGGTCAAGACGGCATCACATTAGTGCTGGAAGAGAATTAGGAAGGAAGCATCAGCCAGTCGTAAAGGAGGATTATTCCTATATTCACAGCACTGCGTTCGAGCCCCACCGCCAACATTATAGTTTGGTTACATTGCAAGATGCTTTGGTCAAGACGGCATCACATTAGTGCTGGAAGAGAATTAGGAAGGAAGCATCAGCCAGTCCTAAAGGAGGATTATTCCTATATTCACAGCACTGCGTTCGAGCCCCACCGCCAACATTATAGTTTGGTTACATTGCAAGATGCTTTGGTCTCTGACTTTCCAAGACGGCATCACATTAGTGCTGGAAGATGCATCCTTGCTTCCATTATGCCCAGTTATAAGTGCGGACCTGGGATTCGAACCTGTGTTGCACTGCGTCGAGCCCATTGCCACTGAGCTACACTGCTGGTACCAATATTCTGTGCTCATCAGCCAAACGCCAACTCATTGTTGTGAAGGATTCCAAAACAGAAGTTGAGCGATCCTGCTATTGGAGCCAGAATAGCTATGGGTTTATTGAATGCCCACTCTGATTGTTTTAAAGCCATGCACTCAGCCGGTGCATACGTTTCAATGAATACAGTGCTATAACCTGGAATTCTTGCCAGGCTGGGCCTCCACATTATACACAGGGGCTCAGGGCAGGGACCTCTGAAACGAAAGTATTTTGTTATTTTATTGGGGTGATTTCTTTGACATGCTTCCACGGACCATGCCAAAGTTAAAATTATTCTTGGCCATTGAATAATTTTAGCTAGTTAAAAGATACAACTCAACCAAAAGCCCACTTCCATTGTCATAGAACAAAGTAATGTGAGCGTGAATAATAATTGAGTTTTATGACTGGTCTTTCAGGACACACAACAAAAGAAGCGGTGTGATAAAGGTGCCTGCTTGAGGCTTTCTCTCACACAGTATGCAACTTGTGTGTGATGTGATGAAAAACTTGAAGTGCTACAAAAATAAGGAAAGCAGCTTCATGTTGTGATTACATTTTCTTTTGTTTTGGAAGATTAGATTGCTAAATTGATGTGGTGGGCTTCTTTTGAGGCCAGATGCACCTATTGCAGTGTGAATGACTCAAACATTCACAATTACCAGAAGTAAGTGTCGCAGGAAAGGGAGTGGCATTCACTGCATGCAGTACGGTGAGTATCAGTACTGTCACAGTTGTTTTTAATAGCACATGTTATTACCCAACTAAATGGTATTTATTTTATTGACTTCATAACGATAAAAGAAATAGTTGGTCCTGGCAGAAATCAAGCATATACATGTCTTCTCTTCTGATGCAGAACAGTAAAATGCATGCACAATAATTGCTGAACATATTCATGAGTGCCAGCTTTTTATTTTCGCCATGGTGCAGAGATTCCCACACTGAGTGACACGAGGGAGCAGCACCCATCTCTCTAAACATTTAACATCTCAGCAACAGTCACCTAAAGTGCTGAAGTGTCTTTGCTGCATTCTGCTGTAGGATCCCATTTCCCCCCCCCCGCAACCCTGCCTCCCCAACACAGGTTTGCCAACCCCCTCCAATCAAGTGTCAGGTGGTCAATTGATGAGGCTTCCTTCCCATTTTGATGTGAGCAGCACTTGTTAATTTGGCAAGATGCCCATCACAAAGCCATAGCCTAGCAGGAGATGAGACAGGAACCCTGATATAACCAGTAATGAGAATGAGTGCAACTACGCGCACTGTCCCCATGCACTTAGCACCTATGCACATATTATTGAGCTCCCCCGCTTTTTATTTTAGGACTTAAGCCCTGCTAAATTTGTTATCATTAGAAATACCTGCACAATTGCTTGCTTCACTGCCTCAAGACCGCCCAGATAAATACGTTCCATTGCATTATGAGACACTCCTGTAGTAGGCACAGCCCGCCCTGTCTGCCCCAGGGCCAATCCCTGCCCTGACATCTTTGGAACCTACTTGGAATGTATTTCTTTTGATAGCCAAAATAATAATCTGTAGCTTCTGAAATAAAAGCATATTACTGGTTTGGACAATGTGGCCAAATACATACACAATACAATAAATACAATCTGGAAACTGCAAACACAGCAGTTGACTTCAGTTAGCAAAACACAATCAGCATATTGTGAAAATGCTTTCCACAGTCAGATGGTTTTTTTTTCAGTCAAAGAGTTCAAAAAGTCCTCTTGCAAACAATGTTTCTACCTTACATCTGGGAAGAGAGTTCAAGTTCCTGAACTGCAGACTGCTCTCAAATCCCGGCTTCTCCACTTAACAAATATTAACAGTGACAATTAATTACTGGATGTCACATTTTATTTGCCTCCTGCCTTACTCATGGTAACGTTTTTTTTTTTTTTTAATGCAGCTTCCCATGATAACTTTGCATATTGAAGACTCATTTTATAATATCATTTTCTGTAATATCACTATTTATGAAAATAAGGGGGCCCATGCATATTTTCCTGCCCAGGGCCCCGCGAATCCTTGGGCTAGACCTGTGTGTATGTATGATAAATGGAACTTTGGCTAATAATAACAGTGTCCATTGATGCCCAATGGGATTCGGGACCTCTTCAACCACCATTGTATCTGTATGATGAATGGGACTGGAGTCCTCTTCTACCATTGTCTGCTTATTGGGAATGAGGCCTTCTACCATCATGGTTTGCATGCCGCGTGGGCCTGTGGTCATATTTTACCATCATTGTGTACTCATGCTAAAAGGGACTGGGGTCTTCTACCATCATTGGTCATGTATTTTAAATGTGGAAGACATTCCATTCTACATCTTTTCATTGTGAGTGTATTTAGGAAAGTTTAGCCCCCACACCTGCCTTATGCCATCATTATGTATGTTTGCTGAATGGGGCTAGATTTCTTATTCTACGCTGATGACATGATATGATAGGTTATTTATGAAGCGCTTATACCCAGATGTTTCTAAGCGCAGACCCGGGGATCAAACCTGTGGTGCTCTGTGTCATCTTGCTTCCAATGCGAGCACGTTGCCCCTGAGCTATCCTCCTGAGACACCTTTTACCTTTCTGTATGGATATGAACAGTGTAGGGCTTTCTTCTATCCATGTATATGTATGCATGTTAAATGGGATAGTGGTGTCCTCTATCACATTGTGCAGTTTTGTGTTATTTGTTTATCTATACAAATGGAGCTATCGTGCTGACTGTGCCCTCAAGAGTAGGCTTGGAATATTCAACAGCAGGAGGAGTAGGTGGGAGCGAGTCCGTTATGCTATGTCTGATCCCCATGAGAAACAAATCGCATACAGATCCAGTTATTTAAAAACATTTTACCATTTGCAGTTTGAAACATTTTAAATGAGTGTTATGGTTTAAAATATATATATTCAGTATATCGATTATTTTACCTGAAAATAATTCACTTTTGGCAAAAAAGACAGAAAATACCTTTTTTTCTAAAGGCAGAAATGTAGGATAAAACTTACATTTCTGAGAATAGTAATGACAAGTGATAATGTGGTCCAGGCCTACTGGTAGCCCTCAGAGCGCTGTTCTAACCACAAAAAATAACAAGACAATCCCAGTAAAAACGTCAAAGACCAACCATTCCTACAACGGACCACAGTTTAATAGCACGTTAGTTTTCGGTGTCTTTGTGAAGGAAATTGCCAGAAGTACAACGGTAACAAGTAAAGTCTACACCAGGACTGAGCAGTACAAAGGCTCGTTTTATGTTTTTTTCTATTCTGCGTCATCATAGAGGCTGACTTTAGCAGTGGGTTTGGGAGTTGTGGGGTGAGCAACGTAGGTGCTGCATAGGCATTGGGAAAGTATTGCACCCGATCTACTGTACGACTCGTGCCTGCAAGTCTGACTGTGTGGGTGGCGGAACCCCTTGGGGCAGACCTTGCAACATGCCGTCCCTTTCAGTCTACCTTAAGTGTTGCCAATGGTGCCCACAACCCAGCTTGAATTATGTTCTAAATTGCCATTGGAAATGCAAATGGAACGAGAAATGCTTCAGTTACCAAATGACAGTGTACCGAGCTGAAATTAGACTCCAGAGGGGAAAAAAACATCAATTTAACCTTCGAGAAATGCAACTTTGTCATCTAAAGTAGCTGTTGCAGTCTCGCGGGGTTGCCAACGGTACTGCAGTTCTGAAATGTATCCGCCAGGAATTATGTGTACAATGCGCGACCTTGTCGTCCATATGCGACCATTTACACCGGCTGCTGTGAGGGGCCAAAGAGCCCTCCATCTTCCCGCCTCACTCTGTTTGTTGCACAACCATAGCTAACTCGGGCAGGCATCGGATTGGCCCAGATAAACATGTGACCACCGCCACAGAGCTCTCTCCTTCAGCACCTTCATGTTGGACGTCAATTACGTCAGAGCTGCTCTGGTAAAGGAAGGGTTGGTTTGGCCCTGTTGGGCCCGTGGGTACAAACCTCGGCTTCACACAGTTCAGTTCTCACAGCTCTGCCTCAGTGAACTACATGTGGGTGGGTGGTACCCTCCCCTATCAGTCACGTGTATTGTCAGAGTTCCCATCTACTAGTTACATCTCTTTGTACTTGCATCTTTTCTGCTTAAACTTGCTTCTGTTAATTTTGCCTATGTTTCGATACATTTGAAAGTATATTCTGACGGTGTCCCGCGTGCAATTAAAAGTCATTCTTGCCTGTGTTTCCTTGCTTTGGAAAGCACATTCTGGACTTGAACCCTGTACACTCAAAACTATTTTTCGTCTGTCTTTCCTTGCCTTTGAATAGCACATTGTGACCTTGTCCTATGTTCATTGAAACGTAATTCTCTCTTGCCATGTGCGAGATTATACTGCAGAGACTTAGTGCAACTCAGATCCATTGGTGTGCACTTGCCAAACCTTTGAAAAAGGCTTCACTGTTGTATTTCATTTTGATTCTGTCTCAAAACCTGCTTAGAAGAAACCAAACAAGTGAATCGCTGGTTGTTACCCAGACCCTTCTCACCCATGCTGTCACTTCTGGACGCCTGCCTTACCTAGAGTGACCTCTCCTTGGACAACATGTGTGTCAACTCTTTGCCTTGCTTGGACCATCAAGTCCGTCCTCACCATCAGCTCCCTAAAGCTAGGAAATCCCCTGTCGCTTGCCAGGTACTTGCAAATTGAATCATACAAATCAGGTCCCTGAAAGGTGCAAGTACCACTCGCTTCGCTGTAAACTTGAAAAGTACTGTTGTGTCTACTCTTGTCTCTTCAGACTCCCACATGGTGTGCTGTCCTGTCTATACAAGGGCACTACGAGGATCCTGGACCTCCTAGCCCCTGCCATCTCCAAGAAGAAACAACAGCAAACAAAATTAACTGGTGGTGGGACACAGAGGGCGCACGTATGAAGAGTAAAACACAAGCTCCTGCATGTACATGGTGGAGGACTTGCTTCCAAGAAAACCATTTAAAATGATTAGGGCATGACTGAGGATGCTGTAACAGAATCCTAATAAAGAAAACGTGCTTACATAATTGCATCACTCATGTACCCAGTGCTCCAGATAAGATTTTCAAGTGGGAGTATTTTACTCCCTATTTTTTAAAGTTGGGAGTAAATGAATTTTTTAAGGAGTAAAAATGTAAGTCCAATTCCCAACGGGAGTATTTTATAAGCAAGTAAAAATATGTGTTAACTGTAAAAAAGGAATGTTTTTGTAATCATTAATCCTTTGCACCTAGTTATTCACAGACATTAAAAGATACATGTTTACTTCTTCTGATAAGGCAGTAACAGCAGTTTCTTCCTGTGTTACTTCATGCCCTACTGTTCCAAACATATCTAGGGACCTGTGTGGGTGAAAGCAGGATCCCAAGGTCTTATGTGTTTGCTTCCGATTTTTGTTGGGAGTACTTTTACTCCTTATTTTTATTTTTTGTGAGTATTTATCTATTTTTAGGGAGTAAAAGTGGCTGATACACCACTCATCTGTAGGGCTTCATGTAACTAACGTGTGCTGATGTGGTCAAAATCTTCAAAGAAATGCTCCTTCCTCCAGTTAAATGCTAAACAGCACCAACTGCTTCCCACGATATGGCTGCTAACCTGCCCACCTTCTTTGAGGAGAAGGTGATTTCAATCCTAGCGAGTATTGCTAACCATCCTTATTCTACCAGCCCGTTGCGCCTCATGTCTACGCCTGTCTGAGGTTTTACTTCCATCAACTCTGCGGGGCATTCAGGAATCATCAAAACTGTAAACAGTGGAGAATATGAGGGCATATCTAACAGAGTTTCCCTTGACCAACCACTATTAAAGGGAATTAAGGGTGTGGGAGCCCCTCTACTGAGGACGAACATGGGTCAAATAAATGGAATATTGAGACCATGGCTATATTAGCAGCACTCTCAGCTCTGGATGATTTTCCCAGGCCTTAAAGAAAACTTGCATCACTCCTCTCCTGAAGAAACTATCAGAGGATCCAGACATCTTGGCCAAGTATTGGTCGATTGCCAACACTGCCCTTCTTTTGCAAAATTATACAATACCACACTCAACTATGGTAATGCTGCACTGAAACAATGTATTGCATGGCCATCAATAAAGCTTCCAGTGGTCAGAGAGACCGAATCCTCCTTACTCTGCTTGAGTGACAAGCTTCTGCACTTACTTGACAAGGGTACACCTGTGGTCCGCAGCCTCCTTGACTTGTCAGCAGTGCCTTATACTGTAAACCGCCTCACCTTACTAAGGCGCCTCAAACACTCCCCTGTCATCAAAGCTTGGGCCCTTGAGTGGATTCTTGCTTTCCGCTGAGTTAGGGGGTGTGGCTAGTCATGACAGACCCCTTTCTCTCAAGGTTATATTTCCTGATAAGGGGTTTTTCCCAGGGCCCTGTCCCCTCATCATGGCTTTTTAATGCCTACTTCAAGTCTCATAGAATCTGTGGCTCTCTTCCCATTTCATTCCAGACATATGCTAACGATGACAAGATTTCCTTCAATCTGGGTAACCCAACTCAAAGTGCGCCTTCTTCCTCTCTCTGCTTGACCAGTATCAATGACTGCGAGATTGACGGCAGTCTGTGATTTTACCCTTCGAAATCTGACAATTTATTTCGGTCCTCAAATTCCTTTGGTTTGCCACTCACCTGGCCTACAACCACAAGTGCTGTTTCTTCCCTAGTAGGTGTTACACAAAACTTGGGTTTTGCCTTCGATGGTTGCTCTCCTTTGCTCGTCAAAAACAAGGCATTGCACGGAAATGTATTTATTGGACAATTGTACATCCTCATGATGAAATGCATTCAATGTCTTATAAATATTTCCCATAAAGTGAAGGTGACAAGGGCCATGGGGCACTTTCGCATTGATGATTGCAGTGGCTTGCCTGTGCAGCTCATTTTAGGCTTGATGCATTGGTTTAGAATTAAATCAAAACAATGCTGCTAGGCTGATCCTGAGCCGCCACCTAGACAGCATATCGCACCAGTCCCTCGGTCCTTACTTTGGCTTTTTGTGAATCGACGACTCCCCTTAACAATACTTTGCACTGTCCATTGAGCTTACCAGGGAGTTGGAGCAATGTTTTTGCAGCATAAAATCATCAAGATCTGCCACTCCAGAGCCTTATGTCAGCAATCCCATTCATCCTCTCACTGACCCCTTGCAGGAAAAAGAGGTTTGACGGCAGGCGGCGGAAGTCTGTAGCCTATCCACTTGCGAGCACTGGATAATCATCTCTAGTGCACGCAAGAACTGAAAGCACTCCTCTTTAAGCTTCTGTTTGATTCCTGACATTGATGATAACTTTGATGATATAGACGTTGTTGATTCCAAGAGCTTTCCAGACTCACTTGACTCCTCACCATGTTGACTGTAACCCTTCTGCATTTATTCATATGTGTGCCTTGCACTGCATCTATTAGTTTTCTGCCCTTACACCCCCTCAACCCCCCAACTTCCCTGCACTTGACTGTTCCTGGATTATGTGCTTCACTTGTGGTGGGCAATGTACAACACCATGTCTTCTAGATTATTGGATGAGTGGGGAATCAGAATTAGGAAGTTTACCCATTCCACAAGGCTTCCGTTAGTCTTTTCAACCTGAGCTCTGGTCAAAGACATTGATAACCTGTCCTCTCACCAAGGCAGGCATTGGCAATCAGTAACCAATTCCTCCTGATGTTAGGAGACACTAATTTCCAAATGATATCCTCTGAAATATTTATGTGATTGTCTGCCCACTTGTAGTAAAATCCAACGTAGCTTTCCAGGATATTCTCAATGAATATGTATGAGCAACATTTGCATACATAAGAGTCAATGCATCTTATTTGCATATTTGCCGCTTTAGAAGTCAGACTGGCTCTTACTATTCGGTCGTTCATTCAGGTCAGGACTCTGCTCGAATGTGTGAGTACGTCTAATAGATTCCTTCTTGAAAGCACTCATTTGTAACTGATCTTTCCTTGGAATAGGAATGCGTAATCTGGACCCGATTCCCTCTCAAGTGTGGGAGTGTGAGAGCTACCGTGGACCCCTCTGGGAGACGTCATCTGGAAATGAGTGTACGGGAATCCGGGCTGCTGCGGTTCTGGGAATCAGTACGGGTGTACTTCGGTTCCGTCTCATGGAGAGAAATCAGATTGTGGAATATATTATTGTGCATGTTTTCTGGGTTTTCGATGCACCCTGCTTTGATCTTTCTAAGTGGTGATGAAGTGAGCTACACTGGGTGATGCCCTGTTGAAGTCCGTCGCAGGTGGAAGATTGATAGACTTGCCCAGTGCTTTAAGTGGGATAAGAAATCGAGGGGGAACTCTAGCGAGCCGTAATGCAGTTCTTTGGTGGTGTGGCCTTAAAAAAAGGTCCGGCACACCCTCAGTTCACAAAGCCATTAAAAGAGGTGGGGCCTACTTAATTAAGAGTGTCCTAAACACTCAATCAAATGTTCATACGTGCCTACGTGCAATGAAAGGGAGTACATTCTACTTTGATATATATATATAAATATATATATATAAGAACTTCAAATAAAGCGAGGTCCCTGTACAATGATATCCCATAGCTCCTTTGAAAGAAATCTGTGATTCGTATGTACTAATTAACATCATTGTACTGACAATACTTTAATATCATGTATTTCAATCATCAAACCTGTTTGAAAACAACCTAATTCAAAATGCATTGAACTGATGTTCTAATTATAAACATGACCGATAATGAGATATAATGGCAAAGAGAAGTATTGTTACTCAACTTTGTATTTACATTACTACAAGGAACAGGTCTGGTTGGGAAAGTCAGTTCGAAGGGTTCTGCAGAACCCGGCTCAGGGGCAATATTTGGAGACTGCCGGGGCTGAGCTCTGGCCCACTTAAAGCCCTGGACACGGCCTCTTCATGTCATTGATCAGACTTCAGGAGCAGATGTTACCCAGGTCTGGCATTTGCGACCCTGCTTTCATAACATGGGTGCCCCCTAGACCTTCTGCTTTGTGACAGAAACAGTAACACAGAGACAGTATCCAGCCTGGGTGCTCAGACACACATGGTTGCATAGGGCGTGATAGGTTGTTTGTTTGCAACTTCGTCTTTCTCGTGGCGTGCATTCCTCTATCGTAAGAGATGAGGGGTAGGGTCCTGCACAGGGGATCATCCAAGCACCAAGGATCTTTCCTGTAGAATATTCTGGAATTAACTGTAAATGCACTGGGTTCAGCACCAAAAGGCATGGTTTTCCTTGCGATTGTAACTGGCTATGCCGATAAATGCCTATATTTCTTCAGGAACAAGTGCATAGGATGGGGGGCGTTAGCTAGCTGTGAGTTACTGCCTATTCAAGGTTGCAGAATGCTGTACAGCTTCTTCTAAAGGCCACTTTTAGAAAGACATGGCCATGGCATGAACCGTCAGAAAGGTGGGCTGGAGGATACCTAGTTCATTCATGGAGATGATGGGAGTAGGCCAAATCACTTGGGCCGACTCTTGAAAGATCAGAATTTCAGAGATTAGCCGTGTGTGAATGGGTCTCTGTGATTCGATCATCTAAAGCTGAGATGGCTTGTCACCACGCACCACGTTTGGCCATAGGTCCCTCGTCCACGCCCTCCTCTTAATATAGTTGGACGGCAGTGATAATCTTCATGCAGACCTCCCACTTCTTCTGGCACCTTTGTCTGGATTCATGTCTTTGTCTTACTGGCCATCCATGTGTGCAGGTAGAATGTTGGTGCATTGCTGTGACTGACAGCCAAGGGGAATGTTGCTGAAGGCTGTGGGTGAAAGCTCTGGGAGTGTCACTTGGGGGTCTGAGCAGGAGAGGATGAAGATGGGTGGTGGCTAATACAAATGTAAATAAAGCATCCATGGCTTTCTTTGAAGAGCCTCACACCTGCTCTGGGTCTGGCCTCCATCAACCCTTTTCATTTTTTGCAACACACCATAGGGTTGGCTCTGGCAGTCGCTACAGCAAACAGGCACAGGACCACCACAGTCCGATATGAACTTGAAGAATGTGGCTTTTCCAGCGACGTGCGCTTCACCCAACTTCAGCAAGCCTTAGCAACTCTGTCCCCAGATGTAGGTCCCTTCAGGCCCTCCAGGTCTGATGGGCTTCTGTTGCATATTTATGATTCACCTACCTGCTCTCAGTTTCTGATGTCTGCATGCTTTCATGAGGATGCTGCTGACACTGTACAGGCATTGGCGCCATCTTCAGCAGTAGCAATGCCTTACATACACCAATAACATGGATTTAAGAGGAACTGAGCCCTTTGATTATCTCTCACTGTCTTTTTTGGGATTTCTCTGCCTGACACACATGGATTCGCTCCAGAAACCCTCTCTGCTTCCACCTTCCTCTCCTAAATGCCAGGAGACTTACCAATCACACCCTCCTTTCAATGGACCACTCCCTCTATTTACAGCACTTTTGCTGTGCTGTGAGCCACTTCAGTGATAGGCCTTCTCCGTCCGTGTCACGCTCTCTGCAGAACATCAACAATTCCAACATACCAACTCCACTTCCACAACTGTCTCCAATATGCTCTGACTCGCCATTCACACCACTTCAATCTTCTTCCACTCTCTGCGCAACACAATGTATTTGCCACAACTGTGCTGGGGTCGCTCAAAGGACATCCCTTCTCCATCCCTGATACCTCTTTCGCTGGCACCATTCTTGACTATGAGTCAACCCATACCTTCTTCAAAACTTTGCTTTTCAGATTGGTCTCCTTCCTGTTTCTACCCCAAAGGACCGCTGCCCTCTGTGCCGGGATGCCATAGTGGCCGTAGCTGTATTCATTCATCCATCCACCCCTTTTAACTTTGGTTCTCATTCAGTATATTGACATTGGCAAGACACCCCATGCACTTCTTCCTCTCTATATACCAGGAGATTCCGCAATCACACCCTTACTTCACTCTTAGTACTCTTTTCTCATTACCTGGAGTGGTGATACACTGCCCATTTCTAGCACCCTAACCCATGCATTGGGAGAGCACCGATCACACACACCGTCTCCATCCCCACGTCCCGTCGAAGGTCTACCACTCTGTGCTATGCGCTAAGGGAACTCTATACGTACAGCTCCACTTACACCATTGGCTCCTCTACTTTTTACGGTACTCCATCTAAATGGATTGCAGAGACACTCCAGGTGCATCTTCACCTCATATGGGCCTCATTCTGGCTATATGGCGGTACGATAAAACATAGGGCCTCATTATGAGTTTGGTGGTACAGTACATTCTGCTACCAACGCTTTTTTGTCAGAAACAGAATTATCAGTTTTACTCCACCACCAAATACTGCCTTTGGAGGTGAAGTAGGGGATTTACCTCTAGTATGCCGCTGGAGGTAAATCATCCACTTCATCTTCAAAAGTCATTAGATTTACCGCAGCAGAATTACTGCTCACGGTAAATCTGCAAAAATCCCCATGGAATCCTTTGGAATCCAAAAATTTGGATTAGCGCTGTTTTACCACCACTCATATTCCTGCAGTTAATCCATGGGAGTGAGCGGTGATAACAATAAATGGCATCACAGCGTAATTAATATCCAAATTGTGAAGGAGCAAATGGTATTTTGAATATCTCCCGTTTTCAAAATACCACCTAATTAGGAGTTGGCATCTGAAGAGATATGCATTGCCTGGGGCAAAAGACAGTTCTGAAAGGTGCACATAACTCATATATACCGCATGCAGCACTTTCTGGGTACCCCACTTTGAGGTAGAATTGGGATGAGAGCAGGGCATAGATTACAGAGAGGTGGTAATACATCTTACTGGCCCCATGTATACACATAATTAACACATGTAATACTGTAGCTGTATTATACACCCACGGTTAATAGAGACATCTTGGATTACTAATGTTGTCGATTTAAAGGGAACTGAGTAAAGAATGAGAAAAGTATATTGGATGTAATGGGTAGTTTCCATCTTTTCTTTTTCTTTTCTTTTTTATGTTTGGTGCTGAGTGGATTTAAATGCATTTTATTTGTATAAATTACGTATTATCTGTTTATTGTTTGTGAAAAGTCAAATTTTGGCTAAGAGACAATAAAAAAAATAGAGACATCTTTTCAGAAAAAATGTATTAACTTAATTTGCTATTTTAAAAAAGCTGCCAACTTGGGTGGATGTAGATAATAGTGGCTGCTGGCAGGCGCTGTCCTCTAGTTTGTGACTGGCAAAGGCTTTGCCCAGGGCTGCTCACACTGTAGGATCTGGCCCTTGCAGTTACAGGAGGACGAGGGAGTAGGGTGGCGGTTTGGAGGAAGAAGTAGTGAGCAGTGGGGGTATGTGCAGCTGAGAATGGGAGTCAGAGAGCTGTTATGTTCATGCCAAAGTGACAAGTGCCTGTGGTGGCACGGAATCGACCGTTCTGCTCTGGGCAATGGCCAGCCTGTCTCCGTGAGATGAACCGCAGCTCCCTCACCTAGGTGAGCAAGAATAACAGAACATATACTGTGGGAATGTGAAGTAGTTTGCCATGAAATTCCTGGGCTGCTTGTCTCTCTGAAATGAACCCGTAAAACAGGACATTCCTGGGACCGGTCATCAAGTGTTATCCTAATGATCCATGGGGCCGAAGTCCAGATTCAGTCCGGAAGTCCTGCAATTCTGATTTCAGTGAGCTACAATGTGCATGATATAAATTGCTTCGGTGTGTAATTGTCCTTTGGGGGAACGCGCACCCACGCACGTGCACACGCACACACGCATCCCTTATAAAGCTGAAAATGTAGTCCTTAGTTTTAAAGATGGTATTGCCCCAAAATAACGAGATCAAAAAAATGCTGAATGCGTGTTTTCTGCATGGTTGAAAACGACGAATCCCAAAAGGACGAACTAGGTGAGCAGGGGTGTCTCCCTTTCCCCTAACTCCCCTAAATTTTCATTATGGGCTTTGGGGGTTGCGGGGGTGACTCCCACATACATTAAAGGGAAAACGGTGGACAAATGAATAGATTCCCAAAAGCTCGAGGTTCAAAATACGACCAAGTCGGCTTCGCAATTTTGAACTCGAGCTTTTCGGAATCTGTTTTTTTAACATAGATCCTTAAAGATATGTCTTAACTCTGGGGGTGGTGATGTGAACCTTCTATGCCCCGTCCCCGAGTCCTGCTAATTTTGCTCAGGAACAGTTAGCATTTTGTGACTGGCACTGCGATCACAATGTAGTCCCAGCAATCAAAGGATTTTCCTTGTAAGGAGAATTGTAAACTTGATGTTCAACTAGATAAGAGGGAGACGCCCAGTCCCCTATCCTTGAAGGCGGATCCCTGTGGGCTAGGGGGTCCTTGCAGTCCAAGTACGTGGATCTAAGCGCGAGTGTAAAGTTGGGGATCAATCAAAGAATACAAGAAATGTTGCTCATTGAATTTTCTAACTTTAAAGGAATGCACCACCTTTTGATATACAATTTGATGCAAGTGTATTGGCCACCCTGCCCCATCACCAACTGTAGAAAAGCAGGGCCTTGCCCGAGCTTAGACAGAGAGGAGGCGGTCTCGTGTGTCCTTGTGGATGAGAGCGAGTCTCCTGCTTAGCGTAAATCGCTCCCCCTGCGCCTCCACTGGATATTAGTAAGCCTGTGAGGTGCATTTGCGAGGCGGACAATAGCCAAGCAGACAATTTGCTGAGCATTGCGCACCCTGCTGCGCTCCGTACACTGCCTGGCACAAGCGGTAGTGAGGGCTCGCTGCCTACGAGAGCTTGTCCTCGGCTTCTTCTGCGCCCCTTCTTCCAACCAGATTTCTTCATTCCCCGCCGGACAGCTTGTCTTTCTGAAGTTCAAGTCTCTCAATCTCAATGATGGACTCCTACCGAGGGGGGCCACCAGTAGCAGCCCCCGCTGGCACTCTGCGTCGTGTCTGCTTCAGTGGAAATATATTAGCGGAAGGGAACGCAGACTGCGTGAAGGCGGTGACAATTCCACTTCGACAAAACAGATTATCCATTTTTAAAACAATTTCCTGAAGTGCCTGGGGGGATTTTTTTTTTTTTTTTACGTTCATCCTCAGTGGGAGCCAGTGAGAGGTGCCAGACTAACAAGCTCATACATTTTTGTTGTCAACATATATAGGGAATGGGAGCTGCATGGGCAAAGGCGGCTCCAGCTTCGGCAAGGCGCTCTTCCTTGTGCTATGTTGGGCTTCCACTCAACCCTCAAGCGTCAAACAATAGAGGGCATGAAGTTCTCAAACCTCTACGATTTTTCGTAAGTGCTAGTTAGTTTCTGTCCTGAATTCATTTTTTTACAATCAGTCTCGCCCTGTCTTTTTTTGCTTTTGTTCGACCCAGAAACAAGGCGTAGGGTTGTCCAACTCCAGTCCTCGAAGCCCGGGATCCTGACGGGTTTTCAGGAAATCCCTAATTAATAATCATGGGGAAAAAGGTTCATACATTTAAAATCGTTGTATGCAAATGTGTCTCATGAATATTAATGAGGGGTATCCAGAAAATGCGACGTGGATACAGCCCCCAAGGCATGGATTTGGACGGCCTAGCTGACCAGAGGATAATACCAGAGATTGGAGCAACCCTGTGGCAGGTGTTTTACAAAAGGGTGCAGTGGAAGGTAGGAGGGCTAAATATTCGGTGATGGGGGTTAAGCACAAATAGGAACAGTGAAACTGGACATCACAGTCTAACAACATCAACTATGCACATTAATTAGGGATACAGATAATATTCCCAGTGACTATCGTTATGTACACTGGAGTGCCATATATCACTGCAGTGAAGGAGAGAAGGGGTGGTTAGAGAGGAGAGATGACTATCCTGTGGAATTCCAAAGACCTTTCATTGGATCTAAAGAGTCCTTTGAGGGCAGTTTCGAAGCCAGTGAAACCGGTTCTTTTTTTTTGTGTCTGGGTCATGGGCTTCCCAATGGTGATGTACAAGGAGGGTGAAGAAGTGGAACCGGAAAGGGGGAACACATTTACAGAGGAACACAGAGGAACCGTTGGATTACGTTAGGCTTGGGGACTGTGGGTGCGAGATGGATAGTAAGGGGAGATATAGTCTGGCCAGGTGGGGGTGAGAGGGTCTGTCCATGGATAGACTTGAAAACACAAAGCATGAATTTGACGAGTGATCTGTGTTGCATGGAGAGCGAGTCTGCATGAAGTCAGTGGATGGCTATAGGAGAGGAGCATGGGAGGTCGTAGAGAAACATGGACAATGTGTTTCAAATGCAATCCTGGCATATATTGTGGACCCAGCCACCCTTAAGGTGCTCTGCATTGACTTGCTTGCATACATTGTCGGTGTCAAGAGGAAAGGGTTTACAGTGGAAATGCTGGCCTATATTTGCGTACAGGCAGCAAGAAAATACATTCCCCTGCCTGGAGTGAAGCAGGAGCGAGACCCCCCCCCGCCCCACGCAGAGAAGCCTGAGGATAAGTCTTTGCCCCCTGCTTGACCATCCGCTATGCTGGAGCCCCTCCACTCCATTTGGTGCTCCTTCCACATCCAACATCTCCTAGCATTAGGGCGTGCTGGCTCACGGTGCTGTTGCTGCTCACCCCACCCCACCCCTACTGAGACGGATCATTATGAGGCGCCCGCCTGTGGAGTGGGAGATACGCAGGCAGCTGAGGGAGAAGCTAGGCGAGGAATGTGGGAAAAGGTATTCTGGGGTAGTTTGTGGCATTGGGACTGCCGTGGTTCTATGTCCTATTAGGGGGCGGTCTATTGAACATTGCTTGGCATGCTCGATTCAGGTATATTGCCATATTTACCTGTTACTGGTTGTGGAGCTCCACTATGATGGCAGGTTGACTTTGATTTTCCTCACACACTGATATATTATTTTATAGGGGGATGTGAATGGTTTATTGCTGGGCTCCCACATGCATGTGTTTGAAGGAAGACGGGAGGAACTTTGGTTGATCATAAGGCAACTACTACCTCCCTTTGTAGGTGCTAGTTAATTTCTGTCCCGAATTGGCATTTTTAACATATACAAAACAATATCAGGCTGTAATTGGAAGGGAGGTCTGCACACCTCTGGCAGCCTCTTGATGGAATGAACAAGACCTGGAAGACTAGGAATATAAGTGGCTGAATCCCTTTCCTTCTGCCTCGCAAACCTCCCATTGCTCCGCCTCTGCCTCCATCTCCATAGTCGTCAAGCGCCCTATGTGTGATGCCTTCAGCCAGTCCTAGATGTTTAGCTAATAGCCCGTTGCATGCTGGGCCCAATCAGAGCATACTTGCAATGGGACTATTAAACTACTGATCCCTAAATGCACGGTGCTGTTGCTCACTCCTCTACATCTCTCCTTTGCTTGTTTTCTTTTTTATTTATATGCAGCCATGTAATACATAGTTTTTATTTTTAAAAAATATAGTAGCAACCCTAATCGTCTAATGGATATTTCTTTCAGAATATATATAACAATATCAATCAGCTGCACATATATGTAATCAGAAATAATACAGCAACTGTATATGTTAGTCCTTAGCATTTATCAGCTGTTAAGAGTTCATCTATTCATTTTCAAATAGTCAACTCCTGCAGCAAGGCGCACATCTCTTGCTAATATTTAATGACACAATAAACCAAGTGAAATTCCTTCCCTTTTATGATTCTGATCCAGATACTACTCTTGCATCATGTGACATTGGAACTTTATAACATGAGCTTAAATATTTGTTTCTGGGAGCTGAGATTTCCTCTTTCAAACTCCTACTCTCCCTTATACTTAACCATAACTCACCGCGTGTGAGCACTTACCTGTGGACTGAGTCCAACATCACGCTATGTGAAGTGCTCATAATGTTGGCCTATCCAACTCTAAATCCCAGCCACATGGCTACCATTTAATTACCAATGTGGATTGAAATGGGCTTCTTCACTCTGGCAAGGACCCTGTCGGACACTTTGTGCTTAAAGGGGGCCTTCCCAGGGCAGTGATCCGGCCCTGGACTCTGAGGGTCAAGCTTGCTGCCAATAGCAGGGTCCCCCCCTAGGCCCCATTATACACATGACACATATCTTGGGTGTCTCCTTCTGATACTCTGGTGTTCATTTTATGTTATGTTATGTTATCAAATTGTATAAAGCGCTCGTTCGCCCGAGGGCATCATGGCACTAGGAAACAACCTGAAGACCACCAACTTCAATCTAGAAGAGACGCATTTTAAGAAGACGCCTAAATTCCAAATGGTTCCTGGTAGCTCTGAGCGCAAAGGGCTTCCACAGTTTATCAGCAACAATAGAAAAAGCCTGACCACCCACTCGACAAAGGCGGAAACCTAGGGATCACCACCAAACAGGCATTGGCACAGCGAAAATCTCAACCAGGACAATAGGAAACACATTTGTCCCAAAGATACACTGCTCCCTGGTGATAAAAAGCTTGATGAACTAAGCAGGGAGATTTGAATTCAATCCGCCTGGCCATTGGGAGCCAGTGTAGAGAGCGGAGGACTGGCGAAGTATGAGTGCCGTAAGGAGAATTTATAGCAAAACGAGCTGCTAAAGTTTGCAATACCTGGAGACGATGGATCAGTCCCACTGGTTGAGCCAGAAACAAGGCATTGCAATAATCCAGTCGGCTAAGCACAAGAGCAGCCACTACTGGAGGACGAAGGTGACTATGTAGAAAATGGAGAACCCTGCAGAGTAGGCTCAGATGAAAATGGCCAGCTTTACAAACTGCACCTACCTGAGGAGTCATGGAAAGAGTGGGAAGAAAGGGCAACCCCCAGGTTCTTCACCACTGTCACTGGAAAAGGAAAACTACCCAGTGTAGTCGGCCAGAAAGAAGGGGTTCAAAGAGTAGAAATGGGAGGGGAACCCCTCACCACGACCTCCGTCTTATCCCTATTAAGTTTCAGCCAATTTCTGTTCATCCACTGCCCCCACAGCCATCAACCGCCGACGAAGGCACAACGACACCTCAACCTGCTGAAGAGGTTGAGGATGCCCCTGCCCAATTCCAAAGACTACCACATTTACACTGATTACTGATGCAGATTCTTCTGAACTAAATGTCGCGCCGCATGCTCCCTGGTCCTGTGTAATACCCTCTGTCAGTCCTGGTGCTGCACCACTCTGTATGCTGGGCGTTATAAATCCATAAATCTTATGGAAAATAGGAAACTACCAGCCCTGGAATGCAAAGTACTGTTGTCTAAAGAAACATGGTCAGTTTAAGGTGTTACACGTGACATAGGGTGATTTACCTAAACTCGGCATCGCATTCCACCCCCATGCCACATATTGTAGCCCCTCCATACCTGCCTCACATGTTACCCTCAATGACATGTACAGCACGCTGCCTACGAGCTAGGCTGAAGCTATATAAAACCCAAATACAAACGCTTGCCAGCTGTGTTACAAACAAAAGTTTTGGAGTGCAGGTCATTAACAAACATCCCCAGTGTTTTTCAATCTTTGGAATGGTCAAGATTCCAAGGTCACTAATCTCAGGAAATGGGCCATTCCGGTCCTTCTCGTGCCACGAGCATGCTTTTCTGCCACTTCGCTGAAAGGCACTTTGTAATAATCACAGAGGAGCCCCACGGCTCGTTATTGAAAACGATAATAGCAGACCGAGCTGGGTTTTAACTCACTGATTGGGCTCTGGCAGGACTGACTCAATCTGCATTTCACGCTGCATCTTAATTCACTCGCTCCAGCGGCAGCTGCCTCGCGCAGAGTCAAAGCCAGCGCTGCATGGAAAATAAGAGCCAATTTTGCTTCTAAATTGTTTTGAAATTTCAAAAATAAATATATATATTTTTACTGTGGCTACAAACACAGTTTGTCTTGCCTGTTGTGTCTGCGTCAGAAGGTTATGTTTATCGTCAATGTACTGGCAGCGACATTGCACGTTTCACGCACACACCATCAGCTACAGCATAAACAGCACTAAGAGATTATCTGACACTGATTCATGACAGTGGCACCAGCGCTGCAAGTTTTTAATATGCTCGCCCCCCCCTTTCCTCGCCGATGATGCTGGCTTGTATATCTCCACAGACTACAGTAGTCGAAGTGGGGGGGGAGTGGTTGTCAGCGGTGCTCCTCTACTATTTTACTGTTCCTATTTTTTTTATTTTAAAAAGAATCAGTTCCGGAAAGGTTTTGTTTTAAAATAAAAGTGAAGGAAGAAGTTGAACCTTGCACTTCAGTGCACTGCACCGAACGTTCCCTTAAACAGCAGACGCATGTGTTTGGGGGTTTGTTTTGTGTGTGGGAGGGGGCGTGGCAGTGAGGATTTTGGGGAGGAGGGACAGGCCAGCAGGGAACATAGTTCCACTACTTCTTTTCGTACACTTAGACCACTGGCAGAGTAAGGTCTTGATACCTCGCTGGGGGAACAACACACCTCTTCCTACAGAGGCCTCAGCACTGTGAGACGGCTGCGGTGGTGACTGGTGCAGTATAAAAACTCTTAGCATAACATAGACAACAGCACTGAAAACATCACTCACTCCTACAAAACAGGTACATCACAGTAAGTTGTATTACAAGCTTCTTTCCCACAGGCTGGATACAACACAGTACATCCACAGCACTGCAAGTGTCATTAACACAGAACATGTTCAACATAGACAACAGCACTAAAAGCTTCACTCAGAGGGAAAATGTACAGTGAGATGGCCAACGCTGCAATTTTCATTCCCACAGAAGATTTTATCATTTATCTGTCAGGCTGGTACCCAAAAAAGAGGAAGCGATATTCAGACAGATTCACACCAAACCTAACGTAGGGAGAGGTTGGTGAACGAGGTTCGCCGTGAGCGGTTAAAGGAGCTGTAGCGAGCGGCACTCATTTACCAAGGCTGATGCAGAGTCAGCATTTCCATTCGTTCCAGGTACCCAGACAATTTCAACTTGCTGGGCTTCCACTGTCAAGTTTAGAATTATTTGGACAAACGCTTGCCCCATGGGCTGTGCGGTTTCCTGGAGGAGTGGGCCCTGGCGGTGCAGTACCCGGCAGGGCACAGAACTCTTTACCTACATGAGTTCCTTTTCATTGGGAGGGTGGGTGAGCAGAAGAGTGTGGGAAGTTGTGAGAGGGCTTCACCCGGTTGATGAGCGGCCTAGGTGTGCCGCGGGCAAAGGAACCTGTTGTCCTTTCTGTGCCGCTAGCGCCTTGATGCCCATAAGTGACGGAGCGCTTTGGCAAACCCCCAAACATAAACATCGGAAAAGGAACATGTGAGCACACCATCGACTTCATTGTCCTGGGGCTGAGCATAAGTGAATTCAGGTGTTTGTAATTAGAAATGAAGTTACAAAGCCCCCATGCATTCAACATCATCAAACAATCAGGACACTTACATCCATCAGCCTGACAGATGATAAAATAGTCTAACAGCATCTTTTTCCAGAGCCTACTTTATGTGAGTGAAATGTGGGGCGTAACATGAAAGAAAGCATGCAGAATTGGACATATACCACCACCCCCAACAGAACCCTGGACCTCCAGTTATACACACAGGCCCCTGTGTGTGCACACAAACTGCCCCAATCACGAGTTCAGAGGAGGAAAGGGTGGTTGATGCTCAACGTTTAGAAAGTTATTTTACACAAATGCCTTGCCGCTCCGGGACTGCAAAGCCAAATAACCAAATCCTTCAACGGCCTACCAGAAAAGGATATCACAGAATGCAAACTCATGGCAGCAGCAGCCCTTTTGGCCTGGGAACCTATTCGGTGAAAGGCTGAATCACACCATTTTAAGATGATTCAAAGTTTACATCATGACAAAAAGGATGGTGTTGTATCCATTATCAGATCAAACAGACCTATGCAGACTCATGCTGGGTGGCATAGAAAAGATGCTTACCTAGAGTGGCCCGATACGAGCTATGAAAAGAAAACAAGAATTGGCACTGCCAATAGTTTAGGCTATTGTGGGCATCTAATAGGGATTAGCATGGCCATTCCCAGTCGATGGGTGGCAAATAATCAAACAACTACAAGCTTTGTGTCCCTCCTCACATGCCATTTCTCCCTATCTGCAGTAATGCAATCGTTACGGCTAATAGGTGTCCCTTAGCCCAAACTAAAACCAGACACTATAAGCATCTGGTCAGCCAGCTCAGACAGTTAGACACTTGCTGCTTGCAGTTCAACATGAAAGCACAAGTCCAAGTCTCGAAAAGAGCAGACTGTGCCTTTTGTACACCAGTGTCACAAATGGAGACATCAAACCAATGGCAAACGCCATATGAAAGAATGATTAGCTGTAGATGAGCACTGAATACAGACTCATCCAGCAAAGTACCCTTGCCGCCTCTCCCCTACTAGGTGTAAGGCACAGACATCCAGACTGCTCGTATTTTGGCCATGTACAAAGATGTGGCTAAAAGGAAAAGGTTGTCATGGTTGTACACAAAGGATGTACCCCAAGGGTAAATGAGCTTCCCGTCACATCAAAGAAACATTGTCCAAATAGCAGCACCCACCCCCCATACAGACAATAAACACAACACATTTTTGCACTGAATTAGCACCATGTTAGGGTCCCAGGCGGACCTGTACTCAACCACTCCTTACAGCGTGGTCAGGGGCGCCTGACGTGATCCTGCCCCTGTTTCCTAGGCCCGCCAACAAAATAGAAGCAATTAATTGGCAACCTTGTATAAATCAACAAAAAGATATAGATTTAACTCAATATTTTAACTTCTTTTAATGCAAGTGAGGCCATTCACCCCTTTGGCAGTGACCTCAGATGTCAAAATACGGGGGCAACATCTCTGATTCCATGTGACAATCCCTGAGCTGCCCCGACCTGGAAGTGGGTTCTATAATTACCCATGGTGCTCCATACACGGAAGGGAACCTTCATATTCCTGTCTCAATCCTCTGAGGTGTTATTCAATGGAAGCAAATCTAATTCCTGTGGCAACACTCGAGCTTCTCACCCCTAGAAGTGGAACACCTGATTGGTTCCTAAATAGAAGCAAAGCTCTGTGTCCCTACAGAATTCCCCTGAGCATCCAATCCTAGAGGGAGAGGCTCTGGGTCCCCAGAGAAACCCCCTATAGTGTTGAACCATAGAAGTGATCCCTAGATGTAAAGCATACTTTAAAG
The DNA here is from genome assembly GCF_040938575.1 of Ambystoma mexicanum. Classification (NCBI taxonomy): domain Eukaryota; kingdom Metazoa; phylum Chordata; class Amphibia; order Caudata; family Ambystomatidae; genus Ambystoma; species Ambystoma mexicanum. Next base: position 1,190,353,246 of record NC_090932.1, read on the forward strand.
TTCACAGTTCTTTAACATTGATCTAGCTATTCCTAAAGGTGTAGTTATGTGTCCCGTGACAGCCCCCTGATCTGAGCAGTCCTGGAGGTGAAACTGAATTCCTATAACATTACCCATAGCTGCTGAGCCCAAGATGTTAGGCACTGTATCCTGGTATCAGTATCCTGGTCTCCACCAATACCAGGATTAAGCTCTATACCTGTGACTCTCCAGATATTTTGGACTATGAGAAACAGCAGCCGCTTGCATTGTAGCAATGTCCCCAATACATTGAACGTATTCAGCATTGCATTACTCAAGAAGAACCATTCCCTTTCTTTAAGCTGTCACGAGAAAGCTGACCCACAATAGCGCTGGTGATGCTTCTATATTGGTACAATGCACTAAAGGTGATAAAGTGATTGCGTTTGTTGCGTGGAACTGGGGGCTGTGGCCTAGTGGATCAATAACCACCTGTCCTGCTTGACCACCTGACTCCATCCTGGTCAAATTCCTTTATTTGTGGATTCGATAAGTGTTCTATGCCAAATATAAATTACAAATGTATAACCATTTCTTTTATTTGAAACATTATTAACTCATTCCAAGCAGAGTTGCTTTATTTGCTAAAATGTGCCATGTTGTTTTAATTTGATGTTCTTCTACTTCTTTCTCTGCTTCTTTTCGCCACATCCCTTGCAGAATGTAATATTGCCACATACGGCATAAGTGTATGGTCTCCATTAAACTCTTGCAATACCCTTGTTCTGTGTTTGCACTGCTAAACCCTACAATTCTAATAATATGTATTTGCAGGTCCCCCAGCCCGTTTCCCTAACACATTGGAAACCTACAGGCCCTCCTTAAGGAATGCCTTGGACATTTTTTGCATCTGTAATTACTTCCGAGGTCAGCTTTGTGCTTCCGGAGTCTTACATGGTTTAGAGTGATTTTCACACTTTTTTTTGCCAGTGGCATAAACACCTGCCATGGCATTCTTTTTTTTTGTTTTGTTTTTTACTGGGGTATATCCCTCCCTCCCTCTTCCCTCTCTTTTATCCCCTTCAGTTAACCCCTCTCTAGAGGATGGTTACTGGAATGTTTTGGCCGACGTTTTTGCCAGCTGTGTAATAAACTGGCAAGAAGACCTAGTAGAGGCTTGCATTAATGACCATAATGTGAGGTAAAGCTCCCATGACATTCTTCGTGCAGTCTAACTTCATGTCCTGCAACTCGGTGTAAGTTCATTTTTAAGGCAGACTGAGATATCGAAAACCACGTGGTTGTCATTACTAGGTCGCTCTGTAGATAAGTAAGTGGCAGTAAATAAACGAGATTTATCAAGGCACCTAGGGAGCAGCTGAATTACACGTGTACATCTGCCTAAAAACAGTTCATTATAATTACGGTCCGGTCTTATGGTATTCATTTTTCAAACATTTTCGTCTATTTATCTACATTTTTTTTGGTCATATTATCTGTACCTATCCACATTTATTTTTGCTGTGGAAAAATAAAAGCTGCAACTAGTATTTTTCCACATGCATGAATTAAAATGAAAAGGTTTTGTGCATGGATGCCTGTAATGGGATGCTTGCAGAGCTGGGTTCTTGTACATCAAGCTACAATCTAAAACATCTCTGCAGCCATTAAAGCATCTGGAAATGGAAAGAAATTCATTTTCAAAACATTTCTGTTTTTTACTTCACAGATATATTGGGCTGAAAGTCATGATTGAAGACCTGAAGACCTAAGCAAGAGAGCATCTTTTCTGCTTTTTCCATTTTTTACAAATACAGAAAAGAAAATGAGTGATTTCCGTCTGTATGTGTAAAAATCAGTAAAAACCGGGAACCTTAATTATAAGCCACTGCCTCTGATGTTAATGCCTAAACTTGTCTTTAAGCCCCAAGCACACAACATTTTTTTGCAGCAATTTGCATATCATCTATTCTATAACGTTTAAAGCAATAAACGATTAAGCGTGAGTTTTCTTAATTGCTCTGAGGATACCAGTCAGGGTTGTCCAACTCCAGGCTTCGAGGGCCGGATCCATGCCGGGCTTTCAGGATATCCCTCAATAATATTCATGAGGAAAAATGTGCCTGCAATGAAATGTGATTTGTGTGTGCTTGGAATCAGCTGGTGGCTTTTGTCACTTCTAAGGACGAGGTATTGTCGGTCTGCATCACTATATGGGATCCTGGGTCCTCGAGTGGCGCAGCTGCTTCAATTTTGTACTTTAAGACATTTCTTGGAAAGGAATGTGTAATGCTTTGATCATTGAAGGCTGTGGGATGCATGTTGAAAAGATTTGAAGAAATACAACAGACATATTCATGTGACGCAGCAAAGAGAGCTAATGTGTGTTGTATGTTCATACAATTGTGAATATGGCTAGAGCCTTTTGTGGATAAAGCCTACTCTGGAAGTGGACTAAAGGTGAATATGATGAATGATACAATTCATTCACCTTTTGTAATGCACCTGATTCGAGCTGAGGGCGACACACTAAAATAGTATCTGGGATACGTCTTCCAATGTTAGTTAAAGATCCATACACTGAGATTTTCTAGTCACAGGCACATCCAATCAAACTTATAATTGTGTGTCTTCCTACGTAATTTGCGTAACTTAGTCTTCAAACGTTCTGCCCAGCATTCCTCAATGGCTTTGCCAAGGATTTCTCTATCTTTACTCCAGTCTTGTACTGACCACATTTTTCGTACGCTTTGCTGTGAATGGTCAGTCACCAATGTTAAATCCAAAGACCACTGGTTGAGGATCATCTGCCACTTCCAGGAACTGTCTTTGTTGCTCCTATCACAACGTGGGCTAGGCCCATTGTCATAGTACTCCCATTTCTAGACCTGGACAAATATTGCCCCAGCCGAGCAATCTCACAGCCTATAGTACATATATCTCACACTCCTAGTGTGGACACAGGCCCCAGGCACGGGTAGGCATCCATGCACGATAGAATATGGCCATGGCTAACCACATCCAGTCTAGTTTCAAACATAGCCGTCAAGGCTGAAACACCTGACATACCTCTACACCTCTGCCACTAACATAGAGCGACCAACACCCGAAAGAAAGCCTGTATAGCTGGCCTCTCATAGACTCTCTCAACAATAGCAACCTATCTCTAACTTTCAACAGCACCCACCAATGTGTCTGACCTCTCTTGGGCTGCTTAGTCGAGCCTTGCCAACCACCCAAATCTTAGAATGGCAACATGCACACATGCATCTTCTAAGCTAAACTCCCTAGAATTTCCAACCACATCGACTACAGTCAACAAGGGCTTTCCAACCGAGGAAAAAGCGTGTTGAAGCCACACAAGTGGGGAAAGAGCGCTATATGAATAACCAAATACAATACAATATCTACATTCCCTGTGGCATGTTTTTGTTTTTTGTTATAATCATCAAAAATTACAGCATAAAGTGTGAGGCAAACTTGTTTTTTCAATAAACACTTAGGTATTCTTAGACAGGACTGTTAGTATTTGCAGGCTTATCTGCGTGTCCTTTTGGGGCCATTCAGTATAGCAGTTGTCAGATCTTCTATAAAGCCAAGGCTTTCAGAATTTTTCATTGTGGTCGACACTATGTCTTCAAATTTACTCAGATAGTCATATTTCAAGTACAAATGAAATGGTGTCTGCTTGACTTGGTTACTATTAGTAGAATTGTGACCATATTAGCGGTGCTCGTGGACAAAGTTGGTACTGGGCACCCACTCCAGAGTTGGAGCAGAAGACTAATTTTGGAAATTATATTATATTTTGATAAGAGGTTCCCCAATACTATTTAATGATCAATCCACTCTGATTTTCAATTTAGTTTTTCTTTGACAGTGGGTCCACTTTTAATGTCCAATGAAAATCATTACATGTTTTGGGGAATCTAGCCCTTTCTCAAATAAACTATAATGGCAAAAATAAGAAATGGCAAAACATTGAAAACTTACTTCATATTATGCTTCTGGGTTGTAAAGACCAGATTACTGGTTTAAACTGTTGTCTGCCACTACTGAGCTATAGTTTACCCCAATGGAATATGAGATTTTGTGCACAGATACACAGATAATGCTGAAAAACCTGAGCCATTACATGTCTGCCTTTGTATGTGTGTCAGTGCTTCTCCATAGCAGTGTATGCATGACGTCATCACACTGCATACCATGTCGGATCATCGCACGTATTCACTGCATAATGCTGAAACTGACAAAAGACTAACCTGGCAGCAATACAATATTATATACCACAAACGACTAATCTATATATACATTGTGACAGTGTTTGTATGGGGGTTGGCTCCAGCCCCATAAATGTTGGTGGGCTGAAATTTTGGCCTAAGGTCGGCATACCAGTCTGGGGTGTACTGGTGATAGTGAAATTCGATCAATCCACCCCTTCATCCTGCACAGGGTGGGGTCTGGGTCTGTGCTATCAGTATGCGCGATTTGGGGGATTGACAATTTTGCGATTGTTGGCTCGAGACCCACAACAGTTGATGGGCTGAAATTTTGACCCGAGGTCAGCATACTAGTCTGGGGTGTACTGGCGATAGTGAAATCTGATCAACCCCACCCATTCGCCCTGCACAGGGCAGGGACCGGCCTTGTGCTATCAGTATAGGTGATTTGGGGAGATTGACGATTCTGCGTCTTTTAAAAAAAAAATAGGAAGTTACAACACAAGGTCGGCATACTAGTTTGGGGTGTACTGGCGATAGTGAAATGTGGAAATGTGACCAACCCCACCTATTCGACATGTACAGCGTGGAGTGGGGCCGGGCCTTGTGCTATCAATAAAGGCAATTTCGAGAGATTGCCAATTTTGAGATTTTTGAAAAATAGGAAGTTATCACACAATAAAACATACACAAGGTTATAGCAGACACCCAAGTGCATGTCAGCTACAGACCCGGGCAAAACCGGGTGATACCCCTAGCAACAAGCTATAGCTCTATGCGCCACCCGTTGATCTAGATAGATAATTTACCTTTGTATGAAACACTAATAATAAAGATGCAGGAAAAGAAATTACTCTAAATTAATAAACATACAATCTGCATCAATCCATCACACATGATTATGAGGATAAAAGTAAGGAATTACATGCAATCTACCTTCCAGAATTTAATCAACCCTGTCTCTATTAATAAACTCTAAGATGTTGCTGTACCCTATCCCCGACCCCCGGGGTCTACGGTAAACAATGTTTAAGTGCAAACATATTCACTGTTACTCTTATGTTCAAGCTGTGATTTAATACATCACTTATACAAATTAAAAGTGATGACAAATATGCTCAACCAATTTATTAAGGCACATAACAACACTGAAAGGATGTGGTCATCGGTACAGACGGTTCCATGTGTTAATATCCCCACGAGAATACCGGCACACAAAAATATCGCCATATTTTTGCGCCGATTTTAAGGCATGGAATCTGCGGGGGACAGCCCCGCAACCCCCGCATTCATTTTAAAGGAGTGGGGGACACCCCTGCAGCCCCTGCTCCCAACAACCCCAGAAATTACCCCCCCACCCCAAAATATCGCTTATGGCCGTTCCTGACGACCATATATATGGCGATATTTTTGGTGGGGATAATATGTAGTGATACCGTCCAGACTGCATGTATGCCGTAGATCATATTAAGTTAGTTAAATGTTACAACATATGAACTCATTCAGACCAATGGGATGGCTCGTCCTCAAGGGGAATGTCCAAAACATTCTGTAACAGCGAAGTCAGACAGTTCTCTGTCTGTCTTGGGTGTGATTGCATAATTTCCAATCAGTGAGCGTTCCACTGGCTTGCCGTAGGGCCTTCTTCCACGAAATGGTGTGTAACTGTACGATTTCATTTTCTCTTCTCAATATCTGAACGGTGTTCGCTAATGAGATCGTTTAGTTTTCTGCTTATTTTTTCCCACATGTCCATTTCCAGATGAGCACTTTAAAGCAACATGTGGGATGGCGGTAATTACATTTTTAACTGAATATATTTGCCGTAGACTGGATGAACCATGTATGGTAATTTGATGATGTTAACATCAACCACAGCTGAGACACAACCCAGATTGAAAATCAGAGTGTATGAATATTAAATAATACTGGGAGACAATTCCTGTTAAGACTGATAGGCGGGTGTCTGATCAGTACACGACTGATTTGCGCTTTTAGATACGTGTATCCAGCCTGCACGCCACCTGTTTGAAGTACGCGTTCATCCTTCCAAAGCCTTTTAAATGATTTCCCCTTGAGGTGGGTGGATAACTCCAGTGACTTTAGTACTAGGGGTAGATTTGGTGGAGCCAGACAAATAATCAGTAGAGCCAAGCCAGAGCTGATCAAGGAGTTCCTAATGGACACAAATCCATACCTGGTATCCTACCTAACCACAACACAAACCGATACCTGTTATCTTACATCCTACAGCCCCACAACAGTACACCCATATCTGGCATCCTAATTTTGGCTGATATCACACAGTGAGATAGATTTATTTGCCCAGGATCAACCACGTTAGCTGAGAGGTGAAGCCAGGATTTGGGCCCAGTCTGCACTTTGAACACACATCTTCTCGGATATAGTTGATGCAAATATGTGTTAATATGTGTGTGTAAAGAGATCAAATATAACTATCTTTTATAATGTCTTGAAAAGTCCACAAAAGACACTATAAACCAACCTGAAATATAGAGAAATCCTATATATATATATCGCACGTGGGCAATGCGCAGTGCGCTGGTCTTGAAAGCAACACCACGCAGAGCAACATAGGTTCAAATTGTGTGTTATAAAAAAAAACAATTAAATACATAACATTAAATACATTATGTTAACCAATGAAGTCTGATTTTAGCTTTAAATTCCTTAACTTGAATAGAAGACTACAAGTACCAGAATTCTAAATAATGACACTCAACAGGCCCTCAACTATAAAAAAAAAAAAAACCCTGTCCCATGTCTTGGAATAAGTCACACATTAGGTTGTTACTGATAGTTGTGGTGGGACTTTCGGGTATGAAGACCACCCAATTCCTATCACCCAAATCCACAGTTGGAGGCTTGTCACAGACAATGAGCTTTTCCTACTTACTGTTGCCATGCACTCGAAGCGCTTCTCATTTAAATGTGCTGCTTATAACATTAAGAGGCGTTAAACAAATATTTGGAGGACTCCAGTTCTAGGGCGTGCCCTGTATGGCTTCCTCATCTGCTTCCTTCTCAGCTCTCTATGGGTGAGCAAGGGCTGAGGCTGCATCCGGCACACAGCACCTGTCCACAGCCATGCAAAACATTTCTTTTAAAAGAAGTTCTGCGCTGAGCAGCCTCGTGTCTTTGGCAGCTATATTTTGAAACGAGGCGGCCAGAGCCCCTCCTGTCCTACATAATGTAGAGGCTTTCTAACATTCATTTTATATCCACCCTACAGTAATGTATGTGCTTGTTTATTTCATAGTTTCGATTGCAGGGACTTTGTATGTCAGAGCACTTTCCATTGGGCAATGATATGCCTGTAACCAATTTCTTAAGTTCAAGCGCCTAGATGCCTCTGGGTTGTGCGCGCTATATGAATGTTCAAATAAATAGATACATATAGTAAAAACAGCAAGCAATACGTCTTTCAAACACGTGCATTTAAGATATCATAGATTTTATTTGTTTTAAAGAAAAGTTGTATTTACTCCGAATGGTAGCCACCCTTTCATCTTGCGCCTCGGACCCTATCTTTGTTCTGGATGGTCTCTGCTAATGAATAGTCATTACCATAACAATAATACAATGATTACATTCTTGTATGCGGTCCCTCAGACCAGCCAGATTCTTACAGTATCTCAGCACTGCAAAAAAAGGATGATATTATTACCCCACTCAAGTGGTACTTAATCTACTCACCTCAAAGGGATGAAAGGTTGAGTGGACCCTACCAGAATTCGAAACTGTGAGTGGCGATTTCAAGCATATCTGAACAGCTGGTGCTTAACTCACTGGGCTATCTTGACTGCTGAGTGGATGATTAATGTGCTCTGATGATTATGCTGCATGGCTAATCGTAGAGTTCGAGTTAGAATTAAGAAGTGCCTCATCGGACACGATGTTCCCAGCAGCACCTTTGCATAAGACTTAGACATTCATAACTGTTGTCTTTGTGGCTTGGGAGATGTCATTTCCGGTCCTCATGCTAAAAGGGTATGGCTTGTTATGGTGAAAACCTGGGAACCAGTGCAGTCCTCCTGGGTCCAGGAGACTGATGAGCACTTCTTCTGCAACTTTCTACACTTATCTTAGCAGGTGGAGCGATAGGCTCCCTCTCGTGGGCAGGAGTAGGAACAGAACGCATCTGTCCCAGTTTTCACGTTCTTCATCAGCGCTAATCTTGGCAGGTTTGGGGTCTGCAGCAAATGCAGAGAGGATGATTTGGCCAGGATCACACAGTATGGTTATCTGGAGAGGTTGCTATTAGATCCAATTGGAATCTTAGCCTCCAGGCCACATCACCGCCCTATATGAATAACTGTCGTAAATCTTAGCCCTCTCTCATTGTCATCATCTCACATCCCACGTGAACAAAGAGCGAGATGCATACCCCTGGCAGCTCTTCTGCAGCCTCAAGCTACACTTGCAGATACCCCTCGCATGAGCAAATGTACTCCTTTTGTTTCTCCCCTGTTCCCCTCCCTTTGCCTGGTTGCGCTCTGTAATAGCGCAATATAAATAAAATATATCATATCATATCCTTGGTCTATTTGCTTTGTTTTTGCTTTTTACCATATTTGACTTCTGTTCGTGCTCTGGCAATTTCTGGCAATTTCTGAGCCTTTTCAGAGCAGTGAAGAATAAATACCGTTTTAGAGAAATTAGATCTCTACTATAGGTTTGAAGTTTCCAACTTGATTCCAGAAAATAGGTAGAGTGCTGATTTACATCTCCCTTTAGTGTCTCTTGGTTCTATGTGAAGAACACAATGAGTCTTACTGATCCAGGGATCTCCAAGCCCCCCAGTTCACGAGAGCCCTAAAAGCACCAGGTTTTCAGCATAACACTGGCTATGTACATAACTTCTGTTTAAATGCAGTGTATTCAGTGCATTTGGGACAGAATCCTGAAAATGTGGCATGGATTTGGCTCACATGGACTGGACTTGTAGACCGCTGTTCTGTAGCAAGTGGTGTCAGGGGTTTGGGAAGAATGCCATACCAGCGATCCACTGGATCCAGCCCAAGGCAAGTCTGAAAGGGCTAGTAACATGTGCACTATGGTGCTCTGAGCATACTTCATGACATGCAAGGCTGTGCTCCTACTGGTTGAAGGTCTCTTGCAGTCCCTGCAACACTCACAGGCAGACCTCGAGGTCTCCGGCACTAATCAGTTCACTGAACAAGTGTTTATCCATGGTTTGTGCTTTGATAGAGCTGTATGATTACCTTTGGGGGCTTAAGAGGAAGTAAACTGTTCCTATTATGCACAGACTTGCAGTTCAAATGGCACAGGGAGTAGGGAATGAACAATAAGATCCTTACGTTTTTGTACAGCTGTTTTTTAGGTTACCTTGTGACTCCTAGATAGGTGGGTGCACTGAAAAGTCTACTAAGTGTTTGCAACCTCTGTGAATAAAATACGTAGACATTAACATATATGTGTTTCTCCTTCACTTCTCAAAGTGCTATGGGACTGGCATACTTCCCTTCTGAAAACTGTATAATGCATGTCTCTTACACTGTGTGATTGTCAGACATCTCTTCTTGTGTGGGGAGGCCTATGTGAAATACACAGAAGACTAGACTCAAGGAGAAGTAGTTCACAGGACTTTATTGTCCATTTGGAAATAAACCGTGGCAAAAAGAAAGCCAAGTCTCTACTAGTGGGTCTGATGCCGTCTGGCCTCTCAGAGGCGCTGTAAGTGTCTCAGGGGGTTCCCAAACCCAGCCTTCTGACCTTGTTTCAGTAAAGTATCAAGTCTCTTGGTCAGGAGGACAGTCTCTGTGATGAGCTGTGGTCAGGGTGGACTGAGAACCAAAAGGAGCCCTAGAAATAATTTCAAAGTGGCCCCATATACATTTTCGGCAAGCTCAATCCTTTTCCAATGCAAAATAGGTTAACACACAAAAGAGGCCTGGGGTGCAGAGGCCTACTGGGAGATCTCCAGAGCTCCCTACAGGCCAGTCCACCCAGTCCACCCCTGCAGGTCTTACCGCAGTATCTCAATTTAGTGGGTTATCATGACTGCCCATTAGCACCTCTCTTCTACTCGTGCAGGGGTTAATCCTTTCCCAAGACTGAGAGCCCCCTCACTGTCACCCTGACTGATCTTCTGGTTTCCTTGCCTGAGCATCACTGTCACCCTGACTTCTCTTTTGGTCTCCTTGCCTGAGCATCGTGCCTCCTCCTGTCTCCTCTACCTGCCTGGGCTGACCCACCCCCAACCGCACCTTCCTGCCCTGATGGAATAGGGGTCTGTAGTCCTCCTCCCCCTTGGCTCTTGTTATTAGCTCCTTCTCCCTCACTGTCGCTGCCCCCAATCGCACTCTCACTTCCTTCCAGAGCCGTTGCTGGTGGTGGGGGGGGAGAATCAGGGGGCTATATCCCTGGGTCGTTTGGTTGTAGCCCCGGATAGAAGCTCGGGGGCTACAACCAAAAGGCTAGCTAGCCCTGAGTCCCGATGGTCCAGATATTAGCATAGCCCCAGATCTTTTCCAGACCTAGCAACAGCCCTGCTTCCTCCTCCTCCTCTGTGTTTCCACCCCCTCCTCTCCCACTCCCATCACTTCCTAACGCATCTTTATTGCTACTTGAATTACTCTTCAACTCCATCCAACCTCCAGCCACAACCATCCCGCCATGGCGCACTGAGGAAGTGAGGATGAGTGCTTTAAAGAAATGCTTGAGCACATAACGCCTTCAGAGGTTACAAGCCAGTCAAACAGTGATAACAGGTGAATGCAACATGTCCAAACAATCCTTTTAACAATGGAGGAAGGCCTTTCCAGTGACCAATGTAGCCTAGCTGATGTAATCCTTTGTTTACTCCTCCCACTGGGTGGGACTCCTAGTGAGGGTCTGCACCTGTAACTTTCAAGTGGACGGCAATGCATGGGATTGGTTGTTCTCTCTAAGGGATAATGGGGCTGCTGCTTTTGGGCTCAGTGGGCTGAACCAAGCCTATATCTGGCCTGTCCACTATTTTGAATAATAGTTTTCCTCCTCTGGCCCTCGGTGGTGTTGCCTTTGCTGAAATGAAGGCTTCAGTGTCTCAAGCATGTCAACTCTACTCTGGAAAAACTTTGGGTAAGATCTCTAAACACTTGGTCTTTGTTTTTACATTGTGCCTGCAGAGAAAATGAAACAGTGTGTGTTTACTCTGAGACACTCTGACTGAGAAACGATGCTTCAATAACTTTCTTTTGCACGCGGAATCTTCAGCATTCGTGGAGCCACGAACTTGCGAGCGCCTTTGATGTGTCAGGAGAAGAAAAGTACTTTTCTTCAAAGGAAAACATGTCCTTTTCTATATTGAAGCTTTGGGTTTGCTCAAAGGGAGCTTCAGACTCCCTCTGTTGGGAGGAGGGGCGCACCAGAATTGCCCTGTGAGGCCTCACTAGGGTTTTGGAAATGCAACATATTTTTTTGGCTCATCTTCCCCAGTGAGCCTGTGGGCTGGGGAAGAGTCTATAATTCAATATCCGCCTGCTCGTACAGCCTGTGTCTGTCCCCTGCCAAGTGCCCAGTAGCCAAGGGTAGGGGGCAAAGGGGTACTCGCCAGACCTCCACCTGGCCCATCATCAAATGGCTCGTGGAGGTACCCGGGTCAGCATGGGTCACCTCTCGGCTATCCCCAAAGCAAGTCAGGGGACGCCTCACACTTTTAAATGTTCAGATAGATTTATTGTCATGATCACTGTCTGTGAAAGGACACCGTGTCATCTTGAAATCTTCTGTGACACAAAACATAATTCCATGTGATCTTTCATAAACTCTCTTTCTCAATTAATACTTCTCAATTTCTTCTTTCGGAATAAACTTTGTTTTTGTGTTTCAGACATTGCTTTTGCAATACTTTCCTTTGAAAAATAATGTTTTTTATTGATGTCTCTTTGATGTTTTATTGTTTGTTGTATTTTGTTTCCTTCCTGTTGGTGGGAGATTCCCCCACCCCCCACAAAACTCCTCAGCTCTCTGCCCCCTGTGTTTCAAGTTTCAAGCGGAAGATGTTTTCCCAAAAGATTTTTTTCATGCAAACGTTTTCCTGAGAAATATTATCATTATTATTATTATTATTATTATTATTATTATTATTATTATTATTATTATTATCATTATTATTTTATTAAAGCATTTTTAACAACAGGGACCTATACACACACAGTTTTCTTTGTACCCTTATCAATAAGGATGAGTTAGGAAAATAATTCCATAAGGTAAAGAATAAAAGTCCTATCGTCGGTTAAAGCACATGTGGTAAACAATGACGAGGACTGAGGGAAAGTATTCATCTGGATGCAAGAGTCGCTCGCACATTTCAAGTTAGCGACCCCAAGACCGTCTCCGGGAAGTAATGTGTCCTGTAGTTCTAAGCAGTGATGGACTAAGTGCGCGTAGGTAGCTGTCCCACACTTGAGTTGCAGCACTAGTTGGAGTCCATAATTGCTGAGCTTTAAATAAGGCTATGCAAAAAAGACGGGCATACTGGTCCTTAGCACTTAAGGGGTTAATGTGTGCATCTTGAAGCTCTGTTTGAGTGAATAAAGGTTCTTCTGCTGTATACGCCAGTCTTCCTTCTTGACTTTAATGTGCGGGCTGTTGGCTAGATCGATTGCCCGTTTCTCAGAGAGTGGCAGCCCCAACCCCAGCTCCTTGCACCAACCCTGCCTACACTTTTTGGATATGGATAGCTTCCATGAGCAATAGTGGGCATTTGGTTTTGATGCCCGACACTCCACTGGTTGGCTCAGGAGTGAGATGCCATTGAAATCACACTTCCAAGAAGGGAAACTCTGCAAGGCGGATATGACTGTGAATTGGCCGAGTCTCGCCTGGACATGGCTGGACCTTTCGGTTTCTGGAAGGGCGGATTCGTGTTGAATTCTATTGACTGACATAAGTGCGACACCATGAGAATTCCACAGGTGGCCCAAGTCTTCCATTCAACCATTCTGATGAGCTTGCACCCAGAGGAAGTATTGAAAAGTAACGGTCACATTAGCAGCAAATACATGCTAGCGTTATAAAACTGTCTTCTTTCAAGATTGTGAACTGCTTCTGTGCATGAAACAAACCTCGTGGCTGACCAGGGGTGCAGCTACACAACAACTTCAAGTTGGGGGGTGGGGTTGGGTGACAGGGGCGAACAGTTAAAATGTTGGGAGTGAGGGTAACTTTCAAGACTGTGGGGGAAGGGCAAACTTACTTGTGTGGGGGCATCTAACTTCTTCACATATTCTAGAGAGACTTCTGGTGTAGCGTCAATGTTTAAGTAGTTAAGCTTGCCCTGTCTTCATGTCTAAAACCAGATGCACAAGGACTGCTGTGAGAATGATTGGTTTTCTGCCTCCTTGCACCCTTCCAGTCACTCCACTGACATGCAAGTGCTAACATCTCATCACCATGTCAATTGCCTACATATTTCAACATTTGAACGCAGTTGCTAACAATTAAATGCTCTACATTAGTAATTGCCAGCCCTCTGTTAACAGTGCAGCCTGAGCCTTTGTTAACAGTGCAGCCCAAGGCACCATTTATCGCCTGTGCTCTGTTCTGCCTGCCAGCAGCCCTATAGCTGGGCCAGGTCAAGCCCACATGAACCAAAGTTTAGGGCGGCTCAAGACCCATTTGTTCAATGGGCGCTGCGCCACTGTGGCTGACGAATCAAACTTTCTGTGAGTATTGTGATGTCATCAGGAAGGTTCAAGCTGCCCTCTGTTAGTGCTACGCGTCTGATCCACTTTTGCAGCAATCCCATGATTTTGTCGAGCCCGCCTCATCCGTGCTTGAAATGGGCCGACCCTGCACATCCCTCAGTACCTCCATTTCTTATTTTTGTGTATGTGAGTACCTGCACTTCTCAACGCCTGAAAGCGTGTAACGGTACTAAACAATGTTGCGAGGTGAACATGAAAGCTTTTAATTTCACTTTATCACAACTTAAAGGACTGAGCTTCTGCAGCCTTTGCTGGGGAAAGCAACCCCTCTCCCTCCTCCTCTCTCCACCACCCGCAGTGCCCATCATTTCTCCATCACCCCCCCTCACCCCTCCCATCCCGCAGAACAAAGGGAGAGACAAACATGCATCTACTGTGCTCTCAGCACACCAGGCGCGGAACACTGTTTTGCTAAGTGGGCTTCACCTGTTACCATTAGTGTCCTTTGATGGAGTAGGGATTGATTTGGAAAGCCTGGGAAATTACTTTGTTGAGATGTTTGTTATTAGAAGTGCCTATTCTAATATCTAAATGTTTAAGTAAATGGAGGTGAGATGGAAGTTCTCATGACTGAAAAGTCGCACAAAGCTCTAATTACCTACCGAATTTCTTATTAGGCAATGCAAGCGATCAATATCTAAAACTCCCCTTCTAAAGCTTGGTTATAGCTGTGATATCTGCTAATTTGATACGCATAAAAGTAAGTCCCATTTAAAATAGATATTCAAACTTTCTTAACCCAATGCATAACAACAAACTGGAAGTTTGTGTGAAAGGATCTCAGATACACTGCTTTACCAAAGCGTGTGCTCCTTGGCACGTAATTTAATCTCACTGAGCATTGCCTGCAAACAACATTGTGTGCCTAAAAGGGACCTGTGCCCAAGGTGCCAGGCCAAAACGGCCAGTGCCGAAAGAGCTGCACCAGAATGTCCAGCTTCATAGCTTAGTGAGTACCTACACTTCTTTTTTTGCATTTAAAGCACTACACCCCATACATGGAACAGCGCATGCACAGGGGAGCAGACACTGTAGTTTCAGCAGCGAGGCCGCCTAGCCGGTCACCTTTTAATCAGAGTGTTGATGTCTCCGGCGCTCAGCGAGACATCACATGAGCCGCAATGAAGTTACTTCCACGCCTTCCCCAGCCTTCAAGGGCGCCCCGCCCTCCACCGGCACCCGCTAATATGCGGAGTACATTTCTATTACCAAGTCCATCCCAAGGAGCTCTGCTGTCTGGGGCTGACAGCGTTGCCTCCATTATTCATATTCCTGCATCATTCAAGGGCTTTGCAGCTGCCAAGAAGGCCTCCTTTACAGAGAGGTGACCATGGGGAGAGCAAGAGGAGTGAGTAATGGACCTGAGAGTTTGCAGGGGAGGAGGGCCAGTGCAGCGGCCATGGAGGGGAGGGAGGTCTACAGCAGAAGAATTCAGGGGTTTGAGGTGTGAAGACGAAGTAACTGAGGGGGTTGGGCAAACAGCATAGGGACTGAAGTGGAGAGGCCTAGAACACAACGACTCACAGGGACTGGGGAGGGCCTAGTCCAGCATAGTTATTGGTGAGGATGGGGCCGAAGCACCATAACCGAAGGCGAGGAAGGCCAATAAACTGGTCTGGAGGGAAGGTGGAAGTGGGCGGGAGTGGTGCAACTCTGCTTAAAAAAAATAATGTTTTATTGTTCCTATACTTTTATTTTAAAAATAAACCATTCCGGAATGCTTTTGTTTTCAAATGAAAGTGTAGGAAGAAGTTGAAACTTTCACTTCAGGGAACTGCACTGAACATTCCCTTAAACAACAGGTGTGTTTGTTTGGGTCTTTTCTTTTGGTCTTTTTTAATTTATTTTTTATTTATAACATGCTTAATACCCAGAGGTTTTTAAGCGCAGAACCGGGGAACGGACCTGTGTTGCTCCACATCGTCTCGCTTCCAAGGCCATCGCGTTACCCCTGAGCTATCCTTCTGAGACAAAGGGGTTCGAATTGCACGTGGGAGAGGGCGTGGTGATGGGGTTCGTGGGGAGCCGGGCGGCCCAGCAGAATACATAGTTCCACTACTTCTTTTCGTACACTTTGACCACTGGGAAAGGAGCCATAGTAGAGGGTCTGGAGGAGAGGGGGCAGTAGCTGAGGGACTGGAGGAGAGAGAAACACCATCGGGGGACCTCCAGGGTAGGGAATGCTGCAGCAGTGATAATGGAGGGGATTAAGGCCAGAGCCGCAGTACAAAGTACCCAGTGGGTGTGGGGGGAAGCCTAGGACACAGGGACAAGAGGGAGTCCCTGAGAAGAGAAAATACATTGGAGCAAAGATATTGATTCGAAGGAGGCGTAGAGGGAGTGGTTAGTATATACTGGTGGTCTGGAAGGTAAGGAGGCTCAGTCTATCATCGGATAAAGACTAGTAAGGGGATCAAAATGGCTCGAGGCGAGGTGTGCTCAGCAAATACAAAGCTAATAAAAACAGATGGAAAGAGGTTTTTTTAGGACAGAACAGAATATTTACCATTTGTACATGCCACAAGCTGAATTGTATCTTTGCGCTAGATAATATGTTTTAGTATTGATAAACTCAATGGTACTCAAAGTATTGACCTTGGAAGGTGAAGTAAGGCCTGCTGGGATTTACGCCTGCGACAGTTTCACACAGTTGTCACAGGTGAGCACTCTATAACACACAGCGTGTTTGTCTTGATGAGGTTATGTACAAGTCTTTGTGAAAAACGTATTGTGGAAAATATATCACATCTTGATAAATGAGGTAGCAAGGAAATGATTAATTTAAAATAATATGAATGTAAGACTAATAAACAGTACATACTTGATTGTCTCTGCTCTCTAAGTCTTGCTTGTTGCCCCTGAGCTATCCTCCCGAATCACCATTAAGATGCTTTTGGTTTTTGTTAAAATGTGTTATAGGAGAAGTAATGAACACGTGCATGTCTAGAACTCTTTATGTGTTACATATCGTTCATGCCTGCAGTTCCTGACATAAGGGGCGTTCCCATTGGCGTAAGAGGCCAGGCGAGCACGCGCCTCGATGCGCAGAAGAGGAATAGAGGGTTCAGAAAGAGTGGAAGTGGTTAAGAACCAGAGCAGAGATGTCTGGCCGAGAGGACTCGCCAGGAGCATGGCGGCCAAGATTAGGGCATCATTGAGCAGCCGGACTGGAGATGTGGCGACCCAAAGCAGAGAGCAAAAGCCAGAAGGTCAAGGGGTTAATAAGAACCAGAGGAGATAGTGCTGGAGGACAAGGACTGGATGAATGGAGCTCAACAGCAGAGAGAAATGACTAGAAAGGCAGGGGCTGAAGATGAACCAGAGGCGAGAATGCTGGGGAAAAAGGGCTCACTCAGTGGAACTCCACAGCAGAGAGCAATGGAAAAAAGGGCAAGAGTGAAGAAGAACCAGAGGAGAGAGTGCTGGAGGACAAGGACTGGATGAATGGAGCTCAACAGCAGAGAGAAATGACTAGAAAGGCAGGGGCTGAAGATGAACCAGAGGCGAGAATGCTGGGGAAAAAGGGCTCACTCAGTGGAACTCCACAGCAGAGAGCAATGGAAAAAAGGGCAAGAGTGAAGAAGAACCACAGGAGAGAGTGCAGGAGGGCAAGGACTGGATGAATGGAGCTCAACAGCAGAGAGAAATGACTAGAAAGGCAGGGGCTGAAGATGAACCAGAGGCGAGAATGCTGGGGAAAAAGGGCTCACTCAGTGGAACTCCACAGCAGAGAGCAATGGAAAAAAGGGCAAGAGTGAAGAAGAACCAGAGGAGAGAGTGCAGGAGGGCAAGGACTGGATGAATGGAGCTCAACAGCAGAGAGAAATGACTAGAAAGGCAGGGGCTGAAGATGAACCAGAGGCGAGAATGCTGGGGAAAAAGGGCTCACTCAGTGGAACTCCACAGCAGAGAGCAATGGAAAAAAGGGCAAGAGTGAAGAAGAACCAGAGGAGAGAGTGCAGGAGGGCAAGGACTGGATGGGTGGAGCCCCATAGTAGAGAGCGAGAGGAGAGAGTGCTTGAGGGCAAGGACTGGATGGGTGGAGCCCCACAGCCGAGAGCGAGAGGAGAGAGTGCAGGAGGACAAGGACTGGATGGGTGGAGCCCCACAGCAGACAGCGAGAGGAGAGAGTGCTGGAGGACAAGGACTGGATGGGTGGAACCCCTACAGCAGAGAGCGAGAGGAGAGAGTGCTGGAGGGCAAGGACTGGATGGGTGGAGCTCCACAGTAGAGAGCGAGAGGAGAGAGTGCTGGAGCACAAGGACTGGATGGGTGGAGCCCCACAGAAGAGAGCAATGCATAGAAGGAGAGGGGATGAAGAGGAGCCTGAGGAGAGAGTGCAGGAGGGCAAGGACTGGATGGGTGGAGCCCCACAGCAGAGAGCGAGAGGAGAGAGTGCTGGAGGACAAGGACTGGATGGGTGGAGCCCCACAGCAGAGAGCGAGAGGAGAGAGTGCTGGAGGGCAAGGACTGGATGGGTGGAGCCCCACAGCAGAGAGCGAGAGGAGAGAGTGCAGGAGGGCAAGGGCTGGATGGGTGGAGCCCCACAGCAGAGAGCGAGAGGAGAGAGTGCTGGAGGACAAGGACTGGATGGGTGGAGCCCCACAGCAGAGAGCGAGAGGAGAGAGTTCTGGAGGACAAGGACTGGATGGGTGGAGCTCCACAGTAGAGAGCGAGAGGAGAGAGTGCTTGAGGGCAAGGACGGGATGGGTGGAGCTCCACAGCAGAGAGCGAGAGGAGAGAGTGCTGGAGGGCAAGGACTGGATGGGTGGAACCCCACAGAAGAGAGCGAGAGGAGAGAGTGCTGGAGGACAAGGACTGGATGGGTGGAGCCCCACAGAAGAGAGCAATGCATAGAAGGAGAGGGGATGAAGAGGAGCCAGAGGAGAGAGTGCTGGAGGGCAAGGACTGGATGGGTGGAGCCCCACAGCAGAGAGCGAGAGGAGAGAGTGCTGGAGGACAAGGACTGGATGGGTGGAGCCCCACAGAAGAGAGCAATGCATAGAAGGAGAGGGGATGAAGAGGAGCCTGAGGAGAGAGTGCAGGAGGGCAAGGACTGGATGGGTGGAGCCCCACAGCAGAGAGCGAGAGGAGAGAGTGCTGGAGGACAAGGACTGGATGGGTGGAGCCCCACAGCAGAGAGCGAGAGGAGAGAGTGCTTGAGGGCAAGGACTGGATGGGTGGAGCCCCACAGCAGAGAGCGAGAGGAGAGAGTGCTTGAGGGCAAGGACTGGATGGGTGGAGCCCCACAGCAGAGAGCGAGAGGAGAGAGTGCTGGAGGACAAGGACTGGATGGGTGGAGCCCCACAGTAGAGAGCAATGCATAGAAGGAGAGGGGATGAAGAGGAGCCAGAGGAGAGAGTGCTGCAGGGCAAGGACTGGATGGGTGGAGCCCCACAGCAGAGAGCGAGAGGAGAGAGTGCTTGAGGGCAAGGACTGGATGGGTGGAGCCCCACAGCAGAGAGCGAGAGGAGAGAGTGCTGGAGGGCAAGGACTGGATGGGTGGAGCCCCACAGCAGAGAGCGAGAGGAGAGATTGCTGGAGGGCAAGGACTGGATGGGTGGAGCCCCACAGCAGAGAGCGAGAGGAGAGAGTGCTGGAGGACAAAGACGGGATGGGTGGAGCCCCACAGCAGAGAGCGAGAGGAGAGAGTTCAGGAGGGCAAGGGCTGGATGGGTGGAGCTCCACAGTAGAGAGCGAGAGGAGAGAGTGCTGGAGGACAAGGACGGGATGGGTGGAGCCCCACAGCAGAGAGCGAGAGGAGAGAGTGCAGGAGGGCAAGGGCTGGATGGGTGGAGCCCCACAGTAGAGAGCGAGAGGAGAGAGTGCTGGAGGACAAGGACTGGATGGGTGGAGCCCCACAGAAGAGAGCAATGCATAGAAGGAGAGGGGATGAAGAGGAGCCTGAGGAGAGAGTGCTGGGGAAAAAGGGCTCACTCAGTGGAACTCCACAGCAGAGAGCAATAGTCAGAAGGGCAGCCGATGAAGGAGAACATGGGGAGAGAGTGCTGGAGGACAAGGACTTTGTGGGTGGAGCTCTGAAGCAGAGAGCAATGGCCAGAAAGGCAGGGGAAAAAGAAGAGCCAGAAGTGAGAGAGTGCTGGAGCTCAAGGGCTTGGTGGGTGGAACTCCAATGCAGAGAGCAAGGGCCAGCACCGTGAAATAAGGGCACCATATGGAGCTAAAGGGCGCGGGACCATAAGCGGGGCTGCGGGGTCACATTAGGCATGTACAGCAGTTAGAAGCTGCATAATATTAGCGAAAGCACAATAAGTGCAAAACCCAAATGTGCCTGTCAGTCCCTTCCCGCCAAACACCCCCCCTCTTTCCCCTTTCTTTCCTGCAGGCACACTACAAAGGGAGAACCATTTGGGGATCCAAAGGGCAAGGTAGGCTCTCACACCATGGTGCAAAAAAGGGCCCAGGTGTGAGTAGCCAGGAACAAGAAAGAAAAAGGAAGTGGGGATTCCGGGGGAAGATGGGACACACACACAAATATGCAGAATTTGTCAGCATCAGCCGGTCGACATGGCTGCAAGTCCACCACCAAACGAATGGCCCAAGGCTACAGAAAGCGAATAAGAGGATACCCTGTCAGCAAGGGTCTAAAGTTTACACAGCACTCTGAACGGAGCACACCTGGAAAAGATGGAAGAATGAGAAACAGACAAAAAAGAAGTACAAGACAACAAACGTTGTCTCACTGTCGTGGGAAAAGAAGGCGGCACGGGCCAGGCAGGCACTCACTGGCCCACGTGCCCAAAACAACTTTTTTACATGCTCTTCATGCACATTTTATTCATAACATGTCTTTATTGTGACATATGTAACTGTGCAATAAAAACTACAGGCTTTTATTGCCAAACCTAATCATACTGTGTCAGAAGTCTTTTGGCAACAACCCAGCAAGGCTGGGATGAGGAGGGGTAATAACATAAGGGCCCCAGTGACCATAGCTGCTCCTCAGCGTATGGCAAGAAGGGCAGGAGATGAAGGAGAACACGGGGAGAGAGTGCTGGAGGAAAAGGGCCGGGTGGATGGAGCTCCACAGCAGAGAGCAATGGGCAGAAACATAGGTACAGAGTACATGAGGACAGAGGGGGCACTTCTCCCATTCTCCTTAAACAATTGGGGCAGGAGAGTCATATGGAAATTCTGTAACCAAAAAAACAAGAAAAATAAAATCTGTGTTCAGTGACATGCCCTTTGAAAATCACGCAAAGCAGCGCTTCTGTCTCCTCTCCAGCTCGTCTCAGACATTGTTTTGCTTAAATTGGTGATTGATTCCCTGGGATAATACATTTTGTATGAGTAAAATCAGTGGTCACTCTGTCCTATATTAGCAGTTCATACATGTGTCAAGTATTGATGACAGTACCTTCAGCAGGGTCCAGTGCTGAGTTCTTCCTTCTGCTTCTGGTGAAGCCTTCAGATGATCTGCTCAAAAGAGGGGCTCAGCCCTATTTTAAAGCTAAATGGGCAACAGTGATTGATGTAGTCTAAGCCTACCTTAAT
The DNA here is from genome assembly GCF_040938575.1 of Ambystoma mexicanum. Classification (NCBI taxonomy): domain Eukaryota; kingdom Metazoa; phylum Chordata; class Amphibia; order Caudata; family Ambystomatidae; genus Ambystoma; species Ambystoma mexicanum. Next base: position 1,190,374,679 of record NC_090932.1, read on the forward strand.
GAATCAATCCTGGGTCCCCACCAACAATCTCAGTATGCATGAGGTCATAACCAGAGTGATTTGCAGGAGAAAAAGGTAAAGGGTGAAAACATGTAATACTAAGTCCCACCCATCTTCTGTCTGTTGTGGATCAAAGGGTCTCTCTGGTTAATTGAGCTCTCTGTGGTTCCAGATTATAGCAGTTGGGTTTGGGTTGGAGCTGCAGCAAGACCAGACTTACTGACTTCTGGCAACCACATTCATGTACCTTCTGAATGGGGTCCCCCTGCTCGGTTTGGCTACTGTAAACAGCTGTCCCAGACATGAGAGTTCACTGCCCTTGATACTGAGAGGTGGGAGCTGGCTTCAGGTTGACACAGATGCATATCAAATGTTGTTGGGGTTTCCTATATCCTTTGCCAGCCCCTGCAGCCAGGCCCCATGTGGGCCTGTTTGAATTAAACCCTGATTAGTATGCAAAGCTGCCACCAGCAGCAGAGGTAAACAAACGGACAAGATGGATCCATGGAGCCTATGTTAGTTGATTAGGCTGGCCATGGCAGAGGGAAGGTTTTGCCCGCACTCTTCTGAGATGACATGGTGTAATCCTGGCTGTTAAATCCCAACTAAATATGACAGGGGGACTGCGCCTGTAGGCTGTGTGCACCCAGAGTGCATAGGTCTATGTGTATGTATTGCAGAGTGCATGGGAACATGTGTGTTGTTTCGTTTAAAATGTGGTGGCCTGGCATCAGAGCCTTGATGTTTGCATGTGTCTCATTTAGGGCTTGAAAACAGCCCTAGCAACCATCAGGAATGCAGGGTAGACACTGTGAGGGGTTTCTCCTTGAGAGGTGCCATTAAACTCTACTGCCCCTGTTTTTATTCTATAGAAATGGCATTTATTAGACTTCAGCACCACTTTTCTAGTTTATTGAAAGCCTAAGGACACTTGTAAATTCAGAAAGTGGCAGTCTGCTGCACATGTTTCTATCTGCACTAACCCTTGCACTTTCCACCAGCTGGCTGCACTTCTATTTATTCTCTATATTTATTTCACTGACATCCTATGTACTGCACTGCCCCCTCCCCTTTGCCCTGAACTTTGCTCCTCCCCCCTGCACTTGCACAATCTCAATGTCACCTGGCCTAGTAGATACGCTGTCTCTGTCTTCCCTCTGTTTCCCCTCCCTTGCCTTGTCGCGCCTTGAAACACTTGTGTAAAGGGCACGTTATAAATGTCATATCACATCATATCAAAACAACAGATTTAGCAGCTTTTCTTGCTGGAAGGACATCTCCCCTTCAATTCTACCACCCACTGCTGGAAACTGGAGGGAAGAATGTCAGCATTCTTAACTACTTTTCTCGCAAACTCAGAATCTGGCCCTCAGTCCATTGATGGGGCATTAATAATCAAACACTGACCTGCACATGTTGACTCATTTTGACTTCCTTCACCCAGCATCTTAGGCCAATCTATAACCAATTCTGAACGCACAACAAGGACTCCAGGCAGCCGGCTGAACACCAGGACAGACACGCAAACATGCGGCACACCGATTGTTGAAAATATCAGTAATTGACTCCCCCAAAACTGAACACACCACCAACTGGCTACAATGACTACATGGACCTCCAGAACTCAGCTAAAGTGCAAGACATGAAACGCTTGTAACGCATCCATGCCCCAGCATTATGGAGACTCACACGATTCCAGGTAAACAATGTTAGGTCCATATAAGGAATGTATACACGTGAATGACTCTGACCTTTTTTTCAGTTTGATATATAACTAACCGGCCTTGACAAAACCCAGACAGACACAACTGATGGCCACGCAGTTGACAATCACTTTCTGTTGTTTATTGCCAAGAAGAGCAGTCAGTAACAATATATGTTGATATAAAAGAATTGCAGTAATATATGCAAGGCACCTTCTAACAGTCTCACTGAAAACTGCATAAGTGTTTGTGAAATCAATTGGAACTAGTTTTTGTTGTATGCCTTAAATAAAAGAAACACTAAACCTACATGCTCACTACATACTTTACTTTCTGAAGTACATGCATAGGGATGGATGGACCTTCCGAAACTATAATCAATTGCACACAGACGTGGCACCCACTAACTCATGCATTTTCAGTTTCTGTCTTGACTTGAGGCCGATACTTCCCAAAATCCTCCCCGTCAGAATTGGAAACATCACAAGCCTTTTGAATAGCTTCAGGGTTCACCCTCTAGTCACCTTTTAATTCCAGGAGGTATCTGTACCAGAAGGAAAGGAGTTTGGGGTGCGTTGGCTGCACAGGATTGCTAGAAAAGATGATCACTCACGTTGGAGAGATCTTGTCTTCACAACACCACTGGAGGACCATATGGAAAGGGGGGTGGCTGTTGGTAGAGTGGGAAGTGGGTAGGGACTCAGTCAAGAACATACACATCAAAGTCGACGCCATCTTGCAAATGTGCTCAGGGCCACCCAAGTACCCCGCCTAGAGGGCAGGCTGTTTTGGGGACATTGAGCTTTCTCAGGGCCCCTCCCTGGGGCATAGAGCCAAGGAGGACCACAGCACAGTCCCTGATGCATGCACTGTCCGAGTGGCTGCCTTAACCATGCATTTACTCAGGCTTTCCAGCATGCTGGACTGTTTCACATTGCTCAGGAGCAGATCTACGACAGGATACTAGTGCTGTGTAAAACACTCATAGAAACAAACTACTTTCCTGCTCCCCAAAACTGTTTATTTAGGGTAGTGATATGCACAGACAGTTTTGAAGTGGTAGTGAAAGCTTTCTGTGCACTGCCACCCTCTTTTTGGGCCTAATTCAAGAGAGAGTGAAAAGTTAAGTTTCCATGGTCAACAAAACAATCGAGGAAAATCATCCACTACCTCTAAAAACTATTGTATTTACCTCACTGTAATTCTGATGGTGGTAAATATCGCAAAAATCCCAATGCAGTCCTATGAACTCCAGAAATTGGGAATTACTACCAGTTGTCCGAGAGTCTTCAATGGCAATGGTAATTGAGTTTGGTGGTAATTACCTCCAAACTTGTAATGAGGCCTTCAAAGTCATTATTATCGTAACATAATGGTATTGGGTGAATTAACTTCAGAAAACCAGGCTGAAATCACTAAAATTCCACTTTTAAGACAATCTTAAACAGTTGTTAAAATGGTTGTTTTGTCTCATGGGTGTTGAAAGCTTCTGTTAAAGGAGAGTAAGGGAGCTGTGGGGTGCAGTGGACACGCTACCTGCTGTTATATTTAATGCACTTCTGCTGTCTCCCACTGCTCTCTGGGCCAAAGATACCAGCACCAGCCAAAATATGTATCCAAGTATATGTACCATGACAGTAACTGGCAAATGTCTCTAATGCCTGGACATTTGATGGCAATAGCTGCAAAAGGTGTGAGTAGCAGGACATATGACGTCAGAACGTGGTAAATTGTATTGCTTCCTAGGCATGTGATGGCGACATTTGGAAACGCAGAAACAAATTTCATTATACGCAGACCCAGGTCTGCGCACCCTCCCCGGAGCACAATTATTGAAATTTCAAGACAAGACTAGGCTCACTGAGACTACTACATTGGTGTCTCGCCATAATATAAAACAAACATACTAAAATAACATAACATACACATGCCCAAACTATTGGCATTGCCAGCGCTTGGTTAGTCCGCATGACAAACATGTGTTCTCCATTGAGCATTCTCCTGTGCACAGCCAGCCGCAGGGAGCCCTTTTTCCAGTGCCAGAGATGTTAGTTGGGTGTCATCATGCTCCACCTGCAGTTGGCTGAGTGTGACTCCACTGGGGCAGGATTGTGATCCATGAGCAGAACTGGGTGGTTACGTGTGATTTCATCAAATCCATAATAACTAATCCCATTACAACTAATACCAAAAGAACACATTCCAAAATAACAAATTCCTTTTTTGTTGTATTTGGGCGGTTCCCCTGTTGACCCCCCAAACCCTTTTGGGTTCCTAATACTTCCACCCACCCTCAAAGCCACTATTCCCACTCCCAACCTCTTTTTTAGTTTTTTTCCAAATTCGTTATTTTGGAATTGGTTATTTTCGATTCGTTGTAATAGTATTCGTTATTTTGTGATTCGTTATAGTCACTGCATACCGAACTGGGTAGAATAAGCCCTGTGGAAACTGTGGCCTCACTGGCCCGCTCATGACCAGATCCCGTCTTCATTTTTTCCAGGGACAATGGAGCCTGCTCATCCTTCGAGCACTGTTCAACAGTCCTGAAAATTCAATCAGCTTGCTTCGGAGAGGGGTATCTCTTACGCTGACATCTCTCTTAATGTGCCATGTTTTATCTCGCTGCAAACTGGCTAATTTTTCATCCAGACAGTAATGGGACTGAGAGCCCCGTACTCTGAGAAAAAAAATCCAATAATCTAATTCTGCCTTCAAAGTGTCGGCCTGATCCACGGCTGGCTCTTCCCCGTGCAGCCCACGCCTGAAGATTTCACTGCCTTATATCCAAGCTATGGGTCTGATATGAAGGTTGACAGGGATGTGGGAAAACGTTGCCACCTCCCCTTGGTCTTGTGCAGCAACCATCAGCCAGTAATGTTGGCCTTGCTCTGCATGGATCTGTAAATGAGATGGGTGGGTGATGTTAGTGGGAAAGAGAGATGGCAGATGCAGAACAACGTGTGGTGTTAAGTGCAGGTCAGAAGTACCTGTTACCTGTGTGCCGATGTGGTGACCCTGTCTTCTTTGGAGGGGTTATATACCAGGGAAGGTTAGCTGTAAGGGCAGCCCTGGATGCATATTTGTATTTATAGTTGTTTGTTTTTTTTGGGTAGTTGATAGAAGATGTATATGGGCTAGGCATATTTAATGACAGTAAATGAGTGAGATGTAAGGTCGTACAATTTATTAGTGAGGAGTTAGTTGAAGGATGGGAGCAGGAGGGGGGTTACAGTTGGATCACTTCCTGGATCTTGGTTTTAGAGTTCTTTCTTAAGTGGAGGGTTGCATAATCCAGTAAGGCTTCTTGGGAATCCAAGGTTTGGCAGATGTCCTATGTGTGGAGGAGTCAGAGGTTTGGGTGCCTCCAGTATATAATACAGGTTTTAAGTAGGATTTCGATTTTTGGGATGAAGAGCATATTTATATGAGATATTAGTTTATGAGCTGAGACACTTATAATCCTTTTGGTTACAATGAGAGGTCTTCGAGCAGTGTTCACAAAGTTGAAACGTCTAATTGAGTTGTATTGGTTTAGCGAGAGATCTTCTCCTCGAACTACGTGTGGTGATGTAGTCGGTGGCTTCTTTTTGTGAGGCTCTTGGATGATTGCTCTTTAAACAGGTTTGGTCAGTTGAAGAGCCATACTTTGAGCTGTTCCCTAAATGACAGGTGATTCTCTTCCATGTAGAGATGTCTTGGAAGGGCGTTCCAGAGTTTCATAACCAGAAAGGATAATGAAAACCGTTCCTGCTGTTTCCTATGAAAGTACAGGACTACAACTGGTGTGGCGTTACTGGAGTTCAGTGTCCACGAAGGCCTGCAGTGCCAGAACATCCTTCTGAAGGATAGTGGGCCCTTTCAATGGTAAGAGCAGTGGGTGATGCAAAAGGTTTTAAAATGTATCCTCTTCTCGACAGGAAGCACATGAAGAATTTGTAGTGATGTGGAGATGTATTCAAACCTTTTCATCCTGAGGAGTAGGCTAGCTGCTGATTTCTTGACTCTTTCTAGGTTTTTATGAGATAGTCGCGCAGTCCAAGATAGAGACTGTTTCTATAGTACTCAGACTCGGACTGGCCTATAGGGCAATGCCCGAACCACAAAACGCAAAATGTTGGTTTGGGGCGGTATTTTTTGTCAAAGTGGCCCATTTTTTTGACCAATGTGGGCCACTTAGATGTGTCACAGACTTAAGGGCACTAGATATAACAGTGTACAGGGTAATACCCTAACTGGTTACGGTTTTATCACAAAAAAAGAGCAAAACACAACTGTGTGTGATTTCTCTGCACCACCAAAGAGCTTCCACAGGCAGCAAGTGGCTTATGAAGAGCAAGGTTGTGGAGAAAGAGAGAATAGATTGATTTTCTTGCTATACCTGCCTAGTCCCACTCTAATCCTAGGAAGCGCTGATGGCCCACATATCTAATAGGGACAGGAAAAGAGGGTAACGAGAAATGATGTTTGAATAAATCTTTACAAGCTTAAGTGATTGTTTCAACCCTGTCTGTCCATAGCCACACGCATCCATGTGTATAGATACATGGAAAAAATGTGTTAAAAAATGAACACCTATGGCATTGCCTCAGCAGTCTATTCTGGGTACATGGCAATTTAATATCCCATAGACTAACTGGGTTGAGACAACTTTGATGAGTTACTTGACTATGCGGCTAGTAGTTTTCATCAGTTTTGCTGAATAAATATTCTTTAAAATGCACATTTTGCATTACATTTTGTCAAAAAACTCGCCCCTTGGGTACTACTCAAACAGCCTGTCACAAAAGGAATGAATTGCCATTTGCAACTGTGGGCCACTTTTTCATTGTTGCCCGAGACAATGTTTGACCTGATAGTACTAAAGATATCAGAGCCATGGTTCTCTGGGTGAATGTTAAATAGGCTATGATGCTGTGTAGAGTGAACATATGGAAGAAGTGACTTCTCACAATAGCTCTGACCTGTGGTTCAAGTATGAGGGCATTGTCCATAGTGGTTCCTGGATTCCGTAGATTAGAGCAGGATATTGGGCATGGGCCTGTAGTGGTAACCAGATGTATCTATGTCGTTGGAAGTACATTTTCTGCCCTAACTTTTCTTTTACAAACCATTGTAATCAGTTGCCTCAGTCCAATTGGTTCAATTACAGAGAACCAAGACCACAACTCCCAGAATGCCTTAGGGTATTGAATATAAGTGCAGGAACTGAAAGCTAGGCCCATGGCTCCATCGACCCTACAGACCTGTCCACGTCTTCTCCAATGAGCTTTTTACCTAGTGTGATAAGGACAGAAAACAGATCTGAAAGGAAGCAAGGGGGTTGGATGAAAAAGCAATAACTGAAGGTGCAAAATGATTGCTTGGTGTCGGGAGGATAGCGCAGGGGCAACATGCTGCCTTGGAAGCAAGATGACATGGAGCAACACAGGTTCTATCCCAGGGTCCATGCTTAGAAACCTCTGGGTATTAAGCACATTATAAATAATCTATCATATCTATGTATGAACAGGGGGAGCCCTATTACAGCCCACCCTGCGGTGCTCTCCAACCCTTATAACATTCTATGAAGATGAAGATCTTACATCGCCTGTCAAACAAAATGTAATTGTGGCCTAAATCCTTGCCTCTTTTTGCCCATATATCACTTGGGTTATTGGTTTACAGATAGCTCCACAGAGTTTGATCCACCAAATATATGTAAGATTAGAATTTAATATTTTTGATAATTGTATGTCTGTTAGAAAGTTTATAAAATGGCTATACATTCCACTGTTTTATCACAAAAACGTTGCACCAATGCAAGTGAAATTTTTGCATGACATTTGCTTTGGGCTAAAATTATGCTTGGCCGAAGATGCATTTTTTCAATACATTTTTGCACAAGGGCAATAATTTCTCTTGTTCACATACTGCACAAACACATCACTCGTAGCTGCCATATTGCCTTTTGTCAAGTGGGACACCGGGAGCTAAACCTGGTCTTTCCCAGTGCATGCGCAGACTCTAGTTTAGTTTTTCATGTTAGAAGTATGGACCTACACATTCCAGCATGCAATGGGGAAAACCAGGACTGGCTCAAGGTGCACACCTAACACAGAACAACTTGGCAGCTGATTGCTGCACTAGTGTAGAGTTCCTGTAATACATACTAAGACATTGGAGTCCTGTTTAACAGGTACCAGTCCTGATATCAAAGCAGGTACTGGTATATATGTCAAATTCATTGCCCCGTTGCTTGCCCAAAGCAGTTCCATTTGTGTGTGGATCTTCTGTGTGGAAACGATTTAAATCATTTGTAAAAGTCTAAGTAGACCTTGTGCATCGCTCCTGGTTCATAGACCAGGCTGGCCAATTTATGTGTCTGCCTTCTGATTTGAGTGGTGTGGGCTTTACTAAAGTTTGCATAAAACCATATCATTAGTTCTGCATTCATCTGGTTCACTGGTCACACAGGCACGTAACTCTGGTATTATTGCAACTAAGCTGTAGTTTACAGGATTACTGCCCCAGAAAGCTGAACCCCTTAAGCGGTCCTTTCAGCAAATATTGCTTGCAGCAAAACGATTACAGCGCACAATGTGAGGGTGCACTGCCCCTGTGTACTGTACAGTTGGTGGGGCTGAAGGACTGCAGACGGAAATGCCTGCACAAAAGCCAACTCTATTGGCGATAGTGATAGTTGGCTGGTGGTGTAGACCCTCTCTTACCATCCCCTCTCCCTCTCTCTTTCTGTGTCTCTGTTTCTCTGTCTCTTTCTCTCTGGAGTTGTAGTGTATTGGCATCAGAGTAGGCATGCTACAAACAATGCGCCTCAGTACGGGTGTTACACACCCATAAACAGTTACCGGCTCCTGGCTTGATGGTAAAACTGGGGTATTACAAAGTCAGGCGCTGGCAATATGTTATTCCCCATTCCCATAGAGCCCGAAAGTCCGATAGGACTCTGTGGCAATGGGGACCACGGAAACACCAGCACTGGTAATAACCGTGCCGGTGCTTCCGTGAAAGTCGGTGGGCAGGTGCCGTTCCGCCCAGCAAGTCAGACCTGCCGGGCGGGAGGGGTGGGTAACATGAGGCCATATGTCGTCTTCTGTGAAAAGCTAAATGCGTGTCTTTTAGCATATGTTTGTAATTTCACTATTCATTTCAGCTTATATACTTGGTTAGTTGTAAGATGTTCATATGACATTTTCAATTGCATTCTGTTTGGTTTTTCTTTTTCGTATCATAATTCAGCTTGGTACAGGAGGGGTTTAATTCTCACAGCGACGGTCAGTGTTCTTTTTTATCTCACTTGGATCAGCTTTTAAACAAAATAAAATACACATAATAGATGTATTGTGCATTATTTTCTAGTATGTCCAGCACTTGCACCCTAGCTATGGCATAGAAGAACCCCATAACTTGGATGCTGAAGAAAGTCTGTCCTGACATTGTACCTGATCTCTACGTACACACATTACTTTTTTTTGTTTTGCATTTTTAAAGCGCTCACACAGCCCGGGGGCAACGAGGCACTGTTACAGGAATATGTCTTTGTTGCATATTTAAAGTGCTTAATACCCAGCGGTTTCTAAGCACGGACCCAGGGATCGAACCTGTGTTGCTTTGTGTCGTCCTGTTTCCAAGGCGAGCACTTTGCTGCTGAGCTATCCGCCCCAAGGTCTGACACTTGGTCACCTCATACTATCACTAATTAAATAAACAGCACATTAACAAGAAAACCCACAAGCTGCATACATCAGATTTGAACCAATAATTAGGTGTTGCAAATAAGAAGGGCATTCAAGGTAGCTTTGCAGAAATGAATTTGATAGTGGGAGATGCTAGAAGGGCCTTCCGCAGAGCCTTGGCGCCCTGCCCACCCTTGCAGCCATCTTAGCAACCGGTGAGTCTGAGCAGGCAGTGCGAGGATACGGCCACGTTCCTTGAAACCTGGCAAGACCGCCTGCCAGTCACTCATCTTCCTTGACATATCAAGTGTCCCTCTCGGATGTGACCGCTACTGCTGTCATGGTGACAAACTTCCACAGAGGGGACAGCATTTGAAGTCAATACCGCCCAAGGACAAAATATTGATCCACGTGGAGGACGCAGGAGTCGATGGAGACGGCGGCTTATATTAGGTGCATGCCCCTTGCAGCAGCATGCGCTGCTCACGGAAAAGGCTGCCTGCATACACCTCACTGGATGCAGGGGCCCTGCATTTGTTTACATCCCTGCTATTGGTTTGTACAGCCATGGGCAAACTAGGTTTCGGCCTACAATTCCCATCAGCCCTATCCGTAGTCCACGATGAGGGGGCATGGGATTTGGAGGCCAGAGAATCTGTAGGGTTGCAGCTTGCTTACACTGGTCCAATATGCAGTTTGCTATCCTTACACCTTCGATAGTTTGTTTTATCGCACACGGGTGCCAACTTTTATTTTTTTCTGGGACAGCTTGAATCTTAGGGTTCAAACTTTGACCCAGCCCATGTGGTGGGAAGAGAGAAACGGGAAGTGATGTCACAGGCATGTAACTGTCGGCGGGGCACTGGCTAGACATTGTTTTTTTTTTAAATGTCAAAATTGCTTCCCGCCAAAATTAAAACAATGATGGATATAAGGTTTGAAATGAGTTATGACCAATAGCATTGGCTGGGTCAACCTTACATGGCACATATTGGTGGCAGGACCAAGACAGATTTACAATTAGCTCTTCCCCTTCTGCAATTGGAAATCCCTAGAAGTGATTCAGTGAGCAGTGCATACTATTAAAAAAACACTAATGGTCTACTAGGCCAAAGTGTATTGTGATTGGTTATTTATAACGTGCGTAATACCCAGAGGTTTCCAAGCTGGGAAGCAGGAATTGAACCAGAGGCGTGGGAAGGGTTGGGCCTGAGTGGGCAAGGCCCACTCGAAATCTGTAAACGCCCCCTCAGCAGCAGTGTGTGGGCATTTACAGATGTTAATGTCACTGTGGTGGGTCCAACTACATTAGCTTCAAGCCCCACTTCTGAGACAACCCTGGCGATGCCTCTGAATCGAACCTGTGTTACTCGGCATCGTCTTGCTTCCAAGGTGAGCGGGTTGCCCCTGAGCTATCCTCCCGAGCCAAAGCATTGGGGACCCGGGCGATGGGGTGCGGACAGGCGCTTTGAACTTGGGGTTGCGTCTTCGGACAAAGCCTGCATCCATGCACAGCTGTGACGAGCGCAGATGCTATGCGTGCATCAAACACACGAACTCCAGCACCTATCCAAGGAACTCTTCCAATTTCGAGACGGTGGAAAATGACTCAAACGATAAGCAAGAGTCCAAAAGAGACAAGAATTAGAATAGCAGTGAGTGCTACAGATCAGGTCGCAGGTGAATTCGCTCCTTTGTGTCTGTTGCAGTAGGTGGGTTTCGGGCCAGGCACGGGAGCACTACCTGCGCTGAGTGGGGTGGTGGCGTGGGTGTAAGTGGGGAAAACCTGTGTGTATCAATGGCAGCACCTGGAATTCGAGGAAGAGGAGGCGGGTCAAGAAGGAGGCGCATTTGCAGAGCAGTGTCCGGCTCTCTGCACTGGTTCAGGGGGCGCTGTCGGATCATTGGTTGCAGCGAGGAATGCAGCGCCGTAATAATGAGTGTTCCAGGTCGGGAATTAAGGACACTGCCAGAGTTGTGTGGTGCACGTGACAGTGGGCTGGCATGGGTGCTCCCGGTCAGAGATGCACTAAGAGGCCCTTGCAGAGATCTGAGTGCATGGTGCCCTCCTGGAATAGCTGTGGTGCCTCGTGTTTGCTTGTGCATTTATATAGCGCTACGAACCCTCAGATATCTGAGCGCTGCTTATTTCCCACAGTGTGTGGTGCTCATTTATCGACCTCAGAAGGATGAAAGGCTGAGTTTGGCCGTGCCGGGATTCGAAACCTGCGTCAGTAGGAGCTCTCTACACGCTGTGCTATCTGGCCGGCTTAGTGGGCGGTTGACACTGGCCTTTGCGATCTTTTAGGCCTCAGTACTCGTTCAAGTGTTGATGAAAGTCAAGACTGGGGTGCACTGGCAATGCTCAACATCGTTTCAGCAGTGGAGTTGCTGGAGCCTTTTGCAAAGGAGTGTGAAGTCTCGTTACTGAAATCGCCTGGGCTGTTGCATGCTAGGATGGAGGAGAAGCAGCGAGGAGCTGCCAGTAGATGGCAGCACTACAACATCAATGGGTGTTCCAGGGTAAGAGCGTGCCTGTGTAAGTCCAAGTGGTACTGAAATAGTAAAGCCAGGGCTTTAAGTAAACCGGGGTTAGACCGGACTCAATCGAGTCCCGACAGCCCCAAAAGCCACTTTTTTTCTTCTTTCTTTGCAATCAGGGTATTTAAACCCACGTACTGCCAGTGACTAGCCAGTGTTACAATGCACTGAGCTATTCGATAAGTGTTGGATTTCGTTTGTTTCATTCGATAGACTATGTGTCAAGCAGTGTATTGAATGCAGCAAAATAAATTGTGCTCCTATGAAATAGCAGGGCTCGGGTTCGAATCCACAACACGGGACAATACAAAAAAAACTATTATTTTTTGTCCTGTGCCGAGCCCTGCCTGTGCCAAGTCAGTGCCACTTAGCACTGTGCTATTTCTTAGAGGCTGGATTACTTTTGTTTTATTCAATATACCGCTTGACACACAAAGCCATGTCAAGCAGTCTATAGAATGAAACACAAGAAATTCAGCACAAATGAAATGGCACAGTGCAATGTGACACTGGTTTGTTACACATCCCGAGAGCGGCACAATAAAAAAATAAAAAAAGAAGTAACCCGACAAGGTTTCTTTTGTATTGTCCCATGCGGCGGAGTTCAGGCCACACCCATCATTTAGGACACACCCCCTCGTTGCACCCCACCCCTCGATTTCTCACCCCACTTAAAGCACTGACCAGAGCGTATTACAGGCCCGGATTGGCACGCTTTGGGGGAGCTGTATGCAGGTCCCAGCCGGGGAATAGAAGAGTGCGCTGCAGATTAGGATGGAGGTGCAGTGAGCAGGGCTGTGTGTAGGATTTTAGTACTAACACAGCACGGGATTCTGCAGTGGAGGCATGCACTGAGGCGCAGCAGCATCAAGAGTGATGTAATTGAGGAGCCCACAGAGCGCAGCCCTGCTCCTGGCCTGCGCTCAGCGGATGCGAGTAGGCCTTTACATGCCTGTGCGGATGTGAGCTACCTGCCATGAAGACCAGGGCCAGCGGAGAGAGAGAGAGACCACTGCTCATTAGGGAGAATAACAAAAAGGACCTTTCCAGAACAGCCCATTAATGGGCAGGAGGAGGTATGGAAAGGACTAAAGCAAAGCCCATGCCCGCCTTGTCTCACAGCCCATTAGCAGAAAGCCGCCTTAGTTAACTCGCTCAAAGGAAATCCCATAATGCTCGGGGTACACTTTCCGTAGACAGTGTGGCAGTGTTTTATGGGAAGGCCCCGGTTATCTATGAGTGGAGACAAAAGCCGACTTGATTGGTTCAGCGAAGGGGCCATGCCCCATCTATAGCCAATGAGAAGGCATTCCAGAATTACAATAATAATTCTGCTACCTTAATTACATTTTTAAACGTCTACATATTTATTTGCAACTCTAGCACAAAAAACTGAAGTTAAAAAAGAAACAAATGTACATATACTAATAAATTATGTTTATTTACTTTAAAGATGAACAATATTTATACAATTGCAGTTTTCATAATTAAAAGAAGAGCCATTTGTAGTGATGATCTGACTTAAAGGGAACTCTGGAGATTTGCCAGTGACCCTTTCCGCTTTGGGCCTTGTGTGTGGGTACCCTCATGTTCTGCTCCTCATACCCTCTCCCCCCTGCTCACCATCCCCTTCCTCCTATCTCCCTTCATCACCAAGTCTCCTTGAAGAAAATCATTTGTTATAAAGCTTCCAGTACCTTTTTCGTTATTCTTATCTGTCACGATATATTATGCAACACAAGCAAGACAGGGACCCTTTTTCCCTTGCAATGGGTGTGTGCACAATAAAACCGCTTTTTATTTTTACAATCCCCATATGGTTTTTTAAGGAGGCCTCCAACCCGTCTCACATCCAACCTGGACCAGCACCCTTTGTCCCAACAGACTAAGAACCAGGCGGGTGTGTTGTCAATGAACACTTTATTAATTTATTATTTTAATATTCAATCAGAACACAATATGACAGCAGCCACTATTGAGGTGGCAACACAATGCACAGGTTGCTAGAACATCACCAGATTATGACAGACTTCAATGCACCACCAAATATGTGTTGTGAAAAGCAATGCCAACTAATTTCCCTCAACTGATGACAGGAAGGTTAAGCGCTCCCCCCTGTTACAATGGAAGAACTGTTTTTTTCAAAGATTCGGTACTAGTACCATGGGACAGCACACAAAGGTATTTTGTGCTGTTTACACTAGAGAACGAATAGGGCTTCAAAACAGGCTAGCTAGCACACATAGGAAATCCAATTTTTACACAGGCATCACATGAAAAATAAAGGGAATAGAATTTTAATCCGAGATGAGGGTATGATGGAGAAAGAAGGATTGAGTAGGAAAAACGATTTTTCAAAAATGAAAAGAAAGATTTAGAGAAACAAAAATGCACACATCGCTAAGTTTTACTCGGGCTGGAAGTGACTGTCAAGCTCAAAACCATAAAAAGGAAGGAAACTGCAATGCTAATTCTGATTGCGTAGGAAAAGAGAAGGTTTTTCAAATCACAATGAATTTGGCTGGAGCTGGAAATGACATACACACTTTCAACAATGAGAAAGGCACATAGAAACCATGGTTTTTAGTGAATATAACAGGGGCAACTCACATGGATGTTTTGGGCAGAAAGGTTCTCACAGTAGGAGCAACAGTTTGGGTTTATTATGACAGATGCGAATGGGGATTTGTTTTTAGAGACATCATTTACATATGGACAAATTCGGTTTTTAGCTCATAATGGGAATAATTCTTTGTAGGCAACACTTTAATGACTATAACAATTAAATAACCTCACAGGGCTCAAAATGGTTGGTTCTGAATTGCAACAATCTTGCTACATGAATTTCAATGCCGGAATTAATTGATTTACTAAGCAAAATACTAGGGAAATAACTTACTTAACAATGCAAACAAACAAAGGACCTTTCAGGAGAAAGAGAACTATGATGAACAGGGATGATTTTGTTCCTTTGAAAGAATGACTTAAAGGCACACAGGACCACAGTATTTTTCAAGGGGAGAGTTACCAAATTGCACAGACAAATAAAAATGCTTTTCAATAGACAAATGACTACATTTCCCAAACAGATAGAATAGAGGGTTTTCCCTTATGGACACTCCAGGCTAGTGCTTGCATGGATAGGACTTGTTTAATCTATGGCTGTGGAGATCTATACTTACAGAAGAAAAGGTTTCTACAGTCATCAATGGTGCCCGGGCTCACTGCCAGGAACATCACCCGGTGCAAACAAGGCCTCACTCTGTGATCCCAACCAGTTACTCCAGGTCCCTGCTTCACTCCAGTATTAGGCCCAATGTCTGCAAGTATAGCTCCAGATCTCCTGTCAGCTGCACAGCTCGGATTTTGTAGAGAGAATCTCCAGTTGAGGAGGGGTAACCTAATTATAAGCCAAATGACATCAATGCAGTGTCATTCTCCTCGCACAACTGATTGGGCAGTCGTCAAGGGATCCCTCCCCCTCCATAATCCGGTAGGCTCAGAGAAAGTAGGCGTTATCTGAGCAGTCAGGGGAGGATACCCCATCAGTCATTTGACAAAACAGGGGGCTGGATCTGGCGCTGGTACCTAGAAATCTCATTTTTTAATAACTACCCTTTCTCCTCATGTTAGGTCACCAATGGCCATATTTCTAGATACTATATTTTTGATGCAGTCACATAAACTTTAATGGCAATGGGACCTACCAGTGCAACGCTACAATTTTCCCTCATTTCCGCCCAAACTATACTACTGAAATATTGGCCATTCGATGGGCATCTGTCACACCTTTTCTCAAATGTTTATGATCGTCATATTTACGCAGAGATCATAATCAATTTTTCCCTCGTAACTCCTATTAAGTTGGAGTCCCAAAAATAATTTCCGGCTGATCTGATGCAGCTTGAGAACAGCTTTCCAGAAATCCGCACATGAATATTCTGAGATGGATATTGAGGATTTTACATGACGAATTGCATATCTCCCCATTGTGTGCAATGGGACACCAACCCCCTCAATAAATCGGCAACCACACTCTGTCATGTGGGACTGTAATGTCACAAGGGTTGCTGTTCCTGCTTCAAAGGGCTTGATTGCCAGGTTCAGCATAGTTTATGAGGTTCCTAAGTGTTTCTGATCGTAAAACTGCGAAGGCAGGGAATTCCTCCAGCCGTCCCATTGGCAATGGGGTTTGGATCACACCTCAAGAGCCCACAGCAGAAACGAAAGTGCAACTCTGGCATCCCCCCCCCCCACCAGCATTTCCTAAATCAACTATTACAATGGCAATGGCACAATTACAATATGTAAAAACCTTCACATAGTGGTTGTCTGCAATCCCTGATTATAGAAAGGCACATAATGTATTTCACAAGACTTTAGCTGAATATGTGGAAGCTCCAAGTGTGAACATTTAAATCACAAGTGCCATGATTACTGCAGAAGGTTCCAGCTGTGACCCTTCATTCTGTCGCAGTTTCACATATTTATGCAAGGTCTAATGCTATTCTTCCAGCTGCCCATGATCACCCAGGTTTACTTCATTAAAAAAAAAAAAAAAAAAAATACAATGCATGATGCAACTTCCTTAATTCTTTATTCAAAAGAAGGTTACGCCTGTTGTAATAATGCTGTCCTATTTTCATCTGATATCTCCAAACCATGCCTGAGATTGTGGTAGCCAATACGCAATATCAGCAATAATGATGTTTTTCATTAAGGTCCATTTCCTCATAGGGCAAAGTGGGCATAGGTTTGCTGTTTGAGAGCGAGAGAGATAAAGGAAAACAGATATGGGCTATTTTCTAGCATCAAATGCTGCAAATTGGCTACCTCAGTGAAAATAGATCTGTGGGAGGTAAGGAGGAAGCCTCCATCAGGATTCCCATCTAGGATTCCCATTGGCCCTAATTTTAAGAATCCACCTTTTTGAAATATCAAATTGGTATATTCACCTACATCCCTCCTGCTCATTCTTTTGCTCAAAGTGTACCAAGTGAGGATAACTCTGGCCCTAAGTAAACAATGATCACCCAGACAGCCGTGTCTTCATTTTCCAAGACTGTTTTATGCGAGTGTTCCAACTCGAGCACCATGGTTGCATTTAGCTGTCCAATGTAAGGACATGCATTTACATAGAGGGGGTAGAGCAGGTTTAAGAGAGAGTGATAGGTGAACAGATAGACAGACAGTCCTGCAAAAAGACAGACAGGTGGACAGACCACTATGACAATGAGGCCAAATGAAGTAGCGCGCAGTCATTGTAAACGCTGCTGAACAAAATTCACAATCGAGGCTAGAATATGTTTAGGTTAATTAACAAAGCAAGGTCAAATCTTTTTCTACAGGTTGTATGCTTTAAAAGCATTAAAAAGGTCCAGACTTTTCAATGGGTTGGCACAGGTTTTATACACCAGGAAAGACTTACATTTGTCATGAGAACGTTGCTCTGAGACCCAATGAATTGTGAAGTGACAATTCTGTTGAACCACCCAAGCGTAGCTGGATAAAACTACAGAAAATGGGGAGGTCTCTTCGGACAGGCTAGATGATAAACTATTGAGGTGCCATGTTGGATATGGAAGCTACAAAGAATCATGAATACAGAACCACTTGATTCACAAACTGCCTTACATAAATCCTAACAAGAAACATTTTACAAAAAGGAATAGTGCCCACCCTTTACGCCAGGCTGGAACATGCAGCTCAATTAAAGAACTACCCTTTGACAAACGTACAAATAGATTCAATATTCAGATGTGCCATTTGCGAGATGATAATGTGGGTTTGTCATTTCTTGACAGACTTCACCAATTATATTTGTAGTTGGGGAATATCAGGTGGCCCTTCTTTCCCCAGAATTAACTCACCTTTCTTCCCTATATTTATATGAGCCATTTTGATTATGCAATGCAGTCATTAGTGTTTCTTCTAGGAAGCCACCCTCTCTGCCTTTATCACTACTTCCGGGGGCGGGGCGGGGGAGAAAGAAAATGTGCCATCCTAGTGAGTGATAACTTAAACTGCTGCAATGACTCTTCGTCTGCTAATAAGCAACGGGGATTTGTGCATTACCAAGATGGCTCATGCACAGATCTCAAGCACTCCCACTTGCACCTCCTGCCATCATCATCATCAGAGGACAGGCGCATTAATAGGATGCAAGCTCAAACCCGGCGTTAGAAAGAAAGCCTGAGACCATGAGCAATGAGAACAGAATCAATTCCACCAGGAGCAGAAAACACTGTCACAACAGTTTCAATTGTATTTCACTAACATTGAATGTTCTCTGTCAAACTGATAAGGGTCTGCAGCTGTGGAATTTCATGTATCAATGTTTATTCCAAGGTGATGTCATCCTTGTAGGAATATTTCAGCTGGATCGGAGAACCCATTCATTATCTCTTTCTCCTGGCATACATGATGGACTGCTGATTTTCGAGTTGGGGTTTGGTCTAGGATGGGTATATTCAGGGTATTCTCAGTGAGCAAAGATGTATTGTAAGGGGAAGCATGGATAGGGTTAGGAATACGAACAGGCGATCCGATTGTGGTCATAAGAACGATTGCGGGCACCCTAGTTACTATTTGAGTAGAAACATAACCCCATCGAATAAAGCTGACATCATCTAATGAGAGCCATGCTCAGATCTCGATATAGAAGTATGTCAGTTTCCTTGTATAGGTTTCTCTTCTACAATAGCAGGTCCTGCCAACTGAAGCAGTGGTGCAATCGGTGCATAGAAATGTGCTAAATGGGTTAGCACCCTGAAGAAGGGCAGATAGTATTGCAAAGGTAGCACCATGATTTTGATTTTAATGTAGTAACACTATTTGACATTGTGAGACTGGATAAAAAGGCTCAGCTCTGTTGCCCTTTATTCTTTTTTTCCCTGTATCCTTTGCAAGAAATGCTAACATGATGTACTAAAATGTTCACGTTATTTGTTTAATTCAACTTGGTATGAGAGCTAAATGGTTTCCTGCTGACTATTGGCTTTGATAATTACTCTTTTTTCAGATCTTTTCATGCGTTGTGGACAGATCTCAAAAATAAAAAAACATTCTCATTTTTATTTTAAGTTTAAGGAACTGGAAGATCCAAGAAAATGAATATAAGTGGCATAATTCATGAATTCCCCTTTTTACATCAATAAGTTGATGTAAATGATTGAGCAGCTGTACCTACCAGAGGATAACCCCTGTGCGGGCCCATTTGTAGAACACTAACTCTTGGGCACATCTAAAGGGAAATTCTTGTGCCACTTGTAAGATTGTGTAATTCCTTTAAACATCCTTTGTTGCTGGCGGTTGTGGTAATGGAACAATAGGCTGACACTGAAGTTCTGAAGTGCCTTCAAAAACCTTCCAAACACACCAAAGACACTTGTCAGTTTGAAATTCGAAGACAAGTATATTTTCGGTTGCATATTGCCTGCCGGGGATTCTAGTAATATATGAAATCACTTGTATGATGTAATATTTCCTGTCAAGGAGTTGTGTGATTGGATTCCTGCATGAACACTCACAATAATTCCAATCCTGTGGAGGCCTTCTATGGCAGATTCACCTGGAATTTGGTGACTCCTCGGAGCCTGGACTAAGAAGGAGCTTTGAGAGTCACCCATCCACCAACTAGTTCACGAGCATCCTCATCATGGAGGCATGGTTGTTCCTTTACTCTTGGGGCATCATTACGAGTTTGGCGGTCCTACCTGTGCTAAAACCACCATACTAAATTGTTATAGGTTAAAGGTTCAAATCAAAAGGTTCAAAATACAGTAGGGTCGAATCAAAAGGACCGAAAACAAAAGGTTCGAAAAAATAAAAAAGTCAAATATTGTTTTTTATTTTTGGGGGGGTCCCCCCCAACCCCTGTTTTTGTGGTAAAAAACACTTTTTTTACCTAAAGGAAAACCCCCCAAAAATATATATAATTTAAAAAAAAATTCAGACCTTTTGTTTTCGGTCCTATTGACCCGATCCTATTGCATTCGAACCTTTTCTATTCGCACCTTTAACTGGACACCAGACTGAATGACTGTTACCTGTTGCAGTAACAGTAATTAAATGCACCCCATTATTTAGGGCTTTGGTTGTCTCGCATTATGGCTTGCTTACTATAGGACTCCATTGGGGGTAGGTGCAATTGCTGCATGTGATCATTTTACCGTCTCCGTTTCCACAAATTTTCATGGGGGGGTATCCCCTCCATTGGAAATCAGTCATTATCTTAAGTGTTACTAAACCTATAACAACGCAGAGTGGTTAATCAGGTGGTATTTATGAATACTACTGCTACTGTAAGTTATAGTGAAGCCCTTTGACCGGTCCTTGACCAGTCCTTGAGGAGGCGTTGCAGTCTGAATAGATGCAGAGAGTCCTGAATCAGTCCCTCCTACTGAAAGAAGCTGCCTTGCTTTCCAGTAGCCCTGTTGATCCTGTAACATATCGGTACCTTCTCTGACCAAGTTACTTTGACTCCTGGCGACCCTATTGAAATGCAGTCCACTATAAGCCCCTATAAGACTCAGGAGCGTTCCAAGCCTTTTGTTGGCAAATGCCAGTCCTGCAGAGCAGCATCCCTGATTTGTTTTTTGAGCCTTGGAGCCTCTTTACAGTGCCCTTAGGCACGTCTCTCTCCCTGACTGTTGTCTAAATTGTTATCATGCCAGATCCAATTACCTTTGGAGTCTCACTTAATGGTGAAGAAATCTACACTGTATTCAGCGGGTAGACATGTGATTCTGCAGAGTGCTTAGAAGCCAAAGGTGGGCATCACGACCCTGAGGACCTGCAACCCTTGCAAGCAAACTTGAGAACCCTTCATATCCTGAAGCAACATTTACAGATTTAGGCTCAGAGCATATGCTGTCAATTCTTTGGAAGACATTGCTTTGGATCCATTGGCTGGGGTGCTGCTGGATCCACACAAAGTTCTGCAAATGCCCTGAAGCAATGCAGGTCGGTGCCTGGCTGTTTCATTGGCTGTTACTCTCTTGGTACAAGACAAAGCCGACTCATTGTTAGTATCCATAGCTGAGGCTTGGCTGTCTCAGGGGTTTCATTTAAACTTACTATTGACTCCAGTGTTTGCGAGAAGTTATGCTCAATCACTTTTGATTGAATTGTCAGCAGGAGTTTGATATTGTGGTAATTTGGAGCTTAAACTTATTCATGTCATGTTTTGAAAAAGTTTAAAACAGAACTATTTTTACATCATTTCTTTATCCATGGTTTGGTTAAAGCATATATGTGTGTTACTTTTCTGCATATAAACCTTTTTTTAAAGTAATTGTAGAGAAGCAGGTGTGTACGTCATTCATTAAACCCGCCTCTTCACCTCCCACATACTGGATTAAGAAGAACAAGACACTGGGCCTCATTATAAGTTTCCCGGTCCGGTTGTAACGGCGCTGGTAAGCTACCAGCGCCGTTACTACCAGACTGGCAAACTACGAGTTGTGCCCGAGGGTGACTTTATGCCCACCAGGTCTCATATGGCGGGCAGAGTGGTACCCGCGAGCACAACTCGTCGGATGCACTGGCACCATTCATAAATGGTGCCAGTGCATCCGACCTCCTCATTCCCACTGAGCCCTATTGGGCTCAAATGGGAATGGGGAGTAATAAATACCGGCACCCGGCAATGGGGCCGGACCGGGTCTGCCTTGGTCAGAATATCCCCGTACGTCCCTATTGCCGGGTGCCGATAATTTAATGGTTTTACCGGCAAAACTACCACCAAACTCGAAATGAGGCCCACTGTGCAGTAGGCTGACCAGATTTTTTTTTTAAATGGGACAGGCCATAGACATAGAAGTGGGATTACAGTAAACACAAAAAGGACTCCGATAAAACTGTAGTCCTACTTCTATGTAGCTAGCCTGTTGCAGGGTGTGTTCACATTCACACTCCTCTCATTGGAGGAGAGCGGCCAGGGAGGGGAAGGGGGAGGAAAGGGTGGCGGGAAAAACATTTGCACGCAGGAAGCGTCGCGCCAGGCCCCTGATTTTAGGATTTCTGAATCGGTTCCCGGCAAAAACCAGGACCATAGCCACCCACACATCCAATTCCGGGACGGAGTTTAATAAATTTAAAAAACTCTCAGGACCCCAGAATGGAGGGCGGTTTCCCAGGGCTGTTCCTTACGTCTTCTGTTTTTATCCCTCAATCTCCCTCTGATCTCCTGGTTGTCCTGGCACATGCTCGTCTTCTCTTTTGTCAGCCTCATGTATTTCTAAGTCTCATATTTCCTCTCCATCCTCATACCTCCCTCATGCTCTCTTTTGTTTTTTGCATGTATACCTCCTTCTCTGTTTTTCGTTATCTCTGGTCTTCCAAATTCTTTTTCTGTGCATCATTCCTCATTCTTTCTAGTGGCGCCTCTTTGGCCTGACTCTTTCTTTTTCTCGTTTTATGTTTGCATCCTTCATTCTTCCTTTCTCAATAGTCTTGCCCATCCTCTTACATCTTCTCTTTGTGTCCCTCTGATCTCGTAATTGGCCAGGCTCATGTTCGTCTTCTCTTTTGACACCCTCATTATTCTCATATTTCCTTCCCCCCGCGTTCTCTCTTGTTTTTTTGCTTCCACACTTCATTCTCTGTTTCTGCTTGTCTGTGGTCTCCCGCATTCTTTGTTCAGTCCTCCTTTAGCTCTACTTAGACTTCTCTTGTATGTCCCTGATTCTTCTCGAAGCCCCCTCATTGGTCTTTTGTCGCCTCTGTTTTTCCTCTGCCTCTTCTTCACTCTCCCGCCTGTTGGCTTTTGCTTCCTTAAGCTCTGCTGGATAAGCAGCAGCAGGTGTCCGCTATTAACAACCCCAACACTCTATGAATATTGAATGCAGACTCTGCAATGCTCGTGAGAAGGCGAGATGCGATATTTTACCCGCTGACTAATTTGTTTATTTTTTTATTGCTTTTCTTTGCTACCTCAATGACAAAAATTGCAAAGGAGAACGGAAGAAAACAGACGGGCTGCCTAGAGAGCTTGCACGCGTGTAATGAAGTGTTCGACACAGAAAGCAGTGAAGTGTGTATTTAAATGTCAGAAGCGTTCGGTGTTAATTGTATTTTCCAGGAGGCTTCACTTCCAACACTCGCGCTGACCCTGGCAGGCGTCACAGCGTAAAGCACGAGGCGCAGGTGGCTCGGCCTCGTGCTTGGTCCAGTATAGGGGCATAGCCGCCTCCCTCCAGGGGCCACTGCCTTTCCAAGGAGCACCTATCTCCCCACAAACTCAGACAATAAACAAAGCAAATGCCTATGCAGGGCAACAGGCCCAACCTTTAATGCAAACAAGTCCCCCCTCGGCCACGTGCACTGCCTGGAATTTCACCACATTCCATTCGGTGTAGTTCTACTCTCTTGTCACTAGAGGGAGCATGTGATTTCCGTTAAGGACACTAAGCTGTATCAAATCTCCAGGAGAAGATAACTTGTGAAATGCGGTGTAAGTACCCTCCATTGTGAGAAGGTACTGCCATTTCAACAGGTGAAATACTGTTGCTTTCATCAGCATTACAAACGTGGTAACTGTAAACATGTGTGGAATTTTAAATACCACTTGTTTTTAAAGTACCGTCTAAGTTGGGGTGCGGTAGGATATGTACCACACGCGGGACAAAAAAAGTGCTGCCTGAGGTATACATCAGCAATTTACCCAGTGCAGTAGTTTCTATGTCTAACATAACATATGCAGTAAATACCAATGGTGAACCCGACTCATAACTAGGTGGTATTTTAAAAACAGGAAGGACTTAAACTGGTGCATTTTATTATCTTTATCTGCCTACAACATTTCCTTAGTTGGCAAATATTAACCTCTTGCGAGTAACCCGCACAACACCCTGTTGCTGTATGACAGTAGTAAGGTTATGTTATAAGGCATGTATTCTGTGCTTATCCTCACTATAGTAGTCATATGGTGCCTAAACCTTTTCCAGAAATGAAGTGTATTGTGACCACGCATGGGTGTTATCAGACCTTTGATATGAGGGCAGGGAAGGGTCGAGTTAGAATAAGCTGGAAGAGGAGGTAGGACAAGTGTGAGTGGGGAAATGGTAGTAGGAAAGAGGGAAAGAAGACTAAGATGCATGCATTCAGAGGGGCACGACTCAAGGGATCGGCTGGTGGGATATGGTTGCGGTTGTGTGGGTTCGTGTGCGATAAATGAAGGTCGTCATCCGTAGTAAATGAATAGGAGATAAGGGCATGTGTAGTTTGATTTACGGTGATGGACACATCTAGGCCAGTTGCATCTGAGGACTTGATCAATGTCCTGATTGGTTGTGTGATGGACTTGAGAGGTGCAAAGGATTTGTTTGTGAGTGGCACTGTTATGCCCATTATGGGCACCTTGGTGCTAAGGCAATGTACGGGCAGCAAGTCATGATCCACAGAGGGCGTAGCCAGGGGTGTACTGGTAACTAAAAGAGGCCCTGAAAATAATTACTGGGGACCAAAAGAGGCCCTGGAAATAAAGTTAAAAGTGGCCCCATATGACACATTTTCAGAAAGCCCAATGCTTTTCCTATGAGAGAATTTGGAAATACCACACAAAAGAGGCCCAGGGTGCAGAGGCCCACCGGGAAATCTCCAGAGTTCCCTATAGGCCAGTCCACCCCTGGGCATAGCTCAGACACACGCCAAGAAATATATGATTAAAAATAGAAATTGTCCAATGTGGCCCATAAATAGATTCACAGTAACGATTGGACAAACTAATATTCAGGTAGATTGCCCATGACCACCCGACCATGTCAGTTTTCTAGCTAGAAAGTGAGGCCCATCCACCATGAGTGCCTGTGCAACTGGTCACTCCAATTGCTCAAAAAAAGCAAGCGTTAGGGCTTCCTCTAATGATCAGATGACTGGTAGGTGTTGGGATGCACATACCACATACCACATCCCATTCAGGCTGAGAAAAACCTATTAGAACGCACCACCGTGTAAGCAGGACGAGTTTTGAATGGCAGAAGGCGCATGTATTCTTTTTAGTTAGGTTTGAAACATATTAAGATATGCCCATATAGCAACACATAAAGAGCAACATACATATTAATGTTGCGGTTGCAGAGGTTATTGATAGGGCAGTGGTCATCCCATTTGAATTACAAGCAAACGCACAATTAATAAATCGCTAAATTTCAGACACAACAACGGTGCCCCGGTCATATGATTACTGGGCACCTGCAGTTGAAAGAGGTAAGGGGGAGCCGTGTTTGAAACGTTTCATGATTTGGGATAGGAGGAGAAGAGGTGATGCCAATAAATTTAGTACAAGGCTAGGGGTGCAGCTTGTGTTTGCCGCAGCGTCTGGTATAATGAGAAGGCTCAGGCCCTTATTCACAGAATGTTTTCCAATGGGGTTTTGCCATTATAAAATGCTTCTGTGAATTAGGCCCTTAGTGTCTTATCAAAGCAGAGTTGGCACTGCCAGTTGACTTTCATCATGTCTGGATTGGAAGGGTGCACATACCGTGACGGTCACAATTTAGTAAGGTGTTAATATGTTCGAACAACCAATCCTGTACCTGGATTTAATAGTGACGATGCGTGTCTAGGGAAATGGGTGTAGATAAGGTACGGACAATCAGTCCTGGGACTATGGGGGCTATTAGCATGCTCTATAGTTGGTAGCCAATGAGGGTGGTAGGATAATATTGTAACCTATGTATGCAGATTTTGCGGTTTTCCGCTTTATAACCTGTAGCTTCTTGGGAAGCGACGAGCTCCATGTCTGTTCGGTTCTACTGGACCGCCTGAGACCTTTTTGGATCTAATAAACCTTGCATTCCCTCGCAAAGAGGTGCTGGTATTTTTCTCGCCGATTGGATTATTTTTACTGTTCGGGTTTTGGGATTTCTATTTCTGTTTACATAGGGAAAGAAGAGAAAAGGGGGGAGTGGTCCACAAATAAGAGTGTTTGACGGATACCCTTTGCTCCTCTTTCTTAAGGCATGCATTTCACCATCATGGCACAATCAGCACAGCTCCTGTCACTATTCAAGAACAAGCAACCTTAGAATGGCTGAAGATTCAACACTGAACTGTTAGAGACATAGCTTTACCTGCTGGTGAAACCTAGAGTTTGCTGCTAGTCCAGCCTTGAGTTACTGGTTGATATTACAAGGGGTTTTAGTGGTGCCACCTTCAGTTTCAGTTAGTTGCTGGTGCAATCTGAGGGCAGTTAGTGGTGCCACCTCGAATTAGTTGCTGGTTAGTTGCTGGTGGAATCTGAGGTCAGTTGGGTGTGCAACCTCGTGTTAGTTGCTGGTGCAATCTGAGGTCAGTTGGGTGTGCCACCTCGAGTTAGTTGCTGGTGCAATCTGAGGTGAGTTAGTGGTGCCACATTGAGTTAGTTGCTGGTGTAATCAGAGGTCAGTTGGGTGTGCCACCTGTGACTTTGAGTCAACCTGCAGTGAGATTGAAGATACATGGTAAGGCCCCCCCTTAGCGAGCCATTAACGGTGGTGATGGAATGAAGATTCGCCGAGATCTGGCGAAGTATTCCATATGAACCATCTCCGGGAAACCTGGAACTACCGTGGCTAATGGGCCACACAAACCATTGCCCACAGGCCTACCACCTTAACCAACAGACGCGCAATCATGGTACCCCTGGAGAGGGTGGCAAAGAGGTGACTTATAAATGACAAGTGCCATTCAAGCTGCATGTATTTAAGCATCCGCTGTGGCAATTTAATCTCAATGTTGGATGCACATGACACATTTTGTCTCACATGTGGCTTTGTCCCAACTTGTTAGTGCTCACTTACGAAGGAGGCGAGAGAGAGAAAGAAGAGGGGGTGTTGGAAATGCAGTTTCCTTTACATTGCCCACCCGGTCGCTTATTACACTGACAGTGAAAAACCCACATTGCAATACAACAGAATCTTCAAACATAAGCAGATACTAAAAATGACTGAGTGTTTGCTGGAGTCTCCTCCACGTTTATCAACATTAATTAGCAAACCTCGCCCTCACTCTTTTAGATGCCACTTAACTGCATTGCGCTGTGTCTTTATAACATTGCAGATCTGCAAAAAAGGTGGGCCAGTAACCAAGCAACTTAAATAGTGTCTTCTGGTGCAGAATAGGATTGCCGACAAGATCCGGTGCCTTGCATATATAAGTCGCAGACCCAGACTACTTACAGGAAACGATCTCACAGCGAAGATCTACTAAGACTCTCCACTCCAGGCCACCCACCGACCTATCTGAGAAACGGCACGCAAGGTACCAAACCATAAGAGCCACCCCAAACCCCTGATTTCTTTTTTACAGGGCAAAATTCAAGACCCCATTGTTCTAATGAGACAACCAGCAGGAACCACCCCCTAGAATCTACCTAAAGCACCAAGAAACAACTAAAACATGCAGGGAGTGCTTTACAAAGAACTAGACACAAACATAACAGGAATTGGCAATGTCAACCGTTTGGGCTTTAGTTTGGGCACGGGAAAGGAACTTAACAGGCAGTGCCGTAGTGATATTAACTGGCCATCCTTGGTAGCAGGTGTATAATTATGCGAGTACATGGGCATCTAATAGCAATGCCTGGAAAATGCCTAATATATATATATATATATATATATATATACACAAGTCAAAACTGTTGGCTTTGCCAAAGCTTGTTTTTAACAGGACTTCAGTGAAGGACACACATAAGAGCAGATTCACAGAAGCGTTCTAAAATGGCACAATCACATAGGAAAATTCTCTGTGAATTAGGTCCATAGTGCTTATTTATAGTGTGGCTAAAGACAGGCCGTGTGGTGTTAAGACATTTTTATCACACCAGAAGCAGATTTACATCCCCAATTATGTCCTTAACCCTCAGAAGACTGCTTTTAAAAACACTGGCAGGCACTTTGAGTGCTGTGTTTGATGGTAAGGCTTGCCTAAAGCGAGCTCAAAGAGTTCCCCTAAGGAGGTGTTTTGGGCAGGAATTGGTGGGAATGGCCATATGTATTAGTATGGCCATGGGTAGTCAATGGGTGGGCAAATATCATACAACACCTACAACCGTTGTTGTCTCTCCTCATATGCCATTTCTCCCCATCTGTAGTCTGATGCAATAGTTTTGGCTTATAGGTGGCGCTTAAGTCCCACCTAATAGTCAAAACTAAAAGGACAGCCAATAGCTATGGAAATGAGTGTGTTTGTGTGAAATAGGATCCAGCCATTCCAGAGGCATAATAACAAAATCTCCTCATTTGGTGCCAGTCGCTCTTGGTTTAAATATTATTGTCACTTTGTCACATACTGTGCGTGATTACAGTGGACACACTCGAAATGTGATTTAAGCAACGGTGTAGAAAACACTGTTAGGGTTTAATTTCCATACACCGTGTCTTTTTGGGAAAAAGGCTTCCAGTGTGAGCGTAACCGCTTATAATGTTTTGCTCACTTAACCCCAGAGATATTACCCACGGCTGATGGCTGCAAAAAAATGTTTATGCATCCGCAAGACTGAGTATATATAACCTGTTAATACAGAGTAGACCTCACAGCTCACTTTAAAAGGATATTGCACAGAATGTTTTCAGGATGCTGAGGCAGTGGGGTCGGGGGATGGAGGAGGTCTCACTTGAATAGGTACGAAGTTCCAAAGTTTCGTCTTTTGCATTCTTTCTTGTTGGCTGGCCTTTTGGGTCTCCAGTGGCATTGAGATGGAAGTGCAGGTGGTGTTTCAGTGACCTGGGGCCATTTTAGAGAAACTCTGCACTGTGCAAACACGTTGTTGCACGGTTTTAGCACCAGGGCACAGTTTGTCGTAGTGTAAAAAACATTGGCCCATATTGGAAAACCTTTTCAACATAACAAGTTCAATTTTGCATTGTATTAGCACTAGGGAAAACATTGCCCTACTCCAAAAACATAAGGTGTGTCTGCATTTTTTGCACCAGGGCAAAGTTTGCCCTGATGCAAAATTACATTGAAAGAAACTCAAAGGTAAACTTTGTCCTGGTGCTAATAGCATTCAAGATTGAGTTTTTCTAAAAAGGCACCAATGTTTTTTTTTTTACACTAGGAAAAACGTTGCATAGTGTAATACTGTGCAACGTTGCACTTGCACCAGTGCAAGTTTTCTGTAATCTAGCCCGCGTTAGGTATAGGTTTGCCATGAGGTGGGCCGGTTTACCGTGGTAGAATGCTGTGTAGATGATGCAGTGGTTTGAACTATGTTATGTTATGTTATATGTCACTTGTATAGCTGCTACGGTCATTGGTAAAACTTCAAAGCACTGTCAGTTGAATACCCTTCGGAAGACCGTAGTTAGAGAGGACATTCTTTATAAAATGTGTGTGTGCATTTTTAGCCAGCACGAAGGTGGGTAGAGGTACCTAGATCCTTTCCAGCAACCCATGGTTTTATGGTGAGAGAATAGGTGCCGTGAGAAAGAGTCAGGGGTGGGATGGTCAGAAGCGTCAGGTTATGTGCAACGCTGGTCTGAATTTTGCATAGGTCTCAGCTGTATTCTATAGGTTGAGATGATGCTTGTTGTGTGTGTGTGTGTGTAATTGAGTAGAGTTTATTGATTGGTATGCGGGTGAGTGGGCCGAGCCCTTGTGGGTATGGATATTTCTGTGGTGGCGTGCTTGCATTTCCATAGAAGATAGGCTGACACCTGTTTGGTGAAGATTTTGCCGAGCTTATCATCAAGGCTGGACCAGAATGCCTTCTGATGGATTGCTGCTGTGTTCCCCACTTGTTGACTCCTCAGGTGCCCTGGCATTCCTTCAAGATGTGAGAAATAGTTCCTCCTGGACATTGGCTGAGTTTGTCAGGCTGTTAAAAGGAAGAGCCAGGTTTTGAGAGCCTTTCTAACGGCGAGGTGATCTTCTATGCGATGGATGGTTGGAGGGATTGAGTTCCAGATGGCGGGTGCTTGGACTGAGAAAGATGAGCCCGCGATTCTTGCTGATTTTGTCACTGGTATGACAAGAAGCGCTGCTCCTGATCTGAGGTTTCTGTTGGGCCATTATTGTGTATGTTTGGGCTGCAGGTATTCCGGTCCTGTGTTGTGGAGTGCGCGGTGGGTGATGCACATTGCCTTGAAGGTGGAGCGTTGCCCGATCAGGAGCCAGTGAAGGAAAGGGTGAGAGAGGTGTGTTCTCTGTGGCTAGGAGAAGTTTGATGGCACTGTTCTGAACCCTTGGGTGTGTTCTTAGTTGTGATGTAGTGGCACACTGGCATAGTCTAAGCCTGAATGGATGATAGCCATCATTGCGAAGACTCTGTGAGGGAAGGTGAGGTAGGGAAATAAGCATCAGAGAATGCTCATGTGTAAGTAGCAGGTTTTTGTCACAGAGTTGATGTGATGTGATAGGGTCAGATCCGCGTCCATCAAGCCTCCAAGGTTTTTTATTGTGTTGGAGGAGAAGGGCGGAGGGCTTAGAAAGAGTGGTCCAGGATTGGGTTGGGGAAAGAGGCAGGTCTTCCCACATAGCATGATCTCAGGTTTCCCTGGGTTGAGTATGAGTTGGTTGATAGTCATCCAGTGCCCAATGTCTGAGAGGCATGTTGCGAGACCAGAGGAAGAGGCGGAGTGGTTCCTTGGGATTTTGAAGATGATTTGGGTGTCATCTGCGTAGCAAGTTAGGCCATGGGATTCAATATGGGGATTGTGGCCATATTTGCACAGGCAGCAGACAGGCAAATGCATGGAAAATAGCTTTTTCTGGGTTAGTTGGTGATGCTAGTGCAGAGAGCATTACCCGTTTCACTGCTTAATAATCAATGCAGCCTAATGCCTTCCAAAGAATGTTTGTGTCTGCTGTCCCTCACTGGCCCTGTCTACTGCGCCGCCACATTGTGAATCGGAAACAGTATGGGATGTAGCTCTGTGGGTAAAAAAGCTGTTTGCGCTTTGTGCTATTGTGTGCTTCTTGAAGGAGAAATTGTGGCCTGGGTAAAACACCAGAAAATGTGCACTGGATGGGAAGGTGGGGAGAAGGCATTGATGTATATTTCAGGTGCTGAGAATGCCTTTAACAACTAACATGCTCGATTCATGTGTACATGTGTCTTTTTTAGGAAACTGCCAGGCTAACAAAATTGTAGTCAACATTACTTGTCCACTGTATGTGCGCTTGTTTGTCCCAGTTCCACTTATGTGTCGTCAACCCTCTTCCTTTACTTATTTTTGCTTATTGATGTTTAATCACATGTTGTCACTTTTGCAGCCAGGGCTCCAGATAGGAATTTCAAGAAGGGATATTTTACTCACTATTTTCTGATGTTTGGAATAAACAAATATTTAGGGGTAAAAATGTTATTCCCGTTCCCATTGGTTTCTGTCTACAAATATTTGTAGTTTCTATTAATCCATGTTTCTAATAAACATATATATATATATATTTTTAAGGAAGTATATTTACTATGGTACCGAATGGAATTGTTCTCTGTCAAGTTCATTTAATTGAATTTCATCTTGAAGCTCGTGGTGCTAGACCCAACCCTTCCGGCGTGATGGATGCCATCATTAAAGGTAGGGTTGTGGAGTCAAGGAGCACTACAGCCCAGCATTTCCACATAGGGGTTCTGATTTAGAAAAGGATTTTTGATTGGGATTTTATAAGGTTAGCTACAATCAGAGATCACAAGGGAGACAGGGGAACGTGCAGGGTCCCCTTCTGGTCCTCATAGCATGCAACATTCACAAACCCGACTCATGCCTCTTATTGGAATTGATAGAAGGACATCTTACTGCCAATGGTGTCCCTGGACCTTGAGACATGTGCGAGCATAATGTGGGAGTTTGTGCATGTCACTGATATGCAGTCACACACAGGCACTGTATACAACCTGGGGCAGTGGCAGATGGTGCCCTGGTTGGTTCAAAGGCCGTAGGATGCCTTACCTATGGCCAAGGAGTTCATCGTGGATCAGGGGGTAGCTGTGCTCCAATGAAATCAAAAGCAGCACATGTGCAGGTGCCAGGGACCAGGGGCATCTTTCGTTGGGAAAACGGGTTGTTTTTGGGGACCAGCGTGCCATGCCAGGCCCAGAGAGGTGATCATTCCACAGGCCTAGTGTAGAGGTTATCCCAGAAGGCTTCCTTTTGTATTATTGTTGCCAATCAATTTCAAGTCCTTATTGCCTCACAGGAATATTGTTTTTGTGAAGGTAATGCTTACTTTTTTGAAGACAAACCAAAACGCATGCATATGGCAACATTGTGAAGAGCTTTGGGATCCACAGTTGACACATTCATTGTAGCAATGAGCCCCGAGACGGCGGGCCAATACCGCCCCAGATAATGCCCCTGGGGCCATAGTTACAGGCCCGAGCGTAGCGATACGCTCGGGCCTTAAGGAAGCTCCGGGGTCATTACCGTGGGTGGTATTGGCCCGCTGTCGAGGGGCTTATTGCCATTAGTACCCCGGCCCGTTAGACCGGGGAACTAATAGCATTTTTTCGAAACAGAAAAAACAAAAAAGACAAATAAAATGGCAGCTGGAAAAGGGAAAACATAACGCTGGGAACATGCGTTCGCTACCGTGAAAAGAAGAAAAATGAAGGTAAGAGAGGTTGGGAGGGTGGGGATGGGGATAGTTTGCAGGGGAGGGGGTGGAGGGAAAATAAACGTACCTGAGTCCCCGGCGGGGACGAAGGCAGCCTCCAGCCATGGGGAGGCACGGAGCAGGGATTGCCCCATTTTGAGCCTCCTCATTGGCTAAGGGGCCGACATGCCCCCCACCAGGATGAAAAGTCACGTACATTCGTGCATGGGATTCCCGGCTTGGTAATTCCCCGGCGAGGGCCAATCAGAATGCTTGTTGCATTCTGGTTGACCCTCGCCGGGTACTGATTATAAATATATATAGATTTATTTACTTACACAAGAGGAGGATCATGTGTTCAGTGGCAGGCCACTAACTAAAGTGCTTGAAACCCCACACAGAGCCGGAGAAAGCCCCACTCTCATCACAGCCTCTGTGTAGGGTCCATTGTGCCCGTCAAGCAAAGGGCCCACAATTCCTCGGGCACAGGTTCCATTACTTGCTCCCTGGCTGCAATTTGCCCTCTGGAACCCTCCTACAAATCCATAATCCAAAAGCCAAGAGATGTTAATTCCGATATTAACATCTTGGCGGCCCGACTCTGAAACTATCTCCCACTAACACTCACATCACAGACGGGCCACAGAAGGTTCAGAAAGGGACTGAAAACATGTGTTTCAATTAAGTGACATGAAAAGAAGTGCAAATGAGGAACCCTGTAGGTTTTCCGTGCCAAGAGGACCGTCATGATGGTGATTGAAGCGATAAATAACAACTAAAACAAACTAGATAACATAAATGATATGAGTCTGTGGGGTGGTTAGGGAATCTTAGCGCGACATGATCTGAATGTCTGAGGTATTGTGGTGCGCTAGATATTAACGCCTGTCGCAGCCTGTGCGGGCAAAAGACCTACTATACTTTTTTTTTTAACAAGGGCAGGGAGAACTGAACTCCAGGAACTAGACATGGTGATATGACACCGCAACACATCATTTGGTTTTAGTGGCATTAGGAGTTTTAATTAACAGTAAAATTGTCCAGTTCTGAAGAAGGCCATAGGCCGAAACACGTGTCATTTGTTCTGGACACTTTATGATTAAATACTTTTGGAAAATATCTAGAGCAACCAAGCTTATTTATGTATCCAAACTGGCGCAGACAGCGTGGTGGCAATTTTTTACATTAAATAACATTAATGAATCCATTTCAGCAGCCGGACTGATGAAGCATCTTGCACTAGTTGCTTCAACGTTGAAGTCTAAATAGTGAAACAGAAGAAATTCTGGAATATTTCTTAACGTTTTTTAAATGGTTTTGATGTTAACAGAGACAGACCGAGCGAGGGAAGGTTCTAGATTCACAACATCTTAGGGATCCGAAGGGCAGCATGTCCTGCCTCTGCAGTCCTCTGGAACCACCAGAAAGATGGAGGGTATCTACATGCAAGCTTGGCGAGTGATAAGTGTTGAAGGCCCCGCTCGCCACTTTAAGATATAGCCTATAGCCAAGCCGCTGTAACACAGGGCTGATGTGGTCCAGTTATGGACTTCAGTCACCATGCTTGCTCCACTGCAGCTTGCCGCTCTGCCCAGATGGGGAGCCAGAGCTCATTGAAGGAGGTACATGAGCACTGAGAGGAGAGAAGGTTCGGAGCGGGGAGTGGGAACCAAAGCAAGTAAGTGAACATATTATGGTGTAACCAGATATTAATCATTAAGATGCCTATGACCAATTGGCCAGAAGACACATTGGTGCTGGTTGTGTCTAGGGGTGGGGAGAAGAAAGGGTGTTCGGGAGTGCTTACGAAAACAGGTGGGTAATAGTGACGATAAAGAGTGAACGTGCCTGAAGTCTCACTAGTGGCTGTGCTATTAGTTGCCGGTACAGTGTAAGGATGGAAGTTCGCTATGTGGTCTATGGTCCTTTGGTCACATGAGTAGCGTTTGTGCGGGTGTTCAGGGGTCATCTGTGTAGCATGTTCACTTTGAAATGTGTCACCAAGACCCCAAGGTCACACTAGTATCATGTATGCAGGAGGATTTGGACATCCACTGTCCGGTATGTATTCTATGCACGTGAAGACTCAAGGTGTAATGCTAAGGTTAGGCACCGGTGAGTTTGGCATGGGAGTCACAACTTTGGTGCGTGTGTGTGGTTTTCACTCATGTGTGCTGCATGAATAAGTTGCTAAGTGGTCCATGGTGATGAAGTCAAGCAATAGAGGTGTCTCCCACTCCCCCCAGCAGGTACATGTGCTTCATACAGGCAAAGGTGCGTGGCCCATGGTCCAGATGTCGGGCACAAACAGCGCTTAGGCACCTAGCAAATGCATACAAAGATGCAATCAGACACCAGTGTTGTGTGGGGGAGTGTGTGTGTGTGTATGCACGCGTGCGTTTGCGTGTGTGTGTGTGTGTGTGTGTGTGTGTGTGTGTGTGTGTGAGAGAGAGAGAGAGAGAGAGAGAGAGAGAGAGAGATTGGAGGTAGTCATGGTGCTATTTGCGCCATGACTGCCTCCAATAACGGTACCGGCACCGGTCTCGTTCAATGGGGACTTACCAGTGTAGTCCGACCTTTGCGGCACCGGTAAGTCCCCATTGAAAAAAACATTCCCCATTCCCATTGAGCCCCTATGGGGCTCAATGGGAATGGGGAAGTAGCTAATAACGGTACCGCAATTTGCAGTACCGTTATTAGCTCTGAAGTCCCTTAGCGGGTCCCGTCCATAACGCCTGGTAAAACCAGGCGTTGAAGGAGGGACCCGCTAAGGGAACTCGTAGTAGGGCGGTAAGGGATTACCGGCACCGGTCTCCTTAACGGTGCCCGGTATCCCTTACTGCCCTACTCGTAATGAGGCCCATACACTGTATGCACAGAATTGTAGGCAACTAGGGTCAATTGGCAGACGCTAATGGTGGTCGTATGTGAATCGCAATAGAAACATACGTACTACATGCACCCTTTGGCAAGTGGTCCTTGTTCCTGAAGACTCCAGCGGAGTTTGTATGGAGTTTTTAGCAAACTCATATGCGATAGATGTACAGAGAGGTGTGTCCATGGGCAGGTTAGACACCAATGCCGTTAGTAAAGGGGGCTGTTGGACATATGTAACCTTACATCCAACTCAAACATGTCTTATTCGTGTGGTGTGCTTTCAGGAAGGTCCTCCTGCCAAGAGTTGCAAAGACAGATGTTTACTATAAGCCCACAATGGTAAGTTGTCCAGATGCCTGAAAGCAGTGGGGTTTGCAACTGAAAGATGTGTAACAAATGCACACATAGGAGAGTGGCCCATGTTGCTGTGGTCATACACCAGAGGGCTTGCATAGGGATTTCAGCAAACATATATGCAGTATATGCACACACTGGTATTCCATGGCCAATGGTCTGACATCAAGGGAGATAGTAGGGTGGTGGGAACGGAGAGCTGAGCATAGTCTACACATAATGGCAAGTGGCCCTTGATCTCAAAGTCAGACACCTATGGGGCTGGTATAGTGGCCAATACTTAAACAAGTGCAGCGTGGAGCATATGGGAAAACATATGTGGCGGACGGCCCTGCAGTGAGACACCGCTGTAGCTTTTGCACTCCGAGTGTGGTGTGTCCTGTACTGAAGTCTGGCACCGGTGCTGATTCCTGGTGCATTTCAGCAGCTAGGAACATACAGTAGAAGCCTGATGGCCAGCAGACGTCCCCAGTCACACCCAGTGCACCGGTTCCGGTCTGCAGTTCCCAGAGATAACCTGAAAGGTCTATGCATTCCTTTTGTGTGAAACTTCGCCCCTTTGCCACTTTCAATCTTCTTGATAGCATTCACTGTTTTTCCCTTCAATTCACGTTCTTCTGGGATAAAAACAATCTTCTAGCAAACCCCCGGGGCCTGCATGTCTCTAACATTTTGAAAATATCTGCTCCACCTGCTTGCCTCCTCCCTCTTGCAAAGACCTCATTAGATACCCGAGTGAGTACTGGGCTTGCTGGCACCAAAGGAGGGCTTCAAATGTCTCCTGAGGCCACGATACGCCAGATGCAACTTCTGCAATGTATAGGCCCATAGAGTGGAACCCAAGCCTCCCTATGATGCTCTCAGAACTCAATACAATACTCCAGGTGTGTCCTCCAGATCTTGGCAC
This sequence comes from Ambystoma mexicanum, assembly GCF_040938575.1. Lineage (NCBI taxonomy): Eukaryota > Metazoa > Chordata > Amphibia > Caudata > Ambystomatidae > Ambystoma > Ambystoma mexicanum. The sequence continues at coordinate 1,190,411,254 of NC_090932.1, forward strand.
ACTTCTAATCAGGCCTTCAGAGCTAGACACCATGCTCATTAGGATGTGTTTAATACTGGGCAGAATTATCCAAATGTGTCATTCACAATTACACACAATGCTCCAAATGGAAACGATGGAAGTGTTGATGGCTTCAGACCTTCTCACCATACTTCAGGCATGTCCTCTGGAACGGCACAAAATACTGCAGAATGTGGTCTCCTCAGTAGCAGCATCTAGTACTCGAGAAGAGGTCTCCAGAGCTTCACGCAGTCTGCCTGCGATGCACACCGTGGCAACTTGACTCCCTGCAGGTTACACGTTTCCAAGTGCTTGCCTACATTCTATGTTCACCCCCAAGGGCCCTGACACACTGTTGACACACCTCGAGCCCACACAATGACGCAAAGATCCTCTGCTGCTTGCTTGTTTTCACGGCATTGGCTCTTGCCCTGTGTTGTTTGAGAGGATCCCTGTGCTTTTGGGGCATTTCTTTGCACATGCCTGATGCCATCACAATTGTCTTCTCCCAGAACATTCACGTATTTTAATAGATTAAGCCGCAGTCACTGGCTCTGAGACAACACTAAAAGAGATCTTGTCAGCCATTAGCCATTGGCTGGCTTTTCCTTGGAGTACTCTTCGCACTGAGCGTGGTTGCACCGTGCGGAGATATGTGTTGCAGATGGAATGCCCCACCCCACCACCCACAGCGACTTAGAGATATACAACTTCAGCAAGAGAACGCAGTTGCACAATGTGTGTGCCATAAATACAAGCATGCGATCTAGAGTGACTCACTGAAATAAAGACTTTCTGGGAGATCTGTTTGCCATCCAGAGGTTGCGGGGTTTGATTTCTGAGCCAAAGCTCTGTGGGTTAAGGCTTGGATCCAAACCTTTGTTGGACAGGTTGAGCATGGATGCTAAGGGCAAACACTCTACTCGATGTGCTACCCTGATGGCAGATGTAACCACCACGCGCCCTCCCCTTTCAATGCATGCAGGTATAGAGAGCACACGTTTGGGAGTGCAGAACACCCAGCAGAGAAGTCTAGCCATTAGGCTATTCACGTTAAGCATCTGCACTTTTATATTCCTCTGTAAAGTGCACCATTGCTTCTCGAAGCTAGGTCTGCGCATAATAAATAAAATAATAATAAATATAATACTATTAATAGTAATAATAAAAATAATACTACAAATAATAATGATTAAAAACAAAAAAAAATAATGACATTATAAAGGCTGGGTGCATCCTTGTTATATCCCCTTGGGGGTGGCACAGAGACATTTCTTTCCATGTGATTTAGTGTGTTAATTAGAGTCTCCTTCCCCAACAAAGAGCCCCCCTCCGCCCCCTTTCAAGACTATCCGCTGCAGAGGTGGCGCTGTGGATAAAAGAATGATGTTTTCCATCTAACCTAAAGTGTTCATACCCCCGCCCTCCTCCAGCACAGCCTCCCTCCATAGCGACTCCGCTCTGCCTCCTCGCCTATTTACCAGTGTCCCGTGGGGGGGGGGGGTTGAGCTGCGAGTGGTGGGGGCTGGGTGGGCCCGAAGGCAAGCCGTGGTTCATGTTTCAGCATCCCGCGAGGCAGAGGCCTGGGCTGCGATAGCTGGACTGTGTGGATGGAATTCTTGCAGCAGGAGTGAGGGGCAAGCAGAAGGCCGGCTGGTGTCCTCCTGGCAGGAAGGCCCTAATTATTGCCTCTTCCGTGGCAGATGGTGGATGTATGGGGGTGGGGGAGGATAAGTGAGGGAGAATGAAAGGGAACTTTGTATCTCGAGGACAATTGGAGAGCTGGGAGGGGCGGGCTGTGGTGGGGATTTAGCAGCAAATCCCACACTTGCAAGCAGGCTGGCCATTGCTCTGGCCTGCACCACAGGGTGTGTGCAAATGGGTTGGGGCAAGGGGTTGAAGGGCCGCTGTCTGCGTCTCAGGGGACGGGTAGTGCAAAGCTCTCAGGTTTCCCGTGGCAGTTCGTGAGAAGGCGATCCAGTCCTGTTTTGGTTTGAATTCTGGGACTTGCACTTTTTCTAAATTTTAGAGGGGGAAGAAACTACAGGTCCCAGAATCTAAACCGAAAAACAACCCCCGCCCCCATGTCAGTGACAAGCAGCCTGCCTACCTGTGCAAACAAGTGTGTGCAGCAAAACTGGACAAGGGCAGACACCGGCGCTGTCCTAGGCCCCCGGGAGACCAAATCGCACCCACCTAGATTCTGCAGCTTATGGGGTTGTGCTCCAACCTTTAGCCTTAGAGATGTCAAGGTCCCCATTGTCCCACAGCAGTGCGCAGTGCAAAGCAGGATGAGAAAACGGGGGTCCCCACAGCCCATCTGTGGCACCCAGCACCTTCCGTCAGCCGTGGTATCGGGGCAACCCAATCCTTTCAATTTAAAAGGACTCGAGGCCATTGGGTGCACTGCTGCCCCGGCGTGGGTTTCCGTCGCTTCGAGGCACGTTGAGTAATTTGCACTGACTGGCCTGCAGGGCGCCTCACTCTATCATGCCGCTGGGCCCCTCTGCTGGTGTCACCTGTACCCACTTTGCTTCAACAATTCCTCAGATTTCTTGATTTAGAATGATGTTCATTTTAATTTCATTTGGGTCGTGTGCACACATGTCAACGCGCCTCATGTTATTTGGGATTTGCACACCCAGACCAGTTTTTTTTTACTTTGCATTCTGGGACTTATCGTTTTATTTTTATAACTACATCACATATTTTCAAATGCCAGTCCCTCTTATTGGAGTGATTGGGAGCATTGTGCTGTGATGGGAAATGCACCAAACCACAGACTACAAAGTAAACAGAAGCACTAGGTATTCACTGGACAAGTTGGCATGAAGGGCCGTGCTGGGCGGGTAAACTTGATTCCAGGGTGCAGGCAAGGGGGCTCCACGCCTTATTTATCCTTAGGAAAGGGTCACTGCTCACCTTCTTCCGGCCCTAGGGCCCCATCAGTGGTCAGTAGGAGGACTGTGACCGAGGGGACGCTCGGCACACACAGCGCCTTCTGTCCCCAAGACTTCAACCCGCTTAACAAAATAAGTGACCCAGGCCCCGGGCCGCATGAAATGCGGAACGATAGAGGGTCTGGGAGTTTAGGCGCGGGGTGGGGGAAAACAGCACGAAAGCGAAGGGAGGGGAGTCCGAATGGTGCCACAAGAAACAAACGCCCAGGAAGGGCAGGAAACAGCACCTGGGTAGGTGCGAAATATAACAACAGGAGGTCAGGGGGTAACCCGGCCGTCCCCAGGAAGGAACAAAAGGCCGGGGGGGGGTATAAGTAAGCCTGGAAAAGGAGAGGTGGCACAAACCCGGTAAGAGCTCACCTCTCTCAGGTAGGCTCTTGGTACCTGGAGAAGGGAAAGGAAAAACGTTGCCACCCAACCCACCCTACAAGAGAAACGGAAGAGGTGGGGGTGTGCAGGCAGGAGCCAGGACGCCGAGTACTCCTTCGGTACACGGTACAAAAAGAGGGTGCAAAAGTGGAAGTAAGAACGCCGAGTACTCTTTCGGTACACGGTCCAAGAAAAGAAGGAGTAAGCAGTAGAAAAGAACGCCGAGTACTCTTTCGGTACACGGTCCAAGAAACGTCGTAGGCGGCATGTGCCCAGGAACGAAGGCTCAGGGATAACAAAGACTCAGAAGGAGCCTTGAGCGGCTTTGGAACTGGACACAATGTGCCCAAAAGCATATGTATATGTAATGATTTGTTATAATGGATTTTCTGTAAGAAAATAAAATGCCTACGGCCTACAAATTTTCCATACACACAAAGTTGTCTGTGATTTATTATTTAGGTAGGGATCTGGTAAGAGCAGCAAGGTGAACCCACACTACTCAGCCTATGGGTGCTGGCTTTTCCACGCACGTTGCGAGCAGGCGAAGCTCCATTGCAGTGTTTTCTAAAAACACAAGAGAAGACCGAGGGCAGCCAGGGATAAGCCGTTCAAATCGCCCAATCCGGACTTCGTTTGAAATCCTTCGAATGGGAGACAAGCCTGACCCACTTCGGTCGGCCATCTGCCAGCGAATCTCCGCTCTTTGGGCTGCGGGTGGGGTATGCATTTACAGCCCAGCAGACATGGGGCGGCGGCAGGAGCCCGTGCCCTAGGCAGACAAGAGCTCAGAGGTTCTCGCGGTTGCAACCAGAGCTGGCAAGTGCTGGGCGCTTTGAAACGCAATGCACAATAAATAAATACATAACTACAAATAAAAGTGATATGCAATGCTGCAAAACAGATGCACAATCCAGCAACATGAATTATGCAGTAATGCAATGTTAGCACCACAATGCTGCAACACAAGATGTGCAGCGCTGTAAGTGCTTTGTGGTGCTGCACCAAGAGAATGTGCAGTGTTGCAATACGTGTTTTGGAGTTTTGCATCAGGAAGTGTGCAGCACCTCATTAGGAACTGCAGAGTGCTGCTCAGTCTGGAAACACGTGGCATGCACTTAATGCAACGGGAGAACTACACTGCTGCAACCTGACATTCTCAGTGCTATCAGAAATGCTTTGCAGTGCTCGACCCAGAGCTACAATAATGGCTTCTCACTTCCACATGAAAAGAGAAGTGCAATAAGTGCTTTGGGATTCTGCATCAGGATGTGTGTAGTCCTTCATTAGGAACTGCAGTAATGTATTGTGAGAACCACACTGCTGCACCCAGAGATGGTTGGTGCTATCAGAAATGCTCTGTAGTGCTCTACCCAGAGCTACAATAATGGCTTCTCACTTCCACATGAAAAGAGAAGTGCAATAATTGCTTTGGGATTCTGCATCAGGATGTGTGTAGTCCTTCATTAGGAAATGCACTAATGTATTGTGAGAACCACACTGCTGCACCCAGAGATGATTGGTGCTATCAGAAATGCTCTGTAGTGCTCTACCCACAGCTACAATAATGGCTTCTCAGTTCCACATGAAAAGAGAAGTGCAATAAGTGCTTTGGGATTCTGCATCAGGATGTGTGTAGTCCTTCATTAGGAACTGCACTAATGTATTGTGAGAACCACACTGCTGCACCCAGGGATGATTGGTGCTATCAGAAATGCTCTGTAGTGCTCTACCCAGAGCTACAATAATGGCTTCTCAGTTCCACACGAAAAGAGAAGTGCAATAAGTGCTTTGGCATTCTGCATCAGGAGGTATAGAAACATAATTCAAGTGGCTTCTTATATCACTTCATGCCAGACTCCAGCGTTTACGCGTGGTAGCAAGACTGCCTGGTGAAGTCTTGTTTCCATTAAGCTACAATACTCCTGAGATATCCTCCTGATATGGAGGGCTGCAATAGGGACTCCACGATGCTGCACCATCAAGCAACACGAGGTTTGCAATAATGCATTATGCGCATGCCAGGGCTCCACCAAGACATGTGCATAGCAAGAATAATTGCTTCACCGTGCCATGTGAAGAAACTTGCGCTGCTGCAATAACTGCTTGGCAGTTCTGTAGTAGGACATACGCAGTGCTGTGACAGGATCTTTACAGTGCTGCCATAAAAGGTACATCTTATTTTGAGGTGTAGCTTTTACAATGGCAACATTTGCAGACTGGTTTGAGGTTAACGCTAGGGTTCTGGACCAGGCATTGACTTGTGGGAGAAACGCAGAGAGGATCCAAAATGGCTCCCAAGTATTCGATCTTTTGAGGTGGGAAATGCTTGGTACCAAAATCTGTCCGGTGTCTTTTGAGACATATCGGAAGCTCATCAGGAGAGTCCTAGACTTGGAATCTTTGGAACACAGCTAAGTCCCCTAAATTCATCCTGGTGTATGAATGGGGCATTTGGCTTCCTTATGATTACACCGAGATATGGTCTTTGTTATGTAACGGGAGCTGTGGGATCATCCTAATCGTATGCTTGGAAATGGAAAGCTCATGTCTTGATTGTGTCGACTAAGGGCGGAGATGCAAACCTCTTCACTCACATGCTTTTGACGGGTGTCTCCTGCCATGGAAGCCCTTCACTTACATGCCAAGCCCCCTAACCTGTCCATATAATTCAAGGGGCTCTCCCTTGCCAAAAAGGAAATCTTCTGTTTTCTCACACCATGGGGAGAGAGAAGGTTCAGAGCTCTGAGATTTCTCTACAATTAGTCAGTGACCAACCTTGTGTGTGACCACAGGTCACCTTCATCCTGTCAGCACCCTCAGTGTTGCCCGACAAGAAGGAATTCCTTAAGAGAGAGGTGAGTCTGTCTTCAGGTGTATACGTCCTTTAAAATTGGATTTGTATAGAGCGAGAGAGACAGAGAGAAAGCACAAAAGAGAGAGAAAGAAAGAGAGAGCTTTCACCACACAGTGAGAGACATAGTTAATAATGGTTTTCTAACAGAGGGACGAAATTAATTCATATAGAAAGAGAAGAAAGACACAGAGATGCTAAGAGAAACAATGATTTAAAATTAAAATGGAGAAAAGGCTTCCAGGCAGAAGTAGGTCAATTCAGAAAAGGCTCGCGTTGAAGGCAATGGAAAAAGCAAAGACATTGATGTGAACAGAAGAAAAGCAAGTGAAGAGAGGCAGCAAAGCATGTACAACATTTATTGTGTTGTAGACGTCATTTATCTAGCGCCATTTTCCGATTCGTATGGCCTCAATGCGCTTTGTGGTTGGAACGGCCTCGGGGACCGAACTCCAGGTATGGGAAAATGTTCTAAGAGCAGACTTTAAGATGTGTGTGTGCATTTGGTTGAGATTAGGATTTAGAAGGGCTTGCTAGGATCCAGTAAGCAACCACAGGGGTCAGGTAAGTAGGCAGGTGCTGCCAGTGGTCATGACAGATCACTAGTGCAGGAGACTCGATGTGTATCCAGCTATACCAAATTCGTCATAGGTTGTCGCTGTATACTAATGGCAGAGGTGTTGAGGCAAGTCTGGGGTGTCAGTGCGAAAGTTGTGTGACCAGCTAGACCGAATTTGTCATAGCAGTAGCTGCATTCTAGAGTGCGTGGATGGAGAGCCGTGCTTGCAGCAGATGTCCACAGAAGTGGTGTGTTTATGCATACCTTAAACTCGGACGAAGTTTATCTTCGATGTCGCGGTGTCAGATTCTTCTGGCACTATGGGCCGGATATGCCTAAGCAGTAAGAGTGCCTTAGGTAGTAAGGAGGCTGAAAGATGATATATGTGTGAAGACTCTTGCACATGTATGGCACTGGAATTTACTTTCTGTAAAATGTGATGGAGACCTGATCCCCCCCAGGGTCTAGAAATCTCTAAACAGAAAAATGATTGGAAAGTCTAGAACTAATCATCACTTCATCAATTGCTCTGGGCAATCCTCATTCTGTTTCCCATTCTCATGTTCCATTGGAGATGAGCGGAAACCATATGCAAAAAGGCATTTAGCCCACGCTAAAGAGGCTGCTCAGCCCCGAGGGATAGGATGCGCTCACAACCCTTCTTCACGAAGACCGCAGGCAACCTCAGACATGTTTCCGCCTCATTGTGCATCATCAGTCAGGTATAGCGTGGGACTCTGGGCACAGCAAGCTCAGGACCCACGTCTGGGCATGTCATTGCCACATAGAGCCACTTTGGAACCCTGAAGAATGGTGGCTGGAGAAGGTCCGAAGAAATGACTGTTGCCCAGAAATATCAGGTCGGATTTCCCACATGAAACGGAACAAGACATATATAGGAGACAAACACGTACACCCCTCTGCCCCCACGTCTTTAAGATAGCCTATGTCAGGTGTGAGACTTCTTTCCATTTTTAACTCGAGTCCTGCGACTATAATGGCAGCATCAAAACTGCACGAATGAAAAGTGGCATAAGTGTGGGCTGCCTCCTCAAAAACACGTTATGCATTGTGTGGGGCTGGCATTAGCTGCCTGTCACCTCCCTCTCCACAACCCTCTTTAGCCCACAGTCCCGCTATAGGCCACGCCCAGCACTCTTTAGACACGCCCCCTAGTTAGAACCACCCCATGCAACAATTTCTTATTGATTTCCTTATCAGAATCTTATAAGATCTTTCCTAAATCCCAATTCAAACTTAGATTTTACGAGAATTCAATAAGTATTTGGCTGTAATATAATTTCTTACAAAGTTCTTATTATCGTTCCCAAAATGCTACTACTTTCTCACACGTTCTTATAAGCTGCTTCCAAGAATCTTGTAAGACATTTTTGTAAGGGATTTAAAGGGCCGTTTACCATACTTTACGGGCTGCTGTCCGCTGTGCAGAGCTAGTTGCTGAAGCATCAGTGTAGCTGTGTGTACGTCGTGTGCCACATGTCCAAGGTGACAGTTTTGTTTTCACAGCATCTAATAGGAAAGGCACACCAGGGGGTCCACTTGACGAAGGGTGCCAGGAGGTGCCATTTTGAACCTAAACATTACACCTGGGTTCATTTTAAGGGCACAGGGAGGTAAAATGGTACGGTGCTTGTGGCAGTATAAATCCTTTCACCGGCGGATGTTGGAATACTCTAAGCCTCGGTAGACCCAAGGCATCATGGGCCAAGAGAGGTACAGTGCCGTGTGCTAGATGTTAGGACAGTACTGCCTAAGCCCTGGGAGTGAGACAGCCCTGGGTCAGTCTAAGTAACCCAAAGCTCAAAGTCACATAAGGTGCCAGCTGTCTGGCCCTGATGAAAAGGAATACCCCGGTGAGGACAATGATTGCTCAGCAGCACCTGGTGTTCCAAGTACATCCAGAGAGCAGGGTACAGGAAAGATGACGTGAGGATAAGCGCACGCAAGCACGCGTACGCACGCACACACACACACATGCGCGCGATGCCTCAAAGAACTGTGAATAGAGGGCAGGTTCCTGGGGACAAAGGAGCTCGGATTCCACATGCTCTCAGCAGTGCCCGGGATTCTGACAGCTGCCTCGTGGAGCCTATGGGGCGCGTGCAACCCCACAAGCACCAGAAAGACCTAGAGCAAGCTGTGCAGACAGTTTCATCCCCCACCTCCTTTAGTGTGTGAAGGCCCCACAGGCAGATGCATTGTGACACACAAGACACAGCTCGCTCGGAAATGGATAATTGGCTGCATTCATTAAATTTAAATACGGTTTACAGAGCAACCCACTCCTAGACAGCCACTCACTAAAGCTCGGGGGTGCAAAGAGTATGGTCGCCCACAATTTAGAAGAAAGACAGAGAAATGCAGTCTTGGCAGCCCAGCCCGAAATCCCCCTGGCCCTTTGACCGACAAAAATCTGTGCTAGATGGTTCACACTTCACACATCAACACCGACCACCATCCCACGAATAGAGCAAATGATTATGAAATTACAGAGCAACACAATTAAAACATTGGTGAATCAAAGATAAAATGGTCCAGAACAGATAACTCGAAAAACATTCCCAATATACATCTGTACATCTGTCAAACAACAAGAGAATATAAGCTCAGATGATCCCTACCCCAGAATAACATCACAGAACCTCCAAAAACGAATACAGCGAGCATGTGTGAGTGAGGGCTGAAGAAAGCAACAAAACAAAGGGTTCCTGGTATATAAGAACAAAGCAGGCCCCTCTGGCTCATCATGGCCTTTACAGGCGCCCCTGGTCCCAGAGCTTTAGAGCATCCAACGTTCGAGCTCTGCCACCTCCAATGATAAAAAAGCATGACACAGTGCCAGAGTTTGGGCCACATTAAAAATGGTGCCTTTCCTGCATGCCCACACGATGCTGAGGAGAGTACCGCTTTAGCCCCTAGAGTTATGTAGTGGCCACCTGTAGTATCAGGTGCCAGCGTGATCTCTGAGATGCACGAGCATCAGTGTCATGGTGTGTGACGTTCCGTTAGAATGTGGTCACGTGAGGAGGGGGCAGCATTCTATTGGTGACCATTGCTAGTTGAGCGGTCGCTGTGTGAAGGGCTGCAGCCTGTGTGGTGGATGGCCGGTTCTCGCCTTATCACCACCTCGTTTCCTGCGTGACACACTGCTACATTGCACCAATAATGGCACCTATGAACCAATCTGCAGAATTCCTCGTACCTACCTCTGCTCAGGTGATGTCTCTGCCCCGCAACAAGTTACTAGGCTGGGGAGAGGGGGCGTCTTGCTATGACTCATTTGTCCTCCTTGACTGTCCTTTGTAAGTAGTTATGACCACATATTGTCTTGCTGCTTCCAAGCTTTTCAGATCTGTATTTAACCCGTAGAACACAGGTTTGATAAGTTCTATATAACAGTACAAGTTATTATTCTGTCTCTTCTGTGGTCTCTTAATCTTTGGCTTCTCTCCTTGTCTAGCCTTATTCCCTCTTCCTGTCCTCACATCCAGTCCATTCATTAATTTAGTCCAATCTACTGTCTATTTATAGGCTGGCAGAGTGGGTCGCTAAGGCTAGGCAAACTTAATTCGAAGTGTCCTGAAAACATGAATGCACAGAAAGCCAAACGTTCTCTTTCCTTTGAATATCTGTGGATCACTTTGGGGTTCAGCCATCATGCACCTCTGCAAAATACACCTATGCCTCCCTATGCCTTTCCTCCCTTCCTCGCTGCTCGCCATGGGCTTCCTCCGCACTTCCTGGCGTGCCCGAAGATTTTATTTTTTTAATGCGTTTCCAGTGCTTACATGGTTCTTTGGTTCATGGTTCTGTCCACTAGGTTGACTACCATAGTGTAGTACAAACCAATGAAATGATAGTTTGAAATGTAAGATTGGTTAGTAGGACGTACTTAGGAGGAGTTATCAATTAAAGAGTATTCAATACTAGTAGCTTTCACCTTTAGAACATGTAGGTGTTATATCTTCCTAACCAATAGGACAAGTGAATAAAAGTATTTTCTAATCACTAACCATGATGTCATTTAGGATGTGTTTTTCATTCAAAACCTGGTGCTTTGAATTATAACAATTGAGAATGTTTTTATGTTTTTTCCCGGCCGTTCATGTTTGAATAAAGCTGGGTGTTCTCATTTACTTGTAGTTACTCCATTTTCTTGAGTTCATCTAGTTATTGATGATCGATTATTGATTGGGACCACCTTAAAACTTGGCACTGGTCTCCAAGGGCATCTGCACAGACTCCTAGATGTCAGAGGTGTCTGGTTGAGAGGTTCGATGGTAAGGATAGCCTGGTAAGGAGAGCCTGGCTGCTTTGTTTGTGTGTCTTGTAGCACAAAGGTTGAACTTGGGCAGCTTGCTGTAAATACACAGCATTGGCAGAATCCATCCTGGAGGGGAAGGTGGCTCAGGGATCCTCCTGATGCTGACATGAAATCTCTCCATTGCCCCCTCGGCTCAACCAGCGCCCTTGCATTTCTTCTATGGTGCTCTCATTTGACGCCTTCCTATCTTCTTGGTGCTCTTCACTGCATGCTGCACCCCTTGATCACTAGGCCTTCTTCACCCTATCTTTATCCTGTCCCAAATAGCGTGTGCTTCCTCTTCCCACTTGCATCCTTCTCCCACCTCCTTGACTTCCCACTCTTTCTTCAACTCCTTGTCGCTTACTAGTGTCTCCCACATTGTTTTTCTAAAAGGCATCAGTGTTGATGGCTTTGAATGTCACAACGGGCCCAGATTTAGTGAGTTGTCGAAGTGGGCGGGAGCTATCGGGAACAGAGAACCACTACTTTTATTTTTTCTGTTAACAGTTACCTTATTTTTTACAAAAATTCTGTTCTTTTTTAAGTTAAAACATACTTCTTAATGTTATCACCCTACAACAGTTACAGCAAAACCGAAATCTGTTTCACTGTACAGTCACAAAGACCGACAGACTTCTACGCCTGAATGAACTCTCTCTGGCTTCATCTAGCTTAACTAAAAAACGATCTCTCGCAAAATCCATCTACCACCTGATTTTGAGAAAAATTGTCAAGGTGTTATTTCAGGTTAAAAGCATAGATGTTACAGTTGATAAAGGTCTAGGCCATTGCCACAGAATTTTATTTTAACATGAGGTAGCCGCATGGAAATTGACTCTTGATGCCACTGAATAAGTATGCAGCTATAGTAGGAGCCTTACCGACTAGTCAAGTGGGTGACTGCAATGCACTCTTGTGGGATACTTCAGGACCAGTCTCAGGATCCAGACTTTGTAATAAATTTCCAAATTCAATTCATGACAGCACACATTTTTCTAGTGGCAAGCCACTATTGAAGCAGCTGCTGTTCACGTAGCTGCTAAGTCTGGGTTCCAGCAGAGTTAAGATCCGCATGTAGAGGCGATTGGTTGCATGAGGCCATATGTAAATGTTCCAACTGATTGACCAACAGAGAGAAATTAATGAGAAACAATTCAGAGGACCTTCTCCTTTTGCCTGTTCTACCCACAGGGTTTTCAGTCTGGCCTATCCACAACCCCTTGAAACATGTGTTGCACCTGACCCCCTCCCACCAACACTGTCCTCCGCCACAGTCGCTGCTCCACTACTTTTTTTGCCACGCTTCTACCACTGGATTTCGTTCTTCGAAAACTCCCATCGGCTGAAGAAACCAGAAGTCTCTCAGCAAGAGCACTCATTTAGCAAAGACGGCCGAGTAGGCATAGGTTGCTGTCCATATTTGTGGAGTGGTTAACCAGGATCTAATCCCGGTTTCCACTTTTAGGGACCCTAGGAAAATGGCTGCATTACCCCAGCCCTCAGTCACTGTATCTGCTGTTGTTGGAAGCTCTTAGAGACGATTGAACTTGCAGTCTGTTTTACCTAAACATGTGGGAAATAGTTGCAGACAATCGATTGGAATTCACATAGCGGCATAGAGGGGAATTAGGCATTCCCTGGGCAAGCACCCTGAAGACATTTCTTGGCAATAATGGGTGCTAGAGAAGACACTAATAGCGTAAAACGCCATACACGATCAGTCATATACACCCTTGTCATACAGGGATAGTCTGTATATTACAGTGATCACACTAAACCTCAAGGCCATGCATTTTATGCGACCTGTCTCCAACGCAGGTCCTTCAGAGTTCAACTCCACACCCAGCTCCGCTAACGCGTTGGCAGTAGTTAAACGGACAAGTCCGCTGGCCAATCACACTCCCTTCCTCCAGGGCCACTCATGTGACTAAGTGCTCGTGGGGGAGGACGGTTCCGGAGCCTGGAAATAGTATACTCTGCCTCTGGGAAACACACTGCCTAGTGTGATTAATGCTGGCATTTTACTCCTTGGCCTCTCCTGGGCCATAAAGAAAAATAAACTGCAATAAACCTCAACGTTTTGTACAAATTCAGGTGTTTGCGAGGTTTTTTCCCCACTAGAAAGCAATGCATCAGCTGTGACAGCAGTGCTTCACAGAGTGCAGCACGCATGCATATCCAAGACCAGAGCCGCCACCAACAGGTTCACCCAGTGCACACAATGACCTTAAGAATAAAATGATCAGGGACATCATTTAGGGGTTGCCAAGGGTCACAGCTGCGACCCCTGAGGTCTCCCTTGCTACCCCTAAAAAATATATATTTTAAACAATGAACATTTTTGTTTTTTAATTCAGGCTCCTGGGCTGTGGCCAGCAGCATTTGACTTTGTTTCTGGAATGGCTGGTTTTCTGATAGCTATAGCTGGTAAGATAGCTCAGTGTGTTGAGAGACTGCTGCTGCAATGTGTGTGTGATCTGCAGGTTGCAGGTTCGACTCCTGACAAGGTCAACTCAGCCTTTCATACTGCTGAGGTTGATAAATGAGTACCAACACAGGTTGGGTGATTTTGGATGTATATTTTTCTATATAAAGCGCTTAAGTGTAAATGCTATATAATAACACCCTTTGGCCTTGGACATCTGCTTGCATTCTCAGTAATTTGGTAATATGGGCTATATGCACTGATATTAACGATACATATGGTGATCCATTCTTGTCTGAAATGTACATCACTTTACAGTGATATCGTAATCATATGTTTTGTAGTATACTTAGAAACAATGATATGTGATGCCACTTCCTGTTTTGTCAAGGGGTTTAAGGTCGTGTTGCATTGCATCCCGTGATGTCACTTCGGGGCGGGGTCAAATGACATCACTTCCTGTGATGTCATCAGAAGTCAAGGGTCGTGTGTTGTCACTTCCGCTACCCCTGGCATTTTGGTGAAATGACATCCCTGAAAATGATGCTTTTATTCTATTCCGATATTGCACAGGGGCGTCTGTTCTGTGCTGTGTAGAGCTGGAAAAGCAGGCAGGGCACACAGCGAGGATACACATGGGTGCACGGAGTCCACCCGCTTTTTCAGAAGTCCCCCTACATTTTATTAAAAGGCACATTGCTAAATTCTGGTGACAGCACATTCAATTGGTATGTTAATGAGTCCCCCCACATTTCTTTTTTAGGACTTGACCCCTGAGAGCAGGGAACTCTGGGAGATGAAGAGACTGGGGGTCTGGCCTGGCTGTAGGAGCTCAATGCATGCTGAACAAAAGCCACGTGGTAGCTGGATGAACGGGGGAGGTAGTGTGGGGATAGCAGCACGCAAGGGGGGAGTTCTATAGGGGGTGCTGAAGGGGATCCACGCTAGTAAGTGAGTTTTCTCTTTGGGAAAGGGGCACAGGATTGTGGATCTGGAGGAGGGGATAGCGACAGCGTCAGTTGGTTGTTTTGTTGATGGGGATGGGGCAGAGGGCAAGGGGATGGTGGTGCTTGAGGGGAGACAGCACTGCTGTTTTGGGGAAGGGGAGGAAAAGAGGATGGTGCTTGGGGGCAGGGACAGTGTGCGTATTTTTCAGAATGGTAAGGGGAAGGGTAGGAGGTATGAGAGATGGCAAGGGGAACAAGCACCTCAGGAAAAGGTACTTGCCTTACCTTTAAAGTCGCGACCATCATCCACACCGCCATACCAGGAAGTGCTCCTGCCCATTACATTACAGCCAATCAAGTGGCTAGAGCGGGACAGGAAGTCAGGCAGCTCGGAAAGGACGTCAGGCATCAGGCTCCTGTACATGCTGCCACCCATCAGGAGCATTTTCTTTTCTTTTATCTACTATTTTTTGAGGTTTTGGGGTATCAGGTGGAGCTCATGGTTGGCCCCTACTTTGGGCAGACACTCACCCAAGAGTAGGGACAAGCCTGAGCACCACTTCAGGCCTGTGCCGGCCCAAGCCCCACCGGGTTTCCCAGCTTTAGGCTGTGTGTGACGGCACTACTGCATGCAACCAGAAGAGAGGCAGGTTTACCCATGGTAACATTTGGATCGGCTGGTCGTGCTTCTGAAATGCCACTGGTGATTGGGCCAGAGCAAATCCTAGCTCAGGCAGAACCTCAGCCCCAGCCTTTTCAGTCTTTTAGACGCAGCGTCTTGGTATAACAACCCAAGCAACAGCACCTTCCAGGAGGTTTATCCTTAAGTATCACCAGAGCTTTCCAACTGACTCCAAATCATTAGCCTCACCTTCATTCAGTTCTGGCTTTTCAGCCAATTAAATCACATGCTGGGAATTATAGGCCCATGGCTACAAAATAGAAATGCAAAATTACATGTCGCTGCACTCAAAGGGTTTGAGGATGAAATCCATGTGGGATCGAAAGCTTGCAGCCAAAAATATAAATAAGCCCAATAAGGGTAGATGACTAAAAGGTCCCATGTTTTGTTTTATTTATATGTTTTAAGAAACTGGGTGTTCTGTGTGCTTGATAGTTAGGTATTTGTACCACGTTGTGACCATCCTCCTCACATAAAGCATAGGGTGACCAGGTGTCCATATTTTTCGCCTGGAATTGAGCCCTCTATCTCCCATCCAGAGACTTAAAAAAAAAAATTCAAGACCCCATCTCGGTTTTGGGGAAACGTAGGGTGACCACTGGCGCGATCCCAGCTCAACTGCAGGACGAGACTGAGGCTCTTATTCAGAGAGCGTTTTCCAATGGGGTTTTGCCATTATAAAACGCTTCTGTGAATTAGGCCCTCAGGCTCTTATCCACAGAGCGTTTTCCAATGGGGTTTTGCCATTATAAAACGCTTCTGTGAATTAGGCCCCCAATCTTCACAATTGGCAACCATTCAACATAATAGTTATATACCAAATAAACATTATAATAGTTTAGTAATTTTACATTACCACTCATGCCAGTGCTCCTACAACCCCACCTACTATGGTAAACAGCACATGCCTTTACTGATTGTGCCACAGAGACCAGCTGCGAAATTGCTCCATAGCAAGGCCTGAAATAACAATCAGAGCAAAGGTTCCTTTGGCTTTCATGTGCTTACAGTCACAGCCAAACCCGCACAGTTTATATCCAGGAGTAGTGCTGGAAATGGACATTATTTACTGTGAGCTCCCGCTGGTGACAGGGGCGCTGTATCGGGGGTGGGAGCAGGGCCGGCATCAGGCCAGGACCTCCCTGGGCACCATTAGCCCCCCGCCCCTCGTCACATCAACTCGGGGGAGTCTTTCAAGGTATATGCTGAGCTGGCGTGGTGGGTGAAGGTGCGGCAAGCGCCCTATTGAAATTAAATGCACCCCGCTCTTGTGCTTGTACCGGACTTTCCAGCATGGGAGCGGACTTTCCAGCACGGGAGCGGGGCACATTTAATAACAATAGGGTTAACAAACAGGTATGTAAGCATGAAAAATATGCTAAGTACAAGATCACCTGTGGTCCAAAACAGTGAAATGGGATTTTATTTGATTACCTGTCATATAAACTGTGTACAACAACGGGGCCTACATTAAAACCTAGTGAAACTGAAACAGCACCGGTAGCTCAGCGAGTTGTGTGCTGGCATTAGAGTTCTGTGCTGTGGGTAACTTTCAAGACACACAGTCGATACAGACAGCCCGTTAGACAGGGGAGGGAGTCCGATGGAGTGAGACACTGACATTAAACAAAAATGTGGCGCCTACCTCTCACCCCTGGCATTGACCAGGAGCGCCCAAGGGGTTGGGGAGGGACACCGCATTTTGTGTTCACTACGCGGGGCACTTCCGCAGAGAAGGCCGGCCCTGGGTGGCAGTGTATTGCTGCTACTTTGGCATTTTTGTAGGGCCCGTTTTTTATTTTGAATCTCTGGTCACCTTAATACTTCATCCTTAATATTACACCTGGTCCCCTTGACATTCCCGGACTTCCCCACCTGCCCCTTCAGTAATCAGTGCCATACCCCATCTGGTGCGAGGAATCCGCAAGCGGTACATATGTAGAATAAATGTGGACTCTTTTCTGCGGCACTAAAACAGATCAATACTGCAGGCAACCTGCAATTTGTGGCGAACAGTCTAATCGATTTAACATTGGGTACTTTCTAAGCTGTGCTTACATGGAGACGAGCTTCTTCTCTTGGGTCCAGCGGCCAAGGGTGCGCTAAACACACAGGGGGTCAAAGATTGCTCATCAGCCAATGGCTGCCTAGTCAGAAAAAGAATGGTCACGTGGAAGGGCTCTGAGCAGAAAGGCTACCTTTAATTAAATAGTTAAATGGATGTTACTGTTATACCAGGTCATGCCTTTAATAGTAGAGGATTTGAACGAACATGACTTTCGGTTTTCCCTGCCCAGAACATTTCTAATAACCTGGTCCCCCCCCCCCCCCGCTTACCTGGGGGCTGCCCGCCTCCTTGTGTGCCGCCGTGTCCTGCATCTCTCTGCGACCCCGGTTCCCTGCACTTCCGTGAATGGGAATCGGCACTGCAGGTTCCCCACCAAAAATATCACCATAACAAATCCCGGCTTCAATATCTTTCCATTAATAACCTTGATCCAAAACATTCATTGGCCAAACCCAGTATGAAACAGTCCCTGGCTATTCTAACCTGAGCATTCATAGCTTGCTACCTAGCTGTAAAGGCTTCCTTTCCTCCTCAGGCGAGTGTACAGGACATCCTGTGGCACGCACAGAGGAAGCAGTCCCTGGAAACACCACAGTGAACGCACACTCATTGCGGTCTTCCTGGAGAGGCACAGCACCACAGCCGCCGGCACTGCAGCCATACCTCACAGATGACACCCAATAAGGCAGAAACACTAAAGTCTTGGGTTGCTGTTGGCACTCCCGTTCAGAGGAGACTTTCCTAGTATTTTGACACTGGGCTGGGTTAGTGGGCGGGGCCAGTCTGACATGCAAATGTGTGTTTCTTCTCTGATAGGGCACAGTGAGCTGAAACGCGGTTGTGGACTCTTCTGATTGAGCATCATCGCAATGCTAATTTTCAGTTCATGGGAGACTATCATTTTTGAAATGCTTGCCATTTCACTGTAAGTTAGTGAAGGTAATCCAGACAGGCACCCCAACCTTTCTGTGCTTGGAGGAGGACAGAACCGCAGCAACACCTCACTGATAATGCCGTACAGGGCAGAGACTTGTGGCAGGTATTGCTGCTGGCACTCCAGTGCAGAGGAGAAGCGCCTTGAGAAGACTGATTTGCAAATGGTGTGCAGTCATAATGTTGAAAATAAAAAATCGAATGACAAAAATGTCGAAAAAAAAATGTTGAAAAAAAAGTTGAATCTATTATTTTTTTTATTTATATGCATTTTTTGGGTTTGGTAAGTATAAAAAATGGATAAAATAAAAAAAGGGGGGTTGGGGGAGGGGGGAACCCCCCATTTCGAAAAAAAATGTATTGACAAAAACATTTGACTTTTTTTTTCGACTTTTTTTTTCTACATTATGACTTTCGACATTTTTGTTTTCGACCAAATGACTATAAACCAGTTTGGTCTCAGTAGCAGGACTCTCAGGTTTTTCATACACGTTTCAGCCATGTCCATTGCTTGCTTCTGTTGTGTGACCCCGACCGAGTGTGATTCAAAACAAAATGATCAACACAAGTGACAGTCAAGGTCTTTGTAGGGCCTCTTGGTGATGGTGCTGCTACCCACTCCCACTTTATGTTTGTGTCCATCGCTGGCAGAGCCCCCAAATTTACAGGGAGATGAGAAATAAATAGACTGCAAAATTGAAAAACAAGAGGGTATGAGGAGCGGCGGGTGGCCTGAGCACAGGATGTGACCGTCTGCCATCCACCTGCGCCAGGGAGGGCCTGGCAGCACTTCAGACTGCTCGTCCAATTAGCGGCCTAGGCTTGCCAAGCAGTGAGACCAATGGCCTTGGGCTCCCCCGATGCCCGTTATGTCTCAAGGCTGGCAGGGGTCGGATCCCACAGGGTGGCTTAGGCCAATTTCAGGCATCATCTCTGATGCGCCCGAGCGGACTCTTTCCAAGCGGCGGCTCTGATGAGGACCAACCCTGCTTATAAAATATGGGGCTCCATCTGCTCTGCTCGCCCGAGCCACTTTCAGATCGGGCACTCATTATTGCAGATGGGCAGACTGTGCCAGACCGTCCGTAGAGCGTGCGCTTTACTGGCCAGGAGCAGCCAGTGCGGCCATCAACGCATCGGATAATGGTTGTGTGGTCCGTAATGTGAAAGAGCTTCAGTGTGGAGGGAACGACTGTCCCTTTTCAGAGATCAGGACACTGGGCCAGGGAGGAAGGCAATGTCAGCGTTGCTGGGTCCCCCCACTGAAGCAATGATGCAGACACCTTCCCCGTGCTGCTCGCATCTAAATAACTATCTTACATTGTAATTGTAATTGGTTATTTATAACATGCTTAATACCCAGAGGTTCCTAAGCTTGGAAACCTATATTGCCCCGTGTCATTTTGCCTCCAAGGTGAGAGTGTTGCCCCCGAGCTATCTTCCTGAGAGAATTTATTGTATACTAATTGTTGATTCTATTCAGGTGAGATATCTGTACCTCCTGTTATGTACGGCTCCTGGATGCTACAGCCTGTACATGTGAGCGCAATATTCATACATTGCTAATATTATTATAATTAGTCAGTCAGTCAAAAATACTTTATTTTGGTACAAGGCCATAAAAGCAAAGGGCATTTAAGAACATACATACATTAAAAGGGCTAGCACATACACAGTTTTTTTTAAAGGATGTAAATTCATATATCATTTATACAAGTGTAGAAAATCCTTAAATGCTCAGTTAATCAGACAGCTTAAGTTTAGCTTTTCCTCTTCTCCAAGCCCTAAGCGTGTACTCTGACACAGCAAACAGCACATCCAGTTCACACAAACTCCTACAGAGAGTTTTAGCGCTTTCTAGCGTTCTTATACCCGAGTCCTTCAGGCGACTACCCCCGTGCAGATGAGCAAGAAATGTTGAACAGATTCAAAGGCTCCTTCACGGAAGGGGCAGCAAGCCTTCCCATTTCTATACCACACGTTCACCAGGGGCTATAAAGGGAGTAGAAAACACCAAACCATTTCAATCGAATTTCAACAGGTTTTTATTTGAAAAATAGAGGGCTTGTGGGGTTAGGGTATTAAATAAAGTGAGGGGATTTGGGGCGCTGCAGGAGTATCACCCCAGCATTTTAACCGAAAAAAGGCAACATTTGATTTTAAACAATTCAGTGTTTTGTGCCACATTGTTTTTTTTTTCTCGCTATTTCAACGTAGAACTGAGTGAACATGCACATGGCGATTTTATAGCCAACAGATAACTCTCACCCTCCCAAGATTCTTTATTCAACTTATTTATTTATTTATGTATTTATTTATTTATTTATTTATTTATTTATTTATTTATTTATGGCAGTTCTGCAACGTCCAAACCCAGGGGTATTGCAGCGTTTGTTAAAAACAGTAAGTGAATTGGTGACAGTAAACTCAGTAATACAGTAATAGCAGGAACAGAAGTTAGTCGTATTGAACAGAAAGACAAGTTTTTACTCGTTTTTGTAATTTGTTGTAGGATTGTTCATTTCTGATGGAAGAGGGTAGTGAACCAACCAGTGGTTAGACATAAACAATCAGCAACCTTGTTGTTAAAGACCCATTCTCTATATGTTACTTTAATGATGATGTTACAATTTCCCTGAATTGACCTTGTATCACACCAAAAGAGTTCTGAGTTCAAAAGATACAATGCTGACCTGACGTAAGCAGACCAAGGAAGGCTGCTGGCCCTGTCACAGTTCATCAAAAGAATGAGCGCTGCCTGAAAACCCCCCAACTCTTCGTTTGACCACAACTTCTGCCAATGCATCAGTGTTTTAAGGGAATCAGATCACTAATAGGAATGAATCCTACTTCAGTCTGCACATGCAGGCTTGGGGCACTTTTCAGGAGCACGAGCAGTTTTTTAAGAAAAATGTTTCCCATGGTGTTCAAACTAGCGATTCTCCGAGGTCCCCACAGTTCAGCAGCATACATTGCTGCCCCCACAGCCTGGGATCCAATTATTTCCAGGGTAGGTCTTAGTGAAGTTCAGAATGGCTGTGCATCTTAGAAACAGGGTTAGATATGCCTTGTCAACGTGCATACCCCATTTGCCATTATTGGAAAATCTAAATCCCCGGTAATCATATGTCTTAACTTCATCAATCATAGTGCCTCCTGTGTGGGTGCTTAGACTGCTGTATTTCCTCATCCTTTTTGGCACATCGCATCAGTTTGGTTTTGCCTGATTTAACAATGAAACCCTTCGCATCGCAAAACTTGATAAACTGGCCTGCTAATCTGGTAAGGCCGCTGGGCGCTAGAGATATCAATAATACATCATCCGCGAACATCTGTATGCTGATGTTGTTCCCTCCTAGCTTCGGTGGATCAGCAAGACCAGAAGACGGGTGGTCTACAATGTCATTGACGCAGATTGTGGGAGCCAGAAGACAGCCCTTCCTCACAGTCTTCTCCACTTGGGCACTCTCCTCTGCTCCCCTACCTGATATGTACACTATTGCAGGAGTTCACCTGCAAAATTACTCCAAATAACCAACTGGGAATGTTCTTACTGTGAAATACTTTCCACAGTTTAGAGAGTGAAATGCCATCAAAGGCTGCCTTGAGGTCTATAAAGAGTGCACACTGCATATACCAAAGACCAAATAAACACATTTCTATTATTATTATGATCAGTTATATTAATAATAATAATAATAAAATACTCATTCTAATAATTGAATCAGCAGGGCTCTCATTTCTAAAGAAATAGGTCTGCTTTTAAGCCTCAACTCTATTACCGGTGTTCTGTGTAGTGCCGGCCTGCCTGTGTGCGGCTACCACAGCTCAAGCCTGTGTTTGCAACATCTCTTTCAATTTTTTGGTCGCTTTAAAGATGGCTGACCGCCTGGAGGTGCCTCAGCCGTGCATGCCCACATTTTGTAACTGTTGGGTGGCACCAGAAGTTTGTTTTAATGCTGGCACCCCTCAGCAAGGGCTGAGCTCCCTCGAAGTGCCATGGGCATGTCTTGGGTTGAGAGAAGTTTGGAGAACATTCGGCCTTTCTGTGCAGCAGCTTTGCAGGTAGCAGAGCCAGTGCAGTGACGTAAAGGGACGCTTCCTGTGAAGCTACACTTCCAGAAGATCACCAGGGCTAACAGAAGTGCTGGCCTTAAGCTGAAGAAGACATGGCGTTTTGCCCCCCCCCCCATCCAAAAGAGGGGGTTGTTCTGGGGGAGCAGGATGTGGGTGTTTGACCCTGTTTTGTGTGACGGCTCATGCCTTCTGTGCTTGAGCCCCATAAAAAGCCAATGATACCACTGAGAATGCCACCACCGCCCCTCACCGGGCAGGGGGCGTCTCTGAAATGCCAACCGTTCTGCCCTTGGCTGGCATCACAGGAGGAATGCAGTCGGCTAGACGAGGTTACAGGAAGCACATCTTACGTGGGCGACCAGCCTTCGGAGTCTTGCAGCCCGAGTCACCTGACTTCATGAGTCACCTGACTTCACTCAGGGAACGTTGCAGTGTTTACATACAACACCCGCCCTCGGCTGCCCGAATTGGGGATGCGAGGAGCAGGCCCTGCTTGATGGTCAGATGCACCCCTCTTTCACTGCATAAACACCCTCATGCCAACACTCTTGACTGGCTGGCATGGAAGGAGCTGGCTACGGTTGGCATGTACTTAACATTTTCTTTGAATGCTACAATGTGGGCCAATAAATAGAGTTCCCTGTGAGCCTATCAGAAACAGGCAGCATTGGCACTCTCCTACATGGGGGCGTGGGGGCACACCTCCTCTCTAGACGTTCCCTGCCATGGTCAGCTAGCATGACTACTCGTGATGGCTGCTTGGGGGTGGGGGGAGTCTGGGAAGGGCAGGGCAGAAGTCTGCCTGGCAGAGCCTGTGTCCATGCTTTAATAATGCTAACACTACTACTAACAGTGGCAGTCATCAACTTAATCATATGTTTATTCGAATGCATTTTTATATTGCCCTTATCACCGCAGTTTTGCTTTTCATATTCGGCACCGTGGCATGTTCCCAAGTACATATGAAACTAACGTTGAGGACCCCGCTACCCTTGCAAGGCCACAATCCACCAAGCACGCCATGGTTTATGATATTCTGGTCCACAGTCGATATGGTGCTGCTGTGCTGTTCTTCACCGGAAAGCTCAGAGTGCCCACATAATACAAGGCCCCGCCCAGAACGAGCTCCCTGCAGGAACTCTTGCAACTCGGAGAGCGGACCCCGTTGTGGGCAATCGGGGAAGCTGAGCGGGTCTAGAGGCAGGCGGAAAGGAGGCGGCGCGCTTCCAGCAGCTGCGGGGCGCAGCGTCGGCAGGCAGCCTTGCTTTCTGGTGTTGTGACAGCGCTGCTGCGCCCGCTGCCAGCCGTATGACATTGAGTTGGAGTCTCCGATGAACACAGTTGGCAGACACAAACAAACAGTAGAGCGCTGCCTTCCAAGACACATGTACAGAAGCAGCAGCGCCGCCGCTTCACCTGGAACTGCAAAAGCACGGAGAACTAGAAGAATGCCATTTACGCCGTGCCTGGCAGGTGCGCTCGGCGCCTGGGCGTGAGCGAGCGTGATGTCTGCAGGCGCGGGAGCAGGCGGAAAGAGCTACCACTGGCAGTGTGCATGGTGCTGCTGGAATACTGCAAGGGCGTGTCTACCCCCATGGAGTGTTCAAGACATTTCAGGGCAAAGGTCGTGAACTCGGTTTCTTGGCCTGAGCTCCTGCAGTCCTATTTTTTTTGTTTTTAGTTAGCTTTACGCACGGGTGCTCAGATGATTGATTCAGAGCTGGGCCGTGGGAACGTGTGACGGAAGATGGTGAAGAAAGGACACCTTTCACTCCTATTTTCTCGTGTAGGGCAGGGCATTGGGTCTCATCGCCCACTACTTTCCCAGGGCAAGGCTGTCATGATGTTTTGTTTTCTACAGATAGGCAGGACTGGTACCGCAAGTAGAGGAGCACCGGGAGGAACCGTTTTACCCCCAAGCTACATCAAAACTGGGCCCACTGCTGGTGGATGGGGGGGTGGGGTTCATCAAAGTGGCACTTCGCCTAGAGCTGCACATATGTGTAAACTGACCAGCACCTCCGAAACCCCCTCGCCAGTGTGAACTTTTGAACGAACCCTATATTTCGGATGGGGTGGGGGTAGGGCTAAGAGGTGATTGGAGGGGCCACTTCAGAAAACAGGCGGGGAAAACCTGGAGGCTCCACCCCCACTGTTCTACCCATCCATGGTCTGGTGTGGGGACCAACTATCAAATAGTACATTTTAAAGCGCAATATGCAAAGAGGCGATGGAAGTCTTTCTCGAAAGTAGCAGCTTTAAAGTTTTACTGCGTTTGTTCAAGTACATTTTTCGGACCAAACACAGTAAAATTTGAACACTGCCAGTTTTGGGAAAGGCCTCCCTTACCTCTCTGCCTAACAAAATGCTAGTGTGCACATCCATGGGTGCACCTAGGCTAAAATTTGTGAATTGCACTAACATCAGAGAATGTGAAGGAGTGGCAAACTTACTTGTGTAGGGGCGTCTAATTTCTTTACTCATTGTAATAAGACTATTCTAGTGCAGCTTCAATGTTACAATCAGTTAGCCCTCTCCTTTAAGTCTGAAAACACCCAGAGACTGGGGGAGGGCCAGTGGAGTAATAATACAATTCAATGTGACAGAATTGGAGCCAGAAGCAGAGCAGCACCAGGATACACCAATTTGTCCCTACACTTATTAAAACTGTCCTATTTTAAGGGTGTAAACGTAATCACTTACAAGCACTCCAATTTTTGCAGTTGAAGTCAGAAAGATTACATTATTTGCCCAGGATCACACACTTATAGTAAAGAGCGAAGCAGAGAACTTCAACTATGCAATTTGGGCCAGCCACCTTCTTTCACGCTTTATTTGGAAGAAATATTTAAGATTTACGTGTCAAGGCCTACACTAATACTGTCCTATATAGTTTACTTGCAACATACACAAATTGCATAGTAAAGCATCATGGCAACATGTAATTCCTTATAGCAGCATAATGTTTGGGACAACATAATATCAGTGCACCTTTATTATCCACATCCTGAATGGAAAACTATAAGATGCAAATGGCAAAATATCTATTTACCAACTTTATTTTCAGTTTCAGAGCATTAAGTCACACAATAAAAGAAGTTGTGTAATAAACTCACTTAGGTTTCACAAACCTACAGCATGTTATGCATGGTTTTAAGAACATTCAATTAAGGACATCAAAGCAAACTTTACTTTTTAGCATATCAATCTATTAGACATTATGGTTTTGAACACATTTTAAACGGGTGCTTTATTGTGCTGCTTGCCTTAACTGTCACAGATTTGCAAGGTTTATGTTTATGTTTATTCATTTATATTGCGCACCAGACCCGAAGGTATGAGGGGGAGGAGCAGCAAGGTTATTCTCAGCTTGGTTACAGTGCTGTACAGTAATTTACAGTGTGTACATAGGTTGATACAGTTGCGATGGATGCAGTAATATGCAGTTTACAGGTATACATGGTTACATGATTAGTAAAGGCGAGGTTAGTTATTGGTCATTATTCTTTAACCACTGAATGTAGCTGCGCCTAAAGTGGGGATAGGTTTGAGGTGTCCCAAGGAAGGGTGGTAAAGAGTTACTGGTGGTGACTGGTGGTCTTTCAGTTGGAAATGTACAATTATGCATGAGAAAGCTATGCTGCTGATGGCAAAAGAAAGGTGTTGTGGAGTTTATTATGGCACTGGCTGCAGAGCCAGGGACGCAGCCTGTGTGTCTCAGGGGGGCTGTGTCTCGGGGGGGTGGGCAGTGCTTGATCATCCGAGCCGAGCAGATTTGCCTAGGAAGAAAGAGCCCAGGACCATTTTCCTGATCCTTTGAACTGTTAAAGGCTCAGCACGGAAATCCTGCCCCTCAGCTTACATTTCGTGGTGGGGGTGGGGGGGCGTTGTTGGCTAAACCCGGTCAGCTCAATGATGTTGCGCACCTGCTCTGGTGTCTCAAGGTGGGAATCTCTCTCCTGTGAACGTGAACCCCCTGCTGAAAGGCTAGTCCGTTCATGAGGATGGCGTTTGTGTTAATCTGCTTCTATATTGAGCATAGTCCTAATGTCCTGGCTTGGGGAAGGGGTTCTCTGGTGCTGTCTTGTGCACAGCTAATGCTCTTGAAGTATGTTGTAAAACTGACACTATTTGTACTTGTATAAATAAAACAATGTACATATTTTTGGAAGCCTGAAGGCTGTGGCTCTTTCTTTCCCCTAAATCCAACAGGTTTTGGGGTGCAATGTGTGAGTGACGCCATCTCCATGAGTTCCCTTGCGCTCCCAAACCCAAACTGTAGCGTCCCCTATGCTCCTTGGTGTGCGTGTGTCTTCAATTTGTGATTTATTTCAATACTGGGATCCATACAGATGTACTTTTCATGCATGGGAGATCCGGGCACTTTCCAAGCGCAGGGCAGTGCAAGTATTTATAGCATCTCAGGTGACGTCATGTATTCACACCCTATCCCTGCCTTGCAACGTAGTCGAGTGCGCTGTGTGAACACCCAATCGGGCGTCTGCTGGTGGCACTAGGAAGCTGCCCAGAGCTGACTTGCTTTATAATTGACATATCACTAGCTAGCCATCCAGGGGTGGACTGGTCTATAGGGAACTCTGGAGATTTCCAGGTTGGTCTCTGCACCCTGGGCCTCTTGTGTGTGGTAGCATATTTTATTTCCACATGTTCTCAAATGCTGAAAATGTGTAATATGGGGGCCCTTTGAAAACATTATTTACAGGGCTTCTTTTGGTTCTCTGGAGGATAACTCGGGTCTCGGGAGGATAGCTCAGGGGCAAGGTGCTCACCTTGGAAGCAAGACGAAACAGAGCAACACAGGTTTGATCCCCGGGTCTGCGCTTAGAAACCTCTGAATTAAGCGCGTTATAAATAACCTATCATATTGCCTTGGAAGCAAGACGACACAGAGCACCACAGGTTCGATCCCCGGGTCCGTGCTTTGAAACCTCTGGGTATTAAGCGTGTTATAAATAACCTATAGTATCATATCATATCACCTCCGTAGCCATCTTTCTACTTTTGTCCCTAAGCATTCATCTACCCCTTTTGCATATGTTCTCTATCTAGCTCTACCAAGCTGTCTTAAGGTCTACCCATCTATGCGTATAGCCACCTATCCGTCTTTCTGTCTACCTGTATGTCTGTCCCTCCATATGATCATCTGTCGACAGGTAAGTCTGCCTACGTCTCTACCTACTCGTTTGTCCATCTGTCTGCCACTCTGCCCATCTACCTATATGTATTTCTCTGTCACACTCTGTCCTGAGTGTGTTGCCCTCATTGCTATCGAGCAACCTAAGCATCATAAAACACGTCTTCCAAATGCCTTGGTTTAATGCTTCATACTTAGGGCCGTGAGAGACCCATGAAACAAGGATGTCCTGACATGGGGAGGGCAGCATTCAAAGGCCAATGCTCGCTTTAATACTAGTGCATAGTTTTTCTCATGAAGAACAAGAAGGCTGGCAGAGCTGGCAGAAGAGCAGCAGGGGGACAATTTCCAAATTATGTCTGGGGTGCTCTTTTTTACAAAGGTGAGGTCCACCCGCCTGCAAGAAACATATGGCATGTATATTGTGCTTTATAGAGCCTGCCAGTTTTGTTTTTAAGCAATCTTTTGAGACTTAATGGCCTAATTGCATCTGTAAATAAGCTTCTTCTGTTTCAACCAAGTGTGCCTTCACTTGATTTGTAAGCAAGGTGTGTGTCCTTGCATCTGTTCGTTGACTGAAGTGATGTTGAAAACAAGAATTGGCAAAGCCAAACGTTTGTGCTTGTTTATAATCAATAGGTAAAAATTTGTCAGGGACCACCATCATATACCAATACACTCACACAGTTTGCAGTTATTGCCATCTCATGGTCAGAGAGCCCTGCAAATGCCTATCTATGCCTACACAAAATACAAAACAGTTTTCTTTGCCAAAACGTATTTTTTTAAAATATCACAGAGAGGTCAATATACACGTTTCAGTGAAATTGTGGGTACCCAGATGCTCCAGGTTCAATGCACATCAGTTAGGCCCCAAAACAGGGCAGAGCATCCCACTGTCGCTGGAGAGGCATCTGGGTCTGGATGCAGGTGTTGCCCATTTCTTGTCAAAGAAGTATGTCACCTCGTGAAGCTATACGGTTTGTGGAATTCAGAGTTTTGTTGAACAGAGATGAGGGGGTACATGATTCGGGGATACATTAAACCACTTTATGTCACCAATTTTATTTTTTTGCTATGATGGTTAACCAACCATTTTTAACAGTGTGCTTTGCCCTAAATCCCAAAGGAATTTGATTTGGAAGCACTTTCTCATGCCACATTTTGGACGGTTTCCCACGGTAAATCTGCTGGAATACCACCCAAACAAATTACCATTACTGCCACTTGGTCCGGGGGAATTTCCACCAAATTGCAAATGATGGTGGCAGTGTAATTTTCCATTTATTTTGAGTCCATGTGGCTCAATGGGGCTTTTTTGGTGGAATTACCACGACAGAATTTCTGCAGCAGTAATTCTGCTGATTTTTGGGCAGTGAGTTGAAGGAATTACCTCCAGGATTTTCCGAGAGGCAAATCCTCCACTCCAGGCCCAAACTCGTACTTTGGCCTAGTGGTACAGTTGGCAGTTACAGAGTTATCACCAACTTTACCACTTACCGCCAAACTCATAATGAGGCCGTTTGTTTTTAAACCACTGTGAGTCAAACCCGATTTTCTTTGGAGACTGCTTGCTGCTCTGACATCAGAGTCAAAGGGTAGGTAGGGTAGTGGATGGGCCTCCATTTGAATGTGTAACCAGAAGACTGGTACAGATCTCCTTTGAGCGGTAGACATGATCAACGGGTGTGACTAACACTTAATTCTTAGAACGCAAAGGAAGCCATCTGGTTGGGAATCCCAGGAGCTGTGACATGGATATGGATTTGGTTCCCCTAACAATCGATACACATAATTAAAGTTAAAAGAAGTGAGACTCGCTTTAGAATAAGGATGTCCAAATTCAAATTCAAGGTTTGCATGCAGAATCCTCAATAGGCTGAATATTGAATTTATGAACACCTGCAGTTGTCTAGTTATGAGAAAGTAAAAGCGGCTATGCAAGCGCATGGGCCCATGCACTGGGCTCTGAAACACACACATGGACAAAAAGACATTCTGTGGAACTAAAGAAAAGGGAAACACATTTCCCCGTGCCCATCAAAAAGTTGCCCCGTGGCAAGCAGCTTTTGGCTAATTTGTCTGACGTAGTAGCTACTTTTCAGGTACACTTCTAAACAAGCATTTGCAAAGTTAATAGGTTTTGCCTTTCCTGTGTCAAGGACACCTTCCAATGTTGTAATACACGTCCCGCCATGGCCAATGGAAAACAAATGTGGAGCACCAATACTATTGATAACAATCATTAAAGTACTTAAGACAAAAAAGACACACACGTCAAAAAAAATAATTATAACCCACTGTTATGTCAAGCCCAGGCCATCTGGGACTTTTTTCCATTAAGTTAATAGCAAAGGAAACCATTTCCACTAAGGCATAGCTATAATGCTAACATTTCTGAAAATCACAATGACAGAAACATACAAAAAAGGACATAATGACACACCACTGATGTGGATATGTTGTCATGCATACTGGGCGTTCACTGACGCCATTCCAACAGTTTCTGCTCAAGCTCGTCACCAAATTGACACCCATGAGACAAAACCTAAAAATGATAAATGATTACTAACCAATTTAAGAGTGTAAGCCTTACTTCAGCGAAGCTTCACACCCATTCTCTCAGAAACATAGAATGTGTGAGCAAAAGGTGCAGGGCTTAGTCAACAGTCTTGTATACGAGTCCACATAAGAATACGCTTCTCGGGCACTATGCTCACGTGATTTGCAGCTTGCCTCTCAGACAGGCACCATGACCTCCATATGGGCAAATTCAGGTCAGAAAGCTGCCTGGCCACCTGCCGAGTTCCACAAGGCCCAATATTCTCCTTACTGAATATGAATCTGTACGCAGAGTCTTAGGATCACTTCTCAATGACCCTGACATCTCGCTCCACAATACGTGGACGATACCCAATTATACCTAAAAGTCAGCAGTATGCAGAGCATCTCACACCTCGGGCATTGCCTCACTTCCATCCATGCCTGGATGACAAGCACACACCTGGAGCTCAATAACACAAAGAAGGGATGTGTTCGACTTGGTCACCCATCGCAGCAGGATACCATTGAAGAGTGGCTAAATGTCATGCACTTTCACGACTTCACACCTCATCTGTCCTAACAACCAAATCAAATCACTATAGGCAATACCCTCTCCTTCTGACAGTGCACCAACAAAGAAGCCCAAATCACCTGCTACCACCTAAGCCTCCTCCTGAAGATAAAACCACCCTTCCTTTTCCGATGACTTTAGAAACACAGTCCACACACATGTGATCTCCCACATCGATGGGGGGATTGCTCTCATGTCGGCGTTCTGGTGACATACCTAGCTTGATTTAGGGACACCCAATATGCTGCGGCATGACTCAAAGGTAAACAAATTGACTCAACTACATGTCTCCGATGCATGAATGCATGTGATTTATAAAGTGCAAACCTAGCTGCGAAGAAACAGAGTGTTATATAAAGGGGAGGCACCCAGGGTTACAACCAGGGTGGCAGGGTCAGCAGAGGAGCTGGGAGCTAGCCAGAATACTCTCTAAGACTGCCCATGTTACCTATAAGGCAACCACTGATCAAACACCAGCTTACCTAGATGCAAAGCTCTGTAGCTCAGGTTGGTCATGCGCCTCCGGGAGTCAGGCCATAGCTAGGTTCGAGACAAAGCTTGCACACCTCACCCCTTTCTACTGGAACACCACGCCAAGGCTCTTGCAGTTCAGAAAAGAACTCAAGACCTTGCTCTTCAGTCAATACCTGGGTGCCACCTAGTCTCCTGGTGATTCCTGATCACACCCCACCCCCATTGCCTGGAACATTCCATGCTATAGATTGTACCACAAATCTCATATGCTCATATGTTTCCCTTAATGGCATTCACAACACTCCATTGCTTCCTAGATAGGCTTGCGGGGTAGAAAACTCCCCAAAACAAATCCCAACACAAATGATGGTGAGAGAAAATGACAATCTATGAGATTCTCTATGGTGAAGGAAGTCCTCACAGCCAGACACAGAACAATCTCTCTGAACTTTATCATAAAGGGCTGTCATCCCAGAGAAGCTGCTAAATGTCTCGACTTAGGAAGGGTGAAAGGAGGAAGTACATTTCAAACATTCAATAGAGGTTTCACACAGTAGAGACACTGGGCCTCATCATAACGGTGCCCGTCTGGTAACAACCGTGCAGCTAAGCCTACCGGTACCATTGTTACCGGACTGCACGGTACAACTCTGTGGGCGGATGCCGTCCAGCCTGTCAGGGTCAGACCTCCCGGGTGGGACGGCACCCGCTTGCAGAGTTCTCACAGGAGCACCTGCACCGTTGTTAACAGTGCCAGTGCCTGCATTCCCATGGAGTCCTATTGAACTCCATGGGAATGGGGAGTAACACATTTACCGGCGCACGACTTCCCAGCCACTGGACTTGAAATAGCCCGGTGGCACCAGGAAGTCAGGCACCGGTAATTCATTACGGGTCTGGGGGCAACCTGTCGGTTTTACTGTCACAGCTAATACCGACGCATTACAAACAAACAAATCAAACAGCTACCGTCCGACCCATAATGAGGCCCACTGAGTTATCTTCCAGCTAGTGGTAGAAATATTAGCTTTGGGGATAGGCACAAGCACGCAGAGCATGAAGGAAACAAATGCTCTCTGCCATTGCACCCTTACACTTGCAATCGTAGTCAATGAATGCGTAAATGATTCTTCAAAACATGAAAAGAATAATAATCTTCTATTAACAGTTTAGACCGTGGCATAAACATGGTCGTTAATAATATTTCTAAATTAGAACAGATGCTTTTTATAGACATAAGGCAACTACAGGTAATTGAACAGGTTCATGGGGATATGTTATTATATTTCAAAGTGTCAGTGGGGAGCTGATGTGTGTGTCTATGTCTGAGTGAGTGAGTGTGTGTGAGAGAGAGAGAGAAAGAGAACGAGAGAGAGAAAGAGAGAGCAAGCGAGAGAGAGAGCGAGAGAGAAAGAGAGAGCGAGAGAGAAAGAAAGAGAGAGAGAGAGAGAGAGTGGAAGAGAGCGAGAGAGAAAGCGAGATAGAGAGAGAGAGAGAGAGAGAAAGAGAGAGCGACAGAGAGAGAGAGAGCGAGAGAGAGCGAGAGAGAAAGCGAGAGAGAAAGAGAGAGCGAGAGAAAGAGAGAGCGACAGAGAGAGCGAGAGAGAGAGAGAGAGAGACACTAAAACCCTTCCCTGGGTGCAGGAGGATTATCATTTCACATTCATTTTATTTAAAAATATACATAAAAAGGTGATATACAAAAATCAAAACGAAACTATAAAAGTGCAAGATTGATTGAGTATTAGAAATCAACAAGAACAATCATGAATTAGAAAGTAATACAACTACAGTACAAAGAGTGAGGCGACAGGGCGGGCCTCTGAAGTGCACAATCGGACACATAGGTGACCTGGACCTCATCAACTTTTTTACGTGTAGTACAATGTAAAACTCCTTTGAGGACTGCATCTATATTTTCATTTTGATTAATACCCCTTAAGATCGCACATCGTTCCCCCTTTATACTGCGGGGCAGAAAGATGGACAGCGTTGTGGTTGTGGATTATAATCGATTGATCAGGCCACACCAAACCACTCGTCACAACCTTCTGCCCAGATTCTCAAAGATCCCTGAAGCACACGAATGAAGTTACATTTTTTTAGCAGCCTCTAGAACTACCAAATCTGCAATAGAGCACCATAGATTTCAGAAATGGAGGCTAAAGGTGGTGACATAGCTCAGAGGGTTGAGAGTCTACTGCTGATCTGGGTCTAACGTGCAGGTCATATGATCTAAGTAAGGTCGCCATTCATCATGTTCTCTCTTTGGCAGTCTCTATGTCTCTTTGTTTTTAGTCCGCCTCTCTCTCTCTCTGTCTTTTTTTTGTATCCTTCGCGTGCCCTCTCTCTCTCTCGTTGTCCCTCTGTGTCTGTGAAGAGCTTTCTCTCCTTTAAGTATATGGAGTATTTATAGCTGGCTCACTCCTCCGTATCCTGCCATGCAGCCACCGCGGGAAGAGGGAGGGAGGGAGGGATCTCGAGGCTCAGAGCATGCCCCTCCCACTGAGACACCAGATGCTCAGTCGGTGCTCCTGCCCCGGCTTCAGTTTCATGCAGAGAGGAGGAGAGGAATAAAGAAACGGTGTCATTTTCGAGGAAATGTACACTGGAATGACACACAGTAACCCCATGTGCAATATCGGCAACACAAAGCACGGTGAGCAGGCGGTGGCAATCACAATGCAAACTAGGAGCCATTTACCCCGAAAATGACGAAGCAGATTGAATGATGCAGTCTAAGCACTGTCTGGCCCCTGAGTGAGTGAGGAGCGAGGCATGATGACTAGTAGTGAGTGAAGTATGGTGGCCCCTGAGTGCGGCAGGTTGATCAGTCAGAGCGGCAGGGTAAGCAATGTGGCAGGGTAACTAGTGAGCAGTGCACCCTGAGCAGTGAATAAAGGAGGCTGAGGAGAGAATGGGGCATGGTGGCCCAGATGGAAGGTCTAGCGGCCGATAAATGAGTCAGAGTCCCCAGTATACAGGCCAAAGTGACGAGCAAATGTGGCAAGTTTATTTGTGAAAGCGGCAGGATAGGCAGTACATGAGGTAGTCTGAGCAGAGAAAGAGGCAGGCTGAGCAGCGACTGAGGCAGGCTGAGCAGCGAATGTGCTAGGCTGAGCAGCGAATGAGGCAGGCTGAGCAAGGAAATGAGGCAGGCTAAGCAACAGATGAGGCAGGCTGAGCAGTGAATGAGGCAGGTTGAGCAGTTCATGAGCAGTGAAGGGGGCAGGTTGAGCAGCGAATGAGGCAGGCCGATCAATGAATGATGCAAGCTGAGCAGCGAATGAGGCAGGCTGAGCAGTGAATAAGGTAGGCTGAGCAGTGAATGAGGCAGGCTGAGCAGTGAATAAGGTAGGCTGAGCAGTGAATGAGGCAGGCTGAGCAGTGAATGAGCTACAGCGACCATTAGATGAGTCATGTTGAATACTGAGGCGACAGAGTGACTTTTTAATGAAGCAGCATGACTATTGAGTGGAACACAGGGACCAGTAAATGGGGTAGATCAGTAAGGAGGCAGGCAGTGTTATTTCTAAATGAGGAAGAGTCAACAATGAATGAAGCAGACTGGTGACTGATGCAGTGACAAGGCAGCACAACCATGGCATTATTTGTATTATTTTCTATGGCAGTGGAGCCTCTGTATGAGGCAAGATGATCAATGAATTGAGGAAAGGTGACCAGTGAATAGGGCAGGGTTGCCAATGAACTGGGCAGAATGATAGTTTAATGGAGGAATGCTGATCAGTGAATGTGGTTGATTAAACAGTGTGTGGAGGTTAGTGAAAATAGAGGAAGCCTACTAAACTTTATTAGAAACAATATTTATCCATGTTCAATATGTAGTTTGTCATCTCTATTTGGACCAGGGGGGCCTGTTCGATACAGGTGCGGCGGGATCAGGGTCTATGTGTTTTTGTTTCAGTCCTATGTACCAGGAGACCCTATTTGTTGCAGGTGGGGCGGGATCAGGGAATATGTGTTTTTGTTTCAGCCCTCTGTACCAGGAGACCCTATTTGTTGTAGGTGGGACGCGATCAGGGAATATGTGTCTTTGTTTCAGTCCTATGTATCAGAAGACCCTGTTGGGTGTAGGTGGGACAGGATCAGGAAATATATGTATTTTTTCTGCCTTGTGTGCACCTGGAGGCCCTGGTGGGTCTAGGTGGGGGTGAGAAAGGGTGGGGGGGTCAGGGAATCTGTGTCTTTGTTTCAGCTCTATGTTCTAGGAGGCCCTGTTGGTTCTAGGTGGACAGGATCAGGAAAAATGTGTCTTTGTTTCAGCCCTATTTGGACGAGGAGGCCCAGTTGGATCTAGGTGGGAAGGGTGCAAGAAATCTGTGTCTTTGTTACAGCCCTGCATTCCAGGAGGCCCTATTTGTTCTACATGGGATGGGATCCGGGAACATGTGACTTTTTTTCAGCCCTGTTTGGATCAGGAGTCCCTGTTGTATCTAGGTGGAATGGGATTAGGGAATATGTTTCTTTCTTTCTGCCCTGTTTTGACCAGGAGGCCCGGTTGGGTCTAGGTTGGACAGGAACAGGAAATCTGTGTCTTTGTTTCAACGTGGATCCTGGCCTTGTTTGCAAGGCAATCAGACCTTCTCCAGCACACTCTAATTAAAAAAGACTAGCCCTACCAGGCGCCCAATCTCAAAACCTATACTCATCAAAAACTGAAAAGTATCTGGAGAAATAAAACCTTCCAATCATCATACAAGGACTTTACGATTCATAATAGTATCTCTCCCGATGAACCACAGATAATACTGTGGGGAAACACGTGTTGAGAGACAATAATTTGAGAGACAATCAATTCACTGAAAGTAATAACTTAACTCCAATGATTGTATGGATTAATAATGCAATTAATGAACCAATTTACTGAATGGAAGACCTGACTGTAATGATTGTATGAAATAATAATACAATTAATGAGAATACAAATACAATACATTGGAGTCAAAATACTCGGAAAAAAAGTTTCGTAATTGTTTCTCACTGAGAGCGCACAGTACAGTACCAAACACAGAAAAGAACGGTCTTTGTTGTAACCCTGTGTGTTCCACCTGCTGTGTCTGCTGACTCCCCATCTTCTAATTTGAACACATTACTCAAAAAACAAACCTAACAGATTTTTGGAATTGTTTCAGGGTCTGAGCAGTAAATGGTTCTTCTACGCAAGTTAATCCTGTTTCTGATGTGCCTTGGCCATCTAGTAATTATCATATATTCATCTGCAAGGAGTTACAGAGGTCATCGTTGCTCCCTACTCTTCTTCAGATTGGATTTACAATTCAACATTAAATGATGTCAAGACCCTAATTGAGAAGGCAAAACCATCTGTAGCGCCTTGCGCTGATGGACTCTGTAATGCCCTTCTAAAGGTGTCTTCACTTGAATGGACCAACATCTTTGAACAGTTATTTTGCTAAATAAACCGGGCGGAGCACATTTCGGAGTCCTGGCAGAAAAGCCATTTATTTACATCCTTTAAAAAGAATTGAGAAATTAACCTGCCCATTGTCGTCCAATAGCTTTAGTAGACTCCTCGGGCAAGAGTCTAATAACAGTTGACAGCCTGGGCCGAAGAACGTCATTTGCTCTCTTGCTGCCAGATAGGATTTTGTCCTGGTTCATTTAGACCAGTGAACCATGTGGCATTAGTTAGTGTGGCCTAGCAGCGGTCATCCTCTTAACACCACTTTTATCAATTTTACGGTGGCCTATAGTAGGGTGGATAGAAATATTCTATGAAGTAGGCACCACCAATGGTTACTACCTTGTGGTCTCCTTCAAATGTTAATGAAGCTGTATTGAAAGACAACAGTAAGGGGTATGTTAAACACCCTTAGTCCTCCTACCAAAGAGATTTCCACCTCTTCGGGTCAAGACTGAGTTCTTGCCCCTAATGTAGTCAATCGTCACATTGCAGACCTCCTGCTAGTCAACCCGGATGGAGGGGCTACGGTGCAAGAGATTTAAAATGCATTTTTGGGAAATGGCTACGGGTTTTAATATGTTGGCTCCACGTACAATTTAAGAATGAAAATAGTGTTTGTAACATACATGCCATGTCCGTCTACTTCTGTACAAGCATACATAATGAACATTAACTATATACATTCCATTCATTTATTCTCAAAAGTTATTCCAGAAATTCAATATATATATATTAAAAAATCAATATTGATGCAAAACAAACTAAATAAATAAAGAAGACCTGAATACACCCATTTGTTTAGAGAAAAATTGGAAAGGACAACCACAGCTAACCAAACGGCTACCATCCACCTAATATACAGACCCCCTGGTCCACCCACATCCTTTGTGGATGATATCTCTACGTTAGTACTCAACAATGCTAAATCCAACTCCCAAACCATCATTCTTGGCGACCTCAATCTAGGACACCAAGACCCTAATGATCCTGCGGCCCTTGACCTAGCTAATACCTTAACAGATTTAGGTTTCACTCACCACATACAGGAACCCACCCACATTAAAGGGCGATCCCTTGACTGGCTTAGTGACACCAATTGCAATATTAGCGTAATATCCAATGCCCCTTGCTTGTGGTCTGACCACCATGTCATTACTTTCAGCATTGAAGCAGCCCCACCACCCAGGCCTTTGGTCGCCCCAGCCACCCTCACTAGAAATAAAAAGAAGATTACGACAGAAAAAATACTCCCCCTTATCCTTCCCACACTATATAACGCTCCTGACACTTGCTCAGACCCCACCAACCTAGCCGACATGTATAACCAGTCACTGCTTGCAGCCATCAACTCTATCGCCCCGCTCAAACTGAGGAAACCCAAACAATGAGCACACCTTAACTCATGGTTTACTCCCCAGCTTAGAGTGTTACGCAAAGAGAAACGCTCAGCAGAGTCACGCTGGAGAAGTCACCACTCCGACGCCCACAAGGACAGTCTTCTGATAGCCACCCTTAACTATAAAGAAGCTGTACTCCAGGCAAAAAAGATTCTTATAATAACCGCATTATGTCAGCCCAGTCCAATACTAAGGAACTCTTTAATATCCTTAAGGAACTCGAGACACCTGCAGCCCCCCTTGACTCTTGCTCCAAAGACAACACTTGGTGCACCAATATTCAGTCAGCACTCCTGGGTAAAATTGCTACCCTCCAATCTAAAATCAGGGACAAACAGAAATCCCTACAGCTTGACCAACCACCGACCACACCTACACTTAATACACATTTAACCTATCCGCATAAACCTTTCTCCTTCTCCCCACTCACTACTCTCGAAGTAGAAAACATCATAAACAATTTAAAACCTTCCAATTGCCAAGGCGACCCCTGCCCAGCACCTATTATCAAGGAAGCATCTCATGAGCTAGCCCCGTTTATTACAGCATTCATAAATGCTTCTTTCAAGACGGGTATTGTCCCCGACAACCTAAAGGATGCATGGGTTATCCCACTCCTCAAAAAACCCTCCCTTGACCCTAATATCCCAACTAACTTCAGACCTATCACTACAGTCCCATTCCTGCTCAAGATCCTGGACCGCGCAGCCTACCTGCAGATTCAGGATTACCTCGAACTAAACAATCTCCTGGGCTTAAGACAATCAGGGTTCCGCCCTAAACATGGCACGGAGTCAGCTCTGATCGACTTGAAAACTCAGATGGAGTCACTGAAGGACAATGGGAAGCTAGCTCTTCTCCTTCTCCTCGATCTCTCCGCGGCTTTTGATCTGGTCAACCACCAAATACTCTGCCAGCATCTCAAATCCGCAGCCCACTTCTCCGACTCTGCCAATGCCTGGATCCACTCATTCCTGAGCAATAGATCCATGAGGGTCTTCTCACCGCTGGCATCAGCGGATCCCTCCCCCATTCACTGTGGCATTCCTCAAGGCTTGTGTGTATCCCCTACGTTGTATAACGTATTCACCAAGCCCCTCTTTGATGTGCTTGACTATCTGGGTGTCTCCTACACTAACTACGCAGACGACACCCAGATACTCAACCCTATCACAAGAGACTACACAGCTGACACCAAAGCCCTTAACGATGTTTACTCGGTCATCCAGGCCTGGATGGCACAGCACGAACTTTGCCTTAACGATGATAAGACTGAGCTCTTACTTTTAGGATCAAATCATCGGCTCAACAAACTAGACCAAACCTACAAGTCCTTCATTATTGACGGTAATGACATTAAAGTCTCCAAAGATACTAAGGCGCTAGGGGTCTATCTTGACTCCTTGCCTTCTCTGAACAGACAAATAAATGCAGTTAGGTCAGCTTCGGCCTATACCTGCAAACTTATCACTGCCTGTAGACCCTTCCTAAACTCCACCAACTGTATCACACTCGCCAGAACTCTTGTTATGGCCAAAATCGACTACTGTAGTGCTCTCTACCGAGGGACCAGTCAGTCTAACCTTAATAAATTGCAAACTGTACTAAATAATGCCTTAAGGGCAGCCTTAAACATCCCGAGATGCTCTCATATCTCCTCCGTCAGATTGGACTTACGCTGGCTCCCGGTAAAACAGAGAATTGCCCTGAAAACCCTAGCTTTGACTCACAAATGTCTGAACAACAACGCCCCACCTTACCTGTCCACTCGCTTCTCATGCAACACCTCCACTCGACCTACCAGAGCAGCCCAAACTCACAGCCTCATCGTGCCTAGATGCAAACTCCAAAAAGCTGGTGGGGTGAGCTTCCCCGTCCTGGAGCCTCATTACGACCCAGGCGGTAAGTTACCGCCTGGGTCGTACCTTTACCACCATGGCGTAAACTACGTTTACGCCATGGTGGTTGGCGGACTTACAGCCCCATTCCGAGGTTGGCGGGGCGGTAAGTCCCCAATCCCCATTTACCCTTCCCCATTCCCATTTTTGCCCCGTAGGGCATAATGGGAGTGGGGAAGGCGTTAATTACGCCACCGTAAATTACGGTGGCGTAATTAACATCAAGGTCCCTTAGCGCCATGGATTTTAACACCTGCTAAAAGCAGGTGTTAAAACCTCCATGGCGCTAAGGGACCTCGGAATCAGGCGGTAAGGGTCGGCGCTGTTTACGCCGCCGTAAACCCCTTACCACCTGAGTCGTAATGAGGCCCCTGGCCTCCAAACTCTGGAACACCTTGCCCACACCTATCAGAATTGAACCATCATTCCACTCCTTCAAGAACAATGCTAAAACATGGCTGCTCTCCCAAGACTCATGTGACCTTGACACAGTCCAGACTCCATGTGGGGTACAGAACTGAATATACATTTTCTCTCTGCTCTGTCCCTGTATTATACGCTGTTAATGGTACCCTTCGGTACATGTATATATGCTGTATATATTTGTAACTCACTGTAACTACTGCTTTTTGTAACATGTTTAAGAGTATGTACATGTATATATGCTCTATATTTTTGTAACTTCTGTAACTACTACTTTTTGTAACATGTTTAAGAGTATGGGCCCGGTTGCCCCTGGGCCTGGTTTTTTGCGCTTTATAAATAAAATAAAATAAAATCAAATCAAATATTGACAATCAAATCCCACAAACCATTTCTCGAAAGAAATGTAGGACTATGGAACAACCAAAACAGATACTCAAATATTCACAGTGAGTAACTTTTTTTTGGGCAGGCAATCTGCTAACTAATTCAGGCATCCTAGCCAATGTCACAGCTTTTTACCACATTATGTTGAAAAATGAATTACACAAAGTATTTGTATTCAATTTCAAGAATTCATACTAGGCATTTCAACAATTTATCATAACAAAACAACAATATTAGTGCACTACCACGTGTGTCAGTTCTCCTCATGTGCAATAGCAATTTGGTGCAGGAAAGTTGTTTTTTTACTTGGGCATAGTGGAGCATAAGGCTTTACATGTGTTTCAACACTGACCACATAGTACCGGTAGTACAAGCCAAGTTTCACCTTTACGCACTTAAGCTAAATTCATTAATGCACATTAATTTGTCGGCATACGCTGATGACCTCGCTGATGACCTTATCTTAATTAATGCAACACTGGTAGGTCCTCAGTGGACTTTAACCACAATCTATCATTAGTCCAAAGTTCATGTCTTAAAAATTATTCTAAGAGGAAATGTGCTTGAACCATAAATGGCAGGCTAATTCTTACAGCTGGCGCCTAAATGGCAATCCGATCGAGATATGAAATATTTAGAAGTTCGAATCAGTGACATGGGATGGCGTTCAGGGGGCACTGTTCCACAACTGTCCCCACCTTAGGGGAGCCTTCTCGATCATTAACTCTCCACAACTGTCCCCACCTTAGGGGAGCCTTCTCGATCATTAACTCTCCACAACTGTCCCCACCTTACGGGAGCCTTCTCGATCATTAACTCTCCACAACTGTCCCCATTTTAGGGGAGTCTTCTCGATCATTAAATCTCCACAACTGTCCCTATTTTAGGGGAGCCTTCTCGATCATTAACTCTCCACAACTGTCCCCACCTTAGGGGAGCCTTCTCGATCATTAACTCTCAATGCAGGAGTTATAACCTCTTACCCCCAATCAAGGCCTGAAAAGCCCACGTTGCTACCAGTGGCCTTTATAGTGCAGAATGGTGGGTCTTAGAGAATTTGAAATGGTTGACGAGACGGTAGGCTCGAATGTGGAAACTAGTGTAGGGCCTGCAACCTGGAGTGCCAGTCGCATACATTTGGCCAGACTTGGGACTGCTTTCTCTGGGGTCCCAAGTGCAATGTAGGACAGTGCTACTTTCAGAGAATAAGACTCAGAAGATGGAGCACTAGTGGCTTATTGCCATGCAGAGATTTGTGAAGAGGGCCTCGCCATGACAAATGACTTTGGTAACAAAAGTAGGGTCTGGCAAGTAAATGTCCAATTGAGTCATGAACTGTGAAGGGATTTTGCTCTACTCAAGCCAGAGGTAAAAACAAAATGTTCGGTCTTAGATCGTGCTACATAAATGTAATATTGGAACTATTAAATCAATGTCGGGGAGTGCTGTATGAAGTTCTGTCCTGCCCCTGACTTGCTAAAACAAGGGTCTGCAAACTGTGGCACTCCAGATGTTTGGGACGATGACTCCCATGATCTCCAACCATTGGCAAAGCCGGCTACTCATGAATGCCATCCATCAAGGCCAGTGATGCCTGTCTGAGCACCTCTATGCCCATCTGTCCCCCACGAAGATCGCTCACCTGAAATGCTGCAGCTTTATGCTAAGATGGCTGCCACCTTCTCATCAGGGCCTGGGTCCCAGGCTGAGCACCTTGCGGTGGATTCGGATTGGCTGCTGAGCAGTTTCCTACCAACTGCCTCTTCGAGCTGGCAGGCGAATCAGGACACTCATGAAGGCCATCCATCAAGGCCAGTGCTGCCTGTCTGGGCCTGTCCGGGCCGGGAAGGCAGCCCACTCGACCAGCCACTAAGCTATGTGCCCACACCCACATATGCGTACACTGAAAGTCCTTTTTTACACAAACTTCTTTCCGAACAATGTTACTGGTCTGTCCATAAGAACTGGAAAACCTTACTCTTTGACCAGGGTCCCCTCCCCATCACTTAAATCCATGACAATCCTCCACTGACCATTGAATGTCTGTCCTGTAACCATTCTCGTAACACTGTACATTTCCAAACTCAGCCTACCATGCCCCGCATCTCCGATGTAGCCCCCAGCCCCACTGGGTGGGCTTTGATGGTGTGCCCCTTTTGCGGCCCACTGTATTACTGTTCCCCATACAAGCTTTGCTGTGATCCCGCACACCACCGTACTTCAATATAGACACAGAAAGCGGGGCATGTCTCGAAAAGAAATTCTGCAGACTTAAATCTCAATATCTGGTACCTCACTGTAACCGTTTTGTTACTCTGACTAGCGCCTAGATGCCTCAGGGCTTTGTGGGCCGCTATAAATGCGAAAACAAAATACATTGAAAATACATTGAATATGCTTGCTAAGGCTGATGGTAGTTGTAGTCCAAAACATCCTGAGAGCCAGGGCTTGCAGACCTATGTGCTAAATATTTTAGGCATCATTTCATTAAGCTGAGATTCAGCTACTAGTGACATATGACATTCGTAGAGTGGAGGGGGGCAGATGGAAAACAGGACGGACAGGGTAGGGCGATTTTGTAAATCTTGCGTGGTTGTGGTGACCATCTGACATTCTGCAGCAGCCGACACCTAGTTAGTACTTGTTGTCTGGGTGATTAAGTGAAGGACATCGGGGGAGAGTTTTGGCTCAGCATTGTGAGGGAGGATGGCCAGCCTCTCATAACGAAGGGCACGGCTCACTGGGAGCAGAGCAGAAATACGAAGGAGGTTGAGCAACGCGTCTAAAGGGGCCTCCTTAAGGATGAAGCGTTGCAGTATGTATTTTAGATGATAATATTTC
Organism: Ambystoma mexicanum; assembly: GCF_040938575.1. Classification (NCBI taxonomy): domain Eukaryota; kingdom Metazoa; phylum Chordata; class Amphibia; order Caudata; family Ambystomatidae; genus Ambystoma; species Ambystoma mexicanum. Next base: position 1,190,454,588 of record NC_090932.1, read on the forward strand.
AAATGAGGGGCGGGAGCTGTTGATTGATCGAAAATCCTCCCTTTGAGGGTTTTGTTACATTTTGTGAATAATGGGAAATTGTAATGGTTCTAGAGCCAGTCGTTTGGGTATGATGGAGCATTTATAACTTTTTTTAAAAAATAAAACAAAAGTATACAAATAATTAAAAAAATGTCTTAACTACAGGGATCCGGGAGAGTGCTGGTGGTGAACCACCCCGGGTGACCCCCTCCTAGTTTTGCGGAACAGGGGTGCTCCCCGCAGCCTGGACACGTCCCACTACCAAAAGTAAACAGATGGAGCAGGGATGCCTTGGGGCTGCGACCCCGTGCCCCAGAGCTCTGGCAGCTGGTACGTGGCCGATGGGGCTGATTGCCCGCCCTCCTCCCTCCCCCGAACAGATGTCCCCAGTGACATCGCCTGGCAGCAGTCTGAGAAAGGCACGCGAGTCTGGCACACAAAGGCTCGGCCTGCTGCTCCAGGGCCCGGGCAGGTGCAGCGGCGTGTCACTGGCAGCAGATGGTTAATGTGCCCAGAGAGATGTGTGGATGGGAAGAGCCCAGCCCCCACTCACACATCCTGCACCTACTCCCTTGCATGACGGGGATGCAGAGGGTTCACACGTTGGGGCCAATCCTGCTACCGTGCATAACAGGGCGGCTGAGGGTTGACGGGCCGGGCCCAATCCTGCTCCCATGTATAACAGGGCGGCTGAGGGTTGACCGGCTGGGCCCAATCCTGCTCCCGTGGTTGTCAAGGCGGCTGAGGGTTGACAGGCCCTGCCCAATCCTGCTCCCGTGCATGTCAAGGCGGCTGAGGGTTGACAGGCCCTGCCCAATCTTGCTCCCGTGCATAGCAGGGCGGCTGAGGGTTGACCGGCTGGGCCCAATCTTGCTCCTGTGCATAACAGGGTGGCTGAGGGTTGGCACAGTGGGGCCAATCCTGCTCCCGTGCATAGCAGGGCGGCTGAGGGTTGACCGGCTGGGCCCAATCCTGCTCCCGTGGTTGTCAAGGCGGCTGAGGGTAGACAGGCCGGGCCCAATCTTGCTCCTGTGCATAACAGGGTGGCTGAGGGTTGGCACAGTGGGGCCAATCCTGCTCCCGTGCATAACAGAGCGGCTGAGGGTTGACCGGCCGGACCCAATCCTGCTCCTGTGCATGTCAAGGCGGTTGAGGGTAGACAGACCGGGCCCAATCCTGCTCTCTTTCATGATAGGGCAGCTGAGGGTTGACGGGCCAGGCCCAATCCTTCTCCCATGCATGTCAAGGAGGCTGAGGGTAGACAGGCCGGGCCCAATCTTGCTCCTGTGCATAACAGGGTGGCTGAGGGTTGGCACAGTGGGGCCAATCCTGCTCCCGCGCATAACAGAGCAGCTGAGGGTTGACCGGCCGGACCCAATCCTGCTCCTGTGCATATCAAGGCGGTTGAGGGTAGACAGTCCGGGCCCAATCCTGCCCTCTCGCATAATAGGGCAGCTGAGGGTTCACACAGTGGGGCAAATCCTGCTACCATGCACGATAGGGCGGCTGAGGGTTGGCAGAGTGGGGCCATTCCTGCTCCCATGCATGATAGGGCAGCTGAGGGTTTGACACAGCAGTGCCAATCCTGCTCCCATGCATGATTGAAGGCTGAGGGCTGATATACTGGTGCCGCACTTCTTGTCACCAGGATGGAATTATGCCCACGGGCACCCACATAACGGGTAGATCTCATAGGACATTTTACTGTCCCACCAGCACTGACAGCAAGGTTCATATGGCAACTCTATGCGACACACTCGACTGAAATTACACTGAATACAAGTGGCTAAAAAAGACTCAGGGACGCTCCCCCCAAGATGTCTCACTATGTCACACACCGAGAACAACAACCGAATACAAACAGTTTACAGTGGGAGATCTCCCGGAATACACCTGTGCCGTGTAGCCACAATGAAAAGAAGGGATTTTCACTTCCGGTCTAGATCTCCCGTTGTAAGTGGGCCGGGAGCCCCGGCAGGCTCAGAAATCTCGTTCTCAGGAGGGGCCCTGTTGAGACTCACTAATCTCCCCTGGCAGCCCCCGGCCGCTTCAGGACAAGGCTTTTTATTGTAACGCGTGAAGCTCTCGCTCATGTGCGAGAGCTTAAGGCTTCAGAAAAAAATGCATTTAACCCATAATGATGGCGCTGTATCTGTGAGGCATCCCTTCAAGCAAGAGATGCCTGTGGGCCAGCGCCACCATTATGGAAGAAAGGGGACACTGCTGGAAGCAGAGGCCTTTTATTTCTGAAGCCTGAAGCTCCCGCTCATTCGCAGGAGTTTCAGGCTTCAGGAAAAAAGACCTCGGCTTCCAGCAGCCTCCCCTTTTCAGTCTTAATGGTGATACAGCCCCTCACCAGGGATGATGTCTGGCGAGGGGCAGCGCCACCATTTAGGCTGAAAAGACGAGGTGCTGTCCCTGGCCAGGCAAGCCTTTAGCAAATAAATGCAGAATCAGCACCCTCTCCCCAAGGGGAAAAGGGTGCTGATTTCTACAAAAGGCTGCCTGGCGCCCATTCAGCCGGGGGAGTTTTCAGGGGGCATGGCCTAATAAGTCGGCAGGCAACCCCTCCTATCGTTAGGCCACGCCCCCTAAATTAACCCCGGCTCATTTTCCAGTGCCAGTTAAGGCACTGTTTATAGATCGTGTGATAGCCACATCTCATACAGGAGACTTAAAGAGTGGCATGGCTCCCGCTATCACACCATGCATCATACCACGGGTGGCACCCGGGTAAAACAGACCTGAACATAAGATCCAGCATAGGGTGACCAGATTTAAAAAGTTAAAAACCGGGGCTGGGCAACTAACATAAAAGTAGGATTAACTCTTGAAGTGGCTGTCACGGCACTACACTTCAGTAGCGTTTGGAGGCGAAGGGGGTTTAAGTGTTACTGTTCAAAGAAACACATATTAGAGTTAATTTAGCACAAACTAACACTATCTTAAGTTGTAAAATGCAGCATTTCTTCTGTGCAAAATTGTGCATTCCTGCCTGGCAGCTATAAAGACCTACTACAAAAAAAAAACGGGACCACTGCAGTTTCCAATGGGAACATAATCTTGAGAAAGGGGGACAGAGCACCAAAAACTGAGACAAGCCTGGCGAAACCAGGAAGTCTGGTCACCCTAATCCAGCAGGATATGTCAGCGTCACCTATCAGAGAAAATACGGATATTTCGCTATGCTAAGTTATTTCTCGCTATTGTATACCCTTCGCAAAGCACAATTAATATCTGGAACATTAAAGGTGAGATCTCCTGGCAAATCTCATCATGCTATATACCACAGAGAGAACAGCAAATTCACGTGACCCTGGACGGGCGACCTTCAGGCTATTTTACTACATCATATGCCACTGTAATATACTACCCTCGATTAGTGATCTGCTCTCGCTGTGATATGCCTCAGTGGGTACAGTGGCATGGGTGACTCGGTGTGAGTCTTCCAGGGCAATTCACTATCTCACAGGGTCGGATTGGCCCCTCGGCTGGGCCGAAATCGTCCCTGGGGGTCGGGCCGGTTTCTGGCCACTCCTGGGCCGATTTGAAAAAAAAATTGAAATAAAATAAAAACAAAAAAAACCACCTGCAACGTGCAATATGGATCTATACACACAGTTGTTAATGATACATATGGTGATATATTCTTGTATGAAATGTATATCACTTTAGTGAAATCATAACCGCATTTTTCATAGTGAACAATGCTATTTGATGCCACTTCCCTTTTTGTCAAGGGGTGAAAGGTCATGTTTTATCGCTTTCCGGAATGTCAATTTGGGGTGATGTCATCAGAGGTCAAGGGTAGTGAGGCGAGGGGTGGGTCACTTTTTTGAGGCGAGGGGCAGGCCCCTTTTTTTGAGGCGTCCGGGCTTGTTTCTTGTCCCAGTCCGACCCTGCTCACACGCCACAAAGAGCATATAACTAACTACCCGGGACTTAAGGCGTGAGATCTCCAAGGACATGTTTCTATGTCATGTCACATTGGACCGAAAGTGAAGTAACTTTGCAGGCTGGGATGATCACCGGAAGTCTGTGTGAGTGAACGAGGATGTGCAGATTTGTAGAACGGGGAGCCGCACAGGGGACCGGTAGAGGCGACGTGGATCAGAGGACTTACAGAAAGATGCATCAAAACAGAGAATGCTGCGTGCATACACCGCACAACCCACTAAGGTGACAAATAGTGGTGTCAAGGTCAGTGGCGGAAGTAGCTTTTGGTGCCGGGAGTTCGGGGAGTCCGATAGCTCCTAAAGGGCGACCAAGATTTCTAAATTATTTATGGGTAAGCAAGCCCTCATGGGGTGGGGAATGTTTTCAATGGAGGGTTCTAAATTGTTCTGCAAAATAGCATAACATAGCATAGGAGCCCCCAAAAATTAAGGTAGGTTTGGAGGGGTTCAACCATGAGAATCTTTTTAATTAATGTTCTGAAATTCTGCCTTTTGCAGCACAATGTTTGCAAAAAATGAGATAAAAAGCAAAACAATGTACAGTTGGTTCTCTAGGGTAACACATCAAAACAAGTAAATGACATTTCACCAACCGTACACTTCATAGGAGCACTTTATACTACTTTCATAAGGCTGCAGCTGCAACCAATCTATGCCAGTAACAGTCACTTTAAATTATATGCAAGAAGCGCTTCAGCCATCATGCATATGATTTAATGTGACCATCACTGGCAGGAATAGATTGTGGCATCAACTTCATACATGTGATTTAAAGTGAACATTGCTGGCATAGAAGCGTGTGCATTTTTCAATTGGAGTGGTGTAAATAATTCCATCAAATATGCCAGAGCGACCAAGCGTAGCACGGGAGCCCGATCCAGCCCAGTCTATTGGGGGTGTTTCCCTTTCCAGTAGATTTTAAAAATAATATTGTGTTAAAATGGTGCATACAGCACACTTTCTGTGTAAAACTGTGTAAAAATAACAGTTTGCAAGTCACCAACAGTACAAACCAGCATTTCCCAAATCATTTTCATGATGCCTTTGCCCACAATATATACCAGTATAAAAACATTTTCACTATTCTCACACTGGCTGTGCCCATACATTTGCATGCTGGCTGCACCAATATATGCCAGAATTACTATATAAGAACATAATTATGTTTGCTTTGCACATGACAACAGTAATCATACTATAAGAAAACATGTGCACTCTCGCTCTGTCAATACATGTCAGTATCCCCACATAAGGACACACTCCTGTTGGCTTTGCCTTTAAACATGTCATTCCACAATAAGAAAACATGTGCAGACTGGCTGCACAATGTAGTCCAGTCTACACACATAAACACACTAATCCTGCTTACTTTATCATAGCTGCCCAGAATAAAATGCCATGCCACCGAAAGAAATAGCTAGACTGGCTGAAGCAAAATGTTAGTCTAGACATGTAATAACACATATCATGCTTGGTTTATTATAGATGCCCAGTTAAAAACAAGTTATGCCATAGTAAGAAGGCGCTAGACTGGCTGCCTGTAAAATGACAGCGTAGCCAAGTAGTACCACCTAACATGCTTGCTTTATCATAGATTTCTAGTAAATAAAAGGGCTAGACTGGCTACCACAAAATTCCAGTCTAGCCAAGTAATAGCACATATAATGCTTGGTTTATCATAGATGCCTGGTAAAAAAGAATACGTCATGCCACAGTAAGAAAGGGCTGGGATATGAACTGTCAACAGGAAACCGTGTTTGCCCTTGACAGTTTAAACCAGCACAGGAGCACTCCCCCAGCTGTAACAGGCAGCTGAGGGAGGGTCCCTGGGCTAGAGCAGCTCCTCCATGATGGGTGAGGACTCAGGAGGGTGGACGCGTGCTCGCCCATTATGTATGAGCTGCCCGTTTGAATCACACACATAAGATTTTGAAATGACCACTACTGGCATAGATAGTCACAACCTATCAATGCCAGTAACGGTCACTTTAAATCACATGCTCAGAGCTGATATTAAATATGTGAAAAAATCACTCTGAGTGGTGCACAGTCCTGTGTGGCGCAGCATGCCACTCACAGTGTTCCTTTTTTTAATCAGCAGGCGTTACTTCAGAGTGCCAGCCCTACAGGAGTCTGAGGGCGCACCGGGCACCAAGGGGGCTGCACCCCCGTCTCTCCACCACTGGTGAAGGTCAAGAGTGAGCCCTGCAGTGCCTTCCCAATCCAACTTGCCCCCAAACCCTGACCGCTGACCTACATCTGAGCTCTTGGGGATCGATGAACAAAGATCACGGCTACTACACCCAGGCACGCATCTGTGGAAGGGCAGTGATAGGGTTTCCAATACTTGGGCAGAGTCCTGTGGAGAGATGGTGATAGAAACCCTTGTACCTGGGCAGAGTCCTGTGAAGGGGTGGTGATGGGGACCCCTATAGCTGGACAGAATCCTTTGTAGGGTTAGTGATAGGTGACCTTGTACTTGGAGAGAGTCCAGTGAAGGGGTGGCGAGAGTGATAGTAATCCTTATTCCTGAGCAGAGTCCTGTGGAAGGGCGTTTATAGGGACTCTTAGATATGGACATAGCTCCGTGGAGAGGTGGTGACAGTGATAGTAATCCTTATTCCTGGGAAATGTCCTGTGGAGGGGTGATGGTAGGGACCCTTATAGTTGGGCAGAGTCCTGTGGAGGGCCAGTGATAGGAACCAATATTCCTGAGCAGAGCCCTCTGGAGGGGAGCCGATAGAGACCAATATTCCTGAGTAGAGTCCCCTGGAGGGGAGGTGATAGAGACCACGATTCCTGAGCAGAGCCCTCTGCAGGGGAGGCGATAGAGACCACTATTCCTGAGTAGATTCCCATGGAGGGGAGGTGATAGAGACCACTATTCCTGAGCAGAGCCCTCTGGAGGGGAGGCGATAGAGACCACTATTCCTGAGTAGATTCCCATGGAGGGGAGGTGATAGAGACCACTATTCCTAAGTAGAGCCCTTTGGAGGGGAGGTGATAGAGACCACTATTTCTTAGCAGAGCCCTCTGGAGGGGAGGCGATAAGAGACCACTATTCCTGAGTAGATTCCCATGGAGGGGAGGTGATAGAGACCACTATTCCTAAGTAGAGTCCTCTGGAGGGGAGGTGATAGACACCACTATTCCTGAGTCGAGTCCTCTAGCAAAACAGTGATAGGGACCCTTATATCTGGGCACAGTCCTGTGGAGAGGTGGTGATAGTGATGCTTATATCTGAGCAGAGTTATATGGAAGGGAAGTGATATTGACCATCATACTTTGCAGTGTCTTGTGAAGGGGCAGTGTTGGGAACCCTTTTTACTTGGCAGAGTCCTATGGACGGGTGGCAATAGGGACCACTCTACATATCCAGAGCCCTGCCCTCACAGGACTGGTGAGAAAGAACCCTTATTCTACTGGAGAGTTCAGCGGAGGGGCAGTGATGGGCACCCTAATCCCGGGCATCGTCCTGTGAAGGGGGCTTCACAGTGACCCTATACCTGGAGAGGGTCCTGTGGAGGGATGTTGACAGTGACCATTATCCCTGGCAGTGACCTGATGGGGGAATGGGGCCCCCTTTATCAGGACCGTGCCCTGTCGATAGGCATCCATTACCCCATGATTGAGTCCTGTGGCGGGTGGTGATAGGGACCACTATACCTGGGCTGAGCCGTATTGCAGTCAGGGGCCCTCGTGCCTTGGCAGAGCCCCGCGGAGGGCCATTGATAGTTGCCTCTATGCCCTGTACCGATGGTTGGGCTGGTGATATGGATCTATACTCCACAGCTGAGTCCTGTGGACTGGCAATGATAGGGACCATCGTAGACGGACACGGCTCTGCAGGGGTGGGTGACAAGGACCCCTGTACCTGGGAAGAGTCTTGTGGTAGGGAGGTAATAGGGATCCTTGCACCGTGGCAGAGTCCTGTGGAGGAGCAGTGATTGTGAGTCTTATCCTGGGCAGAATCCGGGGAGGGGAGGTAATAGGGAGCACTGGGCAGAGTCCCGGCCAGAGACTGTGATAGGGGTCCTAACTGCGGAGGGGTGGGCGTGGGGGAGGGGGCATGAAAGTGATAGTAACTCTTATACCTTGGCAGAGTTCTGCGGATATGATATGAGAGGTTATTTATGACGCGCTTAATACTCAGAGGTTTCTAAGCGCGGACTCGGGGATCGAACCTGTGGTGGTCCGTGCCGTCCTGCTTCCAATGCGAGCCCGTTGCCCCGAGTTTTTCCTGTGGAGGTGCTGTGATAGGGATCCTCATATTGGGCAGAGTCCCGTGTAAGGTAGGCGATAGAGATAATAATGTTTATACCTGGGCAAACTCCTGTGGCAGGGCAGTGATGACGTGACCCCTATATATATATATATATATGGGCAGTTGTCATGGGGAGGGGGGTAAGAGGGGCACGTGTACCTGGGTGTAGCTCTGCGGTGGCAGTGAAGGGATCTCCGAGAGTCTGGTGGGGGGGCTTTATTAGGGGGCCTTCTCCTTGCAGAGAGGGAGCCCTGTGGCGGCAGGTGCTAGCGAGCGAAATACAGCGCCTCGGGAGAGCTCTGTGGTGGGCCAGGGAAAGGGGCATTTAACCCGGGCAGAGTCTTGCCAAGACAGAAGCCTTCGTGGGGTATTAAAAGGATGCCATTTACCCTCAGCAGAACCCGAAGGGGGGGAGGGTGTGGTGGGGTGGGGGGGCTTTGATGGGATGCTCTGTAAATTGGGAGAGACCTGTGGGTGGATAGTGATAGCATAATTTGGACAGTGATAGAGAGCCCTCTTATTGGGGCAAATCCCCTGCCCACTTATAGGGTATACAGACTCCCCTTAGCTGGTCAGGGCTCTGCGGCAGGACGAGATTTATTTATTTATGTATTGAAATGAATGTTATAGGGTCTTCGTGCATGGCAAGAGGAGGGCTGCATGCGATAGGGTCTCCGTTCATGGGAAGAGCCCTGCAGGGAGGAGGGCTGCACGTGATAGGGGCTTCGTGCATGGGAAGAGCCCCGCAGGGAGGAGGACTGTATGCGATAGGGTCTCCGTACATGGGAAGAGCCCTGCACGGAGGAGGGCTGCACGTGATAGGGTCTCCGTGCATGGGAAGAGTCCTGCAGGGAGGAGGACTGCATGAGACTGCATGCGATAGGGTCTCCGTGCATGGGAAGAGCCCTGCAGGGAGGAGGGCTATATGTGATAGGGGCTTCGTGCATGGAAGAGTCCTGCCGGGAGGAGGACTGCATGCGACTGCATGCGATAGGGGCTTCGTGCATGGTAAGGGCCCTGCAGGGAGGAGGACTGCATGCGATAGGGTCTGCGTGCATGGGAAGAGCCCTGCAGGGTGGAGGGCTGCATGTGATAGGGGCTTCGTGCATGGGAAGAGCCCTGCAGGGAGGAGGGCTGCATGTGATAGGGGCTTCGTGCATGGGAAGAGCCCTGCAGGGAGGAGGACTGCATGTGATAGGGTCTTCGTGCATGGGTATGGTTCTGCAGGAGGGAGTAATTAAAGTGAAAGTGTCTTTGTGCAGGGGTAGATGCCTACGGGAGGAAGTCATGCATGTGATATAGTCATTATGCATGGATAGCGCCCTGCAGGAGGGAGTGATGCATGTGAGGGTCTTCGTGAATGTGTAGAGCCCTGCAGGGAGGAGTGATAACTGTGATATGGTCTTCGTGCATGCATATAGCCTGCAGGGGGGAGTGGTGGATGTAATAGGGTCATTGTGCATGGATAGAGCCCTGCAAAGCAGAGAGATAGATGTGATGTCTTCGCGCATGAATATAGCGTGCATGAGAGAGTGATGCATTTGATAGGGTATTTGTGCATCAGGAGAGTCCTGCAGGAGGGAGTGATGAAATCGATAGGGACATTATGCATGGGTAGAGCCCTGCAAAAGGAACTGATGGATGTGCTAGGGTCTTTGTGAATGAATAGGGCGTGCACGAGGGAGTGGTGAGTGTGACAGGGTATGTGTGCATCAGTAGAGTCCTGCGAGAGGGAGTGATGAAAGTGATAGGGACGTTGTGCACGCGTAGAGCATGCCAGACTTTATGCGTGGGTGGAGTCCTGCAGGAGGCAGTGAAGACTATCATGGTGTCTCTGTGCAGTGCCCTGCAGGAGCGAAATGCAGGTGATGGGAACTTCATGCATGGCCAGTGCCCTGCAGGAGGGAGGGGTGACTGTGACGGGATCTTCGTGCATAGGTGGAGCCCTGCAGGAGAGAGTAATGAATGTGATAGGGACGTCATGCAGCATAGAGCCCTGCAGGAGGGAGTGATGAATGTGATAGGGTATTTGTACATGTGTACAGCTCTGCAGAAAGGAGTGATGAATGTGATAGTGTCGTTGTGCATCAGTTGAGTCCTGCAGGCGGGAGTGATGAATGTGATAGTGTCTCTGTCCATGGGTAGAGCACTGCAGGAGAGAGTGATGAATGTGATTGGGACACCATGCAGCATGGAGCCCTGCAGGACTGAGTGATGTATGTGACAGTGTATCGGTGCATGGGCAGAGCCCTGCAGCAGGGAGTGATGCATTCGGTAAGTTCTCTGTGTATGGATAGTGTCTCGCAGGAGGGAGTGATGCATGTGGTGAGTTATGTGTGCACGGATAGAGTCTCGGAGGAGGGAGTGATGCATGTGGCAGGGTCTTCGTGCATGGATAGAGCCCTGCCTGGAGCGGGTCTGTGTTGGGTCCTATTGCCCCCTTTCATGGGCAGCACTTCCTTGGAGGCGATCACACAGCTGTTAAGCTCTCCGATCCCCTTACCTGGGCAGGGCCCTGCGGGCAGTGGTGATGCTGGTGATAATGCAGCTCCCAGGTCTGGGGGTGGCCACTGCCTTGAAGGTGCCCATCCAGAACTTCTCAAAGAGCAGCTTCTCCCCTTGCTGGACGCTCGCCATGGTCAGGAGCCCTCCGGGGCGTGGGAGCTGCCCCCCCCCCCGGCAGGGCACCACGAGCGGGTGCAGGCTGTGAAGGTCGGACGCCGCAGAGGTGAGTCTAGGAGCTGTCCGAGTGCTGAACCAGCGGATCCCCCTCACCCCGCCACCGGGGGAGAAGCGCCCGGGACCGAAGAGTCAAGCACTGCCCTAACGCTGAAGCGGGGGGATGGTGGCCGATATCGTCGTTACCGGCCGGGCTGCTCCCACATCCACCGGCTCGGGGTCTTTGTCCGTGAGATGTTGTGCAGGTGCAGCTCCTCCCACCCAGGGATGGGCGCATCCACTGCCACCCTGGACCAGCCCTTCCAGGGAGGCTGTGCACGTGCTGATCTCAGAGCAGGGCTGCCGGAGAGGTGTGTGAGGCCGGGCAGGTGCCTGGGCTGCTGATCTCACGGCAGAGCCGCGCATGAGGACGCGGCCAGCGCGTGTGCAGATCTCACAGCGGTGCGGTGTATGAGGCCGGGGCAGGTGCCTCGGCTGCTGATCTCACGGCAGAGCCGTGCACGAGGACAGGGCAAGTGCATCGGATGAGCTCGGTCAGGTGCTCGCGCTGGATCACGGCGGGGCGGCCAGGGCTGTGTGTGTGATGCTGTGTCAGGTGCGGCTGGTTGTGGAGCAAGTGTCTGGGTTTCTGCTCTGTTTTGTCTCATGTGCCGGGTGACGTTGTAAAGGGGGTGGAGGGTCTAATCGATTGAGTTTTACAAGAAGGATTATTAACAGCCCTCTCGGGCCGCAATCTCGTACATCACCGATGTCTCCTTCGACGCCTGTTCCATCCCCGCCGTCTCCTCCTACCCCCACCCCGCCCTATATCTTCCACCTCACCGCCCTCTTCATCCCCATCCCCCCTCTTCACCACTACATAATACCACCGTCCACAACCCAATCCGCACTCTCTTGTCTCCACCCTCCCCCAAGCCAATTTACCCGTCCCCTCCCCACTACAAACAGCGCCCGCTGCATCTCCAACCATTACCCACCCTTCCAGGCTCCAATGCCCACCGTCTGCCCCCCCCCCCCTCAACATTCCCATCCCCTCCCCTTTCTTCTTCACCCGCCCTCTCCACTGGCCCGATCTGCATTACAAAGCCCCCTATGGGCCAAAGGAGGCAGCGCGTGCCCCAAAAAGTCCGGCGCTCCCTCCCCCGGTGCTTTGTGACCGGGTCTGGGAAGTTGACTCCCTGAGTCCCTACCTTCTCCTCACGGCACTTGGCGGATGACCGCCCCCAAAGCCCTTACCCTGGCACATGTCGACCCAGGTGGTCAAATGACCCTATTAGATACCTGGCATTTAGCCCTATTTTACAGAGGGCAGTGCCGCCATAGTGACAGCTCTCGCCTTATGGCGAAAATGTCCCATTGCATGTCACCATGCAGTTTATAAGGGCCGGGGGCCACAGGAATTGCGGAAGACCCAAACCGCTCTTCACGGGGAAGGCCCGCGCTCCTTCACAAGTGGGCTGTTGAATGAGGGCATCAGTTCTGCACCACAAGATGCCCCTTGCTGCCACATTCTGGCAATAGAAACAACCCGATACAAGGTAACAAGTTATCCAATCTTTTACCACTAAAATGCGCGAATTCAGAGTCTATATATATAATTACGCGCTCTCAACTGGACATCAAAAGGATATTAACAATCCCAGGTGAGTTCTGAGCCGTGTGGGGCCGGAGGTTGATTGCTTCATACAGGCACCAAATTCATCAGTGGCTTTTAGTAGCTTTATAAAACAGGGCATCTTGCAATATCGGCATAATACCCCGTAATTCATGTTCTCATTGCAGTCCAGTTGTGACATCTCTACTCACTTGTGATACTCTCACTAAGAAAATCGCACCACGCTCCGTCTGCAGTAGCTTATTGCAGTTGCTTGGAGAGGCCACAGTGGCTGGTGCTAGACTTGGCCCAGAGCAGAATGCCAGCTGCCTCTGGAGCACCCAGGGAACTACTACATTTTAAGATTACTTCTCTGGCACTTTACAGATTTACAGTGGCATGACTGATTAACTGAATGCTCTTAGATCCACTCTTCAGAACCAATGATGAGACGCCATCTTGTCCTCCATCTTTGCCAAGTGCTTCCCTACCCGGGGTGCCAATAGATGCTTGCCTGGGAAGGTGGGGTTGTTTCTCCTATCGTAATACATTAGTTCATTCTACTTCCCCAGGCAGGCCACATTATTACATTGGTTTGGAGGGACCTTTGGCGGCCCAACAGGCAGGATGAGATTGTTTTGGTGGCATCTGCATTGCAATCATCCATGAACAACATAATAGGGAGCAGGCTGCTGTGAATACGAGCTGCTGCATGTGTACCTATCCCCTAACCGAAGGCATCGATCAAGGTGCAGACCACTTTGTTTAAGGGCTTCCTATTGCGCCCGGGATGCATCACGCAAGGGCGCAACAAAGCCTACATTTCAGGGGGTGGGGAGCTAAGTGGTGATGGGATGGGCCACTTCAGAAAACAGTCAGGGCAAACTTGGAGGCTCCGCCCCCACTGTTCTATCCCCCCATGGTCTGGTGTGGGGACCAACTATCAAATAGTACATTTTAAAGCACAATATGCAGAGAGGCGATGGAAGCCTTTCTCGAAAGTAGCAGATTTAAATTGCAGAGGAGCAGCTGAATGCGTCTTCAGGAAGTCCCGCCCCCATCCTTCCTATATGCTGGAAGCCAGAGATCGCGACATGCACAACACCAGTGATATTGCCTATTCCGCAGAGAGCCTTCGAGAAAAGCTATCCATTGAGAAAACCATATCTGATGTATCCCCGTAGTGATGCCAATCTCTTGTAAAAGATCCCTGAAGGAATATGAAGATGAGAGAAAGGGAAGTGATGACATCACAAGAAGCGAGCGTGATGCACTGAGAAGAGTGAACTGGGGGAGTCGCTCCAGCCCTTTAAGACAAGGTAGCAATACTATGAGATGAATGGTGATGCAGAAGTTACTCAAACATCAATAATCGAAAAGGTTGACTGTTTTAATATCAATTATCTGAATCAGGGAGTACAACGGACGTCTCACTACCTGGTCTCTCAATGATTCTCATAACAAACATCGTACTTATAGTAAAAACTCATCATTGATGACGTTAACCTACTATTCACTAATGTCATCCTACGTGACAAACTACAAAAACCTACTGGCAACTGCCATTGGGTCTTAGGGAACATCTAAGCATATGTTCCATACTAGTCTAAGAGAGTGATATGATCCTCAACATCAAGTGGGACAACTAAGCCCTCCCCTTAAACAGGTCACTATGAACATCACTAAACACACAACGCCCCATTGGATATTCAAACTATAGGGCCCTCAATTATGCGCCCCCCTGAAATTGGTTGGCACTCTTACATCTGTCAGTACTTTTTCACCTATGTTAGCAGCATGCAGGCTAGACTTCCAGGTGCTGGTGAGCTGGTCATAACGATAGCTTCACACCAAATAGCATATCATCTATCATCACCTCAGCGGTCTTCTCTCAATTAAGGCTTTGACCTTGTCCTTGGAAATTTTCTTTGCTCTGGAGAATTTAGGGGAATAGAGGTACGCGCTGCCTCCATGCGTAGGGGTGATTTGTCTTGTTTATCCAACTTCATCCTTCCACGTGACTGAAGACCACAAATTTGAGTTCTGGTGTATTTAAAATACTATTTTTTAAAAGACCTCTGATATCTTCCTTGTTTTTGTCCATGTCTTCTGAACAGGAGTTTCGTTCTTTCACACGATTGCAACTAATGTCTGTCCATGCCAGTACAATATGACCTTGGCTTCTTGGGGCTGATCCAGTTTCACCTTTCCGAGATTTGCTTCTGTAATTCAATTGCTTTTTCAACTGCAACACACTGGAAATGATGCCTTTCTTTTCTGGTCTAGCTCTGCTATAACATGTAGTGGAATCATCCATTCTGTACTTGCTCCTATATGTATATATGTGTTGGTGCATGCTGCAACCTATTCACTATAAAGCTAGCCTCAAGAATACTTTGTCTGCTTGCGATTCTGTGTATATGTACACGTGTAAAATGACTTGATATCTTCATTGTTTCTGTAGCATACGTTTCTTCATCTTGAGCCCAAGATGTCGCTTATCATTGATACTATCTTGATGCCTTATCGAATATCTTCATTCTCATGTCCCTGCATCTCTTCTATGTACGTTAGGCTTGCTTTGTGTGATGTCACAATTCCGGTCTTTCATTCATTGGTCCAGTTTCTTCTGGGATTTCTTTCAAATGGCCATCATACTGTCGTGTATGCAGGTATGGCTTTCTTGATGGGAACCTTGCCTCCAGGATTCTCCTTGGTATCTGTATTTTCAATGGTACTGAACGTGTCTCACACTTTGGTTCCCAACATGTAGGCAATATGGGCGAGATGGTTGAGGTGGGAATACCTGGCTCCTTCTCTACACCCCCCCTGCGCGATTCATCGACCGCTCTCCCATCACCCTTCACGTATAGACATCCTCTTATGAAGAAATGCTTTTTTGGGATCCATATCTTTATGACTCCTTTCAGGCATCCATGTGATTTCATATGCTCATCCTTGTTCCAAGTCATGAGCCTGCACTGTCCACTTGATCCATCTTCCCACATACTTCTTATGGTTCTTTGGAAACAGGATCTTAGTTCCCTCAGGTGCATGGATTCTGGCCTTCACAATGTCTCTGATTTCTTCATCTGTCAGATCTCTGGCCTTCCATCCTGATTCAACATTGGTCATGATTTTCATGCCTATGGCTTTCTTTGCAGTCTTTTTGCATTGTGAGATTATTATCATAATCATACAGAACCCAAGCAACACCATCACGATCAGGACTCCAAGGAACTTGAACATGTCTGCCATCCATTGTGCATCCCAAGAAAAGATCGATCCAAACCAGCTATCGTCAGCAATGTTTTCCACTTCATCTATCATCTGGATGTGTAGTTTCGTCAGCATCTCTATGGCCTCTGTTAAAGTCCCATTCTCGCCATCATGAGAAGGTATGAATGTGCAACATGATTCCCCAATTTTTGCACAAACACCTCCATACGTAGCTTTAATCATGTCCAGGACATATCTATTCTGAAGAGTCATCAGTCGTACGGCTCTCATTTCTTCCCTGATAGCATTGAATGCCTTTATGGTAGTGTTGATTGTCTGCAGCAACTCCCATCTGGTAAATGTGTAGCCATTTAGTATTTGCTCCAACCTGGATTTGTGACATGAAGATAATCATGAATATCTACGAAATCTGCCTGAACAGCCTGTGCTCATATGGGATGGAGTGAAAAGCTTCTATTAACTTGGCTGAGAAATAGTTCTCTCTCTTCATTCGATTTATCAGCTCCACAGATCTCTTCTTTCTCAGGTGAGCATCTGCTTTAGGAAAGCTGTCAATATGCAGGTCCCTTTTAGGAATCACCTATGCTGGAACATGGACATTTACTAGTGAGCATCATCCTCCCCAATACTTGGGTAGCTTCATATAAACTCTGGATCCACAAGCCCAGTAGCGATCCATGATTAATGCTGTTCCAATTTTAATTCCTGGTACATCAAATATTCAACCACAGTTTTCATTCTCTCTGACTTTTCTTGTGCCACAGTTTCTGAAGCACAGATTTGCACTTCCCAGAGGCACTATCTGTAAAGGTCCTCCTTTATCTACGACCCATGTCAGTAGTTTAGCAAGGCTTGGCCATAGAGGCTTACATCCATTCTGCACTATGTCAGTGGTTGGCTGATAAAAAACAATGACCACCCAGGCTCTGTATATTACCACCCCTTCTTCCCATCCATCTGGTGATAACACCGATCCCCAAATCTGCATCTGGCCTCTGTTCTTCCATCTATGAATTTCTTCTGCAGATTTTCCTGGACTTTCAAGTCTTCTCTTTACTTCCCATCTGATTCCAGCTCCTTTCACTCCAGGCTTTTCACATCAGATCACATGATTCTTAGTGTGCATCCTATTTCCTGTCTTTGTGTCTTGGACATAATAATTTTCATATGGATCTGTCCCTTCAGATGCCCATTCGAGATAGGTTGTTTGGCCCATGAACTGACCTCTTTGAATGGCAGAGTGCTATGTGCGATAGACATTGTGCTCTCTGGACTTCTTTTTCAATAGCTATGAAGATTTTAGACTTCCCCATGCTATAAGGCAGGAGTGCACATTCAAAGCATTCCTCCTTCGAGGTCCTCCTTCCCAAGATAACTTATGTTATTCCCCCAAATGTGGTTTACTATCCAGGTAATCTTTTAACTCATGATCATCCTCCCTAGCACTTCTCTTTGGTCTCATTCTTTTCTTGTGGGCTTCTATAATCATCTCATGAAGTATGTCAGTATAATTCCTTCTTACTGGACTAATCAGAGGAACATTTGTCAGTGAGCTTGGTGTCTTTACATGTGCTCCTTGCATAGGAGAACATTCCAAAAGACTCTTCTTATCCTGATGCCTTCGTTTGGCAGCAGAGAATGAGGGCCATAGGGAGTCTGCTATAACCTCCATAAGTGACCTCCCTCCACAAGGTAACCCAGGTTTATCTATTTCCGGGCTAGGTGCTTTCACATGTACTTCCAAAGTAGGAACAATCACATAAGGTCTCGTCTGACTTGTAGTTGCCAATCTGCACCCTCTTTCTGCATAGGAAGATAAACAGGAATCTTTTCTCTGTTTGGATTCACATAGTAAGCAGTGCACACTGTAAGTGAGAGTAGTATCACTATAAACAAAATGCATGTTTTGGTTTAAACTTATTATTATTGTTTAAAAACAAAAACTTGTTTTAAGTATTCCGTTTCTAATTTGAACGGTTTTTAAATTAGATTTAGCCTATTAAGGATTTTCTGGTTTTCCCTGCATCTGACCTCTGTTTTTGTACTTGCCTGATGTTGATTTCGTTATGATAGATCTCTTTGTGAAACAAAATTCTTTTCGCTGATTGTGAAAGGTTTGTAATAAACCAAATACACTTAATAAAAAAAAATAAAAATGCATGTGTAAATGACGTACAAGCAAGCCCACTTCTTACAACAATAGCTTCTTGCACATCATGGAGGTCTCTCGTTGTTGGCCATTACATTGTTACTATTGACGCTGCCCATTCTTATTTTTTTTTAAGGAAGGAAAAAACCATTCTTAATCTGGCAACATCATGAAATATTCTGGAAGCTGCTGAGTCTGCTCCACAAGTTTCTCGATCAGCTGGCTGCTGCTGGATGATTAACAAAGTTCCCAATGAAGACAATGGAATCGTCCTTTCACCAGATTAAATTCGGATGCTGCCCCAGCAAGAAATAAAGTACTTTAAACAGTAGACTTTTGGATCTCTTCCCTCGAAAGTCTCATTCAGGATGTCCTCAGTGTTCTCTCAGAATACAGGCTGACTTGTTCAATGATGTCTCGTAACAACTCATTAAGTGCCACGTTATTCCTCAGTTCTCTCAAGAAGATGTGAACATCAGTTTGTCTTCATACCAGATGCAGGCATTCCTAAATCAAATACTAGAACACCATGCCAACCAGTCTATGCGCATTGTCAGCTGATAGGGGTAGGGGCATTTGTGTTTTCCCCACTATACTCAGGAAGCTGGAGAACTTGCTCAATTACAGCTGTGAGCAATCTCCTCACAATTGGACCAGACTTAGAATCATTCAGGAAATGATGACCGTCAAAAGTTCTCCCCACCAGCGCAGTGCAAGAATGAATAATGTAGATAAAAACAGCAAGGATGGTCCGATGAACATTGTCATTGGGCACCACCATGGGCACCTCTGAAAAGAAACTCTGTGAGAAAGGAATCGGGGAACTGCTCCCTCTTCCAGTCGTCGAAAAGGATCTCCAAATCTGACATGATTTCCTTCTCGATCAAGACTTAAACATGTCTCAGTCCAATGTCAACAAACTTCTGTGGCTCAAGACCAAATAGTTTTCTATCACTACTTTTTTTAGTAGCTGAAAAGAGTGCCCCGAAGCAAGCCACAGTCCAATGTGCTCTTTATCTGTCTTTATTTGGCAGTTTATGTGTCCTTCTTCCTCGTCATGGACCTAGTTTGCACGTGCTGAGGTTCTTCCCTGATGCTTGCTTCCGACAGGGGTGGGGGAGAATGGGGTTCTCCAGCGTAGATTTTTAGGTCTCTAAGAAATATCCACGCACGTCTGCCTTGCACCTTCACAGCTGATGGCGCTACTTCCCCCACAATGAATGGGCCGTTAAAGTGTGGCTCGTGCCATCTCGTACTAAAATTGCGGATCAGGATCTGATCACCGGGGAAATGTTTGGCAAGACATAATTCTTCAACTCCGGTTGTTGTAACATCTCCTTCTGTGTTCTGTGCCCCACACCCCTTCCATTTGAGCTGATCTGAAATGACAGAGTTACTTGTAGTCATACATGTTAAGTAATCACGTAACTCCTTTCCTAAGAATTCTGCTGTTGTCTGGGCATCACTTCTAGTTCTAGATGGAGGTGTGAGGGGTGTCCTCATCTGCCTCCCTGTCACTATTTCATGGGCCATGGGAGTTAAGATGGTGGTCGGACCTGGCTGATTTCAAAATGCATACAGTGCCAGTGGTAGTCAATGCAACCACCCTTTCCTCAGGGTAAGCTGCAATTTGGCTATTCTTTCTTTAAGCTAGCCATTGAGTATCGCACAGACCCCATTCAGTTGCAGGTGATAAGCCAATGACAACTTGTGCTTTATACTAATCAACAGGCCTATCTGTTCAAAGAATTCATTAACAAAATGAGGGCCATTATCTGATTTTAATACTTCACATATTCTCCATCTAGGAACCACATCTTGTACTAGAAATTTGCTGCGCAGGTGGAATTTGGATGTGTACATGGACCAGCCTCAGTCCACCTTGAAAAGGGACATACCACTACAATCACATATCTGTATCCATTACAGACTTGCAGCATGTCGACATAGTCGATGTGTACATTCTGAAAAAGACTATTAGGTCTTGGGATAATTCCTGTAACTGTAACAGTGTTTGCCCAGCGGTAAACTTCTGACATACAATGCAGTTTACTATATAAAATGCAATGTGTTCTACCAAATTTGGCACAAACCAATCCTCTGCTATTGTTGTGGTGATGCTCTCTAAATTGACATGTGCAGGGTAATGTAACTGTTCTAACACCGACCTTAATAAGGCTACAGGCATCACCGGTTTACCGGTGCTGTCTTGTCTCCACAATGCTTCGGAAGGGCTTAAAGAACATCCCCTCTGCGTCCACAGGTCTTTCTCATCCTGGGACGCTTCACCTTGAATTTCTGCTAGTTGAGTCTTGGTCAGATTGTTATAACAATTAGACACACTCATCATCACCACCATGCTTTCATTCACATCAGTTGTGTCAAACATCATGATATTTTCTGACCATGCAGCATGTTTCGCTTCCTCGTCTTCTGCTTGATTTCCACGTGAGATAACATCTTCCCTTCTAGTGTGTGCTGTGCATTTAACAACTGTAATGGCTACTGGGAGTTGTATTACTTTAATGAGTCTGTACAATAAGGCTGCATGCTTCACTGGAGTGCCGTCTGCTCGGAGGTAGCCCCTCCTCTTTCCAACGTGCTAGCCCTGCGTGTACTGTCGATTTCACATACGCAGAGTCACTGTACACTGTTACTTGAGCGTGACAATCAGCGCCACTAATTCTGCAGCCTGTGCTGAAAAGTGAGATGTTGTCGTGCACTTATCAATACTTCAAACTCCCCATTGGCCGTGTGCTTCACCAGAGCGGCACCTGTATATCTTTGTCTACCATTAAGATCTGTCAATAAAGATAATCTCCCCAGCTGCCCACGCATTTTTGTACACCCTCGGGAGTTCATCATAGAATTCCTCATAATTCGAGCAATCATGAGCATGCTCGTCATCTGCCAGTGGTTCTGCTATAAACATGGCAGGGTTCACGATTCTGCACCAAACTATTTTAATCGCTGGATTCAATATATCCACCTCATAGGCAGAAGCCATTTGAGAAGTCAACGTGCCTCTAGGTTTCTCCAAAATGGCAAATAATGCATGTTCAACAAATGACATCATGGAACATTCCATTACTATGCTTGCAGCCATCTCAATTACAAACATGGTGGCTGCCAAAGATTGTTCACAAGGAAATTGACCCCCTCATTACTAGGTCTAAAATCCCACTGTAATATGCAAGGGGCTTGTATCCCAACGTGGTTATCTGTGTGAGTACAGCTGTCAAAACAGTGCATTTGTGTGCGAAAACAAAAAGATATCCTCAGCATAATTGGGAAACCCTAAAACTGGAGCTGTGCAAATTGCCTTGTTCTGTGCCCCACACCCCTTCCATTTGAGCTGATCTGAAATGACAGAGTTACTTGTAGTCATACATGTTAAGTAATCACGTAACTCCTTTCCTAAGAATTCTGCTGTTGTCTGGGCATCACTTCTAGTTCTAGATGGAGGTGTGAGGGGTGTCCTCATCTGCCTCCCTGTCACTATTTCATGGGCCATGGGAGTTAAGATGGTGGTCGGACCTGGCTGATTTCAAAATGCATACAGTGCCAGTGGTAGTCAATGCAACCACCCTTTCCTCAGGGTAAGCTGCAATTTGGCTATTCTTTCTTTAAGCTAGCCATTGAGTATCGCACAGACCCCATTCAGTTGCAGGTGATAAGCCAATGACAACTTGTGCTTTATACTAATCAACAGGCCTATCTGTTCAAAGAATTCATTAACAAAATGAGGGCCATTATCTGATTTTAATACTTCACATATTCTCCATCTAGGAACCACATCTTGTACTAGAAATTTGCTGCGCAGGTGGAATTTGGATGTGTACATGGACCAGCCTCAGTCCACCTTGAAAAGGGACATACCACTACAATCACATATCTGTATCCATTACAGACTTGCAGCATGTCGACATAGTCGATGTGTACATTCTGAAAAAGACAATTAGGTCTTGGGATAATTCCTGTAACTGTAACAGTGTTTGCCCAGCGGTAAACTTCTGACATACAATGCAGTTTACTATATAAAATGCAATGTGTTCTACCAAATTTGGCACAAACCAATCCTCTGCTATTGTTGTGGTGATGCTCTCTAAATTGACATGTGCAGGGTAATGTAACTGTTCTAACACCGACCTTAATAAGGCTACAGGCATCACCGGTTTACCGGTGCTGTCTTGTCTCCACAATGCTTCGGAAGGGCTTAAAGAACATCCCCTCTGCGTCCACAGGTCTTTCTCATCCTGGGACGCTTCACCTTGAATTTCTGCTAGTTGAGTCTTGGTCAGATTGTTATAACAATTAGACACACTCATCATCACCACCATGCTTTCATTCACATCAGTTGTGTCAAACATCATGATATTTTCTGACCATGCAGCATGTTTCGCTTCCTCGTCTTCTGCTTGATTTCCACGTGAGATAACATCTTCCCTTCTAGTGTGTGCTGTGCATTTAACAACTGTAATGGCTACTGGGAGTTGTATTACTTTAATGAGTCTGTACAATAAGGCTGCATGCTTCACTGGAGTGCCGTCTGCTCGGAGGTAGCCCCTCCTCTTTCCAACGTGCTAGCCCTGCGTGTACTGTCGATTTCACATACGCAGAGTCACTGTACACTGTTACTTGAGCGTGACAATCAGCGCCACTAATTCTGCAGCCTGTGCTGAAAAGTGAGATGTTGTCGTGCACTTATCAATACTTCAAACTCCCCATTGGCCGTGTGCTTCACCAGAGCGGCACCTGTATATCTTTGTCTACCATTAAGATCTGTCAATAAAGATAATCTCCCCAGCTGCCCACGCATTTTTGTACACCCTCGGGAGTTCATCATAGAATTCCTCATAATTCGAGCAATCATGAGCATGCTCGTCATCTGCCAGTGGTTCTGCTATAAACATGGCAGGGTTCACGATTCTGCACCAAACTATTTTAATCGCTGGATTCAATATATCCACCTCATAGGCAGAAGCCATTTGAGAAGTCAACGTGCCTCTAGGTTTCTCCAAAATGGCAAATAATGCATGTTCAACAAATGACATCATGGAACATTCCATTACTATGCTTGCAGCCATCTCAATTACAAACATGGTGGCTGCCAAAGATTGTTCACAAGGAAATTGACCCCCTCATTACTAGGTCTAAAATCCCACTGTAATATGCAAGGGGCTTGTATCCCAACGTGGTTATCTGTGTGAGTACAGCTGTCAAAACAGTGCATTTGTGTGCGAAAACAAAAAGATATCCTCAGCATAATTGGGAAACCCTAAAACTGGAGCTGTGCAAATTGCCTTTTTTCAACTCCTCAAATGCTTTTTCCATTTCCTCAGTCCAGTCATTTTTATCCTGAGTTGCCTGTGCTTTCTTCAGAGCTTGCAACAAGGGACTTACATATGAACTGTAGTCATAGTCCCATGCTCTCACATAATTACATAGTCCCAAAAATCTTTGCATGTGCTTTATCATGTGTGGCTTTAAAGTTTTCAAAATAGCCTCATCTCTCTCAGGAGTAACCTTTTTTCCTTCATGCGAAGTTATCTGACCTATGTATAAAACTTCTTCTTGACAATACTGCAATTTTTCCTTGTCTACTTTATATCCTTTCTCTGCAAGAATAATCATCAGTTGAGCTGAATCACACCTGCAGTCATCCTCTGAGGTGCTGCAGACCAATATGTCATCTACATACTGCAACACAACACTTTCCAAATCAATATTGCTTAAATCCATCTGCAGGACTCTATTGAAAATCGGTGTAGACTCACAGTACTCCTGAGGCAAGCAAGTACTTTTCAGTCGAGTTTGGTGGAAAGTAAATTACATCAGATCCTGTGAGACTTTATGCAATGGGATTGAGAAAACTGCTTTTTTCAAGTCAATCACGGTAAAATATGGTGCTTCAACAGGGATTACTACATAATATTGTTTCAGGATTAGGAACTAGAGGGAACTCTACAATCTGGTTAATCAGGTGGAGATCTTGAATTAAACGCCACAACCCCCTTTTAATTTTTTTAATCAGATACACTGACGTATTACACAGTGACTCTGACATCACAAAGATACCCTGTTCCATCATGGCGGATATCGTCTTGAAAATACCTTCATCTGTCTCTCGAGACATGGGATACTGTTGTGCTCAAGGTAAAATTGCTCCTGGTTTCAATTTAATCTTTACTTCTCCAACCCCCTTTAGTAGGCCTACGTCATACCAGGCCTGTTGTCCATAATGAAACTGGAATTTTCATCATGTCTTCATTGAAATACTCAGGGTACTTTGTTGCTAACATCATTTTCTGAGGAATCTCACGTTTACTTACTCGTACCCAATAAGTAATATTCATCTCAAATATTACTTTGTCATCTGACGGATGGTCTCTAAACATATACTCATCAGTGACGTCAGTCAATCTCTAACTTTCCCCAATGGCAATCTTTGTGGACCATTGTCTGCCTTCATAACCAGTTCCATCAAGCAGAGACATTTATCCCCGCACTATGGCTGTTTGCAATTCTTGGGGAAAGACTCATCCTTCCTCCTCATCCATAAAATATTCTTGGCATGAATAAAAACTCATCAGGTATCCTCATAGTTTTTCCCACTAAAACGGGTTGCCATGTTAGCAGAATGCGTATCCCACAAGGAAAAACCTCTGGCTCTAATGGTACTTCTCGTATGGCCACTTGTCCTGCAAACACCATAATAAACTCACGTTTAAATAATGTATTCCTGGTGTTGAACACACTATACCTTCATCAGTGAACGAAATCATCATGTTCAACTTAGTCATTAAATCTCAACCTAATACATTGACAGGTGTCTGTCTAGAATATAATAATGGTACAGACATGTCACATTCTCCTATAGAGACTGGAAACCTTTCAGTAAAAGGAACTCTACTTGTAGCTCCTGTGAAACCTTGAGTATTATGGCATTTCCAGACATTGTAAATTTCCCCTCTCAAATACATGAGCATGTTGCACCCGTGTATACTAAAAAAGAAAAGGATTTGCCCCCTATATTGACGTCAACCCTTGGTTCCTCTTGAGGATAGGGCGTCACAGATAGTATTGAACACATCAAGTCTCCCAGTGAGCTGTCCTATTTTGCGTAAATTCTCATCCCCGTACCAGTGAAAGTATTCCCTCCATCAACAGTGACAGCCCTATCCTAGGAGTCATCAATTGTCCCGTGCTTGTGCCTTGCTGTATCTTCGTGGGTGAATGCTGCGACTGCCCTTGCGGCAGATTCATTATTGTCTGCTGCATTTGTAAATCTTGCTGTATTCTCGGTGCTTGTGTTTGCTGCACTGTCTGATTTAGAGCAAACCCATCTCCATTCTGTTGAGTGTATGCAGGTGGGTATGCAGTCCCCCCTCTTGAGAATTGACAATTTTTGCAGAAACTCTTGGCTTCTACACATGCGTGCAAGGTGTCCTGACATACAACATGTCCAACATACAGGAGGTCTCGTAATTTGCCCTTCCTGCAAGCCTTGACTATCACTCTGCGTGTTTTGAAACACACCTTGGTAATTCTGGAAAGTTCCCTGATTATTCTGGAAACCTCTATCTCGGAAGTTTCCCCTACCTTGTTGCATGAATACATTATTACCTTGATCAAACTGCCTTTGGTTATTCACTTGTGACATGCATGCTGCTTGCTGTGAACCTGACCCTTCTCTACTAGTCAACATTGCCCCTTCAATGGCGTACTTTGATAATTTTGTCTGCACTCATTTTTCTTCTTCGCCTTTCCTAGTATCGTCTTTCTTTTGATTCTTCTCTTCCAACAGTCCATAATAATACACAATGGTCAGCTGAATTTCTGACCATGACTTTGCTTCCATGGCCACCGATTTCTTGAGCTACTTCTGCACTGGGTCTGGCAGACCTTGGCATAGTATATGATAAAATACAGGTATAGATTTCCCCCAAGGCTCGCGCGTCTCCAATCTCCATTCCTCCTGAAAATTCTGAATGTAAAGAAGAGGATCATCCCCTTCCTGAATCTTTTTCATAATTTCACCACTTTCTTACTGTTGCTACTCTACACCAGCCCCCTGGTCAAATCACCTCTTTTCTCTCCGAGTGGGCTAACCTCCCCTCCTCGCTACTAGCCCCAACCACTCAACTCCTCTTACTTGGTGACCTTAAAATCTACCTCGATTCGGCCTGTTCCACATCTTTACTCTTTCGCGACCTCTGCGATTCCTTCCCCCTCTCTATCCTCCCCTCTGGCCTGACACACTCTGCAGGTCACACACTTGATGTCCTGATCTCTTCTGGCCTCCCCCTCTCTATCACTCTGACCACTCCTCTCTCCTGGAGTAACCACTGCCTCCCCTCTCATCTCTCACTCCTCTCTTCCCCCCAAGCCAAGACTACCCCAACACTGCCACCTACCTTCTTGGACATCGGCCCATGAAGTGCGTGTCAGTCGAGGCTTTTGCTGCCACCTTCTTGTCCCCCCGTCCTCCTCTGGCTGACTCACACCTGACACAGCCCTATCTCTTCTCTACTCTTCTATTTCTGATACTCTTGGTGCTGTTTCCCCTGTCATGAGAATCCGCTTGAAGTCCAAAGCCAAGTGCAATTCCTGGTATGACACCGACCTAGCTACACTTAAATCTAAGTGTAGAGCGGCTGAGAGGAGATGAAGGGCTTCTTGTTCATCCTCTGACAGACTGGGCTGTTGCCTTCTCCAAAGGCAATACCGACTCTCTGTTCTCACCAAGAAGAGAGGCCACATTCAAGCCTGTTCCTCGGCAGCATCTAACAACTCGGCCAAGCACTTTAAAATCTGCAAGGAGCCGTCCAACCCTGCTGCAGTCTCTACCCCTCCTCTTGCCTCCCAGGCTGTTTGCAATGCCCTTGCCTCTCACTTTATCTCAAAACCCAGGAGATCCTGTCCAGCCTCTCCTCCACTCCCCACCTCTCCGCTCTCAGTCTGTGAATGCTGACCCTCCTTAAGTGACCCCTCCACCCCCTTCTCATCCTTTCCTCTTTTCTTTCCCTTGATGAGGTCATAAGACAAGTCTGATCTATAAAAGCATCTTCAAATCAGGTTCATCCCTGTTCCTCTAAAACCATCAAGGACCACATTGACACCCTCGCTCCGGCCCTTGCCGATTTCTGCAACCACTCCTTTGCCTCAGGATCCTTCCTCTCCCCTCTGAAGCACCCCCTTATGCATCCTCTTCTCAAGAAACCCACAGCTGATCCTCCCTGTCCAGCTATCTATCGGCCAATTTCCATTACTCCCTTTCTGGGCAAACTCCTGAAAAAGCTTGCCATCTCTCAGCTCAACCTGCATTCCGACTGTGTTGGCTGTCTCCATGACCACCAGTCTGGCTTCAGAGCTTCCAGAAGCACGGAAACTCCTCTCCTCAACATCTGTGAATATCTGCTTCCAACCTTGATTCTAAAATTCCCTCTGTCCTCATCCTACTCGACCTCTCTTTTCCTCTTTCCTCTCTGATTGACCCTTCCAGGCCATATTGGGGTCCTTCCTATAATATGTCTCCCTCTCTACCAGTGGGGTTCCCCAGGGGTCTAACCTCTCACCCTGGCTTTTCAACCAATACCTGGCAGCACTCGCCCACTGCATTGCCATTTTCTGCTCAAATTTCCAGTGCTACGCTAATGGCACTCAACTCATCTTCAGGCTGCCCTCGACTACCTCCTCTCCCTCCCTCATATCTGATTGCCTTAATGTCATTCAAGATTGGTGTTCCACCAATGATCTTTGTCTGAATGCCAGTAAGACTGAGATCCTCCTCATTGGCACACCTTCTCCATCCTTTCACCTCACTCTCTGGCTGCCCTCCCTTGGCCCTCCTCCTTCCCCCACCTGTGAGGCAAAGAACCTCTGGGTCATCCTTGATTCTACACTCTCTTTCTCTGCCCACATCTCTGATGTCTCTAAAAAGTCAAACTTCCTATTGCACCTCCTCAGAGGTAATCTGCCCTTCCTCTCCTTCTCCCAGTAGCTCACTGTCTCCCAAGCTATGGTTCTCTCTAGGTTGGACTATTGTAACAGCCTCTTTCTAAATCTACCTGCCTCTAATCTCCGCCCTCTGCAACAAATCCAGAACAGGATTGAAAGACTTGTCCTTGGCCTCAAGCCCTGGGATCGTATCTCTCCAGCTCTGAAATCTCTCCATTGGCTCCCAGTGTATGCAAGGATTACATTCAAAACCCTCTGCATTAGTCACCAGGCTTTCTGGGGCCTGGGTCCAAAATACCTTCAGCTATCCCTCTGCAAATAACTCCCCTCTCGAGCTCTTCACTCCTCTACGTCTAATTCCCTCAGGGTCAGTCCGTTTTCGAAGAAATGAGCTGGGGTAGATCTCTGTCTCTGGCTGGGGTCTCCCTCTGGAACAGCCTCCCTGCCACTCTAAAACTTGAGAGGAACCATCTCCAGTTCCGGAAGCACCTCAAGACCTTCTTCTTTGCCTCTGCCTTCTCCCCCCTGCTGATCTGTTCTCTTTTGGTACTGTGCACCTGATCACCATCTGTCCTGTGGGCCCAGGTTCCTACTCACCCTGCCACCCTCCCGCACTGCCTCCGGGCCACCCCTTGCACTGGGGTCTGTATCTGTACCCATACAGCTCCCCCTTTTCTTTTTCTTCCTGCACTTATCTGACCTACCCTGTCTGCTGCCTTAAACACAGCACTTGCTGGCTGCAATACCATTTTTGTTGCTTTTATTATTTAATGATTTATTATTATTTATTCTGTTCTCCTTTTGCTCTGCACTTTCCATTTCTCCTCCTTCCTTGCACTTGCGTGTTCTGAATGTCACTGGGCCTAGTAGGATCACTGTTTTGTTCTCACCTGTTCCCCTCCCTTGGCTTGTCACCCTCTGAAACACCTGTGTATGAGCACAATAGAAATAAAATATCAATATCAATATCAATTTTAGTTCCCATATCTGACGTGCCTGGATACAGCACTCTAAGCGTTTTCCATACTCCTGCCCTACAGTTATAAATGGTGCCCATCATGAGCCATGCTCAACGCAGTAACACTTGAATATCCTGCTCTTGACCAAACGTCATCAGCTTTCTCCCCAAGGATAGCGACTAGGAGACTTTTAATGTCCCTTACAGCTAACGTGTTTCCTCCTGTCATTTTCTCTAACTCATGCATTCATTTCCCAGCACCCGAAGTTAAACTCTGAAGTTTACACCTTAAATTATCCTTATCCATCTGTGGCCATGGTATATACTGTGGTGTGGCTCCTCCTTTCTCTAACAAGGGAAACTGCAAAATCCCAAACTCACATTCGTCCCCCATTGTCTGTCTGTCCATAGCAGGGACAATGGTTCTGCACCGCCTTCTTCCTGGAAGCAACGTTAACGTGCTCACATAAGGTTGCGAGTCCCCCCTCTCACCATGGGATCGCACTCTAGGTTGATCTAGCGCGTCAGAGATTCTCACGCCGAGATATAGGGCAAACTAATTCCGACCATCTTACTTCCTTGTCCCTTGGAGAACATCCTTCAGGACCACATGCATTACCTCCCTCCTCCCCACGGAAGGTTCTCTGTCTTCGTCTGACATATCCTGTTGCCAACTTGTGTGGCTTCCTTCCTCTTCATCTCCATTCAGAGTTAGTCTATCTAAAAACAGCTTAGGCTCAAAACTACAAAAGCCTCCCTCTCTGTCGCACAACTGAGTACTCTCGAGACAATCATTTTGCCCTTTCGCTGCAGTTCTTTCTTAGTCCTAATATCATGATAGACTTTATCGATTGCATCTCCAATGCTTCTAGAGTCAAACCCATCCTCTAGATTTGCTCTAGATGGACCTGCTATGGTCTCATGTGCTGGGAAGAATTCTTCTATGCCCTCCCAAGACACTACTGGATTCGGATCCATTAATTCCTTTTCTACATGCTCAAGAATGCATGTTCTCTGCCTCTTCTTTCATTCAATTTCATCAGCAAGCTCTTTTCGCTTCCTTGCTATTTCTCTCACCCTGTCTTCTTCCTTTCTTTGCATGTCTCTTCTTTCATTTGCCCTTCATATTTCTTCATCTCTACGCCTTTGCATTCTTTTATCCCTTAATTTCTGTTCCTCCTCTTCTTCTCTCTTTCGATCCTTTCCCGTTCTTTGATTGCCCTCTGTCTGTTGTCATACTTTCTTTGCTCCTCTGCTCTTTCCTGCTTTTTCAGTTGTTCACCTTGATACAACTGTTCCCGTCTTTGTCTATCCTTTCTTTTTGCCCCATCTTCTTTCAATCGTTCCCCTCTATCTCTTTCTTTTTTGTCTCTTTCATCTCGATCTTCCCTTTGCCTTATGTCCTTGATGCTCTTACCATCAAGTTTGAGTGAAATCTGACCACCTATCCATTCGTTCTGCATGAGCGCTACGTCATCCACCTTATCCTTTTCTCCTTTCCATCTCTTTATCTCTCGTCCTATATCTAATGATGTAATTGGTTGATCACTTCTCTCCTTGCCGCGTCTTTCTTTGTCCCTTGGGACTTTAGAGATCAATCTCTCTCTGGAATTTTCTCTGCACCCTCATTGCTGTTTTGCGCAGGCGATTCATATGCCAGATTACTGTATCCTGTTGCTTTAACCTCGTTTAATGGGTACCATCCGTCAGCTTTCCCACTATCTCTGTTTGCTTCAGGTGCAGCGGGGTAGCAGAAGGCTCCTCACCCACCTCTTTGCATATGTTAAGTATCCAGTCTTCAGGAGATGGCTCTTCCCTTTCCTCCTGGTACATTTTCCAGAGCTCTAAGCTCGCTAACATTCTGTCTAACTTTTGTCCTGTGTATGCTGCATGCAAATATGTCGTCATATGCTGCAAAACTGCCTTCGATAGTGATCCCCCTGTGGCCATGGCATGTCCATCTTATCTGCTGTGCCTTTAACCCATTCCGCACTATATTGTTTAAGCTTGGGTGCATGTTTTGGCAACTGCTTGCAGAGAAGTGCAAGCAGAGTAATGTCCTCCATTTTGACTGTGATGCTGGAAATGCATCGGAGGGACAGGGCCTCTGAATCCTTGTCCTTTATGGATTTTTATCATGTGTTCTGTCTTGTTTTTTTTCCAAGCAGGAGTTCATGTGGGACTCCTGACAGTGCGGCTTTTCCTATATTTGGTTTAGTGAACAGACCCTTGGGATACCCTTATGGCACCCATGGTGGGAGTACGACCCTGTACTCCTAGTATATGTTTTTGGGCACCTGTGTGTGGCCCACAGAGCAGGGTACGGGCTGGTGGCAGCTCCGTGCTGAATTGACAGAGACCCTGCGCATCCACCGTTTTGGGATGCCCAGGCTCTGTCATTGGAATCAGTGGATTCCTGATGGGAAACAAGATGGCCGCTGTGGCCTCTTGCTTTCCATCGCCTGTTACCTTACTTTTCCCGAAGTCCCGGGAAGCCCTGAGTCTGTCCCTTCCCCCTGACTGGCTGTTGGGTGGAAGTTCCATATATGGCATTGTGAGGAAGTCCAGGCCAGACTGGATGGAGCCTTCCCAATGACTGTGGGGTGGGCACTGGGTGAATGGAGTGTGTGATGAGTATGCATTCCCTGTGATGGGTGTCTAGTATCTGGTGCTTGACACAATGATTGAGACAGCCCTGCCCGAAAATGGTATGAATGCAGTGTGTGGTGTTGAATGGCAGAGTGCTTGTCTGAATCCACAGTCTGTGTTGTGAGTGTCTGAATGGAGAAGAATGGCCTGAATGCACTGTGTGCCTGATTGGCTGCCTGACTGCCTGAATACCCTTCTGAATGATTGGCTGCCTGAGTTTGACCCAGAAGAGTGAATGGGAGATCAACAGTATATCTGGGTGCCTCTCACTGCTAGAAACCTTTCAGAAGCTGAAGTACAAACTGACATCGAAACTGATGCCGTTCAGAAGCTGAAGTTGAAACTGATGGTTAACTTTGAAGCCCACTGGAAGAAAAAGAACTGCTGCTGCTGTCCTTCGCTAATCCGAAAGCTGTGTGCCTTCAAGGAACTGATCCAAGAGAGGACCTGGCTAGGAGTACTCTTCCTGAGCTACGAGGGACATCCGTGCACCAGCTGATCTTTGCCAAAGCTCCATGGTAGACAGACTTACGAAAGGCTGCTGACTGGAGAAGGTGACTGCAGAGGAAAATGAAGTGAAGCACCGGACAGCCATTCTCCGTCGACGACCGCCATCTGGAGCCGCAGTGCTCCTTTGCCTAAGACATTTCATCCAAGGACTCCCTTGTTCGCCCTCGTCGACTGCTTTCGTCCTGCCGGAGAAAGTCAAGGCCGCCGACAACCAAGGAGAATCCGCCGGTGGGTTTCTCACCACCCGAAGACCTCAGAGACGCCGATGAAGCTACTGAAGCCAGCCGTGGTTGTGTCCCGCTCATCAAAGCCAGACTCCAATGATCCGATGCCCTTGCTTGGCCAAAGTTCTTCACTGACTCTTTGCGGCAACAAACCATCATCATCGAGGGGCACTGCATGCCTCCCCTGTTACAGGATGTTTTCGACCGATCGTCAATGAGCACCGCAAGGACTGAAGCTGCTGCGTCAAAGACCCCATTCTCCTTTCCTTCCTCTCGGAAGTTCGACGACCCGTGGCTCCTGCCTGAAAGGGAGTGGACTCAAGAAGGGCCCGTCGATTCCCCAACAAAGAACTCTCCAACACAAGGTATATTTGGGTTGCAGAGCTATAGAAGAAGATAAGACTTTAATAGAAAATATATGGATTGAGCTTGTAGTGGATCTTCATTTACAGATTGCCCAGGTGGGGGGATCCTCATACAGAACTGTGCCTAGTGGTAAGGGCCCAGAATTCTGCCAATTGTCTAACCAACTTGTCTTCCTCCTGAGTCTATGGTTGATATCATTTTGCTGTGTTGAATCGTGTGCTACTTGAACTGAGTGCAGTTGATGCATTTTAATGGAATCAGAGTAATCGTGGTACCACCTAGAACTGTATATATTTACCATTTTAGAATTGTCGGGGCACAAAGTGTATTATCGTGATTGTATATATAACCTTGAACCTTATTTATATAAAGACTGTGTTTTGACTAATACAGTATGTGGACATTCCTTGGTGGGTGTTTGGGGACTACACTGTACTTAGGAACCAGCCCGCATCACCGCCTAAGAAGCTAGGCCTTGATTGCTCATCCATTGCTGCCAAAAATAGAGAATCTCGGCTGGGGTCCTCTGTGCCTCTCCTCTGATATATAGAGAGCAGGAGTACAGATACCCGACTCCAGTCTTTACATTGACTCATCACACTTCACTGTCAATACTCACCTTTACACTTAGCACTTTTCCAAACAAGATACGTGTAAAAAATCGAAAGAAAACAAATATGAGCATGCACCACTCATCCCAGCTCCAAACCCTCCATATCAGGTTTTACTCCAAACTACTTATTTCACTGAGAACCATCAATTTCAATTTCAATAAATAAATAATTAATTTTTAAATCTTGCATTTTCCTTTTCACGTCTCTTAATTCTTCTATTATTTCCTCATCACATATATGCCTATATAATCACATAAAACAAACAGCTGTACTCGACCGGCTACATATATCTCAGTCTACTAACCTCGAGACTTATTCTCGCCCCTAAAAAAATACCCCGACTGGGATGTGAACTGTTCTCTTTGGACTGTCTTTAAACAAGTCTGTAGCCTACGTCTTCTGCAAATGGGACTCTAGATACAGTTTGTTCTGCTATGTGCTTATGACGCAGGTCACTGGGCTTCTTCTATCGTGGCTACTTTCCTCACAATTTCTCAATTGCTTGGCACCTCTCCTCAAGTCAATTACTTAATAACTCAATGCTCATCGTCTCGAGTTGCTTTTACCCCTAGCTCCCTCCATTACTCTTTTTCCCCTTATCACTCTCTCCACTCACTGCCCATTCAGAATTTTGCCACTTAATTCAGTTTTTACTCACCATTTGCTTTTTCGACTTCTGACTCTTGAGATCGCTGCTTCTTTATCAGCTGCTTCAACCTTCCATACGTTCAGCTTCCTGTAGAAGCCGGGAGGGGGATTTTGCCTGAAAACAAGGGACCGTTTCACTTGCGCTTGCAAGGGTTTTGCCTAAAAAAAAATGGTTCCGCTATCTACATGGAACTTCACGTCTTTCCAGTTAAATGGCAGAGGACGTTTGATATTGCTTGGACCCTAAAGCTTACTATCTTGATGGATTTTTAACCATCATCACTCTGCTACCACTTGAACTGGGGGAGTCTCACCAGCCCTTTAAGACAAGGAAGCAATACTATGAGATAAATGAGAATGTAGAAGTTACTCAGACATCAATAATCAAAATGACTCAGGTAGTTGGCAAAAAGGTTGACTGTTTTAATATCAATCATCTAAAACTGGGAGTACCACGGACATCAACGGACGTCTCACTGCATGGTCTCTCAATGATTCTCATAAAAAATATCATACTTATATTAAAAACTCGTCATTGATGATGTTAACCTACGTATTCACTAACGTCATCCTATGTGACAAACTACAAAAACTTACTGGCAACTGTGATTGGGTCTTATGGAACATCTAAGTATATGTTCCATACTAGTCTAAGAGAGTGATAGGCTCCTCAACATCAGGTGGGGCAACTAAGCCCACCCCTTAAACAGGTCACTATGAATGTCACTAAATACACAATGTCCCATTGGATATACAAACTATAGGGCCCTTAATTACGCAACTACAATTAGTTGGAAGTCTTACATCCGTCAGTACTTTTCCACCTATGTTAGCAGCATGCAGGCTAGAGATACAGGTGCTGGTGAGCTGGTCATAACCATAGCTTTCCACCAATTAGCACATTGTCTATCATCACCTCAGTGGTCTTCTGTCAATTAAGGGTTTTAACTTGTCCTTGGAAAGGTTCTTTGCTCTGGAGATTTTAGTGGAGTAGAGGCACGCTCTGCCTCCATGCGTAGGTGTGGAATCAAGTAGACTTTCATATGTGGAATAAAGATTGCACGTATGAAGAGCACTGCAGAAAATGCAAACCATTTTTATAACTTTACAGATGCAGCAACACAAGTAGACTAAGTGATTTTAAGGTTAGCTATACGTAGTGACAAGATTGTAGGCAGTGCCCCTATTATATATGATTCAGTGTCACATATTTAGTAAACTCAGACCCACGTAGAAAGAAGGAACAGAAGGCTGTGTTGCAGCAACATGAAGCTAAGAGCATGGAAAGGCCTTGAAGAGCTGTCTGGCCTGGTGTCAAAGGATGAAGTAGCCAAGAACTGGTTATCTATCCTTGAAGAACAGTGGACGCGAGACTCTGAATCAGTCCCTTGTTAAGGTGCAAAGAAATAACACCACAAGTGCCAAGTTTAATATTTGAAGACAATTAAATGCTGCAAAACATACTGAAATACCATCTCCTATGAGGCGAGGCAAGAATGGAAATAGGAGTTAGGTGTGCAGACCAGAACTGTGATAAGAGTGTGCCTATACTCCCTTATATTCCCAGGAGCAAGGATACTTTGCAAGGCCAAGTTCAAAGACAATCTGAATGGCAGAAGGCAGGAGCGATGAGAGATGTTGGACTAATTGGGTGGGGAGACCTGGTCAAGTCCACCCACTGACACCTGGGGTGCCAGCTTACGTGTTGCTAGTGAGCCAAATGTTCCAGAAGGTCAAAATCGTGCCAACCAATTGTAGAGGGCAATATAACTGTGGGGTGCATTTATGGCCCTAAACAGAAATCCCCTCTACCTGAAATAATGCATTTTAATCCTGTCACCAAAAATGGCTGTGCTTTGCTTTCCCTGTCACATGAGTGTCAAGCCTTGGAATTCTACAGCCCAAAAATGGTCCTGAGTTGCTTTACTTGACCTGAATGACAAGAAGCAAGAACTGCATCCAAAAAACAATCTTGTGTTGTGTTATTTCACCTGAATGACAAGAAGTATAAACTGAATTAAAAAACGGCCCTGCATTGTTTTACCTAAATGACATGAAGTTATGCACTGCATCCCAAAAACGGTCCTGCATGGTTTTGTTTTACCTAAATGACATGAAGTTATGCACAGCATTCAAAAACGGCCCTGTGTTGCTGTTTTTTCATCTGAATGACAAGAAGTGATGTACTACACCCACAAACAGCCCTCCTTTGCTGTGTTTCATGTGAATGACAAAAAGTATGCACTACATCCAGAAACAGCCCTTGTTTTACTTTTAATTCACATGAGGGGCAAGGATTTCAACATTACAACCCGACACAGTTTTTACTTGCCATTTCATTTGAACAGAACCCCTTGAAACACTGCAAACGGAAAAATACTGGTTGCACATGTGTGAAAGAGAAAAAAAAGCCAATATGAAAGGATAGCTCTGCTCTCACAGAGATGGCAGGGACATTTGCTGTGAGGGGGTACAACTAAGCAGTGTACATTATGTTTCCACTCACAAGACTTCAATCACCCTGCTTGGTTTTGGGCTCAGGCACAAAACTTCTCACTTGAAAGCCTGCCTCCCACTGAAAGTCACACCTACTAGTGAATTAGCTTGCAATGATATGTGATGTACTGAGGGCGTTATAATTCCCTGCTCTGCCAGAATTCAAGGCAGGGGCTATGGGAGTTCAAGGAAAGCAAGTGTTACTAAAAACTTGACTGGGAGGTGTGAGTTCCTTCTGCACCCACTACCAACGACAAACTAAAAACTTCAAAGGGGGTAATACAAATCTCTGGTCACCATCTGTGGGGGATAAGGCACCCATCCCACAGAGGAGAACAGATCCTCCAAATTGACATTAAAGGACAGAGTCCATTTTTAAGTATTTTTGTAGCAATTAGAATAAGAAGTAATTTCGTTTTATGCTATGTTTTTATGTAATTTCCAGGTGGTTTTTAAGAGTTATAGTGCATTTTCCTAGGACTTTGGGCACTGAAATGGCGAGTTAAGATTAGTTTCTGGCTGCTCGGAAGATGTGATAAGTATGAGATTTGATGGAAAGATGGAAGGTGAAATTCAGAATATGCTGGATCATTTGCAAAGTCATAACTGTTATACATTCTTATGAAAATGACAAAAATGTGCCAAAGGGCCATGCTACCTCGTACGGACTTTGCGATCGGCTTACCTAATTCCCTATGATACTCTCAAACCGCATATCTAATGCATATGTCAGGGGCTAGTAGAAATAGGAAGTTATGAAACATAACTGGGTTTTGTCAAAAAGTGGCCAGGAGAACAAAAAATAGTAATAAAATGTAAACAGACAGATGGTGCTCTCTTCCCTTGAACCAATCATGCCAGGGGGTGGAGAGAGGAATGGTAAACTATTCTATCCGAGAGGTAGGGGTATTTATAGAGTACTCCCCCTAGATTGTAAAGTGAGTGCTGTCATTTGGGGCTGTACTAAGTCAAGAGACACAAAAAAATCTGGGGAGACAGGAGAAGGAGGACGGAGAGGGGGCCGCTGAACCATACCATAATTGAGAGTGCAGTGACCAGACCCCTTGCCTAGCTGTCCAGAGTGTCCTGAGATCCAGCTGACTTTCCAGAATCCCAAACCAAGGCTTATCTTCTAAGTAGCAAATAACCCAGGCCATAAATTGCATAAGCCCTTCCTTTTTGTAGCATTGCACCCATTGAAAACCTAATTGAAAACCCAATTGAAAACCCCACATTGCTAGTGTAATTGAGTGACCTTCCCATAAAAGAATATGGGTTTACCCTGTGTATGTTAGCATATTCCCTTGGGTAAACCTCTCAGTGCCTGTGTAAATCCTTAGCATATTCTTAAGTAAATTAATGTATTCCCCCATTGAAATGCACAGTGCAAGTTGGTTAAAATTCAAAATTAACCCCCTTGTCCATGGTGTATTTCTTTAATAATTATAGTCATTAAAGTGTTGCCTCAAAAGAAAACTGAAATCCAAATTGGCCAGTGTATTGTGTGCATTCCCCCACAAATTCCTATTTGCTTCTGTCCTATGAAAACCCCAAACCATAGTCCCATCAAGAGCAATCTCATTTGCCTACAAGTCTATCTGTTATGAGCCTCAGTCCGTTTCAATGAAAACCAATTTTCCTATTCGGAGCTATCCCCCTTCCGTGTGATTGTAAATCCAGTGTAAAACGAATTTTCATTTGCAATTGTACTTTTCCTTTTGCATTTGCTTTCTTCCCAAAACCAATTTTCCTACTTCATTTCTACCTTGCTCTGGTGTGCTGATTAGTAGTATCCAAGCTTCCCTATCTCCTCAAATGTAGCAACATGAATTTCCTGTCATTCTGTCCCATAGCCGTGTGAGTAATAATCAAAATCCAATTCTGCTGTTTTCCTCCAAAAACGGGTTTTTACTTTCTTTGCTGGTCTCCCATCCTGGGGTGGTGGGCTCTACTCAAAATCCAATGTTCTCTCTCTATCTCTACTCCTTGCCACTGCCTTCCATTCAGAGGAATCAAGTTAGCTAATGTTTGGGGGGTGAGTGTTGCAGTGGAAGTGCTAAACAGTGGGTATTATCTCTTTCTAAAATTGCCCTTTTTCTGTGTTGCCATTAAAGATTGTGAGAATTGTCACAGTATATCTTTGCCTAATTGTTTTGTTGAGATTAGTGCAATTATGTACCACAACATTAGTGGCTGTAAAATTGTTTGATATTCCTTATTCATTAAATAATAAATTAATAAATATCTACTTGATACACACCGGCCTGATTCCTAGTCCATTGTGACACAGGGTGTTTGTGGCGGTTGGGTTCGAGACGGGTTGGAGGCCTACTCGAACAGAAAAGAACCAGTCGATTAGTAAAAATAAAAAGGGCCTTATTGTACGCCACAATCATTGGCGGGGAAGGAGTCCCTGACTGGAGTGTGCTCTGTAGTAAAACCATGACATAACAAAGGACCTTACAGTTTGAAAGCCAATGATATGCTGTGTACGTAATAACTGATGAAGATGACTTGAACTAGGGGTGGGCATAAGTTGTCCACCTCACTGTAGAGACCCAATCACAACCCGTCACTATACAGAAAGTATACTTAGATGTTTCCTTTGAGTGTATCACAACCCCCCATAGGTTTTTCTTGTTTGCCACACGTATGATGAATATTTACTATATAAATGTGTTTTTTATGTAAAATGTTTTAGAGAACACGAGTGAAAGTCCATTGATGTCTGTTGGAACTCCTTGTTTTAGATAATTATTAATAAAACAGTCGGGAGAGACTTTTGCCAACTTCCTGAGTCAGTCTTATTTGGTGTAAGAGTTATTGTGCATCCAATGCATGCATGACATCCTCCGCCATCTAGCCGGAAGATCGCAGGGTTTCCTGTGGAGAGTGGCTGAATAGTAATCTTGTAAGAAAATCGAGACGATGGGCAGGGTCCCTCTTTGACAAAATCCCTACCTGGTTTCAACAGGTGCTTTGCAGACGGAAGGTGAAAGTGTTCGATTGGAGTAGGAGACAATACCGAAGGACTTGAGCCAAATGAGTGAATGGTGAGTACACTGAGGGGAATGGCAAACTAAGGGGATGGGGTTGTAATAATTTAAAAAGTAACAAAAGTAACACAAGTAACAGGAGTAACAGGAAATATTGTGTGAAGAGAGAGAGAGATATAATGCCCAAGAGTCCTAAACTAATGGGGTTTTAGAAGAGGTTGTATCACACTCCAATCAGAATGAACTAGGATATGTGCAGGACAGGTCCACATAAAGTGACAATCTGTGATCAGAGTATTAATTAGGGACAAGAGGATGAGTGTGATCACAAAGTATTTATGTAAATCGTCAACTAGTCTGTCTGTTTATATATTTGTGTTGAATTAAGGTGTCAAGGAGCGACACAAACAGTTTTGTTAGATTTAAGAAAAAGTTTAGAAGTTATGCCATCTATCTAGAGAAGTGGCTGGTACCAATCCAGAGGTAGACAGAGAAAATTGGAGAAAAGGAAGTTTTGGGCGGCAATTGTTGGAGCACGCTCACATTTATTGTTTTAAGAATTGAAAAGCGGCAAAGGAAGTTTATAAACTTTGGTGGTAAGTATTGACAGTCAATTGTGACTTGTCTCAATGGAAGATGTTACTCCTCTGATGCATTTATGTAAGACATTGCCAAAACACATGCCTGAGTTAAAACAGTATAGTGCGGAATGGGTGAAAGACACGGCAGATAAGATGTTCATGCCATGGTCACAAAGGGGATCGTTGTCAAAAGCCGTATTGCAACACATGACAACATACTTGCACACTGCGTACATGGGAAAGAAGTTACAGAAGAGGTTAGCTATTTTAGAGCTCTGTAAGATGCACCAGGAAGAGAGAGAAGATCCACCTCCCGAAGAGTGGATGCTTAATCAGTGTAAGGAGGAAGGTGTTTTTGCCCTCAGCTCTCCTTACCTCGCCAGAATTAAAAAGTGGTAGTACGGAAGATATAGGATTGTATCCTTTAAAGGAACGGAAAGCAGCAATGGGGTACAGTAATCCGATATAAGAACAGATGGCTCATAGCAGTGACGATAGTCTAGAGGAGAGTAAGAGAAAAGAGGAGATGATTAAGATCTTGCAGGACAAGAAGGAGAAAAGTGAATGATCGAATATATCGATAGAGCTAGAATGAGAAATTACGAGATGGAAAGGAGAAAAGGATATAGCTGACGAGGTAACACTTGTACAGAAAGAATGCATGGGAGGACAGATATTACTCAAGATAGATGGGAAAAGCATTGAGGGAGTAAGGCAAAGAGAAGATAAGAACAAATGTGATAGAAAAGACAGGAAATGTGAAAAGAGATTAAAAGAAGATGAGCATAAAAGAAAGAGCAGGCAGAGAAGAGAACAGATGTATCAGGAGGAGCAACAATAGAAAGAAGAAAGGGAAGAGGAGCAAAGGAAGTATGACAACAGGCAGAGAGCAATGGAAGAATGTGATAGGCAAGAAAGGAAATGAGAAGAGGAGGAAACACAGAAATTAAGGGACAAAAGAATACAGACATGAAGAGAAGAGGAAGAAAAGAGAACAGGAGTAAGGAGAGAAGAGATAAGACAAGAAGAGGTGAGAGTTAGATAGGAAGTGAAAAAGCAAAGTGAATTAGATGGCGAATTAGAACGAAAGAGAATACAACGGGAGCTTGATACCAACTGTATTCAAAAGGAACTACTGGAGCCAAGTCCTACACTACAATGGGACAGAGTGGAAGAGTTCCTCCCGGTAAAGGGAGTAGCGCCAGGGCCATCTAAAGTGGCCTTAGAAGAGAACTTTGATGTAGGAAGTTTCAGGGACAGGATTGATAAAGCCTATTAAGAGTTAAGGGAAGGCAGCAAACCGGGAAGCCAAGGGAAGGAAAATCAAACCCTAGTCTTCCAAGCACCAAGCAAATAGGAAATTCAATTTAGTCTCGAGCATAATGCCTTATCCTTAGGCAGACTGACTTTAGTGAAGGGTGAAAGGGACGAGAGTCGCACTAGTTGGTGACTAGATATGTCAGATGAGGAGAGGGAATCCTTCCATGGGGAAGAGGGAGGAGTGCCCCCAACGGAAGCCTGCAGATGGACAAGGAAGTAAGATGGTCTGACCTAGAGCAACCTAAAGATATTATTCCAGATCCCATAGGATACCCAGAGTGTCCCAGGGGACAATCGTATAGTGACAAGGGAGAATCACCGCCATACGTGAGCAGGTTAAGGTCATTGCCAGGGAGGAGGTGGTCAGGAACCATTGTCCATACCATGGGTAGGCAGACGATGGGAGCCGATTGCGGGTTAGGGTTTACCCAGTTTCCCTTATTGGAAAAAGGGGGAGCAAAACCACAGTATATTCCATGGCCACAGATGGACAAGGATAATTTAAGCTATAAACCCCTGAGTTTGACATCGGGTACGAGAAAAAGGATTTATGAATTAGAAAAATGACAGGAGGAAATACGCTAGCCATAGGGGATATTAAGGGTCTTTTAGCAGCCATTCTTGGGGAAAGAGCTGATGATATATGAAAGAGAGCAGACTATTCAAGTGTGACAGCACAGAACACAGCACACAATGGAGCACCATTTAATAATTGCAGAGTAGAAGTCTGGAGGGCTCTCAGGGTACAATATCCCAGCATGTCAGACATGGGTGCATTCATGACACGTAAGAGGAAAGAAGATGAAGACCCTCTTGCTTACATTCAGGGTATTCAAGAGCGTTGGACTCTTGAAATGAGGGAACCATGGGAAAAAAACAGTGGCATTATTTTACCACATGTTATGTCAGGGGTTGCCCGAGCAAGTACAGAGGCAGATGAAAATACAAGTGGGAATGGAAGCAAAACCATGGGCTGAAATACAGTTGACAATAGTGCATCACTGTCGGCTGTTGCAGGAGAAAAATAAGAAGTGAGATGAGGCTAGGAAACTTAAGGAAGCTAAATTAGTTCATAAAAAAATATCAAAATATGCCATAGCAGCAGAATTAGTGGCACTAATATTGGCTATGCAAAATAATGTAGGAAAGAGCATGACAATCTACTCAGACGGCGCCTATATCACCTCAACAGGACAATCAGCATTAGCTAGATGGCTCAGGAGAGGATTCAGGAGAGCAGATGGAACTCCAGTACCGCATGCCTTGTTGCTGGGAAAACTAATAGAAGTAATAACATACCCACAGGAGCTAGCATTAGTGAAGTGCCAAGCAGACACTAATGCGGAGGACACAATTTCAAGAGGAAATTAAGCCGCAGACTATGAGGCAAAGTGTGCATCATACTTTGGAGAGATGTGGGATTTGAAGAGGAAGATAAAAGAAAGAGGGGGGTGAGGGAGATGGTTTTGAATGAGGGATACAATTACCTTCCAGAAACTCAGATAATAGAGCTGCAGGAAGCTGCACCCAGGGATGAAAAGGGATTCTGGGTTAAGAAAGGATGTTCAATGTCCCCTACGGACGTCCTATGGTGACAAAACAACACATGGAAAGTGGTCATGCCACTTGCATTACTGAAAACAGCACTAACGCAGTTGCATCATCCTACATCCACAGGAAAAGAAGCCATTGCGGCTCGCATTGGAGAATCATGGTTCTGTCCCAATCTGAATGATCATGTGGCAACCTTTATCACTAATTGTTTGATGTGCCAGCAATTCACTGCTGGTCACACCCTGAGACCTGTGAGAGGAGCCGCACTCAGACCCGGAGGCACATTCCTGCACCTCAATGTAGAATACGTGGAAATGATGCAAGTATGTCAAGGATGCCGCTACATGATAATAGTTGTCTGTCACTTCTCAGGATGGATAGAGGCTGGGCCCTGTTCCCATGCCAACACTATCCGAGCTGCAAAATTTCTAGTCCAGAAAGTATTCCCAAGATGGGGCATTTGTGAGGTCCTGCACTCTGACAACGGCCCTCACTTCACCAATGAATTGTTCCAACACATCACTACCATGCTAGGAATAAAACACAAATTTGCATGTGCGAACCACCTGCAAGCAGATGGGGTGTGTGAACCCCTCAATGGTCTCCTGAAGGAGCGAATTGCTAAAACATAGCAAAGTACCAAGAAAAATTGGTTTCACTGTTTGCCATTAGCACTATTCGAGTTGCGCAACAAACCAGGATCCAACCACCATTTAATGCCCCACGAGGTGGTAACAGGACGGTGCTTGCACCTCCCATTGGCTCCTCGCAATAGGTCACTGAAAGACAGTGAAAATGTGGCTGATGTACTGAGTCAGGAAATGTATGAAAACGTAACTTGACTGGTTTCTAGCAATTCTTTTATCTTATGCCAGATACAGCAAACACAGGGCAGGCCTGAAGACAACGTACAAGAAGACACCAACTATCAGGAACAAGAAACACACAAAGAACAACCTGTACAAATTGGAGATCTTGTCCTTCTAAAGAATTTTGTTTGACGCTGGCATGCACCTCGCTTTACTGGTCCACACATCGCCTAGGCAATAACCGACAGCGCAGTGAGATTGCAAGGGAAGTCTGTCTGGAACCACATCCAAGATATCAATCCATACAAAGCACTGGCCTATCCCCAACGTGCAACTGCAGAAATCAACAGGGCCAATGCTGCAATCACCAATGATACACAAGAAAGCATAAATGTCCCAAATACCCCTCAACTAGAGACTACTGGCTACCCTTTGGTCAGATGCTCACAAACAACTGAAATCCCCACAGCAACGTTTGTGCAAATAGGCACTATGAGCAACACCATCCCAAGATTCCAAGGGAGAACAGCCACATTAAGATGGATGTCTAAGGCAAC
Organism: Ambystoma mexicanum; assembly: GCF_040938575.1. Lineage (NCBI taxonomy): Eukaryota > Metazoa > Chordata > Amphibia > Caudata > Ambystomatidae > Ambystoma > Ambystoma mexicanum. The sequence continues at coordinate 1,190,498,733 of NC_090932.1, forward strand.
CTTTCCATACGAGGACAATTACATTAAGATGCTACCCATGATGAACAACTACTGGCAACTCATTGAGGGGTTGCAGTACATAACCGAAGGAGAAAGGAGAAACAAGACAATCACACTGAAATATCTAACATGCAAGTGGAGAGCGAGGGAGGTAGGACTAGAGCCGGGGTGCTGGGAGAGGCCACAAATACTGATCTATGAACAAGTATACACAGATGAAGGCTGGGAAGACAGAGTGGTGGGAAGTAAGGCACTAACCTTAGCAAAGGCAGCAGTGACTAAAGTGCAAGACGGAAATGACAAGTTCCTCAAAGAGTGGGACAGAAGTGCAAAATAATGGGTGGACAATGAAGCTGGACGTATGCCAATAATTCCCCTTACTACACCAACACTGTGTTATCAATGGTGATGAAGAAGTAGGCGAAAACAGTGGATGCAAGAAAATAGAAACAATACCAGAAATGGGAACAGGAACAACAGTAATGATTGACCATTATTGGCCTTGCAGAGCAAAGGCATATGACAAGCTGACACCCAACTGGGGAGGGGTATACTCCCTAGCACACGTCAACATGCCTTCTTTAGTGGTACTGAGAAAGGGCGTTAAGCTCGATGAGTACCTGAAAATGCAACCCAACAAGAGTAAGAAAAGATCACTGGACACTGCAACAACTGTCCAACCGAACAATGCCAACCAGCACAAGTCACTCAGCAGGGTGAAGAGAGAGGGAAATTACTTATGGGGAAGGTCCAAACCAGCATTGTATGAGGTACCGGCATTGCACAGATTATTCAGTAGGACACAAATGTTCTTTGCATCACTACTACCCGGAATACAGACATATGAAAATGCTATATGGCTGCAGATCACACACTGGGAGTTGATGGTAGCCATAAATTCAATGGAGCAATCAAAGAAGAGCTCAAAGCAATAAGGTTGGTTTACACAGTCGCCCAATTAGCCCAGATGCATGTAAAGATGGAAGAAGAGATGAACGGGAACGGGGAACGACAAGAGCTGTTTCACCTATTTCTGGTCATGGATGCCCTCCTGGCTGGCTGATGGATTGAAGATGATAGTTGGAGGACTAGTACTGGGAGCAGCATCTCTGTGTGGGATCAAGATATGCATTGGAAGATGCCATAACATGTCGGAAGAGGTAGTTGGGATGCAAGTACTAATGGAACTGGAGAGCGGAGAAGCAATAGATGGCATTGTGAAGGAAAGGGAGAGACTAAGACAGAAGATAGCAGAATCTGACATCTTCCTATGTGGAATGAAAGTAGAAAACCCACACAACCCAAAGACGTACATAGGGACGTGGGTATGGTACAAACCTGAAGGTGGATGCCTCTACATGTACTGTCCTTTGAAGATTATGTTAACTACTATGGACACCTGGCAGGGATAACAAAGGTATGGCGGTTGATAGACGACAGAAGAGATCGTGGTGGTGTGGTCAACAAGCCAACCAGAGTGGGGACTGAAGAGGGAAGGTCAGAATTCACCTCCCGTCCCGGAAGACACTCAAACCTGAAGAAGCACCAAAGACAATATTGCCGCTGATCATATGAGCTCACACCAATTCCCACTGCCCCCACGATCGACCACTACCACGAAAGATACCCTCTCAACAGACGCTACAACCCAGGAGCTGTCCGTACACTACCCAGAGTTGCCAAAGATGCACAAGAGGGAGCTGGAGACAGCTACATGGACAGAATCGACTAAGGTGCAGAGAAGCCTTGCCTCAAGTTGTTAGAAACACCACAATGACATAGCTACATCCGCCATGAAGCACACATGGCATCTGCACATTGGGGAAACTCACACACCCTACTACACAAAGAACACATGCATACAGTTCTATGAGTTAGAGGACAGTGACATATACATACTGTCTGCACGTTTATTATTTTTGCCATTAGCTTGCCTCTGCAATGCAGGAATGCAAGAAGCAAGAAGGGCAAGTGTAAATGCTTGCAGATGCTTGCATGCAAATAACCCTGTGGAATAGCAGGAACACTCGAGGGACCTGACAGCCATGATGTACTAACCTATGGATACTATGGAAGGCACATACAGTAGAAGCCAGACCATGGCTTAGGAAATTCTAGTAGGCCATGATCGTCTTAGAAAACCTGAAGCCACGAAGAAGGCTGTGCAAGCAGAACCACCGCGGGGAATAAAGCCACTGCCAAGGTCGTAATGCTGCAAGTGACATACCTTACCCTGAACTGAAGTAACACGATCTCCAAAGGAGCCCATGCCCCGTAAAATACAGAATAATGTAGAGCTACTGAGCTCAAAAAAGTGGTCTCCAAGCACGTGATCCGGCCAAGCTGATGAGGAGCCAAGATTTTGTTGCTGGGAAGAGCAAACCGTCTTATGGACCAGACAATAGTCGCAACAAATTTGTTACACTCAAGCTACAGTTCTGCATTGGGAACAGAGCATACTCATGGCAATAATGGTCCACACACGGTTATGATGCTGACACATAGTTGCACCTCATGGACACAAATTTGCACATGCACCGTGAACAGGTGTCTTGCCGGCTGGGCACTGAGTTTGTCCCAGGCTTGGGGCCCGCTGCTCATCCAATCAAAATCCATGGCCCTACGGGTGGGTAGCTGGGATCACTGACCAACCACGTGTCGGCACACTAAGAATTACTAAGTTGCAATATTCAGGGATAGGCCAAGCCTGACACCTGATGTGCCTGGTCCAATGAGCTAACCTCTATATGGGCTGCTATATGGGAACTACCACTCAACAACCTATCCAGAGTGGAGTTAGGTTTTGGAGAAGGGCCCAGAATGTGACATCAGTTATGACGCCATTTGTTACCAAAACTGGCCTGTGAGCCAGAATTCGGTGAGAGGAGCCCGGATTTGCTGCTGTGCATGTGATTCTCCTGTGGTTTGTTGGTTGTTATAAACCTCAGATGTACCTTGCTACTTGTCTGGACCTTACGTTCTTTTGGGCTGGGAAGGAGTTATGCCTTCCACAACTTTTGCACCCACCGGCTCCTAGCAATAAGGCTCTGCATGCCTGAGAGTTCACCCTAACATACTACATTAGGGCACATGCCTCTAACGTATTACAGTTGGATTCTAGATTCAGTTATGAAGGGACACTTTCCTAGGGAACAGTCATTGGCAGCCACCGCGTTTGCAATTGAGACGTCTACAAGCATTGTAATGGGTTGTTCTATAACAACTCTTTTTGTGGCACATGCTTTGTTTGCCATTTAAGGGAAACCTAAAGGTACATTGACATCCCAGAGAGCTTCTGTTTATGAAGTGATAATTTCGAACCCAGCGATTAAAATTGTCAGACATAAAATAGTGAACCCTGCCATGATTTTAGCTGAGCCAGTGACAGAAAGGGGCCATGCACATTATTGTGAAAACTATGTAGAACTATATGATCCTATACTGCGCGTGAAAGAAAACGCATTGTCAGGAAGGGAAATTCTCTTTATTGATGGTTGTTTGAAAATGTATCAACTAAGTGTAGAAAGGCATTCTGGCGCAACTTTAGTGAGGCATGTAACAAGTGCAAGGCTACCGTCTCACTATCTAGCGCAAGCGGCAGAATTGCTAGCGCTCATTGTCACGCTCGAGAATTATGAAGGGCTGAAGTGACGGTGTACAGTGACTCCACCTATGTGAAATCAACCATACATGCAGGGCTAGCATGTTGGAAAAGGAGGGGCTACCTCTGAGCAGACGGCTCTCCAGTGCAGCACGCATCCTTATTGGACAGGCTTATTAAGGCACTATAGCTCCCAGTAGCCATAGCGGTCATTAAATGCGCTGCTCAAACTAAGCGTACAGACTTTATTTCTTGCGGGAATCAAGCCGCAGATGCAGAAGCCAAAAGGGTTGCATATTCAGCAGGTATTTCAAGTTTTGATACACCACTTGCGCAGTGAAGTTTTTAGTACGTGAAGTCTTTCAAAGATGGGGAGTGTGTGAAGTGCTGAGATATGATAATGTGCCACATTTTATCAGTGAAGTTTTTGAACAGATAGGACTAATGTTGAGTATTAAGCACATGGGATATGTTAGAGACTCAACAGCCTCCATAAAAGAAGGATTGCAAGCTCAAGCTTACTTTGAAAAAGCGATAGCTATATTTCCTGCCCTTAGCTTTATATGACCTAAGTAATCAGCCTGATTTGGGCCATCACCTCACACCCCTAAACTAGTGATGGACGGCGAATGAGAATGCCTTTAACTCCTCCATCGAGGAGTAGAAGTGATGCCCAGAGTACTGCAAATAATGTCAGGAAATGAGTTATGTGCATATTTGACTTGTATGAGCACTAGTATCTCTCTCATTTCAGATCAACTCAAGCGCCCGGAGGGTCAGTCTCAGAACACAGTGTCATGATCTCTGCTTCCAAGAGGTCAGGACTTGCCCAACTCCCTTGGAAGCAGACCCATAACCCAGGTTCCGAGCGCCAGCCGGTCCCAATTGGGACCTTTTGGACTCTGTCCTGGCGCCGGTGGCGCCAGGCTCATAAATGTGCCCAGTCCCAGCGCTGGAAGCGCCGAGCTCATAATGATTGGGTGGACTTACCTGCGGCAGACCATGCTGCTTACTTACCTGCCAGTTGAGCCTCTGATCCTCTTCTGTTCGGGACTACTTTTCCTGTTGGGTGGGGCAGGAGCCACTCCCTAGGTTCAGAACCCTGGAACTCTTCTGGAAAGCAAGGACTCTTTTCTTTCCTAGGCGTGGCTGTGGAAGGAGACACCTAAGCACTACAGGAGGCTATTTAAACCCCACCCGATGGATGAATCTTGCTTTGCGTTATTCTGCATCCTCTGCAGCAGAACACTCATCGTGTCTTCTGCATCTGATCCTGGGCCTAAGGAAAAAGGCTTACCATCCTGAATCCAGTCTTCAGCAACACCTAGAAAGACAAGAAAGAACAGGTTAGCATTACAGTCTTCAGTGACAGCGCTCCTTTTACCTGATCCATCGGCTGTCATCAACGCCTCGTGCTGCATTCTGGCTTCTGAAAGACAAAAGCTTACCAATTCTGCGCACGCTCCGGAGGCCTTCGGCGCTGCATCCCGCATCTGAAAGATAAAACAAGGTGCGTTTAAAGACTTTGGGGAACTTAAATACTCACGAGCCATTACTCCTTTCACATCTAATCCAGTGGGTATTCCGGCACCCTGCAGCCACTCCGAACTTATACCTGCAAAGGAAAAAGACAGTTAGAGCGCGCCGTGAAGCAGGCAGCAAGCGCTTACTTACGTGCTTCAAGGCGCTTCTATTCATCACACGGGCTCCATCTTCGCCATCGCCGGACCCTGCAAAAAACAAGATACAACAGTACTAAAGACTTTTAAAGACATTTGAATTACTCGAAACTTACAGTGCGTGAAGAAAACGACGGACAGCAGTCCTCTGAAGTCAAGAGGCCTGCTTCCCTTATCCAGTGAGGAAACTGGTTTCAGCACCCTGCTCCGAAGCAGATGGAGAGCACAGCGTTCACTTACCTAAGGTGAGCGCGTTAACCTTTGGGGTCCTACAGGAGAAAAGAAAGGGAAGAAGAGAGAGACATTCAATAACCCAGTTCATTAATCCCATATTTTCTATCTGCAGACACCTTACCCTTCAAGTCAGACATACAGTGCACAGGGTTCCAGCCCAAAGAGCCAGCCGTGTGTTACACATCACCTTAGAAGATACGGTATACGCCCAGTCAAGACCGGCGCCTCTACGGGAATCAGGTGAGTGTTACAGAACGCAAAGCCTACCACAAAACTCCCGTCCAGGCCCTATGGAAACCTCGGATACCGACCAGCTAGCCCAGTTGCTTGGGGAACTAAGGGCAGAAGTGCATGCAACCCGTCAGGAAACCAACGCTCTAAAAAGGGAACTGATTATTTCCAAGGAGCGAACAGATGATCTCGCTAGGCAATTGCGACAGTCACAAGCCGGACAGACCCCGTTACCCGCATCTGGGGGAAATCTTCCTTCTACATCCTCTATGAGTCCAGTGCAGATCAACCTACCTGGGAATGTACCTCTGGCTCCGCCCGAACGATTTTCTGGTGACCCAAAGAGGTTTGCAGTATTTATCAATCAGTGTCGGTTGCATTTCTTATGCCGGCCAGCAGCATTTCCAACTGATCAGGCTAAAGTAGCTTTCGTGCTTTCGTACCTTAGTGGTAATGCGGCAGACTGGTCGATCCCTCTAGTAAATCAAGATGATCCGGTCCTTCATGATTTTCAAGCTTTTCAGCTCAGTATGGAAAAACTTTTCGCAAGACATTCACAGGGGCAGGCTTTGGACAATGAGCTTCTTTCGTTGCGACAAGGTAATCAAGACCTTTTGGCTTATATTGCATCTTTCAACAGACTGATAGTGGAAACTCAATGGCCTGAGGACAAAAGGATTACGCTGTTTTATAGAGGTCTACGTGGAGAGCTCAAAGATGTGTTAGCCCAAGTAGTGAATCCCCCACAAGATTGTTCGGACTATATAGATTTAGTTGTTCAAATAAATCACAGACTGCAGAACAGGAAGGCTGATCGTTCCAAGTTTGATGCTCGAGTATTTTCCAAATCGCCAACTCCTTCCAAAGGAGTAGACTCCGGGGAACCCATGCAAATAGGGGGCCTGAAAGGTCCTCTAACACAAAAGGAGCGGGAAAGAAGAAAACAGTTGCAATTATGCCTCTATTGCGGAAACTCAGGGCACTTTCTTCGAGACTGTCCGGTGAAACCTGCCAAGAAGGAAGTAGGAGCTGCAGTTACCAAAGTTACAAACTCTGAGCAGGGAAACGACCTCGCCCGACAAGAATAGAGGTCCTCTTGCCGAGCGTGAAAACCAGTTCCGTGACCTCGCATTTCGTGATACCTATGGTCCTCATTAGCCCTGATAATCCGGATCGATTACATGCAATTGAAGCTTACGTCGACAGCGGTGCCATCAGCAATTATGTGGATCATGCAATGGTTTTGAGGATGAATCTAACTCTTTGTCCCAAGGCTGTAAAGGACGTCATTACTACGGTGGATGGAACGGAGATAGCCTCCGGACCAGTAACGCATACCACTCAAGAAGTGACGCTCGTAAGTCAAGATGGACACCATGAGAAGATCGTGTTCGATGTGATCAAGGCCCCTCAGTTTCAGGTTATTCTAGGAATTCCTTGGTTAGAGAAACACAATCCTCTGATCGATTGGCGAGCAAGAACGGTCCAGTTTCCAGAATGTGTCTCTACTTGTCATCCTCCATCTGGTGTTGCACTGGCAGCTACTTCTTCAGAGACGACTCCTCAGTTACCTCCCGAATACCAAGAATACCAAGATGTTTTCCGGAAGGATCAGGCTAACTCTCTACCTCCTCATAGGTCTTATGACTGCCAGATAGACCTGATACCTGGATCTACTCCTCCTTGTAGTAGAATTTATGCACTCACCGAGCCTGAGAACCTTCACCTTCGTCAATACCTGGATCAATACCTGGCAAATGGGTTTATTCGTCCTTCCAAGTCCCCAGCTTCTTCAGCTTTGTTCTTCGTTCCAAAAAAGGAAGGAGACCTTAGAACGTGTATAGATTATCGCTCCCTGAACCAGATCACCGTCAAGAATAGATATCCGTTACCTTTGATCCCTGAACTCCTGGACCAGGTCAAAAAAGCATGCATATTTACAAAGTTGGACCTTAGAGGAGCCTACCATTTGGTTCGAATAAAGGAGGGCGATGAATGGAAGACGGCCTTCCGCACCAAATATGGGCTGTTTGAACATCAGGTCATGCCCTTTGGACTTTGCAATGCCCCGGCCGCCTTTCAATATTTTATGAACGATGTCCTCAGAGAGCTCATAGATGTGTGTGTTGTTGTTTACATTGACGACATCCTCGTTTATTCTTCATCGGAATCTGAACATCGGAAACACGTGAAAATGGTCCTCGAAAGATTGCGTCAACACAAACTTTTCGCTAAGTTGGAAAAATGTGTTTTCAACGTGACTGAAGTTGAATTCTTGGGATTCATATTATCACCTAGCGGAGTACGTATGGATTCAAAGAAGGTCGATGCAATTCTCAAATGGCCATCACCATCCTCCGTAAAAGGTGTGCAAAGCATGTTAGGCTTCGCTAACTTTTACCGTAGGTTTATCCCCGAATTTTCTCGAATAGTCCAGCCCATCACTGCCTTGTTAAAGAAAAACAAACGTTTTGAATGGTCTACCGAGGCGGAACAAGCTTTCCAGGATTTGAAGACTAAATTTATCTCTGCACCAATCTTAAAACACCCTCGCCCCGAACTCCCCTACATCGTGGAAACTGATGCTTCAAGCCTTGCCATGGGGGCAGTTCTATCACAAAAGGACCCGGTAACCAATCAGTTGCATCCTGTGGCATTTTGGTCCCGCAAATTCTCGCCTCCTGAAATCAATTACACGATTACTGACAAGGAGCTTCTGGCTATCAAGTCTGCTTTTAAGGCTTGGCGGCATTATCTGCTGGGGGCCCGACACACCGTTACTGTGATTACGGATCACCGAAACCTGCAATATTTGAAAACTGCAAAAGCCCAATCCTCTAGACAACTCCGTTGGGCATTATTCTTTGCCGAATTTGACTTTATAATTACCTATCGACCCGGTACAAAAAACGGTAAAGCCGATGCCCTTTCTCGAATGGGAGTGGAAGAACACTTGATCAACCCTAAACCTGTACCTATCATTCCCGAACAAAGAATACTGGGTGTAATCGCCACACAATCCATAGAGGAAGTTAAGGATAAGGCCAGGCAACTTGTAACTCCAGCAGACATACAGAATTGGCATTTAAAGGGAAAGGACTTTGCAGTAAAGGACAACTTGTTATATTTCCAAGAACGATTATACCTGCCCAGCACAGATTTACAGAAAAAAGTAATCTCTTGTTATCACGATTCTTTAATGGAAGGACATCCCGGTATGACTAAGACTTCAGAAAAGATCAAGCGCTACTTCTGGTGGCCGTCTTGGAAAAAAGATATCAGAGACTTTATAATGTCCTGTGGAGTATGCGCCCAAAACAAGAGTCAAAAGGAAAGACCTGCAGGCCTCTTACGCCCTATTGACATCCCACCTCGCCCTTGGCATACGCTTTCTATGGACTTCATCACCGATCTACCTCCATGCTCCGGATACAATACGATTCTAGTAATCGTGGACTTATTCTCCAAGATGGCGCATTTCATTCCGCTCAAAGGCTTGCCAACAGCAGCAACTCTGGCCCGTGAATTTCTGGAAAACATCGTCCGACTGCACGGTTTTCCTTCGGTTCTAATATCGGATCGTGGTAGTCAATTTATTTCTCATTTTTGGCGAAGTTGCTGTCGGTCGGCTCAAATTGATGTGAGACTATCGACCAGTCACCACCCTCAGACCGACGGGCAAACCGAGAGGACCAATCAAACTCTGGAACAGTATTTACGCTGCATGCTGCAACAAACTGAAAAAACTTGGAAAGACATCCTTTGGATAGCCGAATATGCCTACAATAACTCTGTCCATTCGGGAACTGGGAAAACCCCGTTTTTTCTTTTATACGGCAGTCACCCTCGAACCTCGGAGTTGGATCCCCTCCAAGATCTTGAAACACCAGCAGTAGAATACCTGCATGCTACAATCACCCAAGCCTTTAAGGAAGCTGTTTCTCACCTTCAAAGGGCTAAAGAACAATACAAGAAAGGAGCAGATCAACATCGGAAGGAAGCCCCTCAATATGAAGTAGGGGATCAAGTCTGGTTATCTACCAAATATTTACCTCTAAAAGGGCCACGTACATTCAACCCAAGATACCTTAGTCCCTATTCCATCACTACCATAGTAAACCCAGTAGCGGTCAAGTTGGACTTGCCCCCGCACATGAAGATTCATCCGGTCTTCCACGTCTCTCTATTAAAACCTGTGCAACCTCAAACCCGACTAACTAAATCTCCAAAACCTATCCTAGTTGATGGAGAACTCGAGTTTGAAGTCAAAAGCATTCTGGACTCCAAGATCTCCAAATCTAAACTATTCTACCTAATTGACTGGAAAGGCTACGGCCCCCAAGAGAGATCCTGGGAACCTGCTGAATATGTCCATGCTCCTCGCCTAATCAAAAAATTTCATCGAACATTTCCTGACAAACCCAAACCCCCGGAGAAGCCCGGTTTGGGAGGGGCCTTGAGGGGGGGTACTGTCATGATCTCTGCTTCCAAGAGGTCAGGACTTGCCCAACTCCCTTGGAAGCAGACCCATAACCCAGGTTCCGAGCGCCAGCCGGTCCCAATTGGGACCTTTTGGACTCTGTCCTGGCGCCGGTGGCGCCAGGCTCATAAATGTGCCCAGTCCCAGCGCTGGAAGCGCCGAGCTCATAATGATTGGGTGGACTTACCTGCGGCAGACCATGCTGCTTACTTACCTGCCAGTTGAGCCTCTGATCCTCTTCTGTTCGGGACTACTTTTCCTGTTGGGTGGGGCAGGAGCCACTCCCTAGGTTCAGAACCCTGGAACTCTTCTGGAAAGCAGGGACTCTTTTCTTTCCTAGGCGTGGCTGTGGAAGGAGACACCTAAGCACTACAGGAGGCTATTTAAACCCCACCCGATGGATGAATCTTGCTTTGCGTTATTCTGCATCCTCTGCAGCAGAACGCTCATCGTGTCTTCTGCATCTGATCCTGGGCCTAAGGAAAAAGGCTTACCATCCTGAATCCAGTCTTCAGCAACACCTAGAAAGACAAGAAAGAACAGGTTAGCATTACAGTCTTCAGTGACAGCGCTCCTTTTACCTGATCCATCGGCTGTCATCAACGCCTCGTGCTGCATTCCGGCTTCTGAAAGACAAAAGCTTACCAATTCTGCGCACGCTCCGGAGGCCTTCGGCGCTGCATCCCGCATCTGAAAGATAAAACAAGGTGCGTTTAAAGACTTTGGGGAACTTAAATACTCACGAGCCATTACTCCTTTCACATCTAATCCAGTGGGTATTCCGGCACCCTGCAGCCACTCCGAACTTATACCTGCAAAGGAAAAAGACAGTTAGAGCGTGCCGTGAAGCAGGCAGCAAGCGCTTACTTACGTGCTTCAAGACGCTTCTATTCATCACACGGGCTCCATCTTCGCCATCGCCGGACCCTGCAAAAAACAAGATACAACAGTACTAAAGACTTTTAAAGACATTTGAATTACTCGAAACTTACCGTGCGTGAAGAAAACGACGGACAGCAGTCCTCTGAAGTCAAGAGGCCTGCTTCCCTTATCCAGTGAGGAAACTGGTTTCAGCACCCTGCTCCGAAGCAGATGGAGAGCACAGCGTTCACTTACCTAAGGTGAGCGCGTTAACCTTTGGGGTCCTACAGGAGAAAAGAAAGGGAAGAAGAGAGAGACATTCAATAACCCAGTTCATTAATCCCATATTTTCTATCTGCAGACACCTTACCCTTCAAGTCAGACATACAGTGCACAGGGTTCCAGCCCAAAGAGCCAGCCGTGTGTTACACATCACCTTAGAAGATACGGTATACGCCCAGTCAAGACCGGCGCCTCTACGGGAATCAGGTGAGCGTTACACACAGATGAAAACCATTCAGCAACCAGATCAGTACCATAACTATATGTTGACAACTCTAAGCCAATTAAAAACCTTACTAAGAAGCAGCACGAGACAAGATTTGACGGCCCTTTAATTGTTGAAAATGTTACTCCCTCAGCAGTAAAACTCCAAGGCAGACGAGCATGGATACATCTGAACAACGTCAAGCTGTACACCAACGAGACCATAGCACCCCCAGCCATCGATCTAGAAGCAAGACAAGAAGAAGAATTTCAGCGTGTGCAGACTCGATCGATGACAAAGAAGGATGACAAAGCTACTGACTAATAAATGCAGATTTGCATTTGGACTGTGACTCCCCGTGGACACTCCTTATAGACATCCACACTTTTATACAGGGTCCTAAAAATGCCCCGTAATCAGCAGCCTGCTTGTAGCAATAGTAGAATCATTACTGCAGCTACCAAATTTATGACAGTTGCTGAAGTAAAGTGTTTTTCCTTCCTTAAATTGCAGAAAAATGAGGAATGTTGAAGCTGGTACGATTTTAGAGAATGAGCTAGCGCAAGAAACTCCAGAGTGGCATAAGTGGTGGGGATTAACACGTTGGTCTGTAATATATATATGCAACATTATGCTTTGTGTTTTTCTGTTTCTTCTGATTCACCTTTTCTGTCTCATTCATCCAAACAAGGCAGAAGTCCCTTTGATTCTCCCAACTCCAGGAACTCTTGCTGATTTGCTGATTCCTGATGAGTCAAGTCCCCTTGTGTTGTCTCCCCAGTAAAAGGCTATGTTAGAGTTGTTTCCATGAGCTGCACACATTTTGTTAGGGAGACACAGGAGGAGTGCAGAGGAAGACAATGATGAAATAAGCACTTATCTAGATAGTACAGCACACTTGGGTAATAACATGTGGTATCAGGACATGAAAATAGTGGGAGAGAGAACATATAAGGAGAGTTGCAATGTCTGCACTGCCATACCTTATGCCATGGGAGCTTCCAAATTGTTCATAGCTACAGAGTACCAGTGAAAAATTATCACTGCCTGACTCATCACGAACTTTGCCAGACAAGAGGACAGTTCCAAGTCAGAACAGTATCCCTGGTATGGATAAATAAGGACACATTTCAAAGAGAAGATAATTATGTGCACAATTTAAAGACAAGAGAGAAGCCAGAAACAAGGCATCAGATAATCAGATATGAACAGCATGGAACAAATGGAGCAGGAATCAGTTCCACGATAGACTCAAGTTCCAGTGAATTCAAACAAAATTGGGTGGTCACCCAAAAGGACTCAGAGAAACACAGTGGCAGATACTTCACAAGAACAGAAACCAGCTCAGCCTTCCTCCCCAAGAGGGAGTCCTTCCTAATGATACACCCAACTGCCCTGAGAATGGCAAGGGACAGATGAGCAAATCACTTGAAAGGGCGAGAACCTAACATGCCTGACAATGACACCAGGCTGGAACAAGAAGAGAGCGTAAATCAGGAATGTGTACCAATAATGAATACATGAGTGATGAATACCAAGAACGTAGTCACCCACTAACCTGATCAGGAGAACCTGTATGCCTGGGAGTTGAATCGAGGAAGGTCACTGTCTTGGGACTGCAACTAGAAGGAAAAGATACCCAATCCCGAGTAAAACGGGACAAGGTTTCTACACATACACCCTACTAGGCACAAGGAATCCTAAGAGTGGATCTTACTGATAGTGTGATGGTGCGATGTCCAGAGGGTCTGCAGTCCAGAAGTGTCTTGGGGTTGGAAGAGCAGAGTAGATGAAACAAACAGGGTAGGGTAGGTTAGTAGAGGAGCTAAGCCCTGGTGGCACAAGGGTTGTGCTAGTGTCGGGTTGCAGTACTGTAGTATCAGCTTAGCGTCCTCAGTCCAAGTGCCGGAGGAGGTCAGGGAAATGCAAGTGGGAGTGGGTAGGATAAGGGAAGGATTAAATGACCTGTAGTCCCAGAGAGATGGTAAAAGGAGTCCAGTGGATATGAGGACTTTGTGGGAACTCAGGCAGCATAAAGTTACATAAGGCAAAGCAGACTGCCAGAGAGAGAGCCCAAGGCTGTTAGCACGCCACAGTAAACCAAGTTAGAGCCAAGACGAAAAGCAGGAGAAAGCCAAATGTGGGCTGAGTGCGTCAGGAAGCGGGCGGTGTCAAGTACAGAATCAGGCAGGCAGCATAGAATACCAGTGGACGTGCCAGGGTCAGGATCACGTGAGTAAGTAGTAGTTGAGTCAGAATAAAGAGCAGAGTCCAGGGATGTTCAATAAGGTCGGCAACAGGAATCAATTATAAATATGCAGCCTAATGGCATAACAAGGATTCAGAATAAAGCTTCAGAAAAACACACCAAACGAGGATAAGTAGTGCCAGCTCCGAGGTTGCTTCTGGCGATATAGTACTTGATTACGTCATTGCCTGGATACAGCGTTGACATTGAGTGACCCGTGTTGGTATCAGTGACCGCGTATGAATGCGGAGTGGGAGGTGTTTCCTCTGAGTTTACAGGAAGACCAGCATGACAATGGCAACTGCCACGCTATCTTCCATGAGCCAAAGAGTGCACATTTACGATACCTACGTCCTGGCAAACTGAGACGCAGGCAAGCAGTTGAAGCCTTTTGACAGCGCGACGAGGAACGCACCCTGGGGTTCATGAAAATCAGGATGAAAGAAAACAAGATGGTAAATTGTCAGGGTACCAATAAAGACGAGATACAGAGATGCTGGGAAAGAGGTCAATTGCAAATCAGAGGAACAGTGTTGACTCAAGAAGGATGGGCTGATGGACTGATTGTGTGTAAAGCAGCAGCATTAACTGGACAGTACGAGACAGTTATAGATACTGCCGAAAAACAATCCATGGATCAATGGCTAAAGATTACAAAATTGTTGACATGGGTCGACAACAAAGACATTACAGATACTGCCTTTAAAGAGTTCATCCTTGTCTTTCAAAAATAATGGTACAAGGAAAGTTGGAGAGGATCAACAGTGTGGCCACATTTTTGATGTACCAGGCATGAAGGATGGGACAGTCATCCTGATAGATCATTATTGGGCTTTTGGGTCCAGAGCCTACATGAACCTGCCCAAAGATTGGGGAGGGATGTGCTTCATAGTGCTTATCCATGTTCCAGCGTTAGTGATTCCTCAGAGTGACCTGAATATTGGAGAGTTTCCAAAAACAGATGCCCATATGAGGAGGAGAAGATCACTTGAATTCCTCAATTGAATAAAGAGGGATAACTATTTCTCAGCTAAATCAATAGAAGCTTTCAATGCTATTCCATATGAGCACAGATTGTTCCGCAAAACTGCTTCAATGTTCATGACTATCTTTATGCCTGGGATCCAGACGATGGCCAATGCAAAGGGGTTGCAAATCACTTGCTGGGAGCTCCTGCAGACAATCAATACTACCATAAAGGGATTCAATGCGATTAAGGAAGAATTGAGGGCCATAAGACTGATGACCCTCCAGAACAGATATGTCCTTGATATGATCACAGCAATGGATGGAGGAGTTTGTGCTAAAATCGGGCCATCATTTTGCACATTCATACCTTCTCATGATGACAAGAATGGAACCTTGACAGAGGCCATAACTTTGTTGGCGAAACTGCACAATCAGATAGAGGGTGAACCAGAAGACATTGCAGATGATAGCTGGTTTGCGTCTATCTTCTCATGTGCTCCACAATGGATGGCAGATGTCATTAAGCTTCTTGGAGCAATACTGGTGATGGTAATGTTTGGATTCTGTGTAATAAGGATAGTAATCACACAGTGTAAGAAGACAGCAAAGAAGGCAGTCGAAGTGAAGATCATGATCGATGTCGAATCAGGGTTTGGACCCAAGTAGTTGACAGATGAAGAGATCAGAAGATATAGAGGCATAATTTTAGCACCTGAGGGACCAAAGTTCCTGCATCCAAGAAATTACAAGAAGTATGTGGGACGATGGGCCTATTGTAGTCCGAATTGCCAGTGCAGCTATATGACTGGAGTGTTGATGAACATGTAAAATCAGCAGGGTCCCTGGAGGGAGTGATAAAGAGCTGGACTCCAAAGAAGAACTTCTTCAAGAAAAGGTCCCAAAATGCAGCGACTGTTGAAGTAGTGGTTGATGAATCAGCCAGAGGGCGGAGTGTAGAGGAGCAGCTGAATGCCTCTTCAGGAAGTCCCGCCCCCATCCTTCCTATATGCTGGAAGCCAGAGATCGCGACATGCACAACACCAGTGATGGTGCCTATTCGATGGAGAGCCTTCAAGAAAAGGTATCCATTGAGAGAACCATATCTGATCTATCCCCGTAGAGATGCCAATCTCCTGGAAGACATCCATGAAGGAATATGAAGATGAGAGAAGGAGAAGTGGTGACATCACAAGAAGCGAGCGTGATGCACTGAGAAGAGTGGCTGAAGAAAAGGATGTATAGACTTTATGGAATCTGATGATGAAATAAAGAATCAAGTAGAATTTCATATATGGGATAATGATTGCACATGTGAAGAGCACTGCAGAAAATGCAAGCCGTTTTATAACTGTACAGATGCAGCAATGCAAGTAGACTAAGTGATCTTAAGGCTGGCTATATGTAGTGAATAGACTACAGGCGGTGCCGTCATTATATGGAATTCTGTACATCAGTATCACATATTTAGTAAGCTCAGACCCATGGAGAAAGAAGGATTTGAAGACAGTGTCACAGCAACATGAAGCTAAGAGCATGGAAAGGCCTGGAAGAGGTGTCTGGCCTGCTATCAAAGGATAAAGTAGCCAAGAACGGGTTATCTATCCTTGAAGAACAGTGAACGTGAGACGATGAATCAGCCCTTGTTAAGGTACAAAGAAAGAACACCACGAGTGCCAAGTTTATTAATTGAAGACAATTAAATGCTGCATAACAGGCCAAAATACAGTCTCCTGTCACGTGAGCCAAGGATGAAAATAGGAGTTGGGTGTGCAGACCTATGATAGGAGTGTGCTTGTACTCCCTTATATTCCATTGAGGAAGGATACTTTGCAAGGCCAAGTTCAAGGAGAATCTGAATGACAGAAGGCATGAGCGATGAGAGATGTTGGGCTAATTTGGTGGGGAGACATGGTCAAGTCCACCCACTGACACCTGGGGTGCCAGCTTATGTGCTGCCAGTGAGCCAAATATTTCAGAAGGGCACGAGCGTGCAAGACTATTGTAGAGGGCCATATAACGAAGGGCCTTACAGTTTGAGAGCCAATGATGTACTTTGTACTTAATAACTGATGAATATTACTTGCACTAGGGGTGGGCATAAGTTGTCCACCTGACTGTAGAGATCCAATCACAACCCATGCCTATTTATAAAGTATACTTAGATGTTTCCTTTGAGCATATCACAACACCCCCGTAGGTTTTTCTTGTTTGGCATGTAGTATAACATAACGTATGATTAATTTTTAGTATATAAATGTAAAATGTCTGAGAGAACACAAGCAAACGTCCTTTGATGTCTGTTGTAACTCCTTGTCTTAGACAATTGATAATAAAACAGTTGGGAGAGACTTTTTGCCAACTTCCTGAGTCAGTCTTATTTGGTGGGGGAGTGGCATACTTGCTTGTGTAGGGGCATCTAAATTCTTTACGCATTGTAATGAGACTATTCTAGTGCAGCCTCAATATTACAAGCAGTTAACTCTCTCCTTTAAGTCCGAAAACACCCATTACGGACTGCTGCGAGAATGAGCTGTCTCCTGTCCCTCCTACCCTTCCAATCACTCTCCTGGCATGTACGGTCTAACCCCACATCACAATTTCAATTGCCTACAAATGTATGCATATGCATGTAGGTGCTAACAATGAAATGCTTTATGTAACTAAGGATTCCACAAAGCACTTCAAGGGATCAGACCTTGCGTTCTCCGCATTTCATAACATATCCCAAACCCATAGAAGAAGATCATCATTCAAGTCCCTGGTGCTTCTGACCTGCACCTTCCTGTCAGCACCATCACTCCTGAAGCATGTCACAATGCCTTTAAATTCCATAAAAAGCTTACATTAGATTGCAAAACCACACCTTGTTGAAATAAAAACATTTTGGAAGTGAGGAGGCAAGTTCAATGAGAGTCGGCGCTGCATCCTGTGCCAAGAATATTGCTTATTCGTGTTAAAAGTGCTGCATTCAGAACAGTGGTGTAAATGGAAAAAATTAACTGGTGGTACTCTGCATTCGGAAAGGAGGGAGTGTGATGGTGGAAAATGGGGGAGGGTAGGACTGTACGGGATGGGGTTTGATCTTTGGTTTTCCATTTAAAATGTCTCTTGTTGCTTTGTGACTAGAGTAGACATTGCCTGGAATAATAAACAAGCACTGGCAAAGCCATCAGTTTGGGCTTTTGTGCAAGTATGAGATAGACACTGATATAATGGTGTTACCGTGCGATAAGATGGCAACGGCTGAAAAATTGTATGATTACCTGGGCATTTGATGGCATTAATTGTCAAATGCCTTTCTAATACCTCAACCAAAAACTTTTGCTATTGCTTATATTTAAAAGGAGTTCAGTAAAAGGAGTTCAGTGCTTGTAACAGATCTAAATCAAGTGGCTGAAGGCACACTTGGTTAAAGGAATGGCTCGGTCAAAATCTTTTATTGTCCCTACGGGTCGGCCATGTGTTTTTAAGCCTAAGTCGCTCGATTTTAGAAACATTTCCTATGGACCTTACCCAAGTTTTCGTCCATTAAATGCACGCGAAAACAGGCACCAGGGCACTGCCATTTTGTGATAATCCTATCACTTGCCCCATCGCCCTGGCTGACCTGCTTTTGCGGCACTAAATCATATCCCCCGCCTCTGAGCCTGTCATCAGCAGACGCGTACCGCCCATTTCACAACGCCAAAGCACGTCTCATGTCAACAATCACTGCGCTTCAGCTAATGACGTGTCGCCATTGAAATGGCAAGACGCCTCTTTCCTCAATAAGTATAAACAGACCGTTTCACAACACACAGCAGCAGAATTTCGATTCCATTCCTCTCTCTGTGTTACTTTGAGTACTGTGTGACTCGTTTCTGTGCTCTGGTCAGCTACCTTTGCCGCTTGTAGCCCGTGTGAACACCTGTACCATTGCTATAAATTATTTTAGTTTGTTTACCACACAATGGCTACAATAATGCCCTACATGTACGAGCCCGAGTATACCGAGGAGGAACTACTGGAAAGGGAAACATGTGAAAACAATGAGGCTTCAGATGGCAGTTGGCAGGACGAATCAACGGATGAAGACACTGGACCTAGTCGCATGGACGGTGTTTCCACCTGGTGCACATGCAATCGGTGCGAGCTAATGCTAACCAAGGAGGATAACTGCTGCTGTTGTGAAAACTCTGGATGTGTGGCCGACATTTCGGAAGGTGAGCCACGACCGCAATGCATCACCGAGCTGCCAGACTTCAGGGCAGCCTACCTCACACGGTCCGTGTTGAGGATAATGATGGTGCTTATGCACGAACTTCGCGCAACTGTTCGTCCTCGTAATCCGAGTAACGAGTAAGTATAATCTGCTTGTGATGCCACTACTATTTCATGGTCATCTCCTATATCCAAAATTACATCTACATATCATTGTAACGCATGAAAGTCGTTCAATAGTATGCAGTGTCTAGATAGCATTTGCCCAAACAGAATGCCATTAGTTACAAGAATTGTCATTGACAACAAACGTTTAATCAACTTATCTTGGTTATTTAAAAACAGTTTGTATCATTATTTTTCACAGGGGGTACCGGCTGTTGGCCTATCGTTCCTTTACATGGTGGCTTCACGGGAGGCTTGGACACCGCGTTCGAAGAGTAACACCCGCCTGTGCCGTTCGTGCCATAAGAGAAACTTTCCCGAGTGACAGCGGTCAGTACAGGGGATTTTCCCTCGCTGTGCTGCAACCTGACCTGTACAATGTGTAAAGTTTTGTATTTTTGTGCCCTCAAAAAAAGAAACAAAATAAAACACCACATATATTTTAACAATGGTTGTTTGGATTTTTTAAATGAATCAAGTGCGTCTC
This sequence comes from Ambystoma mexicanum, assembly GCF_040938575.1. NCBI lineage: Eukaryota > Metazoa > Chordata > Amphibia > Caudata > Ambystomatidae > Ambystoma > Ambystoma mexicanum. Next base: position 1,190,518,375 of record NC_090932.1, read on the forward strand.
CATTCAGCAGTCTTCCTGTGCCTTGTCTGCACGCCCACCGGCTCATCCATCCATCCACACCCCTCCCCTATCAAAGGCGAAGTATAACTATATAAAGTATTAAAAAAGTGGTTAGTTTAACAAAAACAAAAGTCCATAACAACAAGTCCAGTGGATGCACGCTGCCATGGGGGGCTGTCAGGGGCGCGAGCGGCCAAGGTGCCAAACAGCATGCACACTTCAAAAGGTATCCCACGCCAAAGGGCCATCACTTACATGGCCTCCTCAGACTCCGTGTCTCCAGGCAGGGCTCCCCCTTGAAGAGGCTGCCCCCCTGCAATCCACATAAGTGTGTCTCCATTCAGCAGTCTTCCTGTGCCTTATTTGCACGCCCCAGGCCCATCCATCCCACCCCCTTCTATCAAAGGTGGTTCGCGCCAGTGGATGCGCGCTGCCATGGGGGGCTGTCAGGGGCGCGAACGGCCAAGGTGCCAAACAGCGTGTACACTTCAAAAGGTATCCCACGCCAAGGGGCCATCGCTCTCATGGCCTCCTCAGACCCCGTGTGTCTGGCCAGGACCCCCCCTCGCACTGGCCGGCCCCCGGCAAACAACATAATACCACAACGTACACACGTCATTCATTCACAAACACACCCCTGTTTGCAATACTTTATAAACCACTTGATATGTCTCATGAGAACATCTTTGTGCTTTGCAAGTCAACTCCTGAATGTGCCACCTGAGAACCACTGAGATCTATGCTAATCTGCTCGTCGTCGTGCTATCCGTGAACTTCTGTGACCGCTTCGAGCAAACTCGTCAGTGTGCTACCTGTGGCCATCTACCTGTTCTCCTGCAACATACTGCTCGGCTTGCTGAATCCAACTGTTTGTTGGTCAAGGTAAGGCCTGTATCCTAGTCATATTTCGTTGATTTTTAAATTTCTTTCTATTTGCGAGTAGAGTACTCAATAGTGCTATGTTCATTGGTCTCATTGCTATTGACTTGAGTTTCCATTGTTATGCTATCAATAGATCTATTTATTTTCATCTGTGTCAATTGTCATCGAATTGCATCCTTCGGGGGTCCAGTCTATAATGTAAGCATGTTTCCTTCTCGTGCAAGACAAAACATCCAAGGGACGAGTCACATGTTCAGAGTTTAGTCACATAATTTAGACATTTCTGCAACTTATGCAAATACTAAGCCGCACATGATGAACTGGTATAATTCCTGCGACCAAAACAAACCTTGCATTGAACATTGTATGGTTCATTTACTTTTGTATCACATTTTTATTCATCAAGATTGTATAATAATGTCGATATTTACTTTTCAGAATTTTCAACAATGCCTGCCTGTTCGATTAGCGATTGCCCTTCGAAGACCCATGCTAAATCTGAAGGCACTACAATGCATGTATTCCCGAAAACTGTTGATCGAATAAGTGTCATGATCTCTGCTTCCAAAAGGTCAGGGTTTTCCCAACTCCCTTGGAAGCAGATCCATAACCCAGGTTCCGAGTGCCAACCAGTCCCAATTGGGACCTTTTGGACCCAGTCCTGGCGCCAGTGGCACCAGGCTCATAAATATGCCCAGCCCCAGCGCTGGAAGCGCCGGGCTCATAATGCTTGGGTGGACTTACCTGCAGCAGACCATGCTGCTTACTTGCCTGCCAGTTGAGCCTCTGATCCTCTTCTGTTTGGAACTACTTTTCCTGTTGGGTGGGGCAGGAGCCACTCCCGAGGTTCAGAACACTGGAACTCTTCTGGAAAGCAGGAACTCTTTTCTTACCTAGGCGTGGCTGTGGAAGGAGACACCTAAGCACTACAGGAGGCTATTTAAACCACACCCGATGGATGAATCTTGCTTTGCGTTATTCTGCATCCTCTGCAGCAGAACGCTCATCGTGTCTTCTGCATCTGATCCTGGGCCTAAGGGAAAAGGCTTACCATCCTGAATCCAGTCTTCAGCAACACCTATAAAGACAAGAAAGAACAGGTTAGCATTACGGTCTTCAGTGACAGCGCTTCACTTACCTGGTCCATCGGCTGTCACCAACGCCTCGCGCTGCATTCCGGCATCTGAAAGACAAAGGCTTACCTACTCTTTGTGCGCTCCGGAGGTCTTCGCACTGCATTCCGGCATCTGAAAGACAAAAGCTTACCAACTCTTCCCACGCTCCGGAGGCCTTCGGCGCTGCATCCCGCATCTGAAAGACAAAACAAGGTGCGTTTAAAGACATTGAGGAACTTTAATACTCACGTGCCATTACTCCTTTCCACATCTAACCCAGTGGGTATTCCGGCACCCTGCAGCCGCTCCGAACTTGTACCTGCAAAATAAAAAGACAGTTGAGCGCATCGTGAAGCAGGCAACAAGCGCTTACTTACGTGCTTCCAGGCGCTTCTATTCATCACACGGGCTCCCTCTTCAACTCACTTCAGCCCGTCATCCGCCATCGCCGGAACCCTGCAAAACAAGAGACATCATTACTAAAGACTTTTAAAGACATTAGAATTACTCGAAACTTACCGTTCGTGCAGTAAACGACGGACAGCAGTCCTCTGAAGTCAAGAGGCCTGCTCCCCTTATCCAGTGAAGAAACTGGTTACAGCACCCTGCCCCGAGGCAGATGGAGAGCACGGCGTTCACTTACCTAAGGTGAGAGCGTTAACCGTTGGGGGTCTACAGGAGAAGAGAAAGGGAAGAAGAGAGATACATTCTATAACCCAGTTCATTAATCCCATATTTTCTATCTGCAGACATCTTACCCTTCGAGTCAGACATACAGTGCACAGAGGTCCAGCCCAAAGAGCCAGCCGTGTGTTACACATCACCTTTGAAGATACGGTATACGCCCAGTCAAGACCGGCGCCTCTACGGGAATCAGGTGAGCGTTACAGAACGCAAAGCCTACCGCAAAACTCCCGTCCAGGCGCTATGGAAACCTCGGATACCGACCAGCTAGCCCAGTTACTTGGGGAACTAAGGGCAGAAGTGCATGCAGCCCGTCAGGAAACGAACGCTTTAAGAAGGGAACTGATTATTTCCAAGGAGCGAACAGATGATCTCGCTAGACAATTGCTACAGTCACAAGCCGGACAGACCCCGTTACCCGCATCTGGGGGAAATCTTCCTTCTACATCATCTATGAATCCAGTGCAGATCAACCTACCTGGGAATGTACCTCTGGCTCCGCCCGAACGATTTTCTGGTGACCCAAAGAGGTTTGCAGTATTTATCAATCAGTGCCGGTTGCATTTCTTATGCCGGCCAGCAGCCTTTCCAACTGATCAAGCTAAAGTAGCTTTCGTGCTTTCGTACCTTAGTGGCAATGCGGCAGACTGGTCGATCCCTCTAGTAAATCAAGGTGATCCGGTCCTCCATGATTTTCAAGCTTTTCAGCTCAGTATGGAAAAACTGTTCACAAGACATTCACAGGGGCAGGCCTTGGACAATGAGCTTCTTTCGTTGCGACAAGGTAATCAAGACCTTTTGGCTTATATTGCGTCTTTCAACAGACTGATAGTGGAAACTCAATGGCCTGAGGACAAAAGGATTACGCTGTTTTATAGAGGTCTACGTGGAGAGTTCAAAGATGTGTTAGCCCAAGTAGTGAATCCTCCACAAGATTGTTCGGACTATATAGACTTAGTCGTTCAAATAGATCACAGACTGCAGAACAGGAAGGCCGATCGTTCCAAGTTTGATGCTCGAGTATTTTCCAAACCGCCAACTCCTTCCAAAGGAGTAGACTCCGGGGAACCCATGCAAATAGGGGGCCTGAAAGGTCCTCTAACACAAAAGGAGCGGGAAAGGAGAAAACTGTTGCAATTATGCCTCTATTGTGGAAACTCAGGGCACTTTCTTCGAGACTGTCCGGTGAAACCTGCCAAGAAGGCAGTAGGAGCTGCAGTTACCAAAGTTACAAACTCTGAGCAGGGAAACGACCTCACCCGACAAGAATAGAGGTCCTCTTGCCGAGCGTGAAAACCAGTTCCGTGACCTCGCATTTTGTGATACCTATGGTCCTCATTAGCCCTGATAATCCGGATCGATTACATGCAATTGAAGCTTACGTCGACAGCGGTGCCATCGGCAATTATGTGGATCATGAAATGGTTTTGAGGATGAATCTAACTCTTTGTCCCAAGGCTGTAAAGGACGTCATTACTACGGTGGATGGAACGGAGATAGCCTCCGGACCAGTAACGCATACCACTCAAGAAGTGACGCTAGTAAGTCAAGATGGACACCATGAGAAGATCGTGTTCGATGTGATCAAGGCTCCTCAGTTTCAGATTATTCTAGGAATACCTTGGTTAGAGAAACACAATCCTCTGATCGATTGGAGAGCAAGAACGGTCCGGTTTCCAGAATGTGTCTCTACTTGTCACCCTCCACCTGGTGTTGCACTGGCAGCAATTTCTTCAGAGACTCCCCAGTTACCTCCCGAATACCTAGAATACCAAGATGTTTTCCGGAAGGATCATTCTAACTCTCTACCTCCTCATAGGTCTTATGACTGCCAGATAGACCTGATACCTGGATCTACTCCTCCTTGTAGTAGAATTTATGCCCTCACCGAGCCTGAGAACCTTCACCTTCGACAATACCTGGATCAATACCTGGCAAATGGGTTTATTCGTCCTTCCAAGTCCCCTGCTTCTTCAGCTTTGTTCTTCGTTCCAAAAAAGGAAGGAGACCTTAGAACTTGTATAGATTATCGCTCCCTGAACCAGATCACCGTCAAGAATAGATATCCGTTACCTTTGATCCCTGAACTCCTGGACCAAGTCAGAAAAGCATGCATATATACAAAGCTGGATCTTAGAGGAGCCTACCACTTGGTACGAGTAAAAGAGGGCGATGAATGGAAGACGGCCTTCCGCACCAAATATGGGCTATTTGAATATCAGGTCATGCCCTTCGGACATTGCAATGCCCCGGCCGCCTTTCAATATTTTATGAACGATGTCCTCAGAGAGCTCATAGATGTGTGTGTTGTTGTTTACATTGACGACATCCTCGTTTATTCTTCATCGGAATCTGAACATCGGAAACACGTGAAAATGGTCCTCGAAAGATTGCGTCAACACAAACTTTTCGCTAAGTTGGAAAAATGTGTTTTCAACGTGACTGAAGTTGAATTCTTGGGATTCATATTATCACCTAGCGGAGTGCGTATGGATTCAAAGAAGGTCGATGCAGTTCTCAAATGGCCATCACCATCCTCCGTAAAAGGTGTGCAAAGCATGTTAGGCTTCGCTAACTTTTACCGCAGGTTTATCCCCGAATTTTCTCGAATAGTCCAGCCCATCACTGCCTTGTTAAAGAAAAACAAACGTTTTGAATGTTCTACTGAGGCGGAACAAGCTTTCCAGGATTTGAAGACTAAATTTATCTCTGCACCAATCTTAAAACACCCGCGCCCCGAACTCCCCTACATCGTTGAAACTGATGCTTCAAGCCTTGCCATGGGGGCAGTTCTATCACAAAAGGACCCGGTAACCAATCAGTTGCATCCCGTGGCATTTTGGTCCCGCAAATTCTCGCCTCCTGAAATCAATTACACGATTACTGACAAGGAACTTCTGGCTATCAAGTCTGCCTTTAAGGCTTGGCGGCATTATCTGCTGGGTGCCCGACACACCGTTACTGTGATTACGGATCACCGAAACCTGCAATATTTGAAAACCGCAAAAGCCCAATCCTCTAGACAACTCCGTTGGGCATTATTCTTTGCCGAGTTTGACTTCATAATTACCTATCAACCTGGTACATAAAACGGTAAAGCTGATGCCCTTTCTCGGATGGGAGTGGAAGAACACTTGATCAACCCTAAACCTGTACCAATCATTCCCGAACAAATAATTCTGGGTGTAATCGCCACACAATCCATAGAGGAAGTTAAGGATAAAGCCAGGCAACTTGTAACTCCAGCAGACATACAGAATTGGCATCTGCAGGGAAAGGACTTTGCAGTAAAGGACAACTTATTGTATTTCCAAGAACGATTATACCTGCCCAGCACAGATTTACAGAAAAAAGTAATCTCTTGTTATCACGATTCTTTAATGGAAGGACATCCCGGTATGGCCAAGACCTCAGAAAAGATCAAGCGCTACTTCTGGTGGCCGTCTTGGAAAAAAGATATCAGAGACTTTATAATGTCCTGTGGAGTATGCGCCCAAAACAAGAGTCAAAAGGAAAGACCAGCAGGCCTCTTACGCCCTATTGACATCCCACCTCGCCCTTGGCATACGCTTTCTATGGACTTCATCACCGATCTACCTCCATGCTCCGGATACAATACGATTCTAGTAATCGTGGACTTATTCTCCAAGATGGCGCATTTCATTCCGCTCAAAGGCTTGCCAACAGCAGCAACTCTGGCCCGAGAATTTCTCGAAAACATCGTCCGACTGCACGGTTTAACTTCGGTTCTAATTTCGGATCGAGGTAGTCAATTTATTTCTCATTTTTGGCGAAGTTGCTGTCGGTCGGCTCAAATTGATGTGAGACTATCGACCAGTCACCACCCTCAGACCGACGGACAAACCGAGAGGACCAATCAAACTCTGGAACAGTATTTACGCTGCATGCTGCAACACACTGAAAAAACTTGGAAAGACATCCTTTGGATAGCCGAATATGCCTACAATAACTCTGTCCATTCGGGAACTGGGAAAACCCCGTTTTTTCTTTTATATGGCAGTCACCCTCGAACCTCGGAGTTGGATCCCCTCCAAGATCTTGAAACACCAGCAGTAGACTACCTGCATTCTACAATCACCCAAGCCTTTAAGGAAGCTGTTTCTCACCTTCAAAGGGCTAAAGAACAATACAAGAAAGGAGCAGATCAACATCGGAAGGAAGCCCCTCAATATCAGGTAGGGGATCAAGTCTGGCTATCCACCAAATATCTACCTCTAAAAGGGCTACGCACATTCAACCCAAGATACCTTGGTCCCTATTCCATCACTACCATAGTAAACCCAGTAGCGGTCAAGTTGGACTTGCCCCCGCACATGAAGATACATCCGGTCTTCCACGTCTCTCTATTAAAACCCGTGCAACCTCAAACCCGACTAACTAAATCTCCAAAACCCATCCTGGTTGATGGAGAACTCGAGTTTGAAGTCAAAAGCATTCTGGACTCCAAGATCTCCAAATCTAAACTATTTTACCTAATTGACTGGAAAGGCTACGGCCCCCAAGAGAGATCCTGGGAACCTGCTGAATATGTCCACGCTCCTCGCCTAATCAAAAGATTTCATCGAACATTTCCTGACAAGCCAAAACCCCCGGAGAAGCCCGGTTTGGGAGGGGCCTTGAGGCGGGGGTACTGTCATGATCTCTGCTTCCAAAAGGTCAGGGTTTTCCCAACTCCCTTGGAAGCAGATCCATAACCCAGGTTCCGAGTGCCAACCAGTCCCAATTGGGACCTTTTGGACCCAGTCCTGGCGCCAGTGGCACCAGGCTCATAAATGTGCCCAGTCCCAGCGCTGGAAGCGCCGGGCTCATAATGCTTGGGTGGACTTACCTGCAGCAGACCATGCTGCTTACTTGCCTGCCAGTTGAGCCTCTGATCCTCTTCTGTTTGGAACTACTTTTCCTGTTGGGTGGGGCAGGAGCCACTCCCTAGGTTCAGAACACTGGAACTCTTCTGGAAAGCAGGAACTCTTTTCTTACCTAGGCGTGGCTGTGGAAGGAGACACCTAAGCACTACAGGAGGTTATTTAAACCACACCCGATGGATGAATCTTGCTTTGCGTTATTCTGCATCCTCTGCAGCAGAACGCTCATCGTGTCTTCTGCATCTGATCCTGGGCCTAAGGGAAAATGCTTACCATCCTGAATCCAGTCTTCAGCAACACCTATAAAGACAAGAAAGAACAGGTTAGCATTACGGTCTTCAGTGACAGCGCTTCACTTACCTGGTCCATCGGCTGTCACCAACGCCTCGCGCTGCATTCCGGCATCTAAAAGACAAAGGCTTACCTACTCTTCGTGCGCTCCGGAGGTCTTCGCACTGCATTCCGGCATCTGAAAGACAAAAGCTTACCAACTCTTCGCACGCTCCGGAGGCCTTCGGCGCTGCCTCCCGCATCTGAAAGACAAAACAAGGTGCGTTTAAAGACATTGGGGAACTTTAATACTCATGTGCCATTACTCCTTTCCACATCTAACCCAGTGGGTATTCCGGCACCCTGCAGCCGCTCCGAACTTGTACCTGCAAAATAAAAAGACAGTTTGAGCGCATCGTGAAGCAGGCAACAAGCGCTTACTTACGTGCTTCCAGGCGCTTTTATTCATCACACGGGCTCCCTCTTCAACTCACTTCAGCCCGTCATCCGCCATCGCCGGAACCCTGCAAAACAAGAGACATCATTACTAAAGACTTTTAAAGACATTAGAATTACTCGAAACTTACCGTTCGTGCAGTAAACGACGGACAGCAGTGCTCTGAAGTCAAGAGGCCTGCTCCCCTTATCCAGTGAAGAAACTGGTTACAGCACCCTGCCCCGAGGCAGATGGAGAGCACGGCGTTCACTTACCAAAGGTGAGAGCGTTAACCTTTGTGGGTCTACAGGAGAAGAGAAAGGGAAGAAGAGAGAGACATTCTATAACCCAGTTCATTAATCCCATATTTTCTATCTGCAGACATCTTACCCTTCGAGTCAGACATTCAGTGCACAGAGGTCCAGCCCAAAGAGCCAGCCGTGTGTTACACATCACCTTTGAAGATACGGTATACGCCCAGTCAAGACCGGCGCCTCTACGGGAATCAGATGAGCGTTACAATAAGAGAATGGGTCAGACATTGCGGATATCCACTGGATGAGCTGGAAAGTAGAGTCCAACAAGTCTTAGAGGACAAGAGGGGTGATCGATACCGCATCTGCAGCTGGCACCTTTCCTTGAACATGTACACAACATCTTGGGTAACAAAGAAGAATAAACGGCGAACGACACGAAAATTGCTCGCAAACGCTATTCCCACTCTAGTCGTCCACATTCCGCCACTGGTGAGTCAAGTGTCCGGATTTAGCTTTAGGCCTTGCGGTAGTATGTAGGTAGCTGAATGGATTCATTGATATTTTAGGTGTTGTGTCCCCTGTAATACTTTCGACATTGATATGAGTGTATAGCTTTTTGAATAATGACATTTATCAATATATTCTTTTTCGATTTCATAACACACAAACAAAATCTATATATGGGCACAGGGAACTGTGCTATATTGCGCATTTTTAATAGCATTACTCTCAATTATTCTGTCTCCTTACATGGCAATTTTTAATATTGGCATTTCATTATCAATCAATAATTTACCCTTAAAACTGCTTGACTATCCCTTGAATCTGAAGCAAGAACATTCTACATCCGTGACGTGCTCGCAGTTATCAACCACTTCTAGTGTGTATCAAGTAATCTTACTTGGCTATTCCGCTACAGACTTGTTTTATGCATATAAAGTAATATTTTTATTCTATCGTGTAATTATTTTAACAAATGTTTGGTTCATGCTTTCCAATTGATATACACCTTAGTTATCGTCCACTGGTGTTTGTTTTCAGTTATAATTAGTGTTATCCATAGTAATGCAAGTACTGTCTTTCAGAGAGATGCTGAAGCGTCCACCACATTGACAACATTCCTAGATGTTCTTCAGCAGCACGAGGTATGGATACTGACAGCTCCATCGAACTAGATCATCAGAGCTGGAATACTTGACATTTGATTGTTCTACACAATGTTTCATTCGTGGTTAGCCATTGATATGTACCTGTGCGGTCGACCCCAAGTGTGTGTTATGTTTTCAATATTGTAATCCTTACTAATGCAAGTACTATGTTTCAGGCAGTTGATGGAGCGTCAACCCCTGCACTTGATGCGGAGCCTGACATTCAAGTAATTCCAGCGGAAGTGGAAGCGGGACCTTGCGTATACGAATCGGCGCAACAGCTTTCGGAAGTAGGCACTACATTTACAACATCCCTACATATTCTTCGGCAGCACGAGGTATGGATACTAACAGCTCCATCGAGCGTCGTCATATAACGTGATTCCATTTGCTATACTTTCTTCCCTATTAACGCAAGTACTGTGTTTCAGCGAGACGACGGAGCTTCCTCTACAATTACAACATCCCTTGTAGGTGATGCAGATGCAAAGAAATCTGAGAAATAAGTCGATGAAATCTGATCATATTTAGATATTCCTTGATTCTTTTAGACAATGCATCATTTGTGGTTATCTCTTTATATGTACCTGTGCCGTTGACCCCCGAGTGTGTGTTATGTTTCCAATATTGAAAACCATACTAATGCAAGTACTGCGTTTCAGGGAGTTGCTGATGCCTCCTCTCCAATACAACCATTCATGGCAGTCCATGCGGAGCCAGAGGTATGGATACTGACAGTTCCATTGAACTAGATCATCAATATTGTGATAAATAGTAATGAAAGTACTATGTTTCAGGGAGTCGATGGAGCGTCATTCCGTGCTGTCTATGCGGATCCAGAAAATATAGTCATTGCAGTGCAAGAGGAATGGAAGACATGCAGAAACGAATCGGAGCAACAGCGTGCAGATGTTGAAGTTCGAGTCAAGAAAGTTGCAAAGAAAAGAAACAAAAATAAGTTTAGTTACAAACAGTTCATAATTTTAGGAATTGTTTTGTGTTGGGGACTATATTATGTTTTTTTCCTGTCAATTGTACTATATTTTATATTGTGTTTAAAATGAACATCCCTTTTCCAATCTGTCCTCTAGTTACCCGTGGGTGTACAAACTATACATACACAGACAGTGAAGCAAATGAGAGATGTTGCTTGCCAGACCATTTACACTATGGAGGAACTATTAATTCAGACGCGGCGTGTTGAGACTCGAGATGCTCATGTCCAATGGCCAGAACATGAATTGAATGTGTTCGGAGAATCCAGTAAAGTTTTATTGGACCATTGCTACAGTTCGACCGCACCACCAAAAGAAGATGATACTGAATGTATTGAAGATAGTTCTGAAGTAGTCTCAGATCAATTCACACAATCTACACCCGCCAAAAAAATGCCACCCAAAAGGCTGTCACATTGTTGTGTTCTCCCATCAATGCTGAAGTAACAGATGTTGAAATGACAGAAAATGAACCAGCAGCAGCACCCAACGACGCATCAGAACTTGATATCAGCGATATTTCTTTCAAATTTGTTGATATGTCCTCAACGGCACAGTCCGAAACAACTTTCACGCCGGATGACAGTCTAATGAAAGAGGGCAAATACATAGTATTCGACAGTTGTTTGAAGGATATTATAAGTATGCTGAAATGTGGGCATTCAGTTGGAGGGGAAGTATGTGGGGAGCCATTGATTCATGTGACTCGTCAAAAACAAGGTAGTAATGTCAAAATACATGCTGCCTGTAGATTAAATCATGCGTTCTCATGGTCTGCACAACCGATGCTGGGGAAGCTATCAGCAGGCAATCTACTATGTGCAGCTGCCTCACTTTTTGGTGGGTCCAGTTTTAGAAAGTTAGAGTCTTTCTTTCAGTTTGTGGGACTCCATTTCATTTCTAAAACGCAGTAATACAAATACCAACATGATTATCTGTTTCCGGCCATTAGTGAGGCTTGGAAAATTTAACAATTGTCTCTAGCAAGTACATTCGAAGGGAAACGATTCAGGCTAGCCGGCGATGGACAGTGCGACAGCCCTGGATTTTCTGCTAAGTACTGCACCTACCACTTTCAGGACATGGATAGTAAGAAAATTGTGAGTTCGGTGGTCGTGCAGGTGTCCCAATGTAAATCCTCAGTGGCCATGGAGAAACTAGGACTTATAAAATCATTGCAATATCTACAATCAAGGGGAATGCACATCGACCTCATAGCCACGGACAGACACGTTTCAATTGCCAAGACAATGAGAGAGCAGTTCCCACATATTAAACATCAATTTCACGTATGGCATCTTGATAAATCAATCAATAAGAAAATCTTGGCTGCAGGGGAAAAAAAAGGTTTTGAAAGTATTTCACAGTGGTCCCAGTCTATCAGCAACCATCTTTGGTGGAGCTCCAAAACTTGTGAAGGGTCAGTGGAAATCCTACTTGAAAAATGGCGGTCACTGATGCACCACTGTACCAACGTTCACCGCTGGACAGAAAACCAACATTTTCGCCAATGTGAACATGGCCCTTTGTCCACAGAGGAGGCACGGAAGAAGAAGTGGTTGATTGCATCTTCACCTACACACAAAGCCATTGAGAAGATTGTTTTCGATAAAACTCTATCAAGAGATTTGAGGGGACTGACAGAATTCTGTCACACCAGAGAATTGGAGGTGTTCCACAATATGTGCCTAAAATACAGGCCAAAGCGATTGCATTTCGGCATACAGGGCATGAAACATAGGACTCTACTAGCGGTTTTGGCCCATAACGAGAATGTGGGCCGTGAACAGTCTAGGACTACGGGAAATGTAGGGATGCCTCGCTACACTACGACCTTTGGAAAAAGAAGTAAGAAATGGGTGGTGAAACCAGTATATGAGGAAATGGAGTTTGACTTTGTTAAAGGCCTTATTGTTAGTGTACTAGAGAAGCACAGATATGGAATTTTGAGCGTTTCTGTGCAGAGCACTGATGCATTGCCACCAAACATTGCCATTGTGCCATGTCCACCCAAAGCAGAGCTTGTTGAGAAGTTCAAATCCCGGTTTAAATAAATCATTGTAATCTGATTGTCTTTTTGAAAATAATGTTATTGTACAGTGTGCATACAAAGTATGCTAACCCTAAACCCTCCATTCACCATCCTGGGTGGCGAACAACATGGGTGCCATCTTTGACTTCTCTCTCTATTCACCTCATATTGCTGACTTTGTGAATATGTGTATGTATATATTTTTGTTGCTGTAACTAAGTTTCACAATCTCATGTAAATGCTGCACACTGTTAACCGAGGGGAGGCTTGCGCATTGCAAATAATAAAACAAATAAACAATAAATCTCACTTTCAACTCAACTCCTCAGGTACTTTATACTTTCCCTGACCTTCCCCCAAAAAGTCAATGTCTCCATAGTTATCGTTCTCTAGGGCTGAAAAGCTCGCGGACAACGAGGACAAAATTGGGGCTCTTAGAACGCGCCAAGCGAGGCGTAGCAGATGGGAGAGAAGCCAGTTCGCATTTGCACATTGAGGCCTAGTACCAAGATGGAGTCTAAAATTCAAGTTCTCGCAGATGGATTTACACGGGATGTTGCAAACTAAGAATGTACGCTCATGCAGAGTGAAGGTCAGCGGCTTTGATTTTTTGCTTGCGGGCTGAAGAAGCCCGCGAATCGCACTGGCAGTATAAGGTTTTATTGTTTTTTGACCTTGAGAGACAGGGACCATGCCGAAAGGACTTCATTTGAAGGGGGGCAATAACGTAAGAGACGATAAAGCTGAAAATTCTGAAACTAGACCGAGTTTCATGTTAGTTCAGTATATGAAAAATCGCTGGCACGAACAGAGTGGGATTTACGGGCTGCATTACGCAGAGATACAATGGAAATGGTAAATATAATGTAAGTAACTCTTTAGATGCTTTTATACCGGAATGAATGAATGAATGAATTAATGAATGAATGAATGAATGAATGAACAGCAAGTACAACATGATTGTCTTTCTACCGGGCACATGGGCATGCATGTGCCCATTTGACACGCATGTAGACTAACAGTTGTTTCTCAGTGGTTCAACGGTAAAAACAATCATTAGTTTGTGTGTTTCCCTCAATTTATTTTGTTAGTTTTCGCATTGCTTTTAGAGCCGAACATACTCCATTGTACTATCCTCGCAAGCAAAGAGTTTCAGCTCGCCCGTAATAAATAAAATGAATAATAGTAATAAAGATCGGCTGGTGAGACTAATTTCAATTTTTATGTTTTCTAAACAGGTACATCCTACCGTACTGCCACTGCACCTATTCCAGACCCCGGCAGACAGATTTTTCAACCGCCAGCTGCAGCTTCTTGTAAACAACTGCACAACATTGACCATTTTATGTGACGATCGCCAAGGGGCCATATGCCCTTACGCAGTACTAGTGGCTAGAAGCAACATATCGACCTTTACGGTGATCTAGTGCCTAGTTGATGGAACAGCCTTGCGGTTCACTGTGCGTCCAAAGTGCTTCTTTTAACGAAAACCAACACCCTGTGTACTATAAAGGAACAGCGCGTGACTAACGATAAACTTTTCCAGATTTGCGGATCGAGAGAAAAGAAAAGAAATTCCATTCCGATTTAATATGCCAATTGCTGAATATTCTCTAAACATTTAATGTCAAATAAATGTACTTTACCAAATGTACCGTATTGCTGTTTGATTTTAAAGTACAGTTTCATATTCCAAATTGTGCCGTGCTGTGTTGTGAGTTGATCTGTGTTGGTTTCCGGGTTCTGTGTGAAGTCGCATAGAAGAGGACTGGGCGCGTTTGCCTACGAAGCACAATAACGTCACAGAGAGAGGCGGGGAATATGAATGTTTTGATAATGTCAGGCTCAGGGGCGGGGGATATCATTTAGTGCCGCAAAAGCAGGTCAGCCAGGACGATGGGGCAAGTGATAGGATTATCACAAAATGGCAGCGCCCTCATGCCTGTTTTCGCATGCATTTAATGGACAAAAACTCGGCTAAGGTCCATAGGAAATTTTTATAAAATCGAGCGACTTAGGCTTAAAAACACATGGCCGACCCGTAGGGACAATAACAAATTTTGACCGAACCATTCCTTTAAGGCTTTTGTATTACACCAGAAGCCATTTACAACTGTAATTAAGCCATTAACTCTCAGCAGACTGCTTAGAAATAACATTGGAAGGCTAATGGTTGATGTTAATGTTTGATAAAGCTAGCTCAAAGAGATGCCAGGAGGATGTGTTTTGGCAGGGGCAGTTAGTGGGTGGGATTGTCCATAGGAATTGTAATGGTTTATTGAGAGACCACCCTCATCACAGGGAGTTCCTTCCCTCCCCACTCAAGGTGTCAAGCAACAAACTGTTTAACAGACTATTTTCTTCAGCCCTACTTCAGACGCATATCATGCCCCTTGGATACCTGCCCTGAGCTAGTAATGAGCCACGTTCCAGGCCGGTGTACAGGAACTATATTTGTATTTATTTAAATTAAAAGTAATAGAAATTGCACAACTACACACACCACCTTCTTTCTGACTCATAATTAACTTTAGTTAAAAAAATTTCTTTGCTTTTTACAAATTTCACTTCAGGAAATAATTCAACTGATCAATAACGAACACAATTACAAATGTAGTGTTGTGCAATTTTGAATTTCCTGTGGGCTTAAAAGGCTAGAAGTAGGGTTTCAAGATTGGTAAATGCATATGTCAATTAGGATTTCACCCACACGTTTGGTTTAAAATAAACACAGTGATTTAGTGGTTTGTTTTTCAGACCCCCTACATTGGCCTCTGATGTGGAAGCCGGACAGAAAAATTGGAAGGATTGGGGAATTTTCGATTTCAGACCCCCCTCCACTGAAAGGCCTCTGTTAGGGGAAAGTTGGGCAAAGAGATTGGTCTGATTTAAGAACAAAGCCACCCCTCTTCCTTAAAGAAGTCGGGGTCAAAAGGACACAAGGGATTACCCAATTAAATCATAGGCTATAGTGTTTCAGTGCACACTGGGAAGTGAGCTTTGTTAATTTCAAATTTTAACAAAAATCACTGCGTATTGTTTCACCTAATGGGGAATTAATTAAATTAGTCTTTTCAGTTAAGTAGGCTAAGGATCTACACAGTCTTGCCCCTGACCACTATAAAGGGGAAAGGATTTATGACAATCAGACTCCCCACCTTTTGGTTTCCCAAGGCTCAGTTCCACTTAAATAGAAAGCCTCTGTTTAAAGTTCAGGACAGCCAGCTGTATGTGAGGACACTCTGGAAAAACAGGCACTGGTCTTATCACTCCACTCTCAAGAATGGCCACCTGCTCTCCACCATATGACCCAGTCAGCTCTTAGGCCTTTCTAGAAATAGGCAGCTCCACACAGATTCACTCTCATCAATCTCCTCTGGTGTTTCCTTGCAGCTGTCAGATGTTAACTTTCATCAGAGCTCTTTGATGGTAAATTTCAGCAGCTCCGTTCCCTCCTCCTCCTAGTGTAGTCTCCTTTATATAGCAGCAATGACACAACCAATTTTACAATCTTGGGGAAGTACCTTGCAAGAGGTCACCCAAATAGGATTGGACAGTTACGCTTCTCTCTCCTCCCAAACCCAGTCTCCCAGTCAGGATTGGTTTAGGGGTCTGGATAAGACATGTGGCAGCTTAATTTAAAAGCCTTGTCTGTTCTCTTGTCACATTTTACTCATAACTGCCATAATATTCACATTTTCTGATTACGCTATTAATGGGGAATTAAATAAGATGACAGCCAGGTCCGCACCATTTTGCATGGCCGTGTGGCACATTTCTTCCCTTTTCACAAAAAGTATAACAGTTATGAATATGTACGTCATTACCCATATTCCTAATGTCAACCCCACCTGTTCACCAACTCTCACATTAGCAACATTTTCAGATCAGCTAGAAACGCATCTTAGATGGCCATTACAGTCCCTGAGGTGGATGAATTTTATAGCTCCAACATTTTCTGGAAATTACCTAATAAATGGTACATACATGAAGAAAATCTACCTTATGGTTGCTGGGAAAAAGGTCTAAGTTATACTAGTCCTTTTGAATGAATTGTAAATCTTCATGTGGAACAAATCGCAATTCTCCTGCCTTCAGGCCATATGGTCTCACTGGGTCAGCCTGCAACCAGAGATTGTATTATTCTCTTTTTGTTTGAAGCTTGCTGTTTAAAGTTGGTTCCCCATTTGAAGTTGTAGCCCCCAGTCTTCACACATTTTATTCATGCTCCATCCAAGTGGAACTTGTCCTGCAGTATCTGCCTTCAGAGCCAGCAAGTCTGGGGAACACTGGGCTTTTCACACCTTTAGCAGAACACACTTTTTGCAGTTGTAATTAGATGGGGGATGTCACTTTCCAGTGGGGGAGTTTGCGGTGACATGTGACCAACAGCTAGCAGGAATGTTTGCCTGGAGACATGTTTTCATGAATACAATGTGGCTTTTCAAATGGCACTGGTATTTTATATGTGAAACATAATATACATTACTTTTGTCAACATGCACCATGTCTTTTTCCCTGACATTTTTCCTGTTAGCAGTGGCATATTTTAACATTTAAACAGCAGATGCACATGTTAAACTATTGTTGGAGTCAATATTTAAAAATCCTGTTTTTCAGGTGAAAGGGACCTTCAGTTTTCATTTGCAGCCACAAGCTAAGCCAAATTTATGTGAGTGTTGAAAAACCTTGCTTTTCATGTGAAAAGGACTTCTGTTTGAGGCCTTTGAATGCACCCCCATTCTTTCATGGCTCTTTGGTGGGGAAGAGCAGACCAGAGTGGGTTTCATTAGGCACAATATCCTTCATTAGGGAGTGGGCTCTCCACCCTCCCATTCCATCTTTGGGTTGGAGGCTATGGCTTGACACCCCCTTTCTTTCTTCTTTTCCAGGGTCCCTGGAGTTCTCACTGGACTTCCCTTTCACCTCCAGGCTGGAATTTAATGGGGTTATTTCTCCAATAATTAAAAGCAAAAGAGGTTTTGTACTTTTTACGCACATATTTCCCCAGAAAATTTACAAAGAATTTACAAGAACCGGATCCCGATCAATCCACCACAAGAGTAGAAGAGCCTAAGTCAATGGTTGATCCCAGTCGTTAAATCGGGAGTGTAGCTGCGGATGCAGTCTTCGATACTGTAAGAAAGGCGATGTCTGCACAGCAATTAGTCCAATGGGCTAGCCAGAATAAAAATCAAACTATTAAGGAAGGATTACCCTTTTTTAAATCAGCCTTGTATTTACCCACGACGCCTCTGCGACAACAAGCCATAAAATGGTGTCATGGCTCTAAATTCGTAGGTCACCCCCGGGAAAGCTAAAACAATTGAATTAATAAAACGCCACTTTTGGTGGCCATCCATACTTAAAGATGTTCATATGTATGTGACCCAGTGCGAAACTTGCCTCAGAAACAAATCAGATCATCAACGACCATCAGGAACTCTACAACCCTTACCAACGCCTCCCGCTCCTTGGCATTCCGTGTCTATGGACCTAATTGTGGATCTACCGCTAAGCGGATATATAGTAGTGGATTATCTCACCAAAATGGCTCACTTTATTCCATGCACTGGAACCCCATCAGCCAGTACTCTGGCAGACTTGTTTTTGCAGCACGTCGTCCGCCTGCATGGCTTACCGCACATTGTCATCTCTGATCGTGGACCACTATTCACGTCAAGGTTTTGGCAGGCCTTCTGTAGATCTGTGGGTATGGACATACGACTCTCCACCGCTTATCACCCAGAAACAGATGGGCAAACAGAGAGGTTGAATCAAACTCTCGAACAATACCTCCGGTGCCTTACTCTTGGTAAAGAAGATAAGTGGGCGGACGTTATTTGGTTAGCTGAAATAGCATATAACAACGCAATACATACATCAACCAAGACAACCCCTTTCTACAGTAACTATGGGTATCATCCCCGTTTTCAGCCAGCCCTTTTAGGACACATACCAGAAGTACCAGCGGCAGCTGAGAAGAAAAAACATCTTGAAGAAATATGGCATTCGGTACAGGATAACTTGAGAGCAGCTAAAAAAGCTTATAAACACCAAGCAGATAAAGGAAGGCGGCCAGGTCCACAATACCAAGTAGGGGACAGGGTGTGGCTATCCACTCGTCATCTCCGGCTACAGGGATCATGAAAGTTCATGCCCCGGTTTATCGGCCCGTTCCCTGTACGAGCTTTGGTGGGACCAGTGGCTGTAAGATTGACTTTACCAGCACACATGAAAATACATCCAGTGTTCCACATTGCTCTACTCAAACCAGCCCCGGCCACTTCCAGGACCAAGAAACCTCCTCCTATTCTAGTTGATGGTCACCCCGAGTTTGAGGTCCGCAAAATTCTTGATTCCCGTTATACCCGGAGTAAACTCTTTTACTTAGTAGATTGGAAGGGGTATGGCCCGGAGGATAGGTCCTGGGAGCCCGCTGAAAACATCCATGCTTCTCGGCTCCTTCGCCTTTTTCATTTGTCACATCCATCTAAGCCTGGGCCTGCCGGTGGGAGGGTGAGTACTGTCAGGATTGAGGCTGGTGGGGGCTCTGGCAGTGTGGTAGGTGCCCGAATGGTGCGTAGGATTCATCCTACATTATTCCCCAGGCGTGTCCTTCATCCCTTTTTCAGGCGAACCGTGCCCAAAAGCCCCACGCTTGCGATTCCGGCCAGCAGAGAGGAAGGACGTGTAGAGCCAGAGCTCCTGACGGCAAGCCTACGCAGGGCACCCCGCCGCCTGTTAGCCCACCCCAGGCCCAGCGTGACAGAAAAGATAAGTGCTGAGCCAAGCGCGCACATTCCGGCAGCATTCTTAAGACAGTTTATTTAGAGGAAGTCGCACTTGGATTTCCGAACTGGAACCGCGCCCAAAGCGGTTTAGGAATGCATGGCGCTCCGTCCAATAACCCAGCATGAGACACCATTAACACGCGATTGTGTTCCTAGACGAAGCATGCTTCCTACATGTGTTTAGACTGAGAAGACTGTAGAGCAGAATTGCTAACTCAGAACTATTAACCCCTAAACAGCGACTCCGCTTATATGTACGCTTCCATTCTGACTTTATACTTGCCTCTTGCCGTGCATGTGAGGTACAGAACGCCATAGGGGTCTTGCAGCACGAAGAGACCAGAAGACTACACAGCAGTGCCGAAGCTAAGTGCAACTTCATTTGTTTATTTTAGGGCACGTTTAGAAACTGGGTATTGAGTTTTACATTCTGAGGGCTCCAGTACCAAGGCCTAACTTCTCTGGCATAAGTGTGCATAGTTGAATGTAAACTGAACACAGTAACTGGTCTGGGGCTCCAGTACAAAGGCCCATTTCATCTGGCATAAGTAAGATTGCTAGTGAATGCAAAAGCGCCAGGGCGTAAAACTCTAGATACAGGAGCCGGAGCTGAGGAGCATGTTACCCTGTTCTTCCCCATCCCCATCCATAACCTCTCCCTTTCCCTCTTTCCGGTGTTCCTAAACAACCTCTACCCATCCAACCATCGGACCCTAACCCTCTTTCCCGCAAGGGTCAAGGTGGCCTGTGTTACTTGCTCCCAGGTACCAAGACCCGACGGGGAGGGAGGTGTTCTAGCCGCGTTTGTGCTGCCTCTGCGTTGAGAAGAAGGAAGTCTGACAGGTACAGTGGATCGGACACATTATCCCATGGATTTTAAATTCTTAATAATCTCTGTGAGTGGCTCCATGGATGAGGGAGGTAACCAGTATTGTTTCACAAATACTGAAGCCATCTCGGGGTCCATGGGAATGGTGGTTGGTTGAATAAATGGATGTGCTTCCACAGTGGATGAGTCCACTGAAAAGATATCTTTAAATTCCAGGAAGACCTGCTTTAGCTTTTGTCTTTGCTCCTCGGTCTCATAGGCTTCTGCAAGATTGATTATTTCCTCAACCATCTGCTTAAAACCTGGAAAGACCTTGGGCTTGGCAATTTCAGCTGTATCCTCCAGTTTGGTGGAGAGATCTCTTCTGATGGTGTTGACCTGGACAGCCGATTCGAGGAAGTGGTCCTTGACTCGGAACACTACCTCCTCCCTCACAGGTCACCTCTTCCACACCGTAGGGGCAGGAAGAGTATACCCTGAAATTTCTCCATGCCTAGTAAAAATCATTTCTGAAGCAATACCATCGCTGAGGTTGAAACAGTCATTTGGGATTGGTTCCATGATTTAATTACTTAAATCAATAGAATAATGTTCGACATCAACCGCCATTCCATTAAAGGTGTCTGCGCCAGAAGTGATATTTCGAGGGTCGCTGCTATCTATCAATATTCAAATGGTGTCATGCTCTAGGTCTACTAGAGAATGTAGTATTTTAATAGAAACCTTGTTGTTGGATATGGGAATTTCGATTTATATAGGCATCCTGACGTTTGAGGTTCTGTCCTCCCTTAATTTTGAGGGGGAGAGTAAATTGTTGTAGCTGCCCATGGATGGTAACCTCTTCTCGCACTTGAACGCCAACTGAATAATGCAGCAATTGAGCCGACCGGAATGCTTGTTCAGTGTTGACAAAGCCCATGGATTTACCCACAGTCAGTACCAGACTTCATTATTAAATAGGTCCAAATTGAATGCAAATTGGTTGAGAATGTCACTTCTCAGATAGAAGGTGCAATGGACATCTGTCACAACCCAACAACTATGTTCTCTGCTTTTGTTGCCAATGCACATTTTTAGTATTCACCTGCTAGGCAGGAGATGTTTGGGATTTGGGGTTTCCAGACCTACTTCCCACTTTTCAATCAATTTAAATGTGAGATTGGTGTGATCTTTTGGGAGTTTCCTGAATAATTCTTCGCTGATGAAGCTCCTTCCATTATTCAGGCATCTTCTGGCAAGCACTGGATCCTTCCCCTCATTTAACTGAATGGTGAAAACAAATGCTCGCTCTTTTTCTGAATGTCTGTCAGACTTTGAGTGGGCTCTTCCTTGTCTGGTTTACCGGGACTCAATGTTTCTTCTGATTTTGGACTGCTGTAACATTTTAGGGTGTTTCCTTCCAGTGTAGATTGCCACTTAAAACTGGGAGAAAGGTTGATTTTCAAGAATGGAGAAGGGTCTCCATCACCAGTTTGTTCTCCTACAGAGATGACAGTGATGTCTGGGACTTGGTTATTCATGAAATAGACCTCTACATTTTCTGACAGTTGATCAATTACTGACAGTTACCATTCAGGCTTACATGATTTGCACTCATTTAAAATTTTATAGGGTGGTTATGTTAGTCTGAATCCAGAGGACCTTGTTTAGACAGTCAATCAGAGGTTATAACCTCTGGAGATAATTTTCCAGTAAACAAGGTGTGTCCTCTGGAGTCACAACTATCACTCTGGTTTCCTCCGATGCCGTCCAATTTATATTTCTAGTTCTGCAGTCCCTTCGACGTAAATATCATTCCCGTCAAAATTCTGGAGTTGTCCAGGAAGTGGTGTGAGTGATTGGACAGAGTGGCTTGGTATGCAGTATCCACCAGAGCTCATAATTCACCCGGACCCTGCACTTTGACCGGTGCATAAAATCGGCCTTCTTTCTCCTCCAAGGTGCAAAGAAAGTGTGAGTTATTTGACAGCACGGTAGTCATTTTCTTAATATTGAACTTTCACACTGTGTGATCTTGGCCAATTTTCTGTGCCTGAGTTCGTGAGTCTGTAAAAAAAATGTTCCAACTCGCAATGTGAGTTGTTGGGGAATCCTCCTTTTTCCCCGGTCCTTGGCAGTCGCCCGTTACCCGGTAACAGTTCTCAGAACCTTTTTGGAGAAAGGACACCACCTCAATTTCACTTTTATCTAGCTCACATGTTTGGAGTTGAATAGTTTCTGGTTCTGAGTCGGTCTCCATATTTGCCCTGTCCCACTCAGGGTCTTTTGGACCCATTTTTCTTTGGGAAGGACATTTTTGAACGAGAAGGTCTGCTTACTTTATCCTCCAGAGATTCTTCTCTTTCAAAGGACATAATCCGGAGTTCCCCCACAAAGTGGGTTCTTCTTTGACCTCTCCTACTTAACCATTGCTGTTTGGATTCTAATATTTAGCGGGTAGAAGAGACTCTTTCAGGCTGGGAGGTTTTCAGGGGTCTGTTTGGGTGAGAAAGGAAGCTTTCTCTAGGGTTTGGCATCTCCCCTCCACCCAGGCCTCCTCCTCTTGAACCTGTAGTTTGCGAAAGGTTTCCTCCCATCATTTCCCCCCCGGGGCATCAGACCTGGGTGTTGAGGAATTCTGGAAGCAGGGTTAGGTTAGGACTGAGGTCTCAACATGAGACCCAGATCATCGGTCAGTTGCTGGACCTGTCACTCCAGTTGCGAGACCTTGTCTGGGTGGTAGGGAGGTCTCAAGTCATACCTCTGCAGCTCCCGGAAAGAGTAATTGTCCCTTCTCCCGTAGTAGCTTGGGTACTTGAAATTCCCCCCATAAATTCCATCCTTAATCTCCCTTCTCTTGGGATCAGGAATCTATTGTCCTCGAACTGGAGAGAGAGCGGAGGATTGTTTTGGTAGTTCTGGTTTGGGGGATATCTGGGAAAACTGTTCAGTTTGGGAGGTGGAGTGATGCTTCTCTCCGAAAATAAGTTTGGAGAGAAGTTTCCAGGGGCAGTACTTACCTGATGAGTTCCCCCTTCTTGGGCCAGGCGAGTGTATAGATACCCCAGGATTGGTTTAGTACCCTTGTACCTAGGACCTATATTGGTGGCAGGGTCAGAGGGATCATTGTTCTGGGCCCCTACCTGGCTACCATTCGATTGGGCCGGTTTGGGGGGTCTCTTCTGCTTTCCAGTTTGCTTGTTGGCAGGAGGGTTACCATTAGCCCCCCCATCTCCAGATCCAATGGAGGGGTAATTTATACCTCTGCCACCTTTGCAGCACTAGGGGTGTTAGGTGGTTTGGGTGTTTTGGCTGTATTTTACTCTCAGCAGGCTTTTGGACCTCATAAATCCTGGTGGCTTGTTCAATCACCTAATGAAGGGTCCTATGCTCATGAAAGTTACACACCAACAGAGTCATTATGTATTTGGGGGGCACATGGAAATATGCATTTATGAACTCCCTACTATTGGTGTTCACCCGCTGGGAAGTCTGAGCAAATGCCTGCACACCTCCCTAGGCGCTTGATCTTCCCCACACTGCAAGTTATATGTAGCCTTACGGGCCTCTTGTGGGTTGCTAAGGGTGGCATTTCTTTCCAATATGGCCGTTTTATAGGTGAACCATTTATAATGATCCTGGTCCTCCTGTCCTGCAAAGAAACTTTAGTACTTAGGTGAGAAAGTACATTTTGCAAACACTATACAATTCGCATCATGCCTGATCTGGAATTATGACATCCTCTGATTATGAAGTTCCAGGTGCTCCTATACCGAATACTTGGCATGCTTGTTGTATGGGGTCAGAAAGCTCTTTATGGCCTTGATCTGTCTGATTGGGTCTGTGACAAACCCTTGCTCTGTTTCATTGTCTTTCCTTCTTTTGCACCAGAGTCCATTCACCTTCTGATTCAGAGCTGCTACTGGTACTCCCTTCCCTGTCTTCAAGGCACTCCCTATCACTATGAGAATGGGAATGTCTCCCTGATCCACGTGGTCTGGACTCCTCTTGCCTGGCCCAAAGTGAACTCTCTAGTTGCATTTTCAGCCAATCTGACTGCCTGACGTTCTCATCATAAGAGTTGCCATGGTCTGAAATACTTACAATATTATTCCTTCCTTCCCAGGAATCACTGGTCCGGCCCCGTTCCCTTCTATTTGGTATAGATGACTATTCATCACCTCAACAACGGTAATCCCAACTACAAATAGACATCAAACCAAGGTTCAAGTATATTCTGAACCCAACCATGATCTTTCAAGTGGACCCACAGACTCTATAACTGAAACCGCAGGAGTAAAATCCCAGAAAAACATGAAAGATTCTTTTAATGAAATACAGGCTATTTTGAATCCGCCTATGGACGTCTGGAGAAAGAGCTGGTTGTTAGGGCAAATGGCAATCCCCAATAATTGATATCAGTGCGATCAAGCCAGCGGAAGTGTTTGGTATTGATTTTTTGGGTGTCTCAGCCTTGTGCTTGACTGAACATCTGAGCTTTGATCCTGTAGATGTATACGAGGTCCAGGAGTGTGGTGCTATGCACGAAACACTAAAAGATATGGATCAAAGGGGGAAATTAACAGCACCACCAATCTCTGCTTTGAACATGGTTTTAAGCTCTTTTGTTAATCACTATGGAAATATCAAAGATACCTAACAGCTTCAGTGTTACAGACTTGTTGAACAAAGTGAATGATCAGTATCTTAGATGACATGATGGGATAACAACTAAATAAAAATCTGGTCAATTCAGTAAAAAACACTGGGGCCTTGGAAGAATTATATCGGAAAATTGAAACATGGCAAGTACCATGGAGATTCATAACTGTCTACTGATGAAGCGTCTGACATGATGGAAACAAGGAGTAAGCCAAGGGTGGGCCAGGGGGATAACCCGAGTGTTGAGTGAATTGATCCTGCACAGGAACGTTCCACGGGACCAGCACAACTGTTGGAAGCTGACAGGGGACTGGATGGTAGAGTGCAAACCCCAGGGTCTAGTGCACAGAAACATAGTTGGCACAATCTTATACAAGCTCATGGTGGAGAATTGGTGAATGAGGTAGCACCAGATGTGGTCTCTCTGCACTCTCTAAACATGACAGATAAAAGGAAGGGAAGGGCAGGCAAGAAGAAGAACAAGAACAGAAATAATAATCAGCGGCAAAATTTTAGAGGGTCAAGAAAATACATGATATGATATGTTATTTATAACGCACTTAATACCCAGAGGATCCTAAGCGCGGCCCGGGGATCAAACCTGTGTTGCTCCGTGTCGTCTTTCTTCCCAGGTGAGCACGTTACCCTGAGCTATCTCCCCTGAGATTCATGGATGTCTCAGAAAATCTAAGATCTGTAGAGGATCGGGGTCGGAGTGCTGAAGGTCCTGGTAGGCATAAATGTGACAGAGGCAAAGACATTAATAATTCTGGGATAGCTGGAAATAGAATGGAGGAAGTGGATGGTACAATGCCAACACAGGAAAACATTAGTACCCCAACCCTGGCAAATGAGAACAATAAGGAGTTCAATTCCCCCAGCCCATCGGCAAAAAGAAGGTCAGAGGAGAACTGATAAAAGAACACATGGAAAAAAAGGTAAGCCCTACTCCTCCAATTAAGAAAGGTGTGCGTCAGTGTGCAAACCAAGGTAAACTGGAAGCAGTTAGAATTGAACCTAAATCCACAGGGGAATGGCCACAGATGACCTCCTGCTTTAACAATGATGCGATTGGCTCGAGATCACTGATGGGGGAAAATAAGTCTAAAAGAAGGACAGAAGTTGCAGAACCTCGCCCTCTAGGACACGATCCTAAAGAGATATTAGTACAGAATCAGCGAGGTTTGAGTCCTGATCAGCCTATGTCTAAGGAAAAAACTGTACCTCAGAATGTACCAATAACATCACATCATATTGGTCAAGTACAGAAGGCAGAGAATAAAGAGGGTATTTTGATGAACAGCAAAAACATTTCAAAATCCTTCTTTGCACATACCCATGTCTGGTTCGAACATCTGTTGACTTCCGAAGAACAAATAACATGAAATGGACAAATCATTTTGAGAATAGTGAAGGATGTTCCTGAGCTCTTCATATTCTCTTCTCATGACATAGAGTACATTCACTTTCCATATGAGAATACAACAGACATAGTTGAAATTGGCCTTCAGTCTCGTTTAGGGGTAAATGCTTTGTTGTCAGTAGGGGGGCAATTCTTGAAAAAGGATTATAGGGTATCTACCATTAAACTGAAGGACAAAGTTAAAATTGTTAGTAGACTGGAGGGTCATATCAGGGGTAACATTTCCCAGGCTTCTATCTCTTCGGCCCCTCTGGCAATGGGGAATGGAGACGTGGGCGGCTCTAAGAGTAAAATCTGGTCCTTTTTGCCAAGGAGTTTGACAGAACCTTTTCACAAGCTTGATGAATACAACACATTACTTTAGTAAATACTGAGTTGATCATCTTGAGTTGGAATTCGAGGGGGTATAGAAGCTTTGCTAACAAAGTGCGGGTGAGGAACCTCAATCCTTTTACAGGAAACCTGGATGCTAACAGATTTGAAATTTGATGGATTTTCCATAATGGGACAAGTGGCAACCAGGAGGTTCACTGGCTGGCCTTCTGGAGGTTTAATTACTGCCTCCAGAAATTCGAACATTTTTAAAATGGTGAAAATATCTAATACTCACTATGGAAACCTGGCAACTAAAGTCAGTCTGAATCTTAATGGCGAATTGTAGAACACGTTGGTCTTCAACTTGTACTTTAACCACTCTTGTTGCAACTTGGATGAATACCTGGAGAAAATTGTAGAAATCATGTCTGATGTTATGACTGCGGGAGAGGTGATAAGCTTAATAATGGCAGGAGACCTGTATTACCAACCCTGAATGTTGCCCAGAATCAGGAGGGAACCAGGGTGGGGAGAGTGACTTGTAAGAAATGGTGTAAATTCTTTGAAGACTTGGACCTGGTGGTTTGAAATGGGAGTGTGAAAGGGGACGAACGGGCAGCCTTTACCTTGGTGGGAAGTCAGTGTAAGTCAATTCTCAATGCTTAGAAATGATGGTGCGACCATCAAAGAGAGGTGACCATAATCTGTTGACTGCTAGATTATCAGAGGGGGGTGGTCAGGTAGCTAGTGGGGGCACCTGGCAAAATCTAGGAAAAACGGGAGATCCCTAAATAAAACATTTAAAAGAGCTTGTATGTGAGAAAACAGAGGTGCAGGTAAAGAAAGCGTGCCTCCCAGAATAGCTTGGGTCATTTTTGTGGGATCTGGATAAACTCCAAGTAGGCAGGAAGCGAACTAGATCTACCCACAAGTTCCAATTCAATGAAGCTACCTGGTTCAGGAAAAAAAGAACTGAGAAAAAATGTAAGAGCTGGGGCTAAGGGCTTCTGATAATGTCTCTTTTCTGAAAGAGAAAAAAACACTGCTAGCAAAATATCAAAATTGGAATAGGGCCAACAGGTTCCTGAAATTCCATCGACAGGGGGAGCGAATGTTGGAAACACTGGTTACAAAGAATACTCGTAATTTCTAGTCCCTAATAAATGGCGAAAGGGGAACTGAAATGAGTATTCAAATCAACTGTGTGTTGGAGGATCTCTGGATCTGGCACTATGGATCATTGTTCTGCTAATGTCTACAAGCCGGTGCAGGGCAGTTTACAGATGTGCCAAGGGCCAAGTGTATTACTCCAATGGTGGTAGGGAAACTAATAAAACATTCATGGAGCTTCAGAACTGCCAGACCAAATTGCCTTTCTAATGCTATTTTGAAGGGGAAATGTCGAATCCTCGACTGAAATAATACACTCCCTTTTTGAGAATATCATTGAAAATAGGCACCCCCGGATAGTTGAAAGACTGCGGTGGATCCACAAGAAGGGCGATCGAGCTTATCCGATTAACTATCGCCCAATCATGCTTCTTGATGCAGATAGTAAGATATTTGCTGGGGCTTTTCTGTTGGAGTCGGAGTCCTGGGCACACAAGAGCAGTATTTTTGATAAGCCTCAAATTGGGTTCAGGCAAAGCCTATCAACCACCCTAATTGGGCTTGTTGTGAGCGTGCTGAGAGATCAAGCATAGCAGTTGGGTAACTCGCCCTTATATGTATCCCTAATTGATTTTAGTAAAGACTTTGATGCCGTGAACAGAAGCTGTCTGTGGGGAAATCTAAAAGCCTCAGGCATCCCGCCTGGTCTCTTGGCCGTTCGATATATCTGCATGAGAATCAGATTAGACACTCTAGGTCATCTAACTCGACCAATAGGTATGGAGAGGGAGGTGAGGTAGGGATGCAGGCTCGCTCCCTGCCTCTTCAATTTATATGTGGCTGTCTTGAATGAGGCCTGGGTTTGCTGGACTTAAGTTCATTGTGCTTAGGGTCAGCTGGATGGCCTATGCTGATGACATCATGCTAATAGACTTTCAGCAGTTGTTGGTGGCAATGAGTAACTATGCAAATAAGAACAAAATTGTGATTAACCAGGGAAAAACAAGTGGCATGAAGTTTGGGTCAATAAAAAAGAAGGGTCAGTGTTGAGTTGGTCGCTGGGAGGCAAGCGCATTGACAGTCCTGGAAACAGTCTATCTGGGACTTAGATTAACTTCTGATCCAAAAATGAAGCAGGTGTGGGACGCCTTGAAAGCCAAGATTGATCAAATGGCAGCCCAGATGAAGAATATTCATGGAAGATTGTGTTGATTCTCTGTAATTCCCCTGATACAACTTTATAAGGGTAACGTCATTCTAACCGTGGCATATGGATGTGGAATCTCAGGCTTGCTTTATAGATTGTGATCTCTTGGCGGGGAGACTTTGGCAAAAGGTCCTGGGTCTGCCACTATCCTTACCAATTGCCTCACTCCGCTTCAAGTTAGGTTTAAATTTGGAGACTGATAGACCTCTATAGCCTAATCAAGAGGCCTAAGGAAAACTCTCTCTATGCGGATATGCACAAGGAGGAGGTTAGACAGTCTAGTCTCTTTATGAGGTCCTTGAGGAAAAAAAGTCTTGAGTATCTTGACTAATACATCCAATAAAAAGGAAGATCTTATATGGGTCCCAGTTAAAACTAAAAGACTGCTATATGAAGGGGATTGCATAAGAACTATTGAAGAAACACAATTGTTTAAACTCCATAGTAGTCTTCCATTTTTGGATAAACCAAGAGCGGGTTTGCCCAACTATCTGACTAGATTTCAAGACAGTCGAGGACTGCAAGCCTTTTTAAGGTTTCATCTGAACGGCCTCCCAACTGTTGAAATTCTGGCACATAGATCCAGGGCTCGAGCAAAAAAGGATTGATGTCCTATGTGCCAAAAGGCAATCTGTCAGTCGCTTAACCATATCATTCATAATTGAGGGTCAAGGGCTGAGAGAAATTAT
This sequence comes from Ambystoma mexicanum, assembly GCF_040938575.1. Lineage (NCBI taxonomy): Eukaryota > Metazoa > Chordata > Amphibia > Caudata > Ambystomatidae > Ambystoma > Ambystoma mexicanum. Next base: position 1,190,548,085 of record NC_090932.1, read on the forward strand.
GACCTCTGCATTTGGTCGATTTGTATGTGCCCAGTGGTGGCTTCAGACGATGGATTTCTGGCACTGATTGTCCACAGGGCATGAAACCTTTCTGTCCATAGAATTGGTAAAAGTCCTGGAATTGATAAACCTCTATAATGATTTTCCCTGAGGACTGGTTGGAATGTATGCTTCTGTCTTGGTTTCTGTTTTTTTGGTGTATTTTAGTAGTCGTACTAATGATTTAATGATTCTATGACGGATATATGAAAAATCAATTTATTCACTATGACATATTAATTAAAAAAAAAAAAAAATAATAATGCTATTCTATGTGACAGTATTGGAGCCGCTAGCAGAGGAGCACCATGGTACACCAATTTGTCCCTAAACTTATTAAAAGTGTCCCTGTCCTATTGTTAGGGTGTAAACGTAATCACTTATAAGCATACACAATAATCAATGTCCAGTCATGTGATTGTTCTTGACACAATGGGTGTATTAACCATTAAGTGATTAGGAAGTGCATGAACCCTCCACCACAAACACCCTCTCCCCATTCCCCCCACAACTACCCCAAACACCCTCACCCCACTCCCCCACAACTCCCCAAACACCCTCTCTCCCCTCCCCCCACAACTCCCCCAAACACCCTCTCCCCCTTCCCACCACAACTCCCCCAAACACCCTCTCCACCCTCCCCCACAACTCCCTCAAAGATGGCGTGCACGTCAGTGAAGCATTAGTGTTCATGAGTCACCAACAACAGGCTGCCCCTATTTCCCACGTCCTCGACCAGCATTGGGTGGTTGCAAGTCTGGCCGACGCAAGGATCGCGTGTACCTGTGCAGGGGGCTGGTCTGCCTGGAGCTGGCAGAGGAGGAGGTGCTTGGTTGCTCCAGTCCCTGTGCGGGATGCTGGCTCTCCATTGAATCTGCGATGCGGTTGAGGACCTGCCTCAAAGCTGCCAACTCATCGCAAATGCGCGTTGTACTGGCTTCTATTGCAAGTTTTATGCCTTGAGCATATTCCCGACACTCCTCCCTCACCAGGGCACCCTCGCTCACGTGCTGGCCAACCAGCGCAGTGAGCTCCTCCTGGCGCTGTTGGATGAGGCTAATTCCCTGGTCTCTGCCCCTGCCTTTGGTTGATCTCGGTGTAGCTTGCGGCATGAGTCTGCCATCAGGTTGCATCTTCAACTCAGGCATAATACCCAATAACCTGAAACAATCATGGGTCCTCCCACTCCTTAAAAAACAAAACCTAGACCCCGCCATACCTACGAACTATCGCCCTATCACCACAGTACCATTCATGCTTAAAATCATCGACAAATTGGCATATTTACAAATCCAACAATTCCTAGAATATAACCACCTTCTAGGAATCCGACAATCTGGTTTCAGACCCCAACACGGAACCGAAACCGCTTTGGTTGACCTTAAGATACAAATTGACGAGTTTAGAGACCAGGGCAAAACTGCACTGCTGCTGCTCCTTGACCTCTCAGCAGCTTTCGATTTAGTCGACCACGAGATTCTGTGCAAACATCTCGAGTCGGCCACACACTTCTCCCATGAGGCTACAGGCTGGATTCAGTCCTTCCTCAGTGATAGAACAATGCGCGTCTTCTCACCATTAGTGGCTGCTGACCCCACACCCATCGCCTGTGGCGTGCCTCAGGGCTCCTGCGTCTCACCTACATTGTACAACATCTTTACAAAGCCCCTTTTCGATGATCTCGACGGTCTGGGTATCACCTACACAAACTATGCAGATGATACTCAGATCCTCATCCCGTTGTCGGGGGATTATGACAAGGATTTGGCCTTTGTAAACAGAGTGTACCTCATCATTCAGGCATGGATGGCCTCACACGGACTATGCCTGAATGATGACAAAACAGAACTCCTCATTCTTGGTACCTCAGCCAATATCAACAAACTCGGCCAAATTTACTCATCATTCGTAATTGATAACAACACCATCACTGTGGCCAAGGAGGTAAAAACTTTGGGTTTCTACCTAGACTCCTCACTATCATTCAACAAACAGGTAAACGCAATGGCCTCCGCCACTGCTTATACTTGTAGACTCATCCGAGCTGCCAAACCACTCCTAACACCTAATAACTGCACTACCTTGGCCAGAGCATTGATCCTATCTAAGCTGGATTACTGTAATGCCCTTTACGTAGGCAGTAACAAACATATCATAAACAAGATCCAAATCCTTCAAAATAATGCTCTAAGAGCAGCTCTAAGTATCCCAAAGAAAGCCCACATCTCAGATACCAGAAGATCTGTTAACTGGCTTTCCACGAAAGACAAAATTTTCCTTAAGTCTGTCTCACTGACACACAAATGCCTTCATGACATGGCCCCAAAATATCTGATAACAAGATTTTCTAGACAGGTTTCATACCGCCCCTCCAGAAGTGCCAACGCCAATCTACTACTAGTCCCAAGATTCAAACGGTCCCTGACTGGAGGGAACAGCTTCCCTGTTAAAGCAGCTACTCACTGGAACTCACTACCGCCACCTCTAAGGAAAGACATCCCTTACTTTCAGTTCAGGACATACATTATACAATGGATGAAGGACCATGACAAATAATACTCCCTGGTGGCTCCTCATCCCATTATCAGTGCCATCACCAATTGTATTATTGTTCAGTGTACCCCCGCTACCTCCTGCTACTATATAAACTGCACTAGATAAAATGTCTTTGATATCTGTTTACCGAAGTTACCACTGTATCCCTATTGTAACTCCACGGGACGTTATTTAATTTGCTGTATGTAACTAAGCTATACAACCCTCTTACTATGTTCGCGCCTTGTTATCCTTGTGGTTATGTGCGCATTATAAATAATAAAACAAACAAACAAAACAAACAAGGTGAGCTGTCCCTGGGACTCCATCTCTCTGCCAATGACTCACCACCAGACAGCTCATAGCTGCTAGCATTGGATGTGGGGCGTGGGCTGTGGTGGGCTGACGGCTTTGGGCTCGGTGTGCGCTGTCCTACGGGAGCTTGGCATGGTTCCTCTACAACCGAGAGGGGTGCCGTGGCAGCTGCTTCTCCAACCGAGCTGTTGGCAGCTGACAGTGAGCCTTCTGCCACCGGCTCCTGTTTGGTGGGAGTGGCTGGTGTGGATGCCATTACATTGTTGGTCACCCTTTGACGCCTTGGTGACTTATCGACATGGGTGGCTTTGGGCCTCTGCAACAGTCCAGGTTTGCCAGTGCTCCTTGATGTGCGTGGCCTGGTGCCTCCTTCCATTCCCATGGCCTTCTTCATCGGTGTTGGGGCCTGCGCTGTGGAGTCATGGTCCTCACTGTCAGATTGTGAGCCTGTTGGGGACCAAGAGAGGGACAGCATCGGTGATGGTTCAACGTGCATCATGCATATGTTGTTATTGCTGCCGTTCTGTGCATTTGGACTTTGAGTTGTGACATACAGGTTGCTTGCCATAAGGGTGGCTCATACAGGCATACATCTGCGTGACACATGTATGAGGTGCTGCATGCATGGGGATGTGATGGGGATGTGCACAGCATATGGGCAGGGTTGTGTATATGTGTGTGTGATGCCCAATGCATTGGCTGATTTCAGTGTCACATTTGGTGGACAACTTCATGCTTTGGATTGCAGTGTTTTGTGTGGACACTCACCTCCATCTGCTGATGACGGCACACCCCGCTCCATTTCCACCACTCCCTCAATTGTCTCTATGCCAATAGTGCTAGTGCTGGCACATGTCTCCTCCCAGTGTATCATCTTGATCGGGAAGGCTCCTCCGCCACCAGTCGCCATGCCCTGACTCCTATTGGCTGCAAGTATGCTCCGGACACGGAGGCGCAGGTCATCCCAGCGCTTGCGCACGTCCTTTACAGTGCGAGGGGTGGAGCCCACAGCACTGACTTTGCATGCCACCTCCCCAGATCTCATTCTTTCTTATCTCGGTGGGACGCCGCATGTCTTGTGCATGTCTTGTGCAAACACAACCTCCCCATTTGCAGCTAGTGTGACGGCAAGCATAGTTAGTTCCTCATTTGAGAAACGCTCCTTGCGCTGGTGCGCAGCACCTTGCTTCAGGGCCTTGGGCATTCTGTTGTGGTGTTGGATGAAGTTGGGGCTGCTGTAGTGGTGATGCAGGTCCTGGGGGCTGAGTATGGCAATGGATTGTGTTTTTAAAGATGGATTGTGTTTTTAAAGATGGCTACTGTGCGATGACGCTACTTCCGGTTCCGCTTATTTACGCTCACTGCTAATAGCGGTCACTGCTATTAACGGTCACCGCTTTTAGCGGTGACCGCTAATGCCAGATCCATGAATGGCGGTAGTGCTATCAGCGCTTTCCTTGCTGCCTCTAAGGGCGATTTTGTGGTCTTTAGCGGCATGGCGGTAATGTCCTTACCGGCATGGCGCAAAGCTTGTGCCCGCAAACTCGTAATGGCAGGCAATTAGCGGGCTGGTTACTACACGGCACGCTAATTGCTCTATGCCGGTAAGGACCATTACTTACCTCCTACCTCGTAATGAGGCCCAGTGACTTGCAACAAAGTCATTACAGCCAAGCCAGAGTTGTACAATGGCAAAGGAGCACTCTCACGGCAATGATGGTTTATAGACGGCTATACCGCAGACACATAGTTGCACATAGTGCAATGATCAGGTGCATTCCGAGCTTGGAATTCATTTTATCCTAGGCCTGGGGGCTCTCAGCTCAGTCAATCACAATTTATGACCCTAGGGGTGGTTAGCTGGGGCCACCGACCAATCATTGGGTCCGCACACTGTAACAATTAGTAAGTAACAGTTTTCGGGGAAGTTCCAGGCCTAACACCTGACATAGCCATACACAATCCAATAAACTCTATAGGGGCTACTATAGGGGAACTGCCACTCGTTACCCAATCCTGAGTGAAGTTAGGTTTTTGGAGAAGGGCCCAGGGTGTGATGTGCTCCTGACAAAATATGCTATCAAAACTGGTCTGCGAGCCAGAGTTCCTCGAGCTGTGCCTAGTTTTGCCTCCGAGCATCTGATCCCTGTTGGTTTGTTGGCTGTAATAAACCTCAGTTGAACTTGCTACTTGTCTGGACTTGCATTCCTTTTGGAATTGGGAAGGAGTTAGGCCTTCCACGAGTTTGGTGTCTGCGAACTCCTAGCAAACCGCCCTGCTTGCCTGGGAGTTCTCCCTAACAAGTTGGTAGCAGAGGCCAGACGTCAGCCCGGCCAGAAGATGCTGCCTTTGCCGCCAGACATGAAAGCCTGTGGGACCTGCACAGGAATTGCGAGAAAGCCAGAAAATTGCTAACCGGGGAAAGGTTGTCGGGAGCCATTTGGAAATTATCCTGCCCGAAATCGATGAAGAGTCAAAGGCAGAACAGAAGGGTGAGGCGAGCAGTGTATGGGGGGCCAGCAGCCGAGCAGTGTCAACAAGCACAGAATGTAAGTATTGGTCCTGGCAAATAGCAAATGAACGTGTGAGGGTGGGTATTATATGTGTGGGAGGGGGAGGTACTGTTGTAATGTATAGTAATGTATAGTATCTAAAGAGTATTGGTAGCAGGTGCGTGTTAAGTAGGGGACTGGAGCAGAGGTAGAAGTCCCTTTTCTATGTAGAGGGAACGTTCGGACTTCGAGGTAAAAAGTTCTGGTGATGAACCAGGACTATAGACTTGATCGGCTTGGATTATAGAAGTATGTAATTGTAATTGTAATTGTTTATTCATTTATAGTGCGCACCAGGTCCATGGGCATCTGGGCGCAGTTCAAGTTACAGTGTTACATATAACAGCAAAGCAAAAGTACAATAGGAGAGGATAGTTGGGTATATACAGATATGTACAAGATAAGGCAGGTTACAGTGATGCATATGAAAGCAGAGCAGGTACAGAAGGATATGAAAGGCAGAGATATGCATGTAGTACAAAATACAATATACACAGAGATATACTTACAGAGATATACAAGATAATGTATTAGCAATGGGCATACATGCAATGAGGTAGAGACCTAGATGGTTGTTTCCTGTGATTGGCTGGATTGCAGTGAGCAATCACAGGAATTGGGTCAGGGTCATTGCTCTAAGGATTGTAGCCATTTCTTGGCATTAGATTTGAAGCAGTGGAAGGGGGATATGGCTCTTAATGAGTCGGGGATAGAGACCACAGTTGTACTGACAGGACTGGGAAGCTAGCGCCTCCTGTTTTTTTGAGCTTGCACTTAGGTATTCTGAGACTGTTGGATTGTGCTGTTTTGATAGGGTGTGTGGAGGTGTGTTTGGTGAATCTGTTGGTGAGGTATAGGGGAGCCTTGTTGGATAGACATTTATGGGTGAGGTTAAGTGATTTGAGCTTGATTCTATCGTTTATACATAGCCATTTGTTTTCTCGTCTTATCTGGGATATGTGTTGATTTTTTTGCAATGCCTAGTGCAGCTCTTAGGGCATTGTTTTGGATAGTCTGTAGTTTGTTGAGGTTGAGCGCTGAGTCTAGATACAACCCTAGGGTCTTGATCTCTTTGGAGACTTTGATCTGGATTCCGTCAATGAGGATGGAGTTGCACAGGGTAGAGAGTTTAGTTGGTCTGTTAGGGGACCCAACGATAAGGAGCTCCCTTTTATCATCGTTGAGGTAGAGGCCATGGGTGTCCATACATGTTTATAAAATAAGATAGATTTTGTTTATCATGGTTACGTCTTTGTTGTAGTCGCCTTGGATAGGTATGAGAATCTGAGTGTCATCAGCATAGTTGGTATATGAGATACCCAGATTGCCGAGTATGTCGAATAAGGGCTTAGTAAAAATATTGTATAGGGTTGGGGATATGCAGGAGCCTTGTGGTACTCCGCATGTGATGGGTACTGGGTCCGCTGCTGATGAGGGTGAGAATACTTTCTCTCATGGATCTGTTGTCTAAGAAAGAGCTGATCCAGGTGGTGGCTTCTTTAGAGAAGTGGGCGGCTTTTTTGAGGTGGTTGCACAGAACATTGTGATCGATCAGGTGGAACGCCGCGGATAAGTCTAGCAGGAGAAGGATGGATGTTTTGCCTTTGTCTTTCTGGTCATCTAGTTGATTCTTAAGGTCAATTTCGGTCCCATGTCTTGGCCTGAAACCTGATTGACGGGTGCCCAGTAGGTTGTTTATCTCCAGATAGGCTTGAATCTCGGGGTAGTCCGCTTTATCAAGGATTTTTAGCAGAAACGGTACAGTTGTGATTGCCATGTAGTTGGTGGGAATGTTGGGATCTAGGTTGGGTTTTTTCAGTAGGGGGAGTACCCAGGCGTCTTTGAGATTGGTGGGTACCAAGCAGGATTTAAAGGAGGAGTTGATAAATGTGGAGATGAAAGGAGCCAGGTTTTTGACCACTTCTTTGATGATAGGAGCTGGGCAAGTGTCTCCTAGACATTTGGAGGGTTTGAGGGAAGAGATGATCTTTCCGGCTTCAGCGCTGGAGATGGAGTTAAATTTGAATTGGTGGCTAGGTCTGGATTGTTAGGATGATGACTCAAGCAGTATAGCTTCTTGAGTTTCTAAGGCAATCTTGGGTAGGGCCATTTTTTTTAATGTTGATTTTATTTTGGAGTGAAGTTATTTTGTTGCAGAGGGCGTTTTGAATATCGGTACACCAGGATTTGTTTTTAATGCAGGAGTCTCTGGGAATGACCAGGGTTTACACTTCCCTTAGGATGGAGACGATTTCTCTAGTGTTAGAGCTGGCTTTTTCTATTCTGTTATTGAAGGTGTCTTTTTTTGTTTGAATGATTTCTTTTTTATACTTGATGGATAGGGAGGAGAGAAGGAGCTTGTTGTGGTCGGTTGGGTTGGTTTTCCATCTGGTCTCAGCAAGTCTTTATTCAATGCGCATGGCTTTTAGGCTGGGGGTAAACACTGAATTTAGATGAGCTGTTGGTTTCTCTTTGCTGAGTTTAAGAGGAGCAATGGTGTCGATAGTATTATTGTACAGGTCGACTAGATCTGTATGGTTGGAATGTAGGCATGTAGTGTTGGTGATATGTTGTAGTAGGGGTAGGAGTTTCTGGACTGTGAGATTTTTCCTGTTCAGGGTTAGGGCCGGTGGGGCCATGGATCTGGTCAGGTTGGTTTGAGGGGAGTCTTGGCTGGTGAATGGGATCAGGTTGTGATCTGTCCATATGCATGGTACAGAGTCAGATATGGAGGACAAACAGTTGATGTCTGCGATCCAATCCAGGGTACCGGCTTTTGAGTGGGAAGGGACATTCTGGGAGTGCAGGTTACAGGATTCATACAAACAGACTCGACACTACGAATGGGTGTGGGGGCACGACACCATACACCATACATGAACAGACTATGGGATCTTCCAGGACGAAAGAGGGGTGAATCAATGCTAGCCCACTCCAGAGGATGACTGTCTAGAGCGCACAGCCTATCACAGGAAACACCTGCACTAGAACCTAGAGACATATGTACAGACATTGAGGATGAGAGAGGGCCTATCCAGATTAGACAATATAGACGAACAGTGGAGGAAAGAGCAGCACACTCTCAGATGCCCCTGCTAGATAGGGGAGGGTTGAGACTGCAGTACGTACCCTGGAAGCACACAGACAAGGAAAACATTAAATTCTGACTACCCTCACTAAGTGCAGGGGCTGGTAAATGGATATATGAAATGGAAAATCTGACAGCAGGGCACAGGCTAGCGGTGGGTGACATCAAGGGACTGCTGGTCTCCATATTGGTTGGACGATGATGACATTAGGAAGAGGGCGTGGTTCCCAGAGGTGACCATACAAAACACAGCCCATGATGGGTCAACATTTAACAATTGTAAAGTCGCAGTATAGCAAGCATTAAGGACACATATCTCGACAAGTCAGACATAGGGGCTATTACGTCACGCAAGATGCGTGACGACAAGGATCCTGTTAATTACATTCAAGAGATTCAAGAGCTTTGGAGCGTTGAAACTCGAGAGCCATGGGACAAGATGATAGCAATCTCTTATCACATCCTGGTGCAGGGGTTACCAGAACATGTGCAGAAAAACTTTAAGAAACTAGAGGGGATGGAAGCAAAGGTCTGGCCAGAAATACAGCTCACCATAGTGAATCATTGCAGGTTGTGGCAGGAGAAAACTAAATAAAAAGCAGAAGAGAGGAAGGCATTTGAGGCCAAGTTAGTTCAAAAGAAATTGTCAAAATATGCACTGGAAGGAGCGGTAATAATAAGCCCCACACAACAGACACAAGCATCAGCACCACAGCCGCAATAACAACCACAGCTGCCATACCACCCCATGCAACAATATTCCCCGCAAATGGGAGGAGGGTAAATGGGTAGAGGTGGATACCAACAGGGTTATCGCGGGAGTGGAGGATTCCAACGGGGGCGTGGCTTTGGGCCCCAGTCCCATCAGAACTCAGGGGGATTTTTGGGGTGCAACCAATAGATGCCACAGGGACCAAGAGACTTTACAGGAGGGTTCATAGGGCAGGGGAGGGAACAACCCCAGTGCTGGACCTATGTGCAGCTAGGACATATTTCCAGAGCATGCAGAACTATGGGGGTGCAACAAGGGAGGGGGAAGATCAGGTGCAGCAGGGCTACCAAGGAGGACAGGCTGATTACTATACACAAGACACACAGCAACAAGGACAGATGCAGAAAACCGACCAACAGGTACCACACCCAGTACCGACCGACCAATGACAACCCCCTAAATGACAGCACCCCAAATGACAGCACCACAAATTACAGCACCACTACCCCAATATTTGCAAGCAGCACAACAGTTAGCGCTAATACAGGACAGTCACTCCCCAGAACCTATGGACACAATGGCAACGGTAGTGGTCAGGAGGATGGGAGGGGTCACCCTGGTTGGGAACAACCCCTTCACCAGGAATGATCTATCTATGTATCCTCAAAAGGACAGCCCACAGACAAACTTGTTGTGTCCCATCCTGTCAGTCACACCCAATCCTGTGGAAGAACCTTGCATAAGGGTGGCGATAGGTGACAAAACTTTTTCCTTTCTTGTTGACACTGGGGAGACTAGGTCATGTATTCCGGAAGGGACATTTGCGTTGTCAGGCGATGTCATGAACACTCAAGTATTCCCTGGGGGTCGAGAAGTGGTTCCTTTTACTGATAACATAATCTATAGGAGATCACGACTTATCTTTACCCTTGCTCTATTCCCAACAAACACCTGTAAACATACTGGGATGCAACATAATGAGCAGACTGGATATGACTATCTCGTTCACAGACAAGGGCATTGCATTTTCTACACCGGGAATACACATGCCAACAGCAAGGCAGATTGTCCAAGCATATTGTGGGAACACAGTACAGAGGGGGGTGCCATCATACCCAGAGATGTTCCAGTATGGGACAGATGTGGCACTGACTGGATGCCCGGAATACCGGGGAAAGTATGGAGGATGCCAGGTAAGTACCTGTTCAGAGCAAAGACAACACAAGATGAGAAAGAATGAACAATTGTGTCCATTGACAACAAGGCAGTTGTGGTAAGAGAGAATTGGGTTGCAGTACACGCAATAGATGACCAAGGGTGAGCATGCAGGGCAATAATTGCAGTGACAGAGGGATGCAGGCGAATACAGGTAACAGATGAGGAATTGTTTTCAGAAAGACTGGAGACAGAAATGATGTTGGAAATGAGTGTGAGGTTCTGGTTACAGATTACATATAGATAGGTTGCACAGAAAATGGCATGGTGCTGGAAGCGCTGCCACCATTCTGGGAGGAGGATTTTGCCAAGCTATCCAACAGCCTATGGACCACATGTCCCTATGATATGGGGTGCATAAAGAGCATAGGGGGAGTAAAGATAAAATTGAAGCCTGGAGCAATGCTGCCACGAGTGAAACAATGCCCTCTGACCAAGGAAGCAGATGAGGGCATTTATGAAACAATCAATGCCCTCACTGAAAGAGGCATTTTGGTACCATCAGAATCTCCATGCAACACTGCAGTGTACCCTGTACGCAAAGCTAACGGACGTTCATGGCCTTTTATACAAGATTTACGTCCACTTAACCACATTTTAGAGGCAGAGTATCCGGTAGCTGCAAACACTGGAACAATTCAGCGTGGCATTCCAGCGGAAGCCACATGTTTCACCATGATTGATTTCAAGAATGCCTTTTTCTCAGTATCACTCCACCCAGACTCACAAGATTTGACTGGCTTCATTTATCGCAACCAGAAGTGGAAACACACTAGGCTGCTACAAGGGTACTGCAAGTCACCATCTGTCTTTAACAGAGTAATCTGGGAAACATCCAGACTGAGAGCATGGTCTTGCAGTATGTAGATGATATCCTGATTTGCATCAAAACCGAAGAAGAGTGCAGGACAGACTCAGTACACATGTTGACAGTGCTAGCAGACAAGGGGTACAATGTGGACATGTGGACAAAGACAAACTCCAGTACTGTCACAAGGAAGTACTATGCATTGGACAGCTGATATCCAAGGATGGCAGACACATTGCCCCAAAGAGAGCACAGACAATGCAACCCACACTACAGCCTAAAACAGTGAGGGAAATGCAACAATTCCACGGTTTGTGCAACTATTAAAGAGCATGAGTTTTTGATTACAGCATGTACACCGGACCACTTTTGACTGAATTGAAAGAGGCTCAGAGAGGAGCAAAAACACTGGTTTGGACACAAGAGATGACTCAAGCATTTGACAAGCTGAAGGAAGCAATATGCATGGCTCCAATGTAGAGACCCAAGACTATAAAAGGGAATTCTTCCGTTTTCACATGATGGTGTGGTTATGAAGGCAGTACTTACACAGAAAACAAGCATGGGCCATAAACCAATTGCTTACTACAGTGGACAGCTGACCCAGTAATGAAAGGGCATTATCTGTGCGAACAATCATTGGCTGCTGCAGCATTCGCAGTGGAGCGGGCATCAACAATAATAATGGGATGTACAACCACCCTTTATGTGGAGCACGCCTTGTTTGCGATACTGCACAAGCCAAAGAGCACCTTGACAACACAAAGAGTATCAGGTTACGAGATAATACTATCAGAAGCAGAATTGTGGATAGTAAGATGCAAGACTGTAAAACCAGCACTACTCATGGCAGATGTTTATCAACCAGGAGATTGGGCTAATAACTGTACCAAAAACATAGACCAATTCACTGAAACACGCAAGATGGAGGAGGATGCACTTGAGGGGGCAGGGGTGCTCTACATTGATGGGTCTTCAACAATCAATCAAAGTGATGGGATCAGGAGAACTGGGGCTGCTGTAGTGAGATTGAAGGAGGACTGGACAAGCAAGGTGGTGGTGAGTGCTCGCTTACCAACTCCTTATTCAGCACAAGCAGCAGAACTAGTGGCTCTCATATAAGCCTGGGTATATCTGTTGAGCTACGGGGGACCACCTTTTTGATAGGGGCTTGTGGGATGTGGTCAGAACATGATAAGAAGAACAATTTCCCAAAAAAACAAGCTACCTATTGGTGTCACACATTTAGACTCATTGTGAAGATTCTGATGTTTGGGTTACGAACATCGCCCTAACGTGTCCTGATGAAAGTCTTATTTGGTCCTACACTCATCGAATGGATAACAGTCATTTATAAAAGTTGAAAAGACTGTTCTTTTGCTTATAAGGCTGGAAACAGAGCCATCCTGTCGACACTGTTTATAGATGGGCTCATGCCCACACACTGTACCAACTGGGGCCTTTGCAATAGTTTCATTATGTAAATATCTGTGTTGTAAAGTCACCTATAGAATTACTAACATCACCTTTAAAAATAATAGAGGTTCGATATAGGATTAGAATGAAGCAAGTTGACTTACACAATCATCTTTACACAAATTTTTCTTTCTGTCCAACAGGATTGTGATTTAACTTTGCCGTTCCGTGTGTTATTTTAATAATTGGACCCAGTGGGCTCAATGTTTTATGAAGTTAAATAAAACCATATATATTATGGGCCAAATACTAGCTTTTGTGTATATCTTGTGATATTTGTTCCAACACAAGATCATGTTTGAAATGTGCCAAATCCTCGTCTAGACCCTGAGTCTAAATGTGTGACACCAATAGGTAGCTTGTTTTTTTGGGAAATTGTTCTTCTTCTCATATAAGCCCTACAAAACAGCATAGGAAAGAGAGTGACAATATACTCCAACAGTGCCTATGTCACCTCTACAATACTTTACTTTACTTTATTACATTTATATAGCGCAGCCATAAACCCTAAGGTGTGAGGGCACTACAAGACACATACAACAAATAACAAAGATCATAGAAAAAACATGTGTGAGTGCTAAAAAAGCATATTACTCGTCAGATAAAAACTATATATAAGTTAATTAAAAAGGTGAGTCTTCAGTCTTTTCTTAAAGATTTCAAGTGACTCGATGCATCTCATGTCCAAGGGGAGAGCATTCCAGACCTTCAGTCCAATGGAGAAGAAAGCTGAGTTGGCCACTTTATTATTTCCACATTTCAGTACGAATAGTAGGTGCTGATTATTAGACCTTAGTGTTCTAATATTGTTTCTCATGATAAGGAGCTGTTGTAGGTATTCGGGCATGTTGCCAAGTCTACATTTTTGTACTAAGTTCAGAGCTCTGAACAGGATTCTGGACTCTACGGGCAGCCAGTGGAGTTCATGGGCCTCGTTACACGGTAGGCGGAGAACCATGGCGCTATTAGCTATTAGCGCCATGGTTCATGCCGGTAAAATACTGGCACCGCCTTGGTGGAAAGGGGAATTACTGCCCTATTCCAAGGTTGGAGGGGGCGGTAATTCCCCCTTCCACCATTGCCCTTCCCCATTCCTATTTTTGCCCCATAGGGCTCTATGGGAATGGGGAAGGCGCTAATTACGGTACCGCAAATTGCGGTACCGTAATTAGCTCCACTGGTCCCTTTGCGGATTGGTTTTTAAGGGCTGCAAAAAGCAGGCGTTAAATTCCCCAACCCGCAAAGGGACCTCGTAGTAAGGCGGTAAGGATTTACCGGTACCGGTAAAATACTGTTACCGGTAAACCCTTACCGCCTACCGTGTAATGAGGCCCCATGTCTTGCAGTCGTGACGTGATCTCTATATTTAAGTTTCATAACAGTTCTGATTGCCCCATTTTGGCATAATTGCACTCTGTTTTTTTTTTTTTTGTTAATTGTGCTTTAGCCAAAGTATCTGACTTTTTACACTTTTCCTTACATACAAAACATTTAATGACAACATTTAAAAAAAAAAAGAAGAGTAATACATATTTCATCTACATACTCTTCTGCATATATCAAACAAAAAGAAGAAAAATAAAGTAGTAAGAAAATTACAACTGTCATCTAGATACTTGCACTCTGTTGCAATCAGTCTTATTAAGTCCCATGAGGAGACTAGAACAATAGACGATTTTTGATCCAATTATCGCTCTCGCAATGGTTTCCGCATTGTCTTGGGATATAAGGGGGCTTAGATGTGCTAGAAGTTTCATATAATAAACACATGATGATACCAAGCTACTGACATGTTGCTTCATAGTCAGACTTTGGTCAAAGGTCACCCCCAGTGTTTTCACCTTTTTTAATGGCTTAATAGATTCTTTTCCCAGCTGGAAACCATCACACTGTGGGCCATGTTTGATAAGTGTGTGTGAGGATCCTATAACAAGCAGGCAAAGAGTCTATTGATGGAAAGTTCATCTGCGCTATGAGAACCAGAGATCGGGATTACACATTGAGTGTCATCTGCGTAGTTGGTAAACATCATATTCTCATGATTAAGCATTGCAAATAGAGGAACTGTGAAAATATTATAAAAACAGGGGGAGGTGCAGGCCCCTGAGGAACACCGCAGGTGATCATGATGGATTTGGATTCTGCCGTGCCGCAAAAGATCCTGCTTTCATGGTTATTAAGGAATGATGAGACCCATTTACATGCAAGGGGAGAGAAATTAGCGACTTCACAAAACTTGGTGGCCATGATATCATGGTCAACCAGGTCTAAAGCCGCTGAAAGTTTGAGCAGCATAAGTAATGAGGCTTCGTTACGATCCATGTAGGACATTAGCTTGGACTTCCGTTCTAAGAGCGCAGTCTCAGTTCCAAAGCCAACCTGGAATCCAGACTGATGGTTGTTTAAAATGGGATATTTCTTTAGGTGATCTGCAATTTGTATATAGGTCACGCGAACAAGGATCTTAAGAAGGAATGCTGTATTGGTAATAGGCCGATAGTTGTTTGTGATGTCGACTGAAAGGCCAGGCTTTTTCAAGATGGGCATGACCCAGGCCTTCTTAAGATCCTGTGGGACCGTGCCAGAAATTATAGAGGCATTAACAAATTTACAGATAGAGGTGATTAAGGAGGGGACACAACTTTTAATCAACATGGTGGTGTAGATATCATTCTTACATTTCGTGGGCTTAAGTTGATTAATAATTATTTCTAATTCCTTATCCGTAACAGGGGATAGATTAAAAATAGGAATGAGCGGAGATCTTTGAAAGGACCAATCCACAGGTTTGGACTCAATACATTTTAGGTTCTAACTCTTTTCCAGGATGTTTTCCTTTATAGTTTCTTATGCATAGCTTGTTGCATTACATTACACCAGGAGACATCATGTGTGATGGATCTCTCTGGGGTTGTGTGATTGGTTCTTTCTTGTTCTTTCAATATGCAAAAAGATCTTTTGTGTTGTGCTCTGGATTGGCCAGATGGCTCAGGAGAGGGTACAGCAGAGCTGTTGGAATTCCAGTACAACATGCCCTACTAGTAGGAAAACTAATTGAAGTAATAACATACCTGCAGGAGCTAGCATTGGTAAAGTGCCAAGCACACAACAAAGGGGAAGATACAATATCAGGAGTGAACGAGGCAGCTGACTCTGAGGCAACATGTGAGTCATATTCTGGAGAATTGGGAGTTAAAGGAGAGGACACAAGTACCTGTGGGTGTGAGGCAAATGGTGTTCAAAGATGGGTACAATTACTTAACAGAAACTCAAATTATGGAACTGCAGGGAGCTGCACCCAGGAAGGTAAAAGAACTTTGGGAAAAGAGGGGATGTTCGATGTCCCCTACAGATGCCCTATGGTGACAAAACAACACAGGGAATGTGGTCATGCCACTTGTGTTACTGAAAATAGCACTGATGCAGTTGCATCACCCAACGCACACAGGGAAAGAAGTAATTGCAACACGCATTGGAAAGTCATGGTTCTTCCCTAATCTGAATAAGCATGTGACAAATTTGATCAGTAACGGTTTGACATGCCAGCAGTTCACTGCTGGACACACCCTGAGAGTTGTGAGAGGAGCCATACCTAGACCTGAAGGCCCATTTCTGAATCTCCATGTTGACTACGTGGACATGATCAAAGTAAGTCAAGGATACTGTTACATGATAGTGGTTGGCCATTTTTCCAGATTGGTAGAGGCTGGACTGTGTTCCCATGCCAACGCTCTTCGAGCTGCTACATTTCTTGTCAAGGAAGTATTCTCAAGATGGGACGTTTGTGAGGTCCTGAGGTCTGACAATGGCCCTCACTTCACCAATGAACTGTTCAACCACATCACTACCCAGCTAGGAATAAAACACAAATTTGCATGTGCGTACCACCCGCAAGCAAATTGGATGTTTGAATGCCTCAATGGCCGCCTGAAGGTGTGCATTGCCAAAACTCAGCAGAGCACCAAGAAGAACTGGCTTCACTGTTTGCCATTGGCACTATTCGAACTGCGCAACAAGCCAGTGTCCAACCACCACTTCACGCCCCATGAGGTGGTGACGGGATGGTGCATGCATCTCCCACTGGCTCCTCCCACTAGGGCACTAAAGGACTGTGAAAGTGTTGCTGAAAGTTTGGGTCAGGAAATGTTTGATTACGTCACTTCACTGGTTTCTAGCGCTTCTTTTATCTCTCACCAGATAAAGCGGACCCAGTGCAGGCCAGAAGACAATGTGCAAGAGAGTGATGACACAGAGTAGGAAATGCATACAGAACTTTTAGTGCAAATAGGTGACCTTGTTCTTTTGAAGGATTTTACCCGCCGCTGGAACGTGCCCCGTTTTACAGGGCCTCCCTTTGTTGAGGCAGTAACAGAACGAGCCGTACGGTTAGAGGGAGAGACTGTCTGGAATTATTTGCAGTTCAAAGCATCGGCCTTGCCCAGGAGTACAGCTGCAGAGATCGACATGGCCAATGCTACAACTAACAACGATCCACAAGAAAGCACAAATATCACCAATACCCCTAAACTAGAGACTACTGGCCACCCTATGGTCAGGCGTTCCTAAACTGCCGGAATATCCACAACAATATTTGTGCAAATAGACCAATAAGCAACACTGTTCTGTCCCCTATCCAAAGCATATGTCCATTGTCAAAACTACAACTTGGCTATGTACACACAACAGCAGTAACACAATTTAACTTTCTCTTTTCTCGCACATGTAGGTTAGGCACATTTGACAGCTGTAACACGATTTAACATATTTCTCTCTCTCGCACGTGCAGGGTGCTTCGACTGTTGATATAATTGTTAAAGAAGTAGCTTGATGTTGCCTCCCATTGATCACCCCGAAGCATTTTCGAACCAATGTGTCCACTCTATAAGAAGACCCAGACACTTTAGTGCACGTTCCCCTGAGATATACTTCCAGGTATTCATAGAGTATTTGACCCAAACATACCGTCAACTTGAATATAGTGCATACCCCGTCCTGCCCACTTTACGAGACCCGTCCATACAGAACATTTGGAAGGAACTCTTTGCATGGGCACTGAGTGATTTCTTAGTTCGCAGAGCTTCAATAATACTCACAATTAATAACAAATAATGCCTTTCTTACGAATTTCAGGTGGGCAACTTTATCATCTCTTCAGCTGCTCACGAAAGCAGCATAAGTGGTTATGATGAATAAAATAAAAATTGTGATAACTGTTGTGTGGTTCCTATTATCCATTTGGCTCTTGGCCACTGTTTTCTGGCAGCTGTATTTTGCTATGCACGCCACCACTGTGTCCCTTACTAACACTCCCCTGACCCAAGCAGCAAGGAAATCTTTGTCAGGTGGAAGAGAAGACAGTGCTTATAAGGTAAGAAGAGATAAGTGCAGGGTTGGCACAGACATGAAGGGAGTAAACATGTATCTCACAGACACAGCACATGTAACAAATAACGTGGCACAAACACATGTCCAAAATTGGCAAGGCTACGACCAGGGAGAGCTGTTATGTCTGCTCATTAACACCCTATGCCATGAGTGCCTCCAAAACCTTTCTAGCAAAAGAAATGCCTGCAACAAGAGCGCAATGCTTGATGTATCTCGCGATGTTCCAAACACAAGGAAGATTCCAAGGTAAAAGAGCAACAATGAGATGGATGTCTAAGGGGACATTCCCATATGAAGACAATTATGTCAAGACATTACCCATGTTAAACAATTACTGGCAGCTCAGTGAGGGTTTGCAATAGATAACCAAAGGACCAGAGAAAGGAGAAACAAATACTATCACACTGAAGGACTTGCCATGCCCATGGTCAAGAGTAAAAGAAATAGGAGGAGAGCCTGGTTGCTGGGAGAGGCCACAGAGAATGATCTATGGACGAGTATATACTAATTATGGATGGGAAGACGGAATAGTGGGAGGCAAGGCACTGATTCTGATGCCTCAAATAATGGGACAGAAGCGCAAACCTAGTGACACCAGCTCTATGTTAGCAACCCAACGGCGATGAAGAAGTAGGAGAAAACCTGGGGTGCCAACAGATAGAGAAAATACCGGAAATGGGAGCAGGAACCGCAGTGCTGATGGACCACTATTGGGCTGCGGATCAAAAGCATATGAAAAACTGCCACCAAACTACGGAGGAGTATGCTCCCTAGCACACGTCAACATGCCCCCATAGGTGGTACCGAAGAAGGACATGAAGCTTGATGACTTTCCAAAAATGGAAAAGAAGAGAAAGAAGATGTCGCTGCCTTCTGCGCCATCCGTACAACCAGACAACACTGACTTGCAGAAGAAAGTGAGCAGGGTGAAGAGAAGGTGGGAATTACATCTCAGGAAAATCAGAAGCAGCATTGGATGAAATACTAGCATCACACAGACTGTTTAGCATAACACAAATGTTCTTTACATAACTAATAACAGGAGTACAGACTTACGTAAATACCAAATGGTTGCAGATCACTCACTGTGAGTGGATGGTAACCATAAACTCAACAGTGAATGGGTTCAACACCATCAAAGAAGAACTCAGAGGTTGATGGCACTCCAAATAGATATGTTCTGGATCTCCTCACAGCTATGGAAGGAGGACTTTGCTCAAACATAGGAAGTTCCTGTTGCACATTCATACCTGCCAACGAGGAAGATAAAGGAACTCTTTTAGACGCCGTGACACAATTGGCCCAGATGCATGAAAAGATGGAAGATGAAGCACATGGAACAGGAAAAGACAAGAGCTGGCTGGCATATCTCTGGATATGGATGCCATCCTGGCTGGCTGATGGACTAACGGTGATAGTTGGAGCTCTAGCACTAGGAGCAGCATCCCTGTGTGGGATCAAGCTATGTATTGGCAGATGCAAGAAAATGGCAGGGGAGGCAATAGGGATGCAAGTACTAATGGAAATGGAGACTGGACAAGCAATGGATGATATTGTAAAAGAAAGAGAAAGACTAAGACAAAAAATAGCAGAATCTGACCTATTCTCACCTGGAATGAAGGTGGGTATGGTGCAAACCTGAAGGTGGGTGCGTCTACATGTACTGGTTGTTTGAAGATCATGTCAACTACTATGGACATCTGGAAGGGATAACAAAGGTGCAGCCATTGGTAGACGATGGAAGAGATTGTGCTGGTGTGGTCGACAAGTCGACAAGAAGGGGGACTGAAGAGGGGAGGTCGAACTATGGCCCTCATCCCGGAAGGCACTCCAACCGGAAGAAGAACCAAAGACAATATAGCCACTGATCGTACGAGCTCGACCAATCCCCACTGCACCCATGATGGACAAGTACCAAGAAAAATACCCCCTCAGCTGACCCTACAACCCAGGAGCAATGAGAACATTACCCAAAGTGGATGGCGACGCGCAAGATGGAACCAAAGACAGATATATGGATAAAATTGACTAAAGCGCCAAGTAGCCATGCCTCAAGTCATTAGAGACCACACGACATAGCCGCATCAGACATGTAGCACATGTGCCATCCGCACATTCGGGACAACCATACACCCAAATACACGAAGAACACACGTGTACAGTTTTATGAGTTAGAGGACAGTGACATGCACATACTGTCTGCACGTTTATTATTTTTGCCATTAGCTTATCGCAACAACGCAGGAAACCACAAAGAAGCAAGAAGACCATGTGAATGCTTGCAGATGCTTACATGCAAATAACCCTATGGAATGGCAGGAGCACTCAAGGGACGTGACATAATCATAACTCACTAACCTATGGATGCTATACGGAAGGCACACACTGGAGAAACCAGGTCATAGTAGGCCACCACCGTCCCAGAAAATCTGAAGCCACGCTGAATGCTGTTCTTGCAGAACCACTGCGTGTGGAACAAGGCCACTGCCAAGGTTGCAATGTTGCAAAGAACATTCTTTTCCATGAACCGAATCAACACTGGCTGCAGAGGTGCATAATTCTCCACAAAAAAACAGAATTATTTAGAGCTCCAGAGCTTGCGAACTCAGTCTCTGGACACGTGACCCAGCCAAGCTGAGAGTGAGCCAAGAACGGTGGCTGGGAAGCGCAGCTGTCTCATGGACCAAAACAGTGGGGGTCATTCCGAGTGAGGCACTAAGGGATTAACGGCGCCGCTAAAGGTGCCGGAGCCATCAACCCCTTACCACCTAATTACGGGTCTCTCGCGGGAACCCGCTAAGTATGCCTGGTTTTACCAGGTGCCCTTAGCGGGTCCCGCGAGCAGACCAGGGTTCTAACAATGGGCCATTAATGGGCCCGTTGTTTGTATCCTCCCCATTCCCATTGAGCCCTATGGGGGCTTGAATGGGAATGGGGATGGTCCGGGTCTGGGTTCCCTGAATGGGGAAATACCGGGCCCTCCAAGGTCGGAATGGCCCGGTAATTCCCCATTCAGGCAACCCGGTACCCGGTACCCAGTAAATGGGTAGTCATGCCACTAATAGCGGCATGGTTACCCCCTACCTCGTAATGACTCCCAGTTACTTGCAACAAAGTTGTTACAGCCAAGCCGGAGTTGTATGATGGGAAAGGAGCACTCTCAAAGCAATGATGGTCTATACATGGCTATACCGCACACACATAGTTGCACATAGCACCGTGAACAGGTGCATTCCAAGCTGGGAATTGATTTTATCCCAAGCCTGGGGGCTCTCAGCTCAGTCAATCACAATTCAAGAACCTTGGGGTGGTTAGCTGGGGCCACCGACCAATCATTAGGTCCACACACTGTAACAATTAGTAAGTAACAGTTTTCGGGGAAGGTCCAGGCCTAACACCTGACATAGCCATGCCCAATCCACTAAACTCTGTAGGGGCTACTACAGGGGAACTGCCACTCGTTACCCAATCCTGAGTGAAGTTAGGTTTTTCGGAGAAAGGCCCAGGGTGTGACGTGCTTGTGACAAACTATGCTATCAAAACTGACCTGCTAGCCAGAGTTGCTTGAGCTCTGCCTGGAATTGCTTCCGAGCATTTTATGCCTGTTGTTTTGGTGGCTGTAATAAACCTCAGTTGAACTTGCTACTTGTCTGGACTTGCATTCCTTTTGGGATTGGGAAGGAGATAGGCCTTCCCTGAGTTCGGTGTCTGCAAACTCCTAGCAAACCGGCCTGCTTGCCTTGGAGTTCTCCCTAACACTATTCTGGGAGAAGAGGGCACCCTCTTTTTGCAGGTTGTTGGCCTTATCTAGGGGCAGGATGAAGAACCACATGACAGGAGACTGCAGAGAGTGCTGGACATTATGTGTGACTCATGGATGATTCAGAGAAAGATGTTGAATGAGAAGGCAATATATAGAGTAGCTGGGGAATGTAATATTAAAAAGTGGGGTTGATCCCAGGAAGGTCTGGTTAACACTATCAATGAGAGACCCCAGACCAAGGACAAGCAGCAACTTTTTTCATTTCTTGACATGATAGATTCTTATTCAATATTCATCCCAAACTTTGCAAAATGAACAGCGTGTAAGGGAAGTCACTTGATTGGTGTCCAGAGTGTATTAGTGACTGTTAGAATGTGAAATTAGCACTCAAACATGTTCTGTCTTTCAAGAACTACAAGTACGGTAAGTAAACTAGGATATGAACAGATACAATTGACATAGGCCTTGGTACTTTCTTAAAGGTGCAGAAAGGTAAAGAGTATGCTGCTATGTTTACATCATGTTTACTTAAGGGAGCTGAAGCAAAATATGCTGTGAACGAGAAAGAGGATACTGTGATCAAGAAAGGGGTGCAAGGTGTTAAATTGGTCATCAGAGAATTCAGAACATTCATACAGTGGAAAACCTTGACATCAATTCAGATCACACGCCATTGAGAAAGATACTACAGATGAAATGCCTGGTCAGTGTGCTTCCAAGAATAAGGAAACTGGTCTCTAATCTTCAGGAGCACACATTTACAGTGGTATATGTACCTTGAGTTAAGAGTAAATCCATGCACTGCCTTTCTCATCTCAGTGTTGTGATGATGAGGAGGATATGAGGATCAAGGTTTAGAAATAGGAGAAAGAGCCATCAGAAAGCAAGAGTAGAAGGACGCCATGGAAGAGTACAAGTTATTGAAGGGAGTACCAGAAGCATTTGTATAAAGCACCTTAAACAAGGACGTCCTCGAGAAGATGCAGTGTAAAGGTCCATGGCCCATTAAGAACTAGTTGTATGTAGATGGCTACCTTGTCAGAAGAGGGGTTAACATGATTTCTTCAGAGGGTGTCAGGAGTTGCACTATGACTTTGGATCTTGAAGGACATCAGGTATCACCAAAACCCAGCAGTGGATTTTGAGCAACTATTGGTGGCCAGGGTGTTGCATGTAAATCCAAAGGAATTTGCATGCTATGTGAAAATAGTGATAAAGTGTGTGTATCCTGCAAACCCCTCTGATGAATGCCACCATTCCCAAGAGGGTCTCAGAGAGGAGGGAGCTAGACATAGGATTCCCCCTATGTCGAAGAACCATCTTTACATAATGAATTGTTTTATGGGCAGAAATGTCTAACACCATGGATATATTTACAAGGGATGTGATCCAATTTATGAAGAACATTTTCAGGAAAGAGGTGCTCCCCACTCTAGGCCTGACAGATAATGGCATGCAATTTAAACCTAACACAATGAGGCAATATTTATTTTTACGAACATGGCATTCCACACTTCACCACCTCGGTATACCACTGGGAGACCAATGGCCAGTCGAGAGGTTTGATAGAATTATTACAAACAGTTTCCAAGCAACCTTATCGGTACAGGAGAAATATAGCATCTTGTATTGTGATATGGGCTATCTCTGCTTATGCTTTGGGATCTCTGATGGCCTCCAGCATTAAAATATTTCCTACTTTCTCATGCTAGGGTGATGTTCTTGGTGTGTCCTTCAGGGAGAAACAAACTGGAGACCCTGACTCACCCACCTGGGATGGCATATATACCACGACCAGATCCAGTGCTAACTCCATTGCCAGAGTGAGACAAGAGATTGGGAGGTGACACATTGTGTTAATTTCCTGGTACCACCATGAATTCACTCAATGAGAAATAATGTCACATGCCCATGTATTGATTTAACATTGGAGATATAGTTAGGATGATAAGCAAGCTTCGAAATGGCTGCAGATTCCATATATTATACTAATATAGTTGCCTTTGGTCTTCCCCCAGACAACACTAATGAGAGAGGACAATAGGAGACCCCTAGGAATTTATACCAGGGTGGGTATTTATGGAGACTGTTCCTATTAGACAGCATTTACCATCATCCCCCTCAATGTGCAGTATGAGCTTTGACACCTTTGTACATTTCCTTGTTCATTTTACGTTTGGGCACCTGAGCCTCACACCAGGTGGGGATTCACCTGCTGGACTCAAGTCAAGTACCCTAAACATAAGTTTTACATCGATCCATTGCAAAAATGACCTTTTCTGCTGACCATGTGCAGCTGCAAAGCAACAGGCACTGGCCCCGCAATTCAATTGTTTTATGGAAACAGTTTTTTAGTGTTATTTTGTAAGACTATTTTCAACCGAACATTATAAGAGTAACATCCTGTAAAGAAACAAAATATATAAAACAAAAGACCATTGTATAACTTTTACATTGTATAAGCATTGTAAAACTGAACAGTTTTGTTTGTGGAGGATGAAATGGGAGAAAAGAAGAAAGAAAGCACTGGTGAGCATAAAGGGGCAGCTGATGTGGAAACAACAGATGTCTTTCATGCCCAATTAGGTCTACCCAAGGATTATGATCACAAAATAATTTTAAGGCCGGATGTAGTTCCAGTAGTACACTAGATGGCAAGACCCATTCTGTTAGTTTTGGTAGACAAAGTTGAACAAGAACTGGACAGGTTGGAAGGAGAAGGGATAATTGGGAAGGTTGAATCCTCACAGTGGGTGAGCCTCATAGTGGTTGCGCTAAAGAAGAATGTGAAGCATAGGATGTGTGTAGATCTGAGAGACCTGAATTCAAGTGCCCAAATTTCCCCCACCAATTATACCTGAAATGTTCAATTGCATTGAAGGAGAGGCATTTTTACGACTTGTCAAATGCCTATCATCAGATCAATCTCACAGAGGATTGCAGGAATTTGATTGCTCTGATCATGCTGTTTCGAATATACCGATATAAGAGAATGCCATTTGGGCTGGTGTCTGCAGCTGCAGGGTGCCAAAGGGTGATCACACAAGTATTCAAAGGATTGGAAGGATCATTAGTATATCAGGACAATATTACTGTGTATGGACATGGTTAGAGAGAGCATGATGAGAGGTTGAAAATAGTGTTACACAGGTTGAGTGATAAAGGCTTGAAAGTGGAGAAGAACAAGTGCAACTTCAAGAAATGTGAAGTGGAGTATGTGGGCCATGTGCTAAAAGGGACTGTGTATTAACCCAACATAGAACGGATGGAGGCCATGAAACGAGCACCTGATCCCACCAACAAAGATGTACGCAGATTGATTTTGGGATTATGCGAGTATTACAGCAAATTTATGAGAGATTCTGCTAGCCTGACAGTACCAATGAGAAAGCTACCTAAGAGGGAAACACATTTGAGCAGAGTGAGGAGTGTGGAAGGGCTGTTAAGCTCATAAAGGATTACATTTGGGAGATGTTGGAATTCGGAGGATTTGTAGCAGGGAGGAAGAATAAACTCACTGTAGATGTCAGTTTAATTGTATTGGGTGCTGTTTTATTGCAGGTGGTTGATGGCTATGAAATAATGGTTTTCCATGCTTCTAGAAGGGCAACTGAAGTTGAGAGCAGGTACTCCATTATAGAAAGAGAATTGTTGACATGTGTTTGGGAAGTAAACAACTTCCGCAAATATGTGTGGGGGAACAGGTTTACCATTTGTACTGAACATAAGCTGTTGGTGGAAATGTTGATAGAGAAGGGCATGTGCAAAGTGACTGCTAGGCTAGTGAGATTGAATAGAATGTTACAAGACTATGAGTATGACATCAAATCTGTGCTCGAGTAAAGAACCGGGTGGCTTATTTCCCCTCAAGACTGCCTTTGCGGAAGGGAGGAGGAGTTCAAGATGATGAAGCTGAAGTACTGATGAGGGTTTTAGATGTAATTTCGAATGAGATGTGGATTGAAGAGCTTCATTCGGATGAAGTGTTGAGCAAAGTAATGGCCTACATGATTAGAGGATGGCCCAATAAAAGCACGTTAGATGAATGTAGTTTAATGTTTTGGACAGAGAGGAGTGCTCTTTCGAGAGAGATCTACTTAGGAGAGGGGAGAAATTGATACCTTTCACAATTAATCAGGCGGTCACTCTCAACTCAGGGAGTTCCCCCCCCCCAAGAATAGTGGCATGCACCCAAAGCGCTTATACAGATTCGCCTTTATTGAGGCCTACAACTCGTCTCACACCACCCCAACAAATACCCACTGGTCCACCAATAAGCTAGGAACCGGTGTATGGTAAGAATATATATATTTATTTAAGGTTTGACAAAATGGCATAGCAAAAAAACACCTCAACCACCAATACTGTGGCCCTACACCATATCCCAACTCCAAATTACTTTTTGTTATTAAAACAAGACAGGTATAATTTTGAAATATGCAGTCACAACTTACATTAGATTTAATTGCAAATGAACCAATAGAAAACATTCACAATACAATGCAAAAATCAATTTGGATTTATTTTTAGAAAGGCAATGTTTGGAAAAGGAACTCAAATGGGGAAATCACTTTTTAGGCTTTTATTTGAAAGGCAAGGTTTGGAAAAATAACTCAAATGGGGAAATCATTTTTCAACACACATTCAAAGGACACGTTGTCATGCAGAAACAGGTTCCGCTGGTCATTATGGCATCGCTGGAAACAAGTCAGTCTGCTCCTGTTGATCTCTCCCAAGATGGCACCTGCAGGAGAGAGCAGCAGTGCAGGTTTTCAGGAGTTTTGTCGTCACTTGGTTTTGCCCCCCGGCTGGAGGACTGCTTTTCTGGCAGCTGGAATCGGATCACCCTGCTTTGATACTGCCTTTAGCAAACGCTCCGTAAGGCTGCGTACCTTTTGTTCATGTATTCTAATTTTCCTTCTGTCTCGCTTGCCTTTCCTTATGTATCCCTCTCTCCTTCAGATTCATCTCGCACACACTGACGCAAATCCACTACAAGCAAACAAATCTCCATATCTGTCCACTTCCGGTTAGGAAAGCATTGCCGGTTGCCTTAGCAGTCCTGGGCCGAAACTAATGGCCTCTTTCTCATAGACACCCTGCAAGTTATAGTGTGGAACTCGAATCTATGTGATCACTGTGACCACACATATTTGTGACGGCCGAAAATGCTGACTTTTTAAAAAATGAAACCCTCTTTAAACCACCCCTTCCCATATTACTATAATATCTCATACAACCCCACATATATATGTAGTGTAAAGGGGGTGTTTAAAAAAAATTAAGTTGGACATTTCGTTGCCTCACAATTGTGAGGGTGACATTTTGGGCCATTTCCATGGAACTCCTCTACCAGAGTCTCATGATCGTTTCTCTCCTCTTTTTAAATCAATCTCTGGTTAGCAAGGATTGTGGAGACAACGCAAACACTCTGTTTCAATGCAACGTGACATTGCTACTGGGCAGGTAGAATTCGGAATCACTACACCACACTATTAGACTCTGTTGTCTGGTCTTGCATTCTCCCTTTCTTGTGCAGGATGCAGACTCTAACTCAGACCTCGTTCCGATCAGAGCCCGGATTCCATGTTTGTTTTTCATCTTGATGAGCACTGGCTTAGGTAAACATTACATGTGCTTTATCCACATCCTAAAAGGGTTCTTCTTCATTTCTGCACTGCTACTTATTTTAATCTATACTCTACGTTCCTCCCTTGATGTACCTGCACACAGTAGACACACATTTAGGCTTCCAGTACACGTCCATAGACACCTTGAAGTTTTAAGCACAAGTCCAGAAAATTGTAATCCAGTCATCAGAAGCCTTTGAAATTTCCAGTGAAGACACACAGGGTTTTCTACCCGAGAGGGTTTCCCTGGGGACGCTGGACTTCTGTTACTGTGTTTCAGTGCAGGGACCTAGGGTTACCTTGGGGATTCCTTCCTTCCTCTTACTGCTGTCTCAGATCCAGGTCGTTGTCAAGGTGGGGACAACCATTTTTAGAGTATATGTTATGTAAAGCATCATACATGCAGTTTGGGATTCTGATTTGGGATGCACCAGAATACATGGGAAATTTTGTTTTGCAACTCACATACAAATGAGATGTAATTCTTGGTAATTCTAGTTTGGGATGCAAAGGAATAAATGGGAAATTTCCTTTTACCCCTCCTCATTCACTTGAAAGCTAGGTTTTAGGATTACTTCTTTTGGGATTCAGGACCCACCCCCCCACTTTTGGACAGGAGTCAGGGGTTTCAGCAGGACAGTGAACCAAATATGTATTATCTATACCGGCTCTAAAACACTGGGAATTAACTTTGTTAGTTTTGAACCCTAACAACACTCATCCCATGATTTTCTATATGGGAACTAAACTAATTGATTTAACTTCAATTCAATGGGTTAAGTATCTACACAACTTCCCCCCTCCCCACAATTTAATGGAAAGTATTAAGTCAGACAGTTCCCAACACAATTTAATTTAAATGGGTAGTGGGATTTTTTATAGTGGAATTCATTTGAAGTAGACTTAATAAAATGTGCCAAGGTCTTCCCAGTACTACCCCCCCTACCTGCTAAGCGAGGGAGATTACGGCTGGCAGTTTCTCCCTCACACTAATGATTGCATTCAGATTTATCTACTTACTTGGGAGGCCTTGATAATGGGGCATCAGGGGAAAAATAGCAGGGCTCCTCTGAGGACAGCACAGATCTGGTCAAGGGCTTCAGTCAAGGATTTTCTCCTGCACCAAGACTTCCTCTGACTCCACTCATGGGGGTCCCAGCCGGCTTCTAGATTTCCCTGTCACTGTCTCCAATGCAAGGATTGAGGCCTCTCTGCTAGTTGTTCCTTGCAAGAGTCCAGGAATAAAGTGGAAAAAAGCCCATTCTGATGCAAAATTGACCTCTTATATGGTTGATGACACTCCTGCATTATCATAATGCCCATGGTAAGGATTTGCTCACACTCTCTGTTCACCTCCGACCAAGACGCCCACTGGCTGCTGATAGGACCAGAAGTTGGGAGTTATGGTTAATGGAAGCTGAGGGAGGAGGAAAAATACATCATCCAAAAATGACAAGTCAGTTTTACATTTTTGTGTTTAAAATATCACAACGTGGCAGCTACCTTGATTTTTCAGATAACTACATAAACCTATACATTTTTGGATTCTACATTTTATGGCGAGTCAGACAATATTAATTTTATTCCTGCACGTCTTTTCTGGGTGAAGCTATCATTTTTCATGCTTTGTGGCAGCGCCATAATAGTTACAATTCTGACACTACATATTGCTAACATTAATTTCACCCTCTATCACTCTATCAATTTTGCCAGTTCCTCAGATGTATGAAAATGGCAGAATCATAGTATTGATCATAACTTAAATTACATCCATCACACAAATTTTGTTTTTATATGGTCCCGTCTGGCTCTTTAAACCCTTTAATATGAATCTGGGCTGGCGTCACTGTAATGCACAATTTTCTTTTTATTAGGGAAAATTAGTTCAATGTTAATCAATGGCACTGCATAAAAGGTGCTTATATTTTCCCTATTATGGCCCCCACCATTTCTTCCCTTATATTGCATTTATCTTTAAACATGTGACCAGGCCATCTGCTGGGGACAGTGTTTATTCTACCCTCTTCCTCCTTGGCTTCAAAGGTCTTTACTCATTTATAGGGAAGCTTGACCTTAAGGAACATTTCTGTTTTTCATGTTATCTATAAATCCCATACTTTCTATCTACTTCTCTGTATATCTTAGCATTTAAAATGAAATCCAGAGCTTCTTCTCCTAGGGGTCCTCAACCAAAGGTCCTGAGGTCAAGTTTTCAAAGGCACAGACCTTTCAGTTCAGTGGGGAAACCAACAGCTGCATGCGCACTTCAGAAAATACAGCTTTAAATATTCAAGATGTGCTTATATGTAACACCTTAGCATTATATCTTGGCATGGGGTTTAAAATACAATCGTTCTTTTCTACTATATTAGAACAGAGGTAGATTAATTCTTAAACTAATGCACACAAATAGGTCATAGTTAACATAGGAAACCAGTGTCACTGCTACAAAATCGAAAAAAGGCCTTCCTCTTTACAGGCTGTCATTTTATATGATGAATATGAAGTCTCTTTATTACTGTTAAATGCAATCTATTATTTGACATTATTTCTGAAATGTCTGGCATTGTTCTTTCTTTTTATCTTCCAAATGTGCAGCTTTTCCAATAGGTCTTTTCTTTCCACGTGCACTGCTGCAGTTTTAGATCATTTCTTTCCATTTCACTAGGCCTTATCTCAAATTCGCTGTTTTGTACTGGCTTTTATATTTCATTGGAACTCCACATTAGCCAGCCTCACTCTCACAATAGGGGCCTAGCATGGCCTCTCCATCTATGTCACCCTGGGGCTGTCTTCTTTTTACCCCACTAGTGCCCCCTCCCGGGTCTTTGGCTCAGTTGCCCCACAGAAAAGAGCAAGGGAGAGTTTTTTTCTTTCTTTTTTTCTTTGGCTCATTCCATGAATTTCCTCATTGGAGCACGTCCACTATTTTCCTGTCCTGAAACAGTGGTGTTCTGGTCTGCACTCCACTCTTTTCACATTTTGGGGCTTGGTCCTGGAACCCCACCCTTTTGAAAACTCCTACCCCAAGCTGTGAAGGTAAGGAGTTATTGAATCTGCCGAGAGTAAAAGAGAGGTTGAGTATTTTATACAGTACTTCTTTCCCCGGTAGATAGGCATGCAACTTGAACAACAAAACAACATCACTAAACACATCAGCATTTATTTCCCTTACATGAACATTTCTACATATATTATTTATATTTTCTTTTCTGATTTGTATACATTCTTTGTAAGTACAAATTCTGTTACTCCCTGTTAATGGGCAATATTCTCTATCCAGGTTTCTATCCTTTCTGTTAATTCTTCAGATGTTTCCTGGGTTCTACCTTCACTGGTTTCTTCAATCAGTTGTAGTGCCTGTCTGGGGTGACAGATCTTCAACTGATTGATATGGACTCATTTATCTTCCCTGTGTCCTCCTTTAGGGATGCAGATCTTATAGGCGACAGGAGAAATGTTATCAACAATTTCAAAGGCACCCCACCAAGAGGGGGGGAACTTCTGCGCCTTGTTCTGGTTCCTTTGGAAATTGCACAAGTAGACCCTGTCTCCTACTTCATACTCCTTCTTAGCAGTTCTTAAGTTGTACTAGGCTTTCATTCCTTTTGCAGACTTTTCTAAATTGCACTGAGTGTAAGAAAAAGCATGCTGAAGGTATTTCCATAAATTCACAATGTTCTCATGGGTAGTGGATGTGTTGATCAGGGTCTGCTCTTGAGTTCTGTAGAGCAGATGCTGAGGTAGCTCCATTTTTCATCCAGTCGTGAGCTCAAATGAAGACATTTTGGATGCAGACGACGATGTGGACCTAATGGCCATTAGAACAAGCAGTAATTGGATGTCCCACCTTGGTCCAGTGTCCGCCACAAATTTCTTCAAGTTGGACACACTTGTTTTTTTGTACCTCTCAACTCCCCTTCTCGAGGCTGGGCGGTAGGCAATGTGGAGTTTTCACTTTACCCCTAGTGTCTCCGACAACTTGGTCATCACCTTGCTGGTAAAATGACTTCCTCGGTCTGACTCAATCCTTTGGAGAAGGCTGACATGAGAGAAAATGTGATTGATTATTAGTGTGGCAGCTCTCTCAATTCGGGGCCGGAAGATATTCTACCCACTTGATAAACAAGCATGTCACAGTCTACATGTACTTGTTTCCTCTAGAGGAGCGAATCACTGGCCCAATGAAATCAACTTGAAAATCTGACCAATGCATTTTCATTCCCCTTTTCTGTATGGGATCTCTGTGTGTGTGAGAGAACTTGGCTGAAACTGAGTATACCCAAGACACCCCTTTAAGTAGATGTTGAGGTCCTGGCCCATGTGTGGCCAATATGAGACCTTGCACAGGATTTTTAATGTGGTATGACCATCATTGGCCGTGTCATGGGCATGATTTAACATCAGGCTTCGGCATGAGGCATGTGCCACCCACTGCTCACATTCAGAATTGTATCTCCCTACCAACAAACCGTCTTGGACTCCCAACACTTTGGAAAACTTCATCAACAACTGGGGATGCTCCTTACTGATATAATTGGATTCTGTCAGAGGAAAATTCACGGCATCTTCAACATGTTGATAACATTTCCAAATAATTGGGTCCTTTGTTTGTGCATTAATCAAATCTGCATCTGGGGTTTCTTTACTCCACTGGGCAGTTGAGAGTTCATTATTGTCAAGGGTTCGGGACCTGTTGACAGCAGTGACCTGGATTTCCCCCACCATGGATTCAGATTCGATGAGATCCCTGTGAATGGCTCTGGTTTTGGCCAACTAGTCAGCCAAGTCATTTCCAGTTTTGTCTGGTCCCTCTATTTTGGAGTGACCTCTGAACTTTTTCCAATAGATCGTCATCTCATTAGAGGTTACCTGATCATCAATTATTGATATTGATATTGATATTTTAATTTTATCGCGCTTGTACACAAGTGTATCAGAGCGCGACACGGCAAGGGAGGGGAACAAGGGAGAACAAAACAGCGATCTTACTAGGCCCAGTGACATTGAGACTGCAAAAGTGCATGGGAGAGAAAGAGGGGAAAAGTGCATGGAAGGGGGAGAAGTGTAAAGTGCGAAGCAGAGGAGAAACAGATAAATAATAATAGATAAATAAATAGTAAAATCAACAAACAGTCATAGTCCAGTCAGAAATTTGCAAGTGCAGTTTTAAAGCAGCAGACAGGGTAGGTCTGATAAGTACAGGAAGAAAAGGGGGTGGCTGTATGATAACAGATACAGACCCCAGTGCAAGGGGAGGACCAGAGGCAGTGCGGGACGGTGGCAGGGTGAGCAGGTACCTGGGCCCGGAGGACAGAGGGTGGCCAGGTGCACAGTGCAAAGAGAGAACAGATCAGCCCCTGCCACCTTCAGGTATAACAGCTCCCTGACAAGAGTGGGACTACAGCCCTTCACAGCGACCCTAAGGGCCTTTAAACTCCATCATAAGAATACATGGAGTCAGTCCTGGCACCTTTGGCGCCAGGCTCATTGTCAAGAATAGGGCAGTACCAGTTTTGGACCTCATTCCAACATGGAGGTCTGTTACAAAGCTCAGTTCCTAGAACTGAGCTATGTAGACTAGTGTTTTGGGTGTGGTCAGGCCTTCAGGTGTGGCTGGCTATATAAGCCACGCCCAAACTGGAATACACGCTTTGCGTTATTCTGCCCTACTGCAGCATAACGCTCACTGTGTTCAGCTCCTGCTCATCTGCTTCTCCCCGCGGCCTGATCCTGAAGCCATCGATCCGAATTCCATCACCAACCTCGAAGAACAAGAACAGCATTAGCAGGCAAGTACACTTACCTGTGAGTAGCAGGTCCTGAATCATCCTGCGCTTCGTTGCCTTGCCCATCTCTGGATTTCACCACAAGTTGTAAAGGTAAAGAAACAAGGACAGCATTAATAACAACTCTTACCTGGGCAAGCAGCGTATCCTAACATCAGTCTGTGCCTCATGTACCTCGCCCATCTCCGGATTTCACTGGAACCTGCAAAGGTGAAGAAACAAGGACAGCAGTAATAAAGCACTTACCTGGGCAAGTAGAGCTTCAATTGCTCATCACTCCGGAACATCACCGCAACCTGCACGAAGAAAGGAAGAGACCACAGGTTAGCAACTAACTCTAAATAAACAGCGCCGTCCTCCGCGCATCAACAATTTACCTTTAGTCTTCACCATCCGGCGCTGCAGCTCCTAAACCGCAGCCATCCCTGTGGAAATAAAAGAGACATTATTAGAGAAAAAGCTTAGTGGAGCAAGTAATGCTGAGAAGGCAGAGTAAACGAAGGGAGAAGAAAGAGACAGAATAAAGACTGAAAGACACTATAACTCACCTAAACACAACAAGCAGAGTTGGAGTCACAGCCAGTCTGGACCCGACATAAGGGCACACAGACCAGTGAAGCAACTAGGTCCATGGAACACACATGCCTACCATGCACCCCTGCACAGGGACGCAGGACTGAGAGTTCAATGGAGGGGATTTGGATCAGAGGGAGGTGGGAGTCCACTCATCACGGGCCTGGTATCTTAACCCTCCATTCTCCTGTTTTAGGCACTACCCAACACCTAGCACATAACGAAGCAGAGAGGGGTCAGG
The DNA here is from genome assembly GCF_040938575.1 of Ambystoma mexicanum. Classification (NCBI taxonomy): domain Eukaryota; kingdom Metazoa; phylum Chordata; class Amphibia; order Caudata; family Ambystomatidae; genus Ambystoma; species Ambystoma mexicanum. Next base: position 1,190,582,206 of record NC_090932.1, read on the forward strand.
GATAGCGCACAGCCTTCCATCAAGTATCGTGCGGCGCCCCCATGGATATCAGGTGAGCGTAACAGAGAGGGGGGAGCGAAGGCAGAAGAAAAGAGGAAGGTCTTGAGGTGCTTCCAGAACCAGAGATAGTTCTCCTCAGGTTTTAGAGTGGCAGGGAGGCTGTTCCATTGGGAGGCCCCAGCCGAAGACAGAGATCTACCCCCAGCTTGTTTCTTTGAAAAATGACTGACCCTGAGGGAGTTAGAGGTAGAGGAGCAAAGAGCTCGAGAGGGGAGGTATTTGTGGAGGGATAGCTGAAGGTATTTTGGACCCAGGCCCCAGAAAGCTTGTGGACAATGCAGAGAGTTTTTAATTTAATTCTTGCATCCACTTGGAGCCAATGAAGAGATTTCAGAGCTGGAGAGATACAATCCCAGGGCTTAAGGCCAAGGACAAGTCTCACAGTCCTGTTCTGGATTAGTTGCATAGGGTGGAGAGTAGAGGCAGGTAGATTTACAAAGAGGCTGTTACAATAGTCCAACCTAGAGATAACCAGAGCTTGGGATACCATGAGCTTCTGGGGGAAGGAGAGGAAAGGCAGAGTACCTCTGAGGAGGTGCAGTAGGAAGTTTGACTCTTTATAGACCTCAGAGATGTGGGCAGAGAAGGAAAGGGATGACCCCGAGGTAGTCAAAGATAACCCGAGGTTCTTAGCCTCGCAGGTGGGGGTAGGAGGAGGGCCAAGGGAATCCGGCCAGAGAGTGAGGGGAAAGGATGGTGAAGGTGTGCTGATTGCCGATCCAATTGATTGGATTAATTTCCTATGCTTGAGCAGTTTGTTATTTGCATACAGCATCTCTCAATTTTTCCAATTAATCAGGTGTTCCACAAACCCATTCCTGACATAATCTAAATCAGTGATCATGACCAGTTCTTTGAGTTTGTGTTGCATGGCAGTGTGGATGGCATGATGTACCGCCATCAACGTTGCCACCTGACTACTTCGGTGACCTACTTTGTACCCAGCAGAGGGTTCCGGGTCATCATTCACACATGCACTCTCAATCCCAGCCACCAGTTCTTTTTACTCATGATTGTCAACATGGTAGAAGCACTCATACACATAAACTGTCGGTATCCCCTTACATGTGTTGTGTCTTCCTCATACACTTTGTACATGGAAGTAAGGTATTCCTCCATATTGTCATTGGTCTTCAGACTTTCGTCCTTGAGACAGTTGAGACTTGTCTCGACAATGATGTGCTTCCCCTGTATGAATGGGCAGTAATTCTTCAACCCCCACACCGTTGCCAGGGTGCCTTTTCGCAATCATTGAATTTTTCCTCCACAGAGGACAAAGTCTCGCTCATGTACGAGATTACTTTGTTGACCTTGTGGGGCTTCTGGTATAATACCGCTGTTAAGCAAGTATCTGAGAACCCCATCTCCAAGAAAAACTCCTTGTTCTGTATGGGATAAACCAAACAAGGGGCATGGGAAAGGCTTCCATCTAGTTCTTTTAATGACTCTGATTGTTCCGGGCCCTACTCCCACTTGCCTTGAATAAATGGACCAAGGGTTGTGTAGCCTCTGCATAGTCTTCAATAAACTCTCTACTATAATTAGTGAGTCCAAGAAGGCTTCTTAGTTCTCGCAGAGTATGTAAGGCCTTTCAATTTCAATAATGTTTCCACCTTTTTCACCTGGGGACTGAGAGCCTCAGGGGTGATTCCATGTCCTCAGAAGTTCACATGGGTCTTACACCACTGTGCCTTCTGAAAGGACAGTTTTGCTCCGGCTTTCTGCAACTAGGTCAGAACATAGCGTATTTCAGCTATGTGTTCCTCCACAGTTGAGCTCTTGATTAAGACATCATCACCATATGCCAGGTTTCCCCTTTTGCTCAAATTGGGCATGGCTTTATGTAGGAAGATATTAAATGAATTGCTGGGAGTTCATGTATCCAAAGGGTTCTATGTTCATTCTTCGACTGATTTTATTTCACTGCACTTTTTGCCAAAAGATTTTTTGAAAAGTTTTTTGGTGGGGGTCCCTCCAATTTCCCCTATTATTTATCCCTATACACCACCCCACCCTACCCTAATATGCTCTCACTCCCCACACCCCATTTTATTTGAAGTTGTTTTGGCAAGAAATGTTCGGCAGAAATTGATGCGAAAGAGAAACGGGGGATAAATGAACATTGTACCATCCAAAGGGGGTTCGGGTCCATGTGTATTGCTGCCCCTCTAAGGTAAAGGCAAGCTTGTACTGCTTTTCCCTACTCACGGGTACTGTCCAGTAACCATTGGTCAGGTCAATGGCTGCATACACCTCTGACCCTTGGATCTGGGCCAGTCCGTGATTGATTGTAATTGTAATTGGTAATTTATAACGCGCTTAATACCGAGAGGTTTCCAAGCACGGACCTGGGGATCAAACCTTTGTTGCTCCACGTCGTCTTGCTTCCAAAGGGAGCGCATTGCCCCTGAGCTATCCTTCCAGCCCATGTAGGGAAGAGGCCATCTTGACATGTGCAACCATCTATTTAACTCCCTATGGTCTATGAAAATTCTCCATTGGCAATTGGGTTTGAGTATCCTCAGCACTGGGTTGTTAAAGGAACTGTGGATTGGACAAATTATCCCATAGGATTCTACGTTTTTAATAATCTCCGGTCGTAACTCCATAGATGTTAGAGGTAACCGGTATTGCTTCACAAATACTGGAGCCATCTTGGGGTCCATAAATATGGTGGTTGAATGTATATCTGTGCATCCACAATCATATGAATGCACTGCAAAGATAGCCTGAAAATCCAGAGACACCTGTTTCAGCTTCTGTTTTTGCTCCTCGGTCTCACAGGCATCAGTGAGATTGATTCATTCTTCGACAAACTGCTTGAAGCCTGGCAAGACTTGGGCTTGGCAATTTCGGTGGTATCTTCCAGTTGGGTGGAGAGATCTCTTGTTATATTGTTGGCCTAGATGTGAGGTTCCAAGGATGGGAGGTAGTCACTGTTGTATCGGAATACCACCTCATCCTTCCTTATGTCACATGTCACCTCTTCTATACCATAAAGGCAAGAAGAGTACACTAAGAAATTCCCCCCATTGCATGGTGAAAATCTTTTCCGGAGGGATACTGTGGTTAAAATTGTAGCAGTCATTTGGAATTGGTCCAATAATCTCATTAACTAAATCAATAGAATAATGTTGGGCCTCATCTGCCATTCCAGTAAAGGTGTCTTTGATACTTTGATACTGTGATACTTTGATAAAGTGATACTTTGAGGGTCGCTGTTATCCAGCAATATTTGAATGGTGTCGTGTTCTAGGTCAACTATGGGTGTCGGATGTAAATACAAACTTTGCTGTTGGAGATGATAGTTCAAATTTAGATAGGCATCCTTATTTTTGAGGTTCTGTACTCGCTACATTTTTAGAAGAATTGTAAATTGTCACACCTTTCTTGGGATGGTAACTTCTTCCCTCACTTGAACCTCAGCCTCATACAGCAGCAGTTGAGCTGACCGACATGCTTTCTCAGTGTTGTCAAAGCCCATGGGGTTACCCCCCAGTCAGGACAAGGCCTTGTTATTAATTAGGTCCAAATTAATTGTGAACAGATTGAGGATGTCGCTGCCTAAGTAAAAGGCAGAGGCACCATCTCTCACAACCCAACAATTATGTTCTATGCATTTGTCGCCAATGGATATTTTTAGCATACATCTGCTAGGTAGGAGATGTTCGGAATTTGTAGTTTCCATGCCCATTTTCCACTTATCAATCAATTTTAATGATGGAATGGTCTGATCATTTGGAAGTTTCCTGAATATTGCTTAACTGATGAAGCTCCATCTGTTATTCAGGTATACTCTGGTGAGAACGGGCTCCTCCCCCTCAACATGAATGTGGAAAAACAGCTGTTCACCCTTTATCTGGATGCCGGTCAACCTTTGAGCTGGTTTTTCATCATCTTTTGTCATGGGATTTGATTTTTCCTCTGATTGTGGATTGGTAAAGAACTTCAGAGTATTTCCCTCTAGTGTGGAATTCTATTTAAAACTGTGTGGGAGGTTGATTTTCAAGAATTGAGAAGGGTTGCCCTCACCAGTCTGTTCTCCTACAGAGATGACCATGATGTTTGGGCCTTGATTGTTCCCAAAATGGAATTCAATTTTGTCCGACTACTGTTCAATCATGTGGCATGTGTTGTTCAAACTCACATAATTTGTGCTTTGTTTTAATTTAATTGTCCGGTTAGTCTGAGTCCAGAGGACCTTGTTCAAGCAGTCAATCAGGGGTGAGAACCTCTGTAGGAGGACATTCCCCAACAGACAAAAGCCTCATTATAATTTTGCGGGTCCAGAAACAAGGGTGCTGGTAAGTTCACTGGCACCCTTGTTTCCGGACCGGGAAACTAGAAGTCTGCCTGCCGGGCCGCTCTGCCTGACAGGTCTGACCCTACACAGAAGGTAGCCCGATCATGGCAGCGCCGGCACCGTTAGCAATGGTGTCAGCTCTTCCGAGTCCCCACTCCCATAGACTCCTATGTGAATGGGGACTAACATTTTACTGGCGCCTGACTTCCCGGGACGCCGGTCTTCTATTCTCCCGGTGGTACCGGGAAGTCAGGTGCCAGTCAAATTTTATGAGTTTGGCGGAAACCTGTCAGTAGCACCTGCTGGGTTGCCACCGGACTCGTAATGAGGCCTAAGGTGTGTCCTGGGGAGTGATGACTATCACTGGTTGTTTCACCCTATGTCACCCCAATTGTTATCTCTAGATCTGCAGTCCCTTCAACCGAAATGTAATTTCCATCAAAGTTTTGGAGTTGTCAGGGAAGAGGTTTGAAGGTAATTTAGTGACCCCTCCCTTCCTGAATTTAGTTGGTTAGGCCTTTTTCGACACCAGCGTGGATAGTGCACACTGATCATGTACCTTGACGGAAGCATACAGTCTTCCTTTCCCTTCGACACAGGCCCCTCTTCTGGAACCTGTTGCTTGTCAGAGGTTTCCTTCTGTCATTGCTCTGAAGCACCAGACCCGGGTTTTGAGTTATTCTGGGCAGCAGTTTCGAGTGGAGGATTCTGCTGAGCCCTCAACATGCAACCCAGGTCTTGAGTTAGTTGTTGGACTTTTTCGCTCCAGTTGCGACATTTTTTCTAGTTGTTAGGGCAGTCTTGATTCATACCTTTGATGCTCCCAGAAGGGGTAGCTTTCCCTTCTCCCAGAGTAGCTTGGGTATTGGGAGTTTCCCTGATAACCGTTCATACTAGGTCTCCCTTCTCCCAGATTCGGGAATTCTGGTTTCTGGTTCCCTGCCTGGCTACCACCCTATTGGGTTGGATCCGAGGGTCTCCTCTGCCTCTCATTATGCTCTTTAGTGGGAGGAGTATTATTGGGCCCCCCATCCCCAAGTCCAATGTGGGAGTATTTCTCACCGCTGCTACCTTTGAAGTCATCATTTGGTCATAAAGCTCTAGATGCTCCCATAGTAAATATCTGGCATTCTTATGATAGGGAGTCATATAACACTTTATGGCCTTTATCTGCCAAGTTGGGTCTTTCACAAGACCTCTCTTCTGTTAGGCAGACTTTCTTTTCCACTCCCCCTCTGACTCAGAGCTGCTGCTGTTGGCAGTCCATTCCCTTTCCTCTAGGTACTCCCTACCTATACGGGACTGTGAATCCCTCCCAGAATGACAGGGTTTGGTCTTTTCTCTCCTGTGTTCCTGTAGGCTCTCAGGGTCATTTCCCTTGTACTCCCCTTTTCGCAGGGGGAGTACTAATTCTCCTCATCCCTCCTTCCGGGTATGTTGGGGAATTCCCTCCACCTCCCTGATTGTGTGGAGGTTTTGAAAATACTCATTTGCGGCCTAGACTCTGGTTCTTGTCTATATGCAAAGCGGACCAGGTGGTCCCTTTGTAACTTAATTTTCTGCCAGTCCAACTCCCTGATCTTTTCATCATAGGAGCTCTCCTGCTCAGAAGTACCTGCCAGGGTATTTTTGAAACTCCCAGAGGCCACCGGTCCGGACACTGCCCCTTCTGCTTGCTGAGATGAATATTCATCATTAGTTGATAAGGACTGGCCTTTATTTATTTGTATTTATTACATTTGGTATCATGGTGCCATATACTTAGGAGAACTGGTACAAGAATTTGGTTACATAAGTCGTCAGATACGTACATTGTAGGCCTCGGAACAATAAAGCATTATTCAAGCAGAATTATTCAAACCTGCCTTCTGGCTCAATTTGACGTGCCTGGGTTAGTCCATCCACCTCATGTTTCCCTGTTCTTGAGAACTGGCAGGTATGAAGTCAGCTGCACTCTGTACATATTAGGTGGTGTGTTGGCTTGTGGTACCTGGTAAAGAGGTCATCACTCTGTAATCGGAGGTTGCTTTTCCATTCCCTGACTGGTCGGGGTGCCTTAAAGCATTTTTGTATTTGGCTATTTCACTTTCCAACCTCTCGCATTTGTTTTTCTCCGTCCTTATCTCTTGGTGGTATGCAGAGACCTGAGTTTTCAATTTTTATACCAGTGCTTGAGTGATACAACTGGTACAATTGGTACAAGAATTTGGTTACATAAGTCATCAGATACGTACATTGTAGGCCCGGGAACAATAAAGCATTATTCAAGCAGCATTATTCGAACCTGCCTTCTGGCTCAATTTGACGTGCCTGGGTTAGTCCATCCACCTCATGTTTCCCTGTTCTTGAGAACTGGCAGGTATGAAGTCAGCTGCACTCTGCATATACAAGGTGGTATGTTGGCTTGTGGTACCTGGTAAAGAGATCATCACTCCGTAATCAGAGGTTGCTTTTCCATTCCCTGACTGGTCGGGGTGCCTTAAAGCATGTTTGTATTTGGCTATTTCACTTTCCAACCTCTCGTATTTGTTTTTCTCAGTCCTTATCTCTTGGTGGTATGCAGAGACCTGAGTTTTCAATTCTCACACCAGTGCTTGAGTGACTTCCAGCACTTCACTTTGTGTCATTAACCGGTCTCTTAGTGCCTTGTTACTGCCATTTGCTAAAATGGAGCACATTTTGCTTCATGGTGTAATGTGAATGAAAGGCATAAAAGCCTTGCGTACACTTTGTATGCCTTTCTTTCACACCACTCCACATTTTCATTGATTTGTATGGCGGAGAGGAAGGTGGGAACGCAATTTCCATTTCTGTCGCTTTTGCTGAGTGCAAAAGTGCAGGGTAAAAGGCTAGCACACACACTTGTATGCTGCCTTTTGCTTTGCACATAACCAAAGTTCAGAGGGGGACCTGCTTACGTGGAACTGTACATGTAATGGGCTCCTGTGCCAAATCACGGGACTCATGAAAATTAGCTCCAATATGTTCTCTAAAATAACCAAAACATTTTCTCTAACCAATTGACCAGAGCCAGTACTCAGCAATTCCTAGATTATCCAATGAGGATACACCACATGCATGGCTGATATCATGTTGATCCCCCACCTTTATTGAGAATGTAATTGTTTTGGAGTCTGTGTTTATGTCAATTCATCTAAGAGTTTGCGGTACTCCAGCCGGTCATTTCAAATGACAATAAGGCCAGTTGATGCACAGCACCTCACTCTATGTTGCATGCTACCAATACTCTAGGAAGTATAAACACTTAAGATAAACTGCAGCATGTCCTATGTTGTAAATTAGCTGTTATTCCTGTTTAATGTTCCACTATGTCCTCTGATACACAACAACTGCATACTGTTATCAAGTGGCAAAACCACTCAGATGCTGATGGTAACCATGATCAGCCAAGTAGCTGCCCCAGCACACCAGTACTTTTCATGTGGGCAGTGTGCCAAGAACACCATGCAGACCATGATCTTTCTTTCAGTTGACTTCTTTAATGAGACAGACACATAAGTACACTGGTCTCTATACCAAAAAAAGATCAGTAACATATTAGCACAGATCTTCAATAAAGAGTAAGAGAAAATATGTATGTGTATCATCACAGAAGGATGATTTAACAATATGAAGACATCAGTGCAGCAGAATACAGTAGTCTAACAGCGACCACACTATAAAGCTCTTCTGCTGGCCATAACTAGAACGTATATTTTGAAATAGCTCCATCAAAGGTCCAGTCTTTCAATGAAGAACCCATGTCAGGTAATTGCAGATGAGATTCTCACCTGGAGCCGGGACCAGCTCAGCAAAAAAGTTAACTATTTTAAGGGAATAGGCTTATGAGTTCAAGCTTTGTATTTTTGCCTCAATTGAGTCTCAATAAGGAGCCTGTGTGTAAGAAACCTTCTTTACTTCTTAACTATTCTGCTGATCATTTTTCATAGGGATGTCCAAAGCCTTAAGGTGTTTTATACGAATCATAGTTTGGATCATTAAACTAACAATTTAAATCGATCAAACCTCCAAACTAGAGATTCATGTATAAAAATCTGGTAACTGTACTGCAAACATGATAAGACCAACAGACACGGAGACGAGTATAAACAACAGAGTTTATTTGCTTCAAGCAGACCCAGGTTCCACACAACAATAGCTCTGTAGAAGTGAGAAATTTACAGAAAGGTAATCACATCTTTCATGTACTCCAGAGTTCTGCTGGGTGCAATGTCATAGATGTCATAGATAGTTTACAGCTCCTTGCTACGTATAGTGTTTTCAGTGAAAACATACATTCTTCAGGGCTTTCATGCTTGTACATTCTAACTTTCTGACCTTACAAGACAACAGACTGTTCTCACTGAAAGAAGACATTCCTATGAATATTATCTTTTGTTTTCATGACTGAGGGTAACTGTGCAGCGGCATGTTTTACAGTTTCTTTAGGATAATCCTTTCCTGGTACAGACAGAACAGAACAGACCATATCCTGTGTCATAAATTATTCTTATTATTAGTAAGTGCATGCGTGAGACCCACGCGATTAACAACTGCAGACGAGAATATCTTATTGCTCTTGGTCCTGGCTATGCAAGATCCAAGGCTGTATAAACAAGGAGGTAATTTCTTTGCAACAGCATTTCTATGTGGCTCAGCACCTCTATGCAGCGAACATATTCCTTTCAGCTTCAACGAGGAGATTTGCAAGATGGAGTGAGGGCATGAAACAAAAATGGAGGAGCTTAAGCCTGACCTGAGTAATTGCATTTTTGCAAACTCTCCTTTTAGCCTACGCTAACCCATGTTTTTATACATCATCAAATGGACATACATCGATATTCATAACTTTCTGGATTTCCACATCCTGGAAGGAATATCAAAATGGCCGCATACTCGTATTTACATGTTGCCTAGCAACAGTTTGGAAGCCCATTGGCTCTGTGCTGCATTTCCGTGACGCTGGGTCACCGGTAGGCATGAGCCGGTGCTACACGAAGGGCGCTCATTAAGGGTGCTGCCTGTGTGCGCCTGTCCGCGAATGGAGGCGAGACATCTGTAATTTGAAGCTAAAAATCCCTATCACTCTGTCTTGACCTATTATATCATTCATTGGCTTCTCAAATCCACTAATCGCCTCACCCAACCTACTAATCTGCTTTCTCTGATCTGCCTGATTACACGCGCAGAACGGCCGTGTGTATCAGCTGCTTTGCATTCACTGAGCGAAACTCCAAACCTCTTTGTCAAACTAATTAGTCCTGTTGCATCCTATCCGCCGGAAATGGGGTTTATATAACTCAACGATATATGTCCTGTTTAGTCTGCAACCAGAAACTGCCGTGCTGCAAATAATCGATTCAAACGAACTTCATGAACATTATATCTGTTCATGCCGAACATGCCACTTGCCAGACCCCCTGGGCCACATGCTTGCCCTCAAAGGTAACATTTTTACAGCCCCGCCACTATTCTGCTCCCCCAATCCTTCAGTGACTATTGTAACTATTGTTATCACTGCCTCATGCGTATCTCACCAGCTGGCCTGCTTGATATGTGCACTACCTCCCTGGAACATTAATGCCAATATGCTATCGCGTCTGTTACCTCACAGCATTCTAGGATATGCATTTTTTCCGACCTGTATCGCACTACACACCTAGTGAACCGAGTCCCCCTGATCTCTGTCAGGCACTACTGATCTATGTCAATGCGTACCAGTGTACATTACTGTATCTAGATGCTGATTACGGTATCTCGCCTCTGTGCATTAAATCTTAAACTTATGTGCTACACATTGTTAGTTACTTGACCGTGTCACCCCAGTGCACACCTGCCATACTATGCGATTATTGTGTATACAGTCCTACCCTCCTGCATTTTTCCATGATTTCGATTCTAGCTGCCCCATTGTACTCTTATGTTAAAGTGTTACATTAGTGTATTTTTTGCTTTTTCCCATGATTTCGAATCTAGGTGCCCCATTGTACTCTTATGTTAAAGTGTTACATTAGTGTATTTTTTGCATTTTTCCATGATTTTGAATCTAGGTGCCCCATTGTACTCTTATGTTAAAGTGTTACATTAGTGGTTTTTTTTGCATATTCCCAAGATTTCGAATCTAGGTGCCCCATTGTACTCTTATGTTAAAGTGTTACATTAGTGCATTTTTTGCATTTTTCCATGATTTCGAATCTAGGTGCCCCATTGTACTCTTATTTTAAAGTGTTGCATCAGTGTATCTGTGCTACATTCTGTGACTTTGTACCTAAGAGCTCCACATTGCTTACTACCTTTGATTAATTGCTAAGGGCATCCCCACGTTGAACTATCTTCCTGATAAGTACCTCACCTATTAAGAACCTGTCACCCTACCACTCCTGTTGTCCGAACCACCAGGCCACGTCATGCGACTGTGGCACCCTGCCTGCATCCACCTTATCTACCTAGTCATTGTAGGGTATCCATTCTCTACCATCGGCATTCCCTCAATCAGCATTGCCAAGATACAACACACTTCCATCCATCACCTTACTATGCATCACTGCACAGACCACTCAATTAATCCGTACCTTAACGATCCAGCTCTGTGGCTCAAGCACTTTGCCACAAAACCTATACCTGACCAACCGTGTACACTACTATCCAGAAATACCAGACTCAGATCTAGACTGCCCCGCGCACCTTGCATGCAGCGCAGCTACACCACCCATATACAACATGACTCAGCAACGAGACCTAACCTCCCCTCCTCCCACCCCCTACCTCCCACCCCCATCACAGCGCTCAAGGGAGCTCTTATCAATGCCAGATCCCTCATGGCACACGCTCTAAACATTGCTGACCTCATCACCGTCCAAAACCTCGATTTCCTAGCCATCACTGAAACCTGGTTACATGCTGCCTCTGGCCCTCATCTCGCCCTAGCCATACCTAACGGTTACTCCATCATTAGAAATGACCGCCTTTCCAACTTGTCCAAAGGCGGAGGAGTTGCATGTATTCACAAAGATAATATCACCATGAGAACGATTACCAACTCACAAGTTAGCTCTGCAGAATCCCTATCTGTGAAACTATCCCTCTCACCGACCAGTACATCAACATTACACCTCATATATAGACCCCCCAGGTCCTCTTGGTTCATTCACAGATGATATTACATCTATTCTGTCTGCCAATACCAAGCCCAACTCGCAAGTGTTGTTACTAGGTGACCTTAATCTGGGCCTTTTCGACCCCAAGGACCACATGGCCTTAGAGGTTGCCACCACCCTTGGCAACCTAGACTTCCAACAATGCATTCTCGCACCTACCCACAACAAGAGCAGAACGCTCGACTGGTTATCGGAGCTCAACTGCAACACCAGGATCACCTCAAACTCTGCTTGCGCTTGGTCTGACCATCACATTATAACTTTCCACTTACCAGCCACTAACCCCCAATCTAAACCTACCATAGACCCTGCTATACCCACCAGGAATAAAAAAGACATTACCAAGGACAAATTAATCCCTCTCATTCTTCCCATACTTAACAAATGTGCCTCACAGCACAAGGACCCCACCGTCCTAGTTGACACCTTCAATCATACCCTACTCAAAGCTATTGAGACTATAGCCCCACTAAAATTACGTAAAGCCAAACAACAATCTCATCTGAACTCATGGTTCACCCCACAGCTTAGAGTTCTGCGCAAAGAAAAGCGGAAGGCCGAAGCTCTCTGGAAAAGCAATCCTAGCCTGGCTAACAAAGATTCCCTTCTCATCACCTCACTTAACTACAAGGAAGCTATCTTCCAAGCCAAAAAACAGACATATAACCAGCGTATATCTCAAGCTGAATCGAACACAAAAGAGTTATTCATAATTCTCAAAGAATTAGAATCTCCCTCGCCGGCCCCTGACACCTGCATCAAAGATAGTACCTGGTGCAATAATATCCAAAACGCACTTGTCAACAAAATTACTACCTTACAATCCAAAATCAACACCAAACAAAATACCCTCATCACCTCCCTCATAACTAAAACCATGCCACCTAAAACGTCCATCCCATTCTCCCACAAGCCATTCAGTTTTACGTCTCTCACCATCTCTGAGGTCGAAAAAATCATTAGTACCCTAAAACCCTTAAACTGCCAAGGTGACTCTTGTCCGGCACCGATCATTAAGGAATCGGCACATGACCTGGCTCCGTTCATAACAACTTTCATCAATGCCTCATTTCAATCAGGAGTAGTCCCTAACAACTTGAAGGATGCTTGGGTCATCCCCTCCTAAAAAAACCGACGCTCGATCCGGAGACTCCTACCAATTACAGGCCCATTACTACGGTCCCATTTCTTATAAAAATACTAGACAGAGCAGCCTACCTACAGATACAGAACTACCTGGAAACAAATAATCTTCTAGGCACAAGACAATCTGGTTTCAGATCCAAACATGGGAGCGAAACAGCCCGCCTGGAGCTCAAAACCCAAATTGAGGACCTAAATGTTAACGGTAAACTGGCACTACTACTCCTATTGGACCTATCTGCTGCTTTCGATTTGGTCAACCACCAAATCCTCTGTCAACACCTGAAATCCGCAGCTCATTTTTCTGATAAAGCCACCAATTGGATCAGGTCATTCCTAGACAACAGACATATGAGAGTATTCTCCCCCACCTCCTCAGCAAACCCAGTGCCAGTCCCCTGTGGGGTCCGGCAAGGGTCTTGTGTATCCCCTACCCTCTACAATGTGTTCACTAAACCACTGTTTGATGTGCTTGACTATCTGGGTGTCACCTACACCAATTACGCCGATGACACCCAGATACTCATTCCCATCACAGGTGACTACTCTGTAGACTCTAAATCACTAAACAACATTTACCATGTCATCCAAGCCTGGATGGCACAACATGAGCTCTGTCTTAATGACGATAAGACAGAGCTCCTCATCTTAGGTACTCAAGAGAGACTCAACAAGTTGAACCCTTTGTTCAGTTCCTTCAACATTGATGGCAACACCATCAAAGTATCCAAAGATACAAAAACTCTGGGAATCTACTTAGATTCTACACTCTCACTCCACAGACAAACTAATGCAGTCGCAACTGCATCAGCTTACACATGTAAATTGATCACCGCCTGTCGCCCTTTCCTTTCTACACAGAACTGCATCACCCTTGCAAGGACCCTGGTTATGTTCAAATTGGACTAATGCAACGCACTGTACCAAGGCACTACCCAGTGCAACCTCAATAAACTCCAGATCACTCAAAACAACGCTATCAGAGCAGCCCTCAACATCCCCAGATCAGCACACATCTCTGAAACCGGGAAGAATTTACACTGGCTTTCAGTCTCCCAAAGGATCTCACTCAAATCACTTGCCCTTACTTACAAATGCATTCACAACCAAGCACCTATCTATTTAGCCTCGCGGTTCTCTCAATACATCCCGCCACGGGCACTCAGGTCTGCCCATAACCAAAGCCTCGCAATCCCCAGATTCAAGCTCCAAACAGCTGGAGGGGTTAGTTTCCCAGTCCTGGCAGCCAAACTGTGGAATACTGTACCCCTCACTATTAGAAATCTTTCATCTCTTAACCTATTTGGGGGGTAATTCATAGAATTCAGCGCACAAGTTGCGCACGCGGCTGGCGCACAGTGTGCGTGTGCGAATCCCTGCACCAGCCGCGTGCGCCAAAATACATTTCCGCGCACAGCGTATTCATGGATTCCAGCCACCAAAACCAGCCGTGGCGCACGGTGGCGCAGCGACCCTGCAGCAGCGCCAGTTACGCCCCCAAGAACGCCCCTTGCGCAGGGAAAAGGCATCAAAATCCCCAATCCAGCGCAAAGGGCTGCGCTAACCCTGTACCAGCACGGCAAGCGGGGTACGTGTATCACTGGGGTGCACGGGAAGTTCCTCACGTTATTTCAGCTGGGTACGTGTATTTCAGGGGTGCGCGGGAAGTTCCACACGCGATTCCATCAGGGTACGTGTACATCAGGGGTGCGTGGGAAGTTTCACACGTGAATTCAGCAGGGTACGTGTATATCAGGGGTGCGCTGGAAGTTCCACACGCGAATGTCCTGGTTATGTGTATTTCGGGGTGCCCGGAAACTTACACACGTGAATTCAGCAGGGTACCTGTATTACTGGGGTGCGCGGGAAGTTTCACATGGGATTAACCCTGTGCGAGCGTGGTACATGTATTTCAGGGGTGCGCGGGAAGTTTCACACGCAATTCCATCAGGGTAAGTGTATATCAGGGGTGCACTGGAAGTTCCACACGCAAATGTCCTGGGTACGTGTATTTCGGAGTGCGTGGAAACGTACACACGTGAATTCAGCAGGGTACCTGTATCACTGGGGTGCGCTGGAAGTTTCACACGCGAATGTCCTGGGTACGTGTATCTTGGGGTGCGCGGAAAGTTTGACACGCGATATCAGCAGGGTACGTGTATTTCAGGGGTGCGCTGGAAGTTCCACACGCGAATGTCCTGGGTACAAGTATCTTGGGGTGCGCGGGAAGTTTGACACGCGATATCAGCAGGGTACGTGTATTTCAGGGGTGCGCGGAAACTTACACAAGTGAATTCAGCAGGATACCTGTATTACTGGGGTGCGCTGGAAGTTCCACACGCGAATGTCCTGGGTACGTGTATCTTGGGGTGCGCGGGAAGTTTCACACGTGATATCAGCAGGGTACTTGTATTTCAGGGGTGCGCTGGAAGTTCCACACGCAAATGTCCTGGGTACGTGTATCTTGGGGTGCGCGGGAAGTTTCACACGCAATATCAGCAGGGTACGTGTATTTCAGAGGTTCCGTGGGGTACTACACGTGAATTGGCCATGTGGGTCCTCCCAGGTGTTTGCTCCACAACCTCCACGGCCCCTGCAGGCAGCCCACACCACGGGGGACTAGCCTGCACCCCACTCATGTCCCCCAGCACCCCCACCCCCCAGCACTGTGGGGCACCCTCCACCAGGCCCCCAACTCATGTCCCCCTGCACCCCACCCCCAGCACTGTGGGGCACCCTGCACCAGGCCCCAACTAATGTTCCCCTGCACCCCACCCCCCAGCACTGTGGGGCACCCTCCACCAGGCCCCAACTCATGTTCCCCTGCACCCCCACCCCCCAGCACTGTGGGGCACTCTCCACCAGGCCCCAACTCATGTTCTCCTGCACCCCCACCTCCCAGCACTGTGGGGCACCTGCCA
Source organism: Ambystoma mexicanum (assembly GCF_040938575.1). Lineage (NCBI taxonomy): Eukaryota > Metazoa > Chordata > Amphibia > Caudata > Ambystomatidae > Ambystoma > Ambystoma mexicanum. The sequence goes on from NC_090932.1 coordinate 1,190,597,790, forward strand.
GCAGGCCCCCAACTCATGTCCCCCTGCACCCCCACCCCCCAGCAGTGTGGGGCACCCTCCACCAGGCCCCCAACTCATGTTCCCCTACACCCCCACCCCCCAGCACTGTGGGGCACCTGCCAGCAGACCCCCACTCATGTCCAACTCATGTTCCCCTGCACCCCCACCCCCCAGCACTGTGGGGCACCTGCCAGCAGGCCCCTACTCATGTCCAACTCATGTTCCCCTGCACCCCCACCCCCCAGCACTGTGGGGCACCTGCCAGCAGGCCCCCACTCATGTCCAACTCATGTTCCCCTGCATCCCCACCCTCCAGCACTGTGGGGCACCCTCCACCAGGCCCCAACTCATGTTCCCCTGCACCCCCACCCCCCAGCACTGTGGGGCACCTGCCAGCAGGCCCCCAACTCACGTTCCCCTGCATCCCCACCCCCCAGCACTGTGGGGCACCCTCCACCAGGCCCCCAACTCATGTTCCCCTGCACCCCCACCCCCCAGCACTGTGGGGCACCTGCCAGCAGGCCCCCACTCATGTCCAACTCATATTCCCCTGCACCCCCACCTCCCAGCACTGTGGGGCACCCTCCACCAGGCCCCCAACTCATGTCCCCCTGCACCCGCAACCCCCCAGCACAGTGGGGCACCCTCCACCAGGTCCCCAACTCATGTACCCCTGCACCCCCACCCCCCAGCACTGTGGGGCACCTGCCAGCATGCCCCCACTCATGTCCCCCAGCCAACATGTCATCACAATCTAGATCCCTGGACCCTATGGTCAGCCTCCAAATGCCAAACACCCACCCGAGTATTGCATCCACCCACTTAGAAATGGCAATAACATGATAGAACCCCAATTGCAAGTTGGGAAATGAACACATGTCCCTCACATACACCCAATGGGTGTCAGTGAATCTCAAAACCCATATCATGATATGCATGAAACCAATGAGATGATACTACACATTGAAGTTTGAACAAAAAATATGTATTAAAGGAAACATAAATTGAATCAAAAATAAACAAACAGAAATGGGAATTTAAAAAAATAAAAAGCAGCATGTCCGTGAAATAATGCAAAACCAAAAATAATAATCCAAAGGAATGGTGTCCAAAGTCACAGTCCACAAAAGAAAATCCAATGGAAAATTATAATTGAAAGCCATTGCTCCATGGGTAAATTGTAAAAAAAAAAGAAAATCCAACAGTCAACTATATACAGATGAACAAGCCAGGGTCCATGATCCCAACAGAAGAAATGAAACCTATCTAATAACACTACCTAATAAAAAAAAACTATATACAAAAATGTGGGCCATTGTCCAAAAGGTCAAAAAAAAAATGCAAAACCAAAGGAAACCTAACACTTACTACAGAACTATTTACAAGGGCAGCGGGCTAGTCCGACGGCTCACTTTTGGATATCCCGGGCCAGGGCATCATCGAACTCCTGCTCAATGTCCCAGAGGCGGTCCTCCTCCATGGCCCCGAGGGTCCGCAGGGCCGTCGACGTGTCCACCTCCAACCCCCTGCGGATTGCCTCGAGGCACTCGGCCCGCCTCAGAGCCCTCCGCATGGAGTTCTCCGCCCTGACCATCGTGAGCCATGCCTCTTCCGCCCGCTGCCGCTCCGCATCTATGGCCCAACCGCTGCCACATGGAAGACACTTTCTGTCCTGGGTCCTCCGGCCGATGCCTGCCCCTCCGATGTCGAAGGCCCCGAGCCATCATGGCTCCCACCACGTTGCTGCTGCTGCTGTGCCTCTGCCCGTGCACTGTCTCCTGCTGCCTGCACATTCTCCGCTGGCTGGGGTGCAGTCGTTGATGTGGCCACCCCTGCTGGACGTCCGACTCCCGACTGTGGCAGGGGTGCCTCCTCCACCAGCCTGGCCGCACTGTCAGAGGCAGCTCCACAGGGCACCCAGGTGACTGATGGGTGGGAAGATGGCACGGAGGACGACTGGCGCATAGGGGGTTCAGTTGAGGAGGGGGTCGTAGCAAGCCCCATCAAACGGAGGAATCTGGCCTGGGTGACCTGTCCCAGTAGGCCGACGCGGTCAACGAGCCATTTGAGATGACGTGCAGTCTCCTCATGAAAAGACTGCAGGTCACCTCGCATGGCCCGTTGACGCAACGCCACACCAGTCAGGACATGCTCAACCCGGACCCGGATAGCCACGTCCGCAGGCAGAGGAAGGCCAGTTGTTGTGAGCTCATCTCCTGCCTGAAAACGGGTCTGGACGTAGGAATCCCTGCTGGTGCAAGATGATGCAGGGACAGGATCAGGGACAGGATTGCACACAGGCACCTCCGCGGCGGCCTGTGCTGCCTCCTGTCCCTGGTCCTGCACTGCACCACTAGCACCAGTGGAATCCCCACCTCCAGACCCCTTCTCTGTTGCTTGCACGGCCTCCTCCTCCACCAAACCCCCCACCAACCTGGATGACTCCGTGCCATCTTCCCCTGTTGGGCCCTCAGCTGCCCCTTCTGCTGGCGAGGAGTTCAACTCCAACGTCCGTCTCTTGGACCTCCCCCCGGCAGCTGCGGCCTGGGACGCGGCACCGGACTCCTCACTCCCCGACGAGATCACAACCTGGGAGGGGAGCCGGGCCTTGCGTCTCCGGCTGGCGGTGGGATCCCCGCCGCTGTGCTCCACAGCACCTTCTCCGCCCTCTTCATCAGTTGACGCTGCAGACAGGGAGAAATAAAACACAAGCATAAGGGTACTGTACAATGGACACATACACACATGACAGTTGTACATGAGTGGCATTGGCAAACCTCAGACATGCCATCACAATCCCCAACACACATGTCATTTCAACTTGCACACATGAGCCATACCACAGCCATATCGCAACTGCCAGCACCATCCATACACATACAACAGCATGAGCAGGCAATGGTGAGCCAGACATCACATGCAACATAGGGAGTGCACTACACATGTACACACACCACCACACTTGCATGCATGTGTACACCTCTGCCAAGTGTCGCAGTGTTCAGATGGACATCCATGTCACATCTGCCAATCAGGCTTCCACATCCCGCTGTCACATGCATCCATGTTGCATCACTGTTGCACCCTTGTCAAATACACACACATGCACATGTACACAGTGCTGATACATGCAGCTGAAAACAACATACATGCGTGACATCACGAACATGTCTACTTACATACACATTCATCCAAACATGTGTGCCCACACAACTGCATTTGGCATGCAAGCCTACACACACAAGCACCATCCATGTCTCACACATTACAGCCCTCGCATGTGTTAGCCTCACGGCCCTGTACACCCCCACCCATACTCGACCCCATACAAACAGATGTGCAACCTGCACACTACTGAAACATCACCACACGCACAGCTCACAATCAGGATGCATGTACACTTACCGCTCGACTCCAGATGGGTCTGCCTCTCAAGGACCTGGACGTGGACCGCTGGGGATATGCGTTCCAGGACCCTCATCTGATCTTCCGACAAGTGGCCCCGGTGCCCCTTAGCATCCGCTGCCTTCAAGAGGCGCCGGGCCTTGTTCAGGGTCCTGGACCTGAAGTCCTCCCAGTGCTTCTTGACATGTTGGAAGTCGCAGACTGCCACCCCCTCCGTGTTGATGGCAGTCACGATGTCCTTCCAGATCCGAGTCCGTCCTTCCTTGTCGGCGGGGGAACTTCCGAAGAGGGCATCATACTGCCACAGGACTTGCTCCACCAGGACACCAACTTCCCTTGCACTGAAGCTGGTGACCCTCTGCCTCTCTGGCCGGGGGTTGTCAGTGGTGCCAGATCTTGCAGTGCCCGACATGACAACCCCAGAGGCAGGAGTGGGTGGGCAACTGGGTCCTGGGGCTGGGCTGTGGAGCGATGGAATCCCAGTCGGGAGTCTTCGGTTCCAGCAGGGGTGGTCACAGCAACAGCACCCCTGGCTGATGTGCAGGCAGCAAATGGCAGGGCACGTGGGCAGCAGGCAGTCAGGCAGCAGCAGATGGCAGGTGGGAGCGTGCTCGGGTCTCTGGGGGGCAGTAATTCGGCCTTCTGGGCAGGAGCGTGGTCTTCCGTGTGCTTACGCGTGGCCAGCTTGATACGGAGTGATTTGGCATGTGAAAATTCTGCACGTCAGCGTGTAATTCGAGGAAAGACCCTTAGCGCGTAAGTGCGTCTGCATGCATACGCAATTCAATTGGACAGAAGGCCCCTCAAGCGCAAGCGCCCCTGTGACATGACGCGCACAGGCGTGCATGGGCATTTCAGCGCGCGTGAAAAACTGCACGTCCGCGTGTAATCCGAGGAAAGGGCCCATGCGCATAAGTGACGTGACGCGCACGGGCGTTTCCCTCAGCACGGGTTAAAGGTGAGTGGGGCCAGCAGTTCACTGTACGTGCCTTTCGTGGAGACCAACGTGTGTTGCTGCTTGCAGTTGTTTCGCACGCCATCACAACTTTACAGCTATCAAGGACGTATCTCTTCTTTTGGCGGGGGTATTGGCTACGCGTGTTTTTCTGCATCGCGCTAGTCAGACGGTGAGTCGCACACGCTCTTTTTCCCACTGTGGGTGCCCCTGTGTATCGCACCCATTTTCGATGTCATAGTAGCCTGCGTGTCCCACGCGTACGCGTTATTCGTGTTACTGGGTGCCACCGCGTACCGCGGGAGGTTGAATCCACGCACGTAGGCTGCAGGGTTGCGTGCACAGTTTTACTGCAGTTTTGGGGTGCCTGAGCGTTGCGTGACCTGTCACTACATCACCGGGGTCACATACAGCCTTGCAGGTGCAGGGGGGCTGTTAACATCTTGCTTCCCACCCCCTTCCCCCCAATTGCCCAGGTCAATTGTGGTGTACACCTCCCATTGGCACCACTCCATCTGTGCCGGCACTACTACATCTGTGCCATGGTTGGGAGGCCACCAAAGGTGAGGGGTGCCTCAGCTGGGCGTACTCCTCATGGCGGGCGTGGTCGGGGACGTGGCTGTGGTGACCAGGGAGTAGAGGGCGTCCAGGGTGTCCAGGGCGTCCACAGAGAGGGAAGAGGCAGGGGTCGCCACTTGAGCACAATGTTGTGCCATGTGTCGGTGCAGTCATGCCACCACCCCCGTGGTTCCGGGGGATGCAGCTTCTGCATCTGGCACTGGCGCCCGTGTGACCCGGCAGTCCATTCCATCGACTGCCACGGGCCCAAGGGTAGTGGTAGCTGCAGGTGCAGCTGTGGACACCGCCACCCAGGCTCAGAGTCTGCCTGCGCAGGCTGCATTGGCACTTGAGGAGCCCTTGGTAGATCTCCAACAGGCCAGGAGGGAATCCATAGGGGCAGGCTGGGCTGCTCAGACCAAGACACGTGTCCCTGGGGCAGTTATGTCATCTGCTGCCCCGAACAGCCGGGTGTTGGCAAGTGCAGGGGAAGATGCACCCAACAACACCCCGGTTGTGAGTCTGCCAACCAGGACCGTTGCAGTCAATGACCCTGCCACAGCTGATGTTGCTGCGCAGGGTCCATTAGAGGGCACCCAGCTGCCACTGACACAAGTCAGGCCTTTGGTCGTCCCTCCACCTGCCACTCCCTCGGCTCAATCCACCGAACCCACTGGCCATACTGGTCAGGGTGGCATTAGCCAGCCAGGGTCTGCGCCACAGTCCAAGAGGAGGAAGGTTGCACCTGCAGCACAGGCTGGGACCCCACACACAGCCACGACCTCCTGCACGTCGAGGAAGAAGCCTTTCTGCAAGCAGGAACTGGACTTCCTCATGGACTACGTGCGGGGCCACAGCCGTGACATGCTAGTGGGTGCCAATAGTCAGACTACGGCTGCCCAACGTGACACCCACTGGAAGCATGTTGCGGAACATGTCAGATCATTCGACCATGAGGTGCGCACGGCGCAAGAGTGCAAAAAGTGTTGGAATGACATCATACGCAGCACTAAGGCTAAGCGTGCCTCTAATTACAACTTGACTCTGGTGACTGGCGGTGGGCCTGCACCAGAGGAGGAAGAGCTCACTCCGCATGAGGCACTCATTGCGGAGTTCATACCACCTGAATTGGTCAAAGGAGTGGGAGAGGTGCTGGACTTTGATGCCCAGTCCAGTGAGTGTTGATGCGTGTTTGTTGAGGACGTGTGTGTTTCACTTGTGGGATGTGTTGTGCATGATTGCCACTACATGTGACGTGTACATGGTTCTGATGTGTAAGTAATGCAATGCTTCCGTGATGCATGTTTCCTCTGCCTGCATGCGGGGACTCCATGTAGGCATGCTCCCTTGCCCCTCCTCCGCCACTCTGCACCCCAGTTCCACCTTTGTACTGGTCGGCTTCAATCTTGCCAATGTGTACTTTCTTGTTCATGCGTCCTGTGTAGATGCTAACTTCCAGCGTAGAATCTGCCAGAAATATGCCGTGTGGTACAGCCTTAGTACTTGATGCAGGGTATCTCACTTGTACTGTGCATAGGTCAGATGTCCCGCAGGGACATGAGTGCCCATTCATGCTCCATGTGCATTGCACGCATGCCCCTATGTGTCCTTGACTGGATGATCACTGTAATACAAGTCCTTGGTTACATACATTGCATGGCATCTCATCAGCCTTCCCATGTCAACTGTGGCTCAGTACTGGGTTGCACACATGTTTAGGGTCTGAAAATCTGTGTGGCTCACAGGCCTCAGCCTGTTCAATGGCCAATGACTCTGTCCAACTGTTGTTGTGTCTTCTTCACACATGGGCGGCATCCAGAGTTTTCATCATGTGTCCTGCTTACTGTCCCATCATCATTTGCAGTGTTGTCACTTGAATCACATTAAGCTGTTGATGCCAGTCAACACTGCCTGTCAATACACAGGTGTATGGTCAGCCTTTTGATACCATGCTAGGCATCCCTGCTTTGGTACTGGGGTGGAGGGGTGCTTGGCTTCTAGATATGATACACATTGAATGCACAATGCACGTGATGCCTGAATTTGACCTTGCACTGCCTTCACATTTCCTGGCACACACCATGGAGTCCTTGTACATGTAGGTAGTGAGTGGCGTACACATTTTCTGCACTGCATAGACCCACTTCCATGGAAACTGCCACCTTTCAACAGGTCTGATCACAGAAGCAATTCAAAGTTGGCCCAGCATGCATGCCAGGTTATATGTTGTGTATCACATGTCTGCCTGATGCGTTTGCTGTCGGTGTGTGTGTGTGTGTTGTGTGCTTCTGACATGTGTAGTGACATTTGTTCTTTCTATTTTTCAGGTGATGACGCAATGGAGGAGATGATGGTGTTGTCATGCCAGACACAGGGTTGTTACCACTACATCAACCCCGAACACCCCCAAGTGCTACAGTCCATCTTGTCTCTGGCTGCCTATGAGTCCAGCCTTGATGACGACTCTGACGTCCATGTTGAGTTGGATGAGCATCAAGTCCATGTGTCAGGGGTGGGTGATTCTGATGTGGACACTCCTCTGTCTGCGACACCTGCACTGAGGGATCAGACAGTCTTGGTTCCTCCGCCCGTGGTGGATCGGGACGCAGGGTCACCCTCCACACCAGTCACTGATGTGCCTGGGACATCACGTCGACGGGGGCATGTAGTCGTGCAGCCGCGGGCGGTGCCAACACAGTGAGGACCCCCGGTCCTTGGGTCCCGCAGGGGTCAAGCCCGGCAACGCGGTCACCGCGCGCAACTGCAGTATACTGAGTGGGAGCAAGACATGACTGCCAATTCAGAACGGTATGGGGCAGCAATGGAGAACATCACTGAGAGCATGGAGCGTGTGGCCCGATCTGTTCTCCCCCCTGCTAGGCAGGTGCTTCTCCAGCAGCAGGCGGCACGGTCCACGGCCCGCTCGCTCAGGCTGGGCATGGCGGCCTCAGACAGGGCACGCCAGGCTGAAATGTCGTCTCTGCATCAAGCAATTGCTGCTCACGCAGAGGCGCACATGGATGCCCTGAGGAAGGAGTATGCTTCCCTCAAATCCACACTGGGTGTCCTTATGATGTCCCAGAGGCAGCGGGCAGAGGAGAGGTTTGCACAGCTTGAGAGTACCATCTCGGCTGAGCTACAGGCTTGCCAGGAGGTACAGCGGTTGTCCAGCCAGGCCTTGCAGGAGGAACTCTGTGTTACACATGCTACCTTGCAAGAGGAAGCACGTGTGTCATGTGAGGTTCTGCATGCAGACCTACGTCACATCGCCACACAGAACCAGGCTCACCCGTCCGGCAGACTTGCTGCCGACGAGGGGTAAGCTGCGGCTGGGCATGGCCAGGCTACTGTGCCACGTCCTCCTTTCCAGGATGAGCCAGACTCGGATGACCATCTATCTCCCACATAGGTCGGGCTGTGCAGGAGTTGAGCCCATGGAGGTTTTTTTTTTGTCTCAGCATCATCGCATGTGGATGTTGAGCAGCACCCTGTACCTCCCCCCTCCTAGGTGCCTCCCCTCCCCCCCGGGTCGTATGTGGCCATTTTTGATTTTTCTTTTAGTTTAGTTAGTTAAGTTTCTGTTTGATAGTTAGTTTAAATAGGTAATGTAGGTTTTCCATAGTTAGTGTAATTAGTTAATATAGTTTAAAATTGCTTGTCTATTGTGCTTTCATGTGACGGTGCGGTGCTTTGTGGCTTTTGAAGGCATCCACTGTCTGTTCCAGCTCGGCCCTTCAGGCTTGTCTTGTGTATGTGTTTGCTGCTTGGGGTCCTTGACTCACATATGCCACTCCTGCCTCCCTTATCCATGGGCTCGCAAAGATGGTTCGGTGTGACAACCTATTACACAAGGGCTTTGGACTGTCATATCTGTGGCATGTCTGGTGCTGTGTGACTTGTGTTGACACCCCGGTGGGGATGATTTCGGTGTTATTGTCCACTGTTCAGCTTTTGCTAGATGGGGTGTTTCATGATTAATGTGTACATTCATTGCTATGCATTGTGTAGTATGTTTCTTATCTTTACTGTACACGTGCTTGTTGCAATTCATGCCGTAGATATTGTGTTCCACACTTTGGATGTGAAAGATGGACTGATGCTGTGATTTCTGATGTAACTCTCTGACATGGTCAAGTAATGAGATGCCTGAAGAGACACACACAGATGACTTTAAAGCATTAATCATGTGTTTCATGCCCTTTCTGCAGGGGGATGAGCCTCCAGAGCACCTTTGCCAGCAGACATGGCCCATTGGACGTCGTAATTCTGGACACGTTTGTTGGTGCCCACATGCACATGTGTGCACAAGCAGAGGCACAGGGATTGCAGACCTACATCCTAGAACTGCTGACGTGTTCCAAGGAACTCCAGGCAAGGTGAGCAGCACAGGGGGGCCCCAACACAGCAAAGCTTGCACCAGGCGAGTTGCACATGCAGGCTTAGTCACAGCACTGAGGGTGAGCTTGGACAAATATTGGTGTTGAAGCACACAATGCAGCTCATATGTGTTGGTGGACTGATGGCTGTTGATTGTAAGGTTGTCTGGGACACCTGCAGGGGCAGTGGCACATACCCTCCGGTACACCAAGGTCCATTGAGGCACTTGTATCAAACATGTAGCCTTCCGAGACATGGAAAGGGGCAGCTCACAGGGACATACAGCAAGGGACATACTCGGGTGCAGTGCATTTTATTTCCATGTACATTTTGATAAATGCACTGCCAACTTTGTTTCGGTCATGGTGGTACACAACTTGCTCTGAAGTCATGCCTTGCTATATGGGTCTGTCTGCTTACCCAGGGAACATTGCATGTTGTGTGAATTGTGACACATTGGTGTTCCATTTGCCACGCACCCACCGGCGGCTGACTTACTGCATTGACTGTGTATGACCCATCACAGGGGTAATGTTATATATGGGTACGAAGCATCTACACCAGATTGTCTGTTTGTAGAGTAGTTTGTTGCTATGGGGCATGTTTGGTGGTGTGTTTTTGTGTAATGGGCACGTACAGGTTGTTGACTGTGGCTCTCTTTGCAGCATTCCAGTGCTCCTGTAACCGGACCTGAGAGTGCGCAGGCAGGAGGCCAGTACTCAAAACCAGAGCTAAGTGTCTTGTTGTTTTTCTTTCAAACTGCTATGCATAGGCTTGCTGGGGGGTGCACTAATGCATGGATGAATGTGTAATTCAATTTGGTATGTTTTTTTCCCCCTAATCACCCGGAATCCTATCCAATTTTGAACCCTGTACCCTCTACCCAGTGTTCCTGCTTCCCGTACCTATCTAAGTAAACGTTCCCTAACCCTCTTTCCTCGCTGGGGTTGTGGATGCCTGTGTAAGCCCCAAACTTGCAGGTGCCAAAACCCTAGAGGGGGTGGTTGGTTCGTGCCACTCCTAAGCCTGGACTACAGAAGGCCATGACAATGATGTCCAAGTTTGTTTGGATTGTGTATGTGTTCATGCAGGTAGTACATTTTCGTGCATTCACTACTTTCATGTGTCATTCCTCCTCCCCTCTCCTGCCACTCATTCCAGTTATCCAGTGTGCCAACACCTGTCCCGACTGCATATCCCTGACCCTCCTTCCCCACCAGGGTCTCAGAGGCCTGTGTGAGTTTGACCTTGCAGGCACCCGGGACACGGTGGGGGTGGTTGTTTCGTGACACTCCCGCGCCTGTAAACGGGACCTGTGACAGTACACATCCGTTCACGGTGCATCATTCTATGTTATGTACCACACATGGTTCACATCCTGTTGTGACATTGTTTTACTGTGCTACCTTGGTTGTTACATTATTGTGGTAGTACTTGGCCTTTGTGAGGTACTGCTACGTCAAGTCATCTACTGGAGGGTGTTCTGGTTCGTTTTTCTGGCTTGGATTTTGTGATTTTGCAAATGAGTGTGGACTCTGAGGGTGCAGGCACCTTTTTACACACACGGTGGGAGATGGTGACGAAGGGGAAAGGTGATCCTGTGGCCAGGTGGAATTGAGGGTTGAAGGCTCCATGACCCAGGTGCAGTTGTTCAGTGGGTCATGGTCATTTGTGAGGGAGGGGGGGGGGTTGTTGTTGATAGTTGCTTTGCCCTGCAGTGTGATGGGAACCCTGACATTGTAATGGTGGTATCCTGTGTACATGTTGTGTTCTGCTGATCAATGCCTGTTCATGTGTTGTGTTTACCTTTCAGGTGCGAGGGGATAGTTGTGGTTTGACATTCTGGGGTGTACACATGGTGAATGTTCACATGTGATGTGTAGAGGACACTGATGGTCACTTGATTGCACATGCATATGTTGAGTGCATGTCCTTACTGACCCACACACTTGCACTCTGATGCACTACATGTACAACCACCCGTGCATATCCACGTGTACACTGTTTGCCTTCTGGTGCCCACTGTGTCCCTGCAGCACATGTTCTGTGACCAATTATGGATCCTGTACATGCCTAATTTGCTTTTTGATGTGGTCTGTCGCTTAGATGTGATGCTCAGGGTGTGCATCACACACAATGGCTGTTCACTGTGCTGTGCGCTGAGCAGTGTGTTGCAGGAGTTGGACACAGCACACAGAAGCTGCAGTGTTGATTTTGCAATGCACAATGTGCATGTAGACAGGCATTCATTGTTATGTTACGTCTACAACTCTTGTAATGCATTTGGAAATGACTTATTTTGGGTGGGAGGTTGTTGGTCAGTCATTTCATCTGATTCCATGTCAGGCATCATTGTCTGATGCCACTGTACATTTTGGACATGGCAATGTGTACCTTATTGTTACTGTGTTGGTGTATGGGTATTGCTTGCCATGTCATGTTGTGGTTTGGGAGGGTTTGAGTGACATAACAGTGATGGCCTGGGCCTGTTTTGCAGGTGTGTGTGATTCACACCTTGCATGTCAGGTTCATCCGCTTCTCAAAGCAACTAGCTGGGGGTAGATCTCTCTCCGCGGCAGGGGCCTCCCTCTGGAACAGCCTTCCTGCCTCACTGGAACTTGAGGAGAACTATCTCCGGTTCGGGAAGCACCTCAAGACCTTCCTCTTTGCTTCTGCTTTCTCTCTGCCTCTCCCTTGCAAAATTCTTCACTGGAACTGCACTGGATCTGCAACTGAGCCACTCTCACTGACCTCGGTCCCTGGCCCAGCCACTCTCCACTTGCACTGCCTCCCCGGGAACCCCTGCACTGCGGGACTGTCTCTCTATCCCTACAGCCCCCCCTTCCCAGCACTTGTCTGCACTTACCTTTGCAGTTGCCACCAGCTGGCCTATGTATTTGTTTTTTAGTCTACTTACCCTGTACTGCACTCCCCCCCTCCCCTTCCCCTTGCACTTTTCCCTTCCCCTTACCCCTGCACTTGCACAATCTGAATGACACCTGGCCTAGTAGTATCGTTGTCTGTCTTCCCTCGTTCCCCCCTCCCTGCCTCATTGCACCTTGAAATACTTGTGTATAGGCCATATCATGTCATGTCATATGTGTGCCTTTTGGTCACACAGGATAGCTTGTGTTTAGGTAGCTAGGGATGCAGACAATGTGGCACTTCCATGGCAACTATCTCAGGGTGGTAGGGTTGTGACAGTTGACTGTCTCTTTGTCATCATCGATTGTCACCTGGTATGTGCCAGGCCTGTGTGCACTCCGCAGGGGTGGGAGTTTAGGTGAAAAATGTGGCCACAAGCTGGGTCCGGGCTTCCTCGCCACGTGCCCTGTCCCCTCCCATGGGCAGCGCCTGTGCCTGTGGTTGGGGATGTGGGGGCACCACCATGTCCACCGGTACGCCCTGCCGATTTGCAACATTGTGCAGGACACATGCTGCCACAATGATCCTGCACACTACTGGGGGTGCATAGAGTAGCTGCCCGCCAGAGCGGTCAAGGGAGCGGAAACGTGACTTGAGCACTCCGAATGTGCGCTCCACTATGGCCCTGGTTGCAATATAGGCAGCGTTGTATCTTACCTGGGGTGGTGTGGTGGGGTTCCGGATTGGCGTCATCATGTGGTTGCTCAGAGGGTCGGCACCGGGGAGGTGTAAATGGTTGTGATTATTGGGGTTTGTGTATTTGTGTGTGTGTGTGTGACATGCATGCATGTGCAAGGGCATTTGTACTCACCTAGGAGCGAGGTGTCGCCATTCTGCCCAGCTCCCAGGGCCCGGCTCAGGGCGGACATTCTGTATATGAAACTGTCATGGGTGGAGCCAGGGTAGTTTGCATAGACAGAGGTGATGATTCCCTTTGCATCGCATACCACCTGTACATTGATGGAATGCCAGTGCTTGCGGTTTCGGTAGATGTGCTCAGTGGCCCTAGGTGGACGTAGGGCCACATGGGTGCAATCTATGGCACCGAACACTTTGGGGAAGTGTGCCACCCTGAAAAAATCCAGGACAACAGCCTGCCTTTCTGCGGGTGTTCTGGGCATGTATATGTGCCTGCGGACTGAGGGGCGCGCTGTCATGATTGCCAGTACCTGGTGTAGGCAGCGTGACTGCGTGGCCTGTGAGACCCCCCCACTATGGCAGTAGTCTGCTGAAATGACCCAGTCGCCAAAAAATGCAGGACATTGAGCACCTTCTCCAAGGGGCTCAATGCTTGGGAGCAAAGGGTAGGGGATGTAAGGTCATCTTCCCACTCCCTGACCAGGTCTAGGATGATATGGGGTGGAAACCTATACCTGCCGTAGACCTGGTCATCAGGCATCCCAAAAAGGCTTGTCCGTGGTGCGAAAATGCTGCCCTGGCTATTCTCCTCCTCCTGCGGTGTCCCACGATCAGTGCTGCGACAAATGGGGCATTCATCGTAGCTGTATATACGTGTTTGTTGTTTGCGCACACTTTTATACTGTGCGCGGGGACGCTTCCGCCTGCCTTCGTGTGGCGGACGCGTTGACGCCTGTGTGCGTCTTCTGCCGTGGGCGGGTTTCCCGTATTCGAATCCATGAATACGGGTTGTTGGCGTGCGTGTGGGCGTTCCGTGTAGTTCCCTGCAGTACTTCCCCAGTTATGCCTTCTTTTTCACGCGTTATTCCCCATTCCGCGTGTTACGCCCACTGTTCCGCCCACTTTGGTTGTGTGCGCCTGCGTGCGCCATGGCAGGATTTGGCGCACGGACAGCGGGAAACACGCGCAGCATCTTCCTCGAATCGCACGCGTGCGCGTGTGCTGCGTTTCTCACGCTTGCGCTACCTTGCGCCTGCTTGCGCTGGGATTTTCGGCGCACGTTTGCTCCATGAATCGACCCCTTGAACTCAAGGTTAAACATTGGCTAGCCATTTCAGAGGTCCAACTGTCTTCTGAATAGCTGTTTTCCCAGATTTGGTTATGTATACCTAACTAACTTGCACCAGTCCTTTTTGCCTATGCTTTGTATTTTGCTGTATCGTTCCTGTATGCTTAGGCTTTTGTACTATGCTCCTGTAATGTTGTAACTATTTCTTGAAGATATGCACCCGGTTGCCTCCGGGCCTGGTTTGCGCTATACAAATAAACAAATACAAATACAAATGCATTCAGGTTGTAAGTGTTCCAGAGCTCTAGAACAGCACTAGAATAACATAGAGCCTAATGTAGGTAAGCATTTTATGCAGCAACAGGGGCAGAAAATGGCAACAACAATCATAGCAAGAACAGAAAGTATTTTCATACCTCATGTGGTAAAGAAATTCCAAGCCCAAGTACTGATGTCCCAGCTACCTTCGTTAACATACATTTCTGACCCCAATGTGTGTAACCTATTCATAGCCTGAAACACAGTAGGGTAGTAGTCTGCTAAGTAAATGCAGCAAGATGACCCAACCATTTTGCATACCCCATCCTTTTCAGATAACATTGTGTCTAGTATCATCTTATTTCGAAGCTCTCTGTTCTAATGTCATATTGAATATCATATCAGTCGTCTCATTAATCATTCTTTCTAACACTCGTGCCAACCTTCTATTGTCTCAGGAGTTTATTGCCAGGCCCCAAAAGGGAATTATTGCGTTTGACACATCCCCTAATATTTGACCAGCTGTATCATCATCGATAACCCTCCTAGGACAGTGTTTCAATATTTCTAAAGTTGATGTCAAGTATACCCTGGTAACAGTATCCCTAAGTAACATGTTCCCTTCCAATTTTAGGGTAACCATGGATATGCTTGCTTCCCACAGACAACGTTAATTGATCCCCCAATGTGCAAGGGCCTTGTTTCATTCAAAGAAACTGCAGTATTCATACATTTGTCATATGTACCCATGTACTTAGAACCTTCCCTACTTAGACAAAAGGGTACAGTGGCAGGATTATTCTTAATTGTGTATATTGGAGGAGTCGCTTCCCTATTTCCTAGGTGCTATTCAAAATTATATCATTGATTGGTCTGGCCTAGAATTCCTGTTTGAGCGTATGATAGAGGCAGTGTTTGTAGTGCTCCTGTTAGCAAACACTGAGCATCCCAAAGGTAGTAGCACCTGCTGATCAAAAGTAGTTATATTTGTCCCATCAAAGTTACCTGTGGTACTGTCATTCCAGCTACCAAAAAACATTGCCGTAAAGGATGCATACCAATCAGTGGACAATGGGAGAGGATATATTCACCATCCTAACCCTTTCTCACTGTATTTTGGAAGGTTGGAACATACCCAACAATTGGTTTTGTTCAGTATTGCATGAATATCATTCATTATTCCTATGAAGGTGTTATTGAGATAGCCCTCTTGGTGTTCAAGATCAAGGGGACAAAGTGTGTATGTGTTCACATAGAAAGGAAAGCGAAAAAAGGGGTTGAAACCACCTCATAATTTATGACTCTCTCAGTTTGTTTGAAATGAGCAGAAACTGTTGTTATTTTTCTAAAAAACCTTATTTTTATATTTCTTTCATTTTTTGTTTTTATCCAGTCATATTATTTATTTTTTGAAGAAAATAGAGCCAAAAAATTCTCATATAAAATACAGGTAATGTTTAATTCACATTCCTGTTAGATGGTTGAAAAAGTGTATCATTTTCTTTAGGCAGATACAAAAACACTAGTCAATTTGTTGCATATAGCCAATGCATTTCAGTGTTCAAAACACCATCTTCAGGACAATGCAATCTTTACAATCTATACACAATTAGACCCATGTATGTAATAATAACATACTCATTTCATTCATACCAATTTATCAATTGCATTTCAAGAAGGTCGTCACCCACAGCAAAGCAAAGAGAAGATAAAATCTCAATCAGTACCTTATCTGAATAATACAACTGGTCTCTACTAAATCTACACAATCTGAACATAGTTTTATATTGTCGTACCTTTACAGATTGTTCTGCTTTCATACTTTGACTGCCACGTGTTTATTTCCAAAAGTGGACTGCCGTCCGTGCAATGTACTGGATGCAATCCCTGTGAAAAACAGCTACTCGTGATTATCCTATGCCTGTATATGCTGTGAATATAACTGGTAACGATACGCTGTGCCTTCTTACCACTGTGTCTCTGTTCGATCGACTAGGAAATTGCAAAGGGAAACCGCATGGACGAGCGTTTCTCTGCAGTATTTATATGTTGCCATGGAGACCGACGCTAGGCGACGCGCCCCGGCACGGAAATGTCAGCGCACAGAGACATAGAATGGAGACATAGTAGTGGAGCTGACCATAGACAATAGTGAGCTAATTGGGTGTGAGCTCTCCAGAAACCATAGAACAGGCATTAATATAAGTACAATACATGCCAGAGTAACTATAATCACACATTTATCTCTAGTCGACCATAGTCCTTTGGACCTGGTCTGTCCAGTGGAAAAACGTTCCATTTCACCACTTCTGCATACTCCAAACAGAGGCATAATCTCTGACTGTCCGTTAAGAAGCCTCACTGATATAGGCTTTATAAGTTCATCCAAGGGTGGCACCTGACCATGTGGCCTGTCTTCCTTGGAGTCTTCTTTTCCCTGCCCCCTCTACCTCCAGGCATCTTTGGGGGGTATGGAGGGAATATCGTTGGTTTCTTGTGGGTGCAGCCCCAAAAAATACCACACTTTCCTACCTTCATGAAGTTCTTCCCTAGCTATTTCCAAAGTCGAAGATTGTATCTGTACACCCCGGGCATGGACTGAACATCAAACAATTTGTCAGTGGTTGGCCAAGGTGAAACGTCTGGCTGCTTATAATTTGGGTTAATGTATTCTCCGTCACTGAAAGATACGTGCTGAGAAACATATTTGTGTTCTGAATCAGCTACCCCCTCCTTTACCCATTTGTCATAGGGCAAAGGCAAATGTACTCATTTCAGATGTGCTACATGTATCCACTTCATCTTCCCTTATACACGCACAACAGTCTGGGTGGTCAATAGGACTTGGAGTGGCCCTTTCCAGTGTGGTTCAAGACTGGATTTCTGCTCGAAGTCTTTCACCAGAACGAAGTCGCAAGGCAGAATGGTGTGACCAGGACCCATGTATCGATCAGGCAACGCTACTCACACCTGTTGATGAATCAAACGCAAGTTTAGAGTCAACTGGTTACAATAGTCTACCAATAAAGGATACTCAATCTCACACAATGTTTTCGGCCTGGGTACATTCCACACATTAGCAAGTCTCCCCATCACAACCTCATATGGGGACGGACCTATTTTTGCTTGGGCTGCAATTCTCATTGACATTAATTCTAATGGTAGGGCTTCAGGCCATTTTAGCTGGCTGTGTGCACATATCTTATCTGACTTGTTCTTCAGGGTACAGTTGTGTCTCTTAACTAACCCAGCCAATTGGGGATGGTTTGTGGAATGACATTTCTTTCTTATCTGTAATCCCTCACACACATGCTTAGTGACTGATGCTATGAAGTGCGAACCATTGTCCAACCAGCTCACCCTTGATAAACCAAAACAGGGAAAGTACTCTTTTAGCATTCATTTTGCTGTTGATATTGCTGTGTTATCTTTCAGAGGGAACGCCTCAACCCATTTGCTAAATGCACTAACTACCACTAGAATGTATTTATCATTCTGACCTCTTTTCATCTCAATGAAATCAAAGTTTATTACTTCAAAGGGCATGGAAGGTGGACCAAAGCTGCCCTTAGGTACTGATGTTCCTTTCCCAATGTTATGCTGTAAGCAGATCATGCAATTCCTGAGCAGGCGGTCCCCTATTTTGGGTATGTTGGAGATCCTCCATACTGGGTCTAGGTTTTTACAAAATCTTTTTGTGCTTATATGGACTGAGCCATGTTTCATGGTCACTATAGTTTGTACATATGCAGTAGGTAACATCCATCTCTGTTTGTCATGGTCAACCCAACAACCTTCCTTATCTACGCTGGCTGGTCCTGATCCCCATTCTTTGATTTGTTCGACTGTAGCCTGGGCCTGAATCTCTTTTACACTGCTAATTCCCTCTTCCATCATCCCACTCTCGGTCGGCCCATGTAACAGGAAACAATACGTACATTACAGACTGTAAGTCTGTGGCTGTTTCTTTAGGCAATTCCGTCTGTAAAATCATTGACTATCCCAATACTGCCAGTGATTTTATGGTGGGCTGCACATTTCATTATTGCTAGCTGTTCAGGTAATGCTAGCACTGATAAAAGCTGCTATATCAAGGGACCATGCTGAATCTTGGTGTCATGGGATGTCAGAAATCTAATTTCAGCCCATAATTTCCCAAAGTTGTGAGCTACACCAAGGCATACTGGCTGTCTGCATAAACATTTACGTTGAACCCTTGAGATACCTCACAAGCTCAAGCCAGTACTATTATTCCTGCTGCTTGGGCAGAGTTGTAAGGAATCTCATTGTTTTTACCACTGTATATAGTGTGGATATTGCATTGCAGCAGTAGAAGTGTCGTCCGGAAGTTTAAAGAAAGAACCAACACAAAATATTTCTCCATTTTAGGATGGCAGAGCTGTGTTAGTCAAATTGATTCTCCCTTTTGTTTAATTTTCGGTGATAAAAATGCAATCATGATTGGAATCAGGAATACTACTCTGCTTGAGGGGGAAGTACCAGTTCAGCTGGGTTTAACATGCTACTTCATGTAATGTTGATGTGAGGTGCAAACAAAATAAGCCTGTATCTATTGAGGCAAGCAGATGTGAGATGCTCGGTTTGCATTTTATTGAAAAGTACATCGAATGAGTGAGGCACCATGATGGTTAAGGAGTGACCTAAAATCATTCCTTTGCTCTGTTTTACTGATGCAGTGGCAGCAGCCACAGCTGTAAGACATTTTGGCAAGGCACATGCAACAAGGTTAAATGTGGAGGAAAAATAACCACACGGCCTGTTCTTTCCCCCATGTTCCTGCGTCAAAACCGCCAAAGCACAACCATCTCTTTCATGCACAAAAACATGAACTCCTTAGTGTAGTTTGGAGTGCCCAAATCTGGTGCAGAACACAGAGCAGTTTTGAGCATATCAAAAGCATTTTGACAAGCTGCATCCCAAGGTAGAGGTAGAGCAACATCTTTTTTCATGAGTTCTAACAATGGCTTAATAAAAAGGGAGAAATTCAGAATCCATTGCCTGCAATAGGAAGTCATCCCAATAAAACTTCTAACCTCAGTTTGTGTGTTTGGAACACCATGTCAGATATAGCCTGTATTCTTTCTGGTGCAAGACGCCTCCCTCCTTCGATAGGAGGTATCCTAAATAGGCAACCTCCGGTTGACAATATTGGATTTATTTCCTAAAGAAGCATTGTGACTGTTGTTAGCCAAGTGTGTTAAAAACTACACAGTGCCCTCCTTGCTAGCCGCCTCAAAATCCACAGCAATGGTAACGAACCCCCCCCATAGTAAAGGCAAACAAGTACCTACTGTCAGCATGTTTCGGTTTGCTGAAGAATGCTTTCTTTAAATCTACCACAGAAAAATGAGTGTCCTAGGCAGGAATCATAGTCAAAATAGTTATGATGTCAGGCACAATGGGAAATTGGGGAAAAACAATTGTGTTTATTGCCGTAAATCAATTACAAAACAGTAAGGCAGTGCATTGTCACCCTTCCTGTATATAGGTAATATGGGAAAGTTCGAAGTGCTAATAAAGTTTGTGCCACACAGAGCCTATGGGGCATGTACCTGGTCACTCTGATTGAGAAAAAATCTCTTCAAAATATTCAGACCTGTTCAGGAGAATATTACCTCATTTAGATCAAAATTTCAAGAAACATAAAAAACAAACACACTCCGTGAATGTCTTTAGTAGACAATTGTATTCATAACTCATACAATATTTTTGACACTCTGCATTAAAGGATTCATTGAACACATCAAATATTTCAAATATTAATTTTACAAAAAAGGGTTTTATTTCCCCACACAATCACATGATGTTCCTCCACTACACGTTTCGGGGTTGTCTTCACCCCTTCTTCAGGTGCTGATGTGATTTGTATTGATATTCTTGTATCCTAAAATGAATTTCCCAAAAAACAAAGGTTTGTACTAATTTTGTCTCTGTAGCACAGCGAACATAAATATCACGTGAATGAATTTTGAGCCACTCAATATATAAATTTCACTGACCTTGGAAGTATCCGAGGTCTGTATAGTCAACTCTGACTATCGTGTCACTTCTATATTCTTGCCACTGGTTAGTAATTGATGGCAGGCTGGTTGTATGACCCTCCTCAGTGGTCTAGTCCCAATAGTTTGGCAGAATGTTGCAATCACTCTGAAGAAAAGAATAACCTCATTACTAATACGTGACAACCTACACCTAATACTCCCTATCTAAATGCCAAACTCACTCAATCATAAAACTCAAATCAAGTTTCCCAAATTTACTTACCCACAGCTCAATAGTGTCCTAAACGCAACACAGTGACGGTGAGACGGCTGCAACCACAGCCTCCCGTCCCGCGGTGCGTTTAAATAGAATATCTCAATAAGTCACGTGATTGTGACTCAGATCAAAGTGCAACCAATATTCCGTTCAACAACACCTAGATGTACAAGATCTGAAATTATACTTTTAAGTGCGGCTTCTCTTTACTTTTCTCGCACTTATTACAAGTGTGCCAGCAAACTCTACAGAAACATTGTGTTGCCCTGACAGAGGAATATCTGGAACTGACAGGTGATTAATGGAGCACTTCTGTGCACCAGTATCAACTAGAAATGTGGTTTGCCTATCCCCAACTTTCATTGTAACATAGGGTACTTTTTGATTGACATGGATAGAGGTAGGTTCCAGCCCCTGTTTCGGGCTGTCCTGGCAAAAGAATATGCTGTCAGATGTGTAGTCTTCAGAAAAATAATTCTGTGAGGGAGTGTTATCAAAATTGTTGGTGAGCTTAGTTGGGTGTTGCATGTCTGTATTTGCTGTATTATTGGTGAACTGTGGAGGCTGAGAAAACTGGCTTCTATTTGGCCCCTGGATGCCATTACTACATCCTCTTGCTCATCTCGCATACATATTGTTTCCCTTCTACTGGAGTATTGGGCATTGCACTCTCCAGTGGCCTTCCTGCTTGCAGGAGTCACACTGGTTTTCATTCACTATCCCAGTGTGTTGCATAACCTGTCCCCTATTTTGGCCATATCCTCGCGCTCCTCTAGCTACCTGCTGTAAGCCCACCCTAGTCTTCAGATCTACTTTTTTCTTTTCAATTCTTTCCTTCTCTATGTTCACTCTGTTCATATAATACTGAGTCATAAGTAGCATCTCAGAATGTGTCTTTTTTTGCCAGGCACTCTTGGAAGCTGTGATTTGAGACTGAATTTCATGCAGGAGAGCACGTACAAAGTTGTGAACAAACAATCTCTTTCCGGATTCAGTGCTCAGATCTTGTATGCTGTAGTCAACAAATATCTGCTCAAATCTATTGAAATACTCTATTGTCCCCTCAGATTTCCCTTGCATGCAGGCTTTTAATTTGTCGAATAGAATCCTTTTCTCAGGTACTAAAGTCTTAGGTTTAGCAAGGATGGTTTTAGGTAATGCTAATATTTTCTCTGGATGTTTCTCACCTGGTTTTCTCGGTATGTCGGTGTTCCTGATGTGCTTTCATAAGTCGGAAGGTAAAATGATGAGAAATAACAAATTTATATCTTTTAAGACAAAAACTGAGGTAGCCAAGCCGACTGTACTTTCTTATAGAACCCAGTGGGGTTTTTCCTTATGTCTGGGATGGATAGCTTAATCATGGTACCTTCTTATCTGGAAAAGGGCACATATTCAAATTGTTCAATATAGTGCGCTGCAACTGTTCTAGCAGGCCTGTCACCATTGGCTGGCACCTCTCTTTGTGGAACGAGTGTCGAGGCACCTGTCTCATGGGCATCTCCGCAGTGGCCTTTTCAATACTATTGTTGAGCAGTAAAGCTAAGTTGAGGGACAGGGAAGTGAGTGCAGTATCATCTGTGAAGGTGTGCTTATATATTTTCATAACATCTGCTGTACAACACAATTTCCATTTAATGCATTTGCCTTGTAGGTAATCAGCCATTATTTGTAATACCTGTTTCTGAATGGATGGGGAGTATTGCTTAAATGTGTCGTGGATCTCCATAGGGGAAGGGTTGTATTCAAAACCCATCTAAGAGTGTCTCTAATGATGATGCGCCTTTCTGCAGTATCTCGATTGTGTTTGGGAGAGTGGTCTTCTGAATGAACGTGTTATTTATTAAAGGATGAGATATTCCTAAAGTAATTCATGTAGTTCCTCCTTATGTGACAACAGCTCAGATAGGTACTGATATGCATCTTCTAGTGTATTGATGTTACATGCTGAATGATTTAAATGTTGCAATTCTCTGGGTACTGTATTACCAGTGAGTTTGTACCATTCTCGCCAAGTGTTTTTCCCATGTGTTCTAAGAAATATTTTAGTTCAGGGATATGGTAGTCAGTCAGAGAATGTGAGACAGCTAATTCAGTCCCTTCCAATATATAGTCTTCTGCTGTTACATCTAACCTTGCCTTTTTATTCTCCGTCAGTGCACAAACAAACCCTGCTCTCTGATCACTAAGCGGGCGTGAATATTGTAATAGAGGGATATCGATTTGGAAGCGGCAGGGGGAGCTAGGTTGTGTAGCCTTAAGGAGCTGCGATATGGGAGGTGCAGGTGGCCAAGAGTCGGTGTTGGGTACACGCAGCACTGGTCGAGGCTGCGTGGGCGGTGAAGGTACATAGGGAGGTAGTGCAGTTGGACATTCTCGTCTTTCTCTCAATAGTGTGTCCATTAATTTATCAGCTGTGTGCAGCTCTTTGGATGGGTGTATTTTGCATATGTCTAATTGTATTGCTGTATCACAATCGTCCTGTTGCTTTTGGTCATGTACTAAAGCCTTTTCTGTTTGGGTCATATGTTTGCGAGCTTGCTTCTGTCTACATTTGATGCGCTGGGTTGCCTCTTTGTGCCAATCTCTAACCGCATCAAAAGCAGCTGGCCTAGCCTCTTTTGCAATAAAACAGACTCCAAATGCTGTATCCTTGCCAGATCAAATGAACCAAAATCAGGCCATTGAAAATCAGGTACATGTCTGGTCTGGCGATGCCAACAACTATTGAAAACAATGGATCTTAACCCATATTTAATATACATGTCATGAGAGGGATAACCTTCAGGTGGGGTAGGCTGTCTATATTCTAACCCAGTGGGTGGTTTTCTACAGCAGCATAGTATTGCCCAACAAGTACACATTTTACTGAACTAAGGCATTTTTACACAAAATGGTATTTTACCTGGGAAAATATTTTGCAAAATATTTTTGTACAACCAACTTGAAACAAGCTCACATGATTTCAATCAAGACAATCATCCCCATCAAATGAAATCCATGACTGGTGGTCTTCAAAACGGTGAAACATAGTTGCACAGCTACCATCCGGAACCCTCGTCGGGATGATCGCTGGGCGTAGAGGCCGAAGTGGAAGTGTAGCAGCTGCAAGAAATTTCAACTCAGATTCAGCAGAGATTCCTGGTACTCAGTTGCCGCAAAGCTCAGTCACTCCATACTCGAAATTCAATGGATCATCCTCGAAAGAGCCCTTGTCCCAGGCGGCAATTGTAAAACCAAAATCTGGTAACTGTACTGCAAACAAGATAAGACCAACAGACACAGAGATGAGTATAAACAACAGAGTTCATTGGCTTCAAGTGAAGTGAGAAATTTACAGAAAAGAAATCATGTATTTTATGAACCCCAGTTTACTGCAAATGTGATATCATAGTTTACAGCTCCCTGGTACATGTAGGGTTTTCTGTGAAAACATACATTCGTCAGTGATTTCATGGTTCTACATTCTAACGTTCTGACCTAACAAGACAACAAGCTGTTCTCACTGAAAGGGGGCATTCCCACCAATATTATCTTTTTCTTTTCATGACCGAGGGTTACTGTGCAGCGCCATAATTTAAAGTTTCTTTCGGATAACCCTTTCCTGGTAAAAACAGAACAGAACAGATCATCTCCTGTGTCATAAATTATTCTCATTATTAGTATGTGCATTTGTGAGACCCACGCAATTAACAGCTGCAGACTAGAATTTCTTATTGCACTTGGTCCTGGCTGTGCAAGATCCATTGATGTATATACAATAAGCTAAATTCTTTGCAACAGCTTTTCTATGTAGCTCAACACTTCTATGCGGCAAACATATTCCTTTCAGCTCTAAATCGATTTGCAAGATGGAGTGAGTGCATGAAACAAAATGGAGGAGCTTAATGCTAACCTGAATAAATGCATTTTCACACATGAGAGGATTTAAATTGAGTTTTAAAATTTCCAATCTGCACTGTTTCTGGGAAAAATCAATTCAAGTTAAATTGATATATGGGTTATTGGTCTGAATAAGAATTTAATTGATTTGAACTGAAAAAACGGCCTTTTGTTGCAACACTATTACACAAAAACAAATAAAAGTAAACAATTTCCAAAATAAAGTCAAAAGAAATTAAATGAAAACAGAATAATGTAGCAAAAGTTCAATCTGGCTGATACCAACAGTTTCTTCTGTAGCAGGTGTCAAGAAGCAGCATCCCAGCAGCTGTAGTAATTGGCCAGACACTACTCCAGCATTGATATTTCCAATGAAGCATAAAGAAATAGTGGGGTGGCAGCAATAGCAAAAACAGATATAAAGAAAAGTGTGACAATAAGAGATTTATCTGAAGAAGTTGTAATGGCGGTCAGAGGACTAGTAACAGCCTCCCCATTTATTTGTAAGCTGCAAGTCATGTGTGTGTGTGCACCATGAAATGCAGCTCTCCTCCCTGTAATTATGAGGATTTAAGCTTGTGTTTCTTGCAGTTACTCTGTTCTTTCTGCTTATCTCAAAACCTTCCTTCTCTGTGTGTCCTTGGCTATCTGTGCACAGTGTCTGCACTGGAAGCCTGTCCTGCCAGCTTCAACTGGATCAACTTGTTGAACTTTCTCGCATCTCGAACACTCGAAGCGTCTCCGATTCACCACAATGTATCTGTGGCTTCCATCTTGATTTGCCTGGCTGCCTCGGTTAGTTGCGGTAAGCATCACAAAGCTGTTCATATTTATTATTTTGCGTCTTGCGGTTTCATGCTCAGCTAAAAAGTATGAGTGTGTCGGTCCTCTAGCTATGTGAGTCATTCATAATGCATGTCCTTTGTGTCTACCTGTAATACACTAAAATGTCTGCGTAGCTTTGTGCATGGATGCATATGTGCTTAATGTCTAATGTATCTATGTCATGATGTCAGTCATGATGTCATCTGCTCCTTGTAGCTGCGGTCAGTCGACTTGCTCTAATGATTGTAGGCTAGTCTCTCCTGTGAATTCATCTCGGTATGGTCTGAACATCTGAATGAGTAACGCTTCTCACACCTATATATATCAACAATGAAGGAGAGGAGGGGGCCACAAGCAAAGTACATCTCTCGGTTCTCTGTTGATGGGCAGAGAGCAGGATGGGGGTCATGAGGGCTATGTTCAATTCAATCTCTTCAATCCCTACTCTGGTCGACCATACTCCACAAACAGTTCTCTCTGGTCGCACATGGCTTTGGAATCCATACCTTCACCACCCCTCATAGGTGTCCAGCACATTTTACTTGTTCATCTAAGCTCTAGGACATATAACAGCAATCTCCATCGGGAGTACACCACACCCATTCTCCCCAATAGTTGCACAGATCTCGGGGAGAGGAGAACCATGTATCTGGTGGGAACAGAGCACACTGCTTAAAGTGTGATTGCAATACACCAAGTGTCTGTGTTTCTTCAGCCGACTTTGTCTCTACTTTCAGTAAGATTTTCATCCCTATTGCCTTCTTAGTGGTCTTTCTGCATTGTGCTATTGCTACTCTGATAACACAGAAGGTAAACACAAGTAATACTAAAGATGCTATCATGCTATCAGCACATTCAGTCCACTCCCCATCCAAGATGGTATCCAGGAAAAGAGATATGACAGCCAGTCCCCATCTTCTATCATGCTCTTCACTGCTTCCAACTTCGCATGCAAGTCTAACAATTGTGTGATCGCCTCTGTAAGTTTCCTGTTTTCTCTGTCATGGGAAGGCGCATATGTGTGACAGAAAGGCACGATCTACGCCCCCTTCCATAGCGCTGAGTAGACCCAGAACATATCTGTTCTGTAAGGTCATCAATCTGATGGCTTTCAGCTCTTCCTTGATGACGTTAAACCTTTTGACAGTCAAGTTTATCATCTGCAACAGCTCCCTTATGGTTATCTGGAGCCACTTGGTGTTGACATTGGTCTGGACTCCTGGAACTATTGATGCAAAGAACATTTCTGTTCTGCTGAACAGTCTTTGCTCTTGTGGTATCACACCCAGTGCTTCTTCCATTTTTCATTTCACATATGTCCCTCTTTTTGCTCGTACTAGATCTGCAGATCTCTTCTTCCTCTGGTGCGTGTTCAGTTCAGGGAATATTCTAATTGTATGTCCTTTCAATGCACTACCAATGCTGGTGTGTTCATTTGTACTATAAAACATATCCCTCCCCAGTTGGGTCGTACTTGCATGGATGCTTTGATCCACAGGCCCGATAGTGGTCCATCAGTACTTCAGATTCAACCTTCATAACTGATATCTTTGATATTCGCTTGCATCCTTTGTTCTCTACAACGTTCACTGGACCATCATTCTGTAAAAATAATGAAGCACTCTCGAGTAGTATGATTGGCATAGAGCCTGCTTCATTCTCCACCCAGGTGAGCAATTTTGCACTTTGTAGATGAGCAGTTTCTTGCCTTTGCAGGAAATCCCACCCCCACCTCCTATATGTTGGAAGCCTGAGATTGTACCATGCTTAACACCAGCAGTTGTGCCAATACCACAGCAGATATTCGAAAGAAGGTACCCACTGAGAAAACCCTATCAAATGCATCACCAAAAAGACGATAATATGAGGGAGGAACTCCATAAGGAATAAGAAAACGAGCAAAAAGAGGAGCTGGTGACGTCACGAAAGATGAGCATGACACCCTGAGGATACTGGCTGAAGAGAATGCCTGAATCTTACAGAAACTGATGACGAAGTTAAGAATCAAGTAAACTTTCATATTCTAAAAGAAGATTCCATGTGTTCGAAGCACTGCAGAAAATGAAAGCCGTTCAATGACTGTACAGCTGCTGTGATGCAAGTAGATTCAGTAATCTTAGAAGTTGACTATATCTAGTGAATAGACTGCTGGCGAAGCCGCCATTATAAAGAAACTGGACATTGGTGTCATGAATTTAGTAAGCCAGGACCCATGAAAAGAAAAGGTGAGAACTGTGTTGCGGCAAAAATAAGCTGATATTGTGGAAACGAATGGTGAGGCTGTTCAGCCTGCAATCAAAACTGAAGCAGCCAAGGTTGGTTATCTATTCTTGAAGGCAGTGAACATGTGAAGCTGAATCATCCCTTGTTAATGTGCAAGAAATAACACCAGGTGTGCCAATGTTTATTCATTTAAGACATTTAAATGCTGCAAAATGGACCAAATCGTGGTCTTCTGCCTTGTGAGCCAAGGATGGAAATGGAGTTGAACGTAGAGTCCTATAACAGCGATAATGAAAGCCTATACTCCCTTATATTCCCAGAGTCAAGAATAATTTGCAAGGCCATGATCAAATACAATCTGCATGGCAGAAGGCATCAGTGATGAGAGATGTTGGGCTATTTGGGTGGGGAGGTAAAGTCAAGTCCACCTCCTGGCACCTGGGTCTGAGCTTACATGCTGCTAAGTGAACCGAATGTTCCAGGCATGGCACGAGCATGCCAACCAATTATACAGGGCCATATAATGAAGACCAATGATAAACTGTGTACTTAATTGTGTTGAATATGACATGTTTTAGATGAAGGCATACATTGTCCACCTGACAACAGATAGCCAATCAATAGCTGAGTCCTAATAGAAAGTATACTTAGATGTTCCCCTTGCACGTATCACAATCCCGAGTAGGATTTTCTTACTTGCCACGTAGTATGACATCACGTCTGACCTAATATTTGCATATAAGGATGTTTTTATGAGAAATGCACTCAGAGCTTGAGCAAACATCCATTGATGTCCGTTATAACTCCTTGATTTAGGTAATTGTTAATTAAACAGCACCTTTGCCATCTTCCTGAGTTGGTTCGATTATTTGGTGTCAGAGTTATTCTGCATCCCCATTCATTGCATGCACGATACCCAAAGGGCCATATGCGCACGTGGTAGTGGTGCAAATGGTTGGAAAAGATCCAAACTAGTTTGTCTCCAGATTTTCAGACGATCGGGCATCTTCTGCCATTAGCCGGAAGAACGCAGGGTTTCCTGTGGAGAGCGACCGATAGAAATATACTTGCAAGACAAACAGAGATGGTGAGTAGGACCCACTTGACGAAATCCCTGCCCGGTTTCCAAGGGCCCTCAGCAGATGAAAGGCGAAGTGGAAAGATTGGAGGAGGAGTCGATTAACGAATGAATGGTGAGTAGACTAAGGGCAATGGCAAATGTAGGCGATGGGATTGTGATCATTTGTAAGTAACGTGACATATTGTGTGAAGAAAAGGTAGAGTCCTAGCTCAAGGGAGTTTCAGAAGGAGATGTTTCAAATCCCAAGGGGGTAGAGCAGAAACATATAATGCGTAAACAGGTTTGCGTAAGGTGACGTCTCCAAACCTGTATAGGGTACAATGTAAAGTCGAGAGAGAAAAAGGTGATCACAGTGTTTATTAATGTGTGATGTCGGCTAGTCTGTATGTTGTTTGATGATTAACAATATTGAAAAGCATAGAAGTTGTGAAGTAACTGAAAAAGTTGAGGAGAAATAGTGGTTGAGCATAGCGAAGTGATTGGTACCAATCAAAAGGTAGAGATAGCTAATTAAGAAATTAGTGCGTGCTTATATGTGTTGTTTTCTAGGCGTTGAAAAAGTGGTGATTTAACCAAAAGTATAAAGGTTATTTCATAAGTCTGGTAAGTATTGACCATCAATTGAGACTTGTCATTATGGGAGATACTCCTCTGATGGACTTATGTAAAACGTTACCAAAGCATATGCCCAAGCGCAAACCGTATAGTGCGAATGGGTGAAAGGCACAGCTGATAAAATGTTCATGCCATGACCACAAGGGGAATCATTTTCAAAAGTGGTATTACAACACATGACTAGATACTTGCACGATGCGTACACAACGAAGAAATTAGTGAAAAGATTAGCAATTCTAGAGCTCTGTGAAATGTACCAAGATGAAAATGAAAATGAAGATCCACCACATGAGGAGTGGATGCTTAGTCAGTGTAAGGAGGAAGGTGTTGAGACCTCAGCTCCCCTAACCTCAACCAAAGTAAAAGGTGCTAATACGGAAGAAATAGGGTTAAATCCTTTAAAGGAGTTAAAAGTGTTGACAGTCTATAGTAACCAAATATACGAACCCCCTGCTTATAGTAGCGATGATAGTCCAGAGGAGAATACGAGAAAAGGAGTGATCTATAAGATCATACAAGTCAAAGAAGAAAGGAGTGTGCGGTCGAACCTGTCGACAGAAATAGATAGGGAGATTAAGAGATGGAAAGGAGATATTTCTTAAAATAGATGGGAAAAGCATAGAGGAAGTTAGGCAAAGAGAAGATATGAATGAACAAGAAAGAAAAGACAAAGAACAAAAGAAGAGATTGAAAGAAGACAGGCAGAAAAGGAAGAGCAGGGAGCGATGAGAACAAATATATCAGGAGGAGTAAGAGAAAAAAGAAGAATAGGCAGAAGAACAAAGAAAGTATGGCAATAGACAGAGAACGATAGAAGAGAAAGGAAGAGAGAAGAGGTGGAAGTGCAGACTAAGGGACAAAAGATTACAGAAACGAAGGGAAGAAGTGGAATGACAGGAAGGGGTCAAGAGAGAAGAACGAAGACAAGAGGAAGAAAGAATTAGAAGGGATGCGAGAAAGCGAAGAGAACTAGATGAGGAAATAGAATGAAGAAGAAGACAGTGGGGTCTTGGTACCACCCTCATTCATAAGGAACCAGTAGGGCCAAGCCCAGAAATACGATGGGACAGAGTGGAAGAGATTCCTCTAATGAAGGAAATAATGCCAAAAGCATCTAGAGAAGTATTGGAAGAAGAAAGCTTTGATGCTATGAGCATCGTGGAAAAGATCAATAAGGCCTATCAATAATTAAAGAAAGGTAGCAAGCATGGAATACGAGGGACGAGGGATCAATCTCTAACATTTTGATCACAAAGTGAAGAAGAAATTCTGCTCAGTCACGGACGTAGAACATTGTCCTTAAGCAGACTGAGCCTAGACAAAGGTGAGGAAGATAATAGTCACACTTGTTGGGGTCAAGATATGTCAGATGAGGAAAGAGAATCCAGTCTTTGGGTAGAAGGAGGGAGCATGTGTGCCCCTGAAGGAAGCATGCAAAGGGACAAAGAAGTGAGATGGTTGGATCTGGAACAACCTAAGGATAGGACACCAGATCCCAGAGCATCCCTGAGGACAATCATATAGTGAGAAGAGAGAATTGCCGCCATATGTGAGCAAGTTAAGGTTGTTACTGACAAGGACACAGCAGGGATGATCGTCCTTGCCATCGATAGACTAATGATGGGAGCCGACCCTGGGTTGGGGTTCTCACAGTTTCCCTTATTGGAAAAAGGGGGAGCAAGACCACAGTATATCCCAAGGCCGCAGATTGACGAGGATCATTTAAGGTGTACGCTCCCGAGTTTGACTTCGGGCGCTGGGAAATGGATATATGAATTTGAAAAAATGGCAGGAGGAAACACGCTGGCCATAGGGGACATAAAAGGTCTCCTGGCAGCTATTCCTGGGGAAAGTGCTGATGACATATGGAGTAGAGCAGGATATTCAAGTGTGACAGCACAAACGCAGCACATGACCGAGCGCTGTTTAATAATTGTAGAGCAGATGTGTGGAGTGCTCTCAGGGTACAGTACCCTGATACATCAGATATGGGTTCAGTTATGACACGTAAGGAAAATGAAGAACCTATTGCTTACATTCAGGATATTCAGGAGAAATGACAACTTAAAACTTGTGAGCTTTGGGAAAGGACAGCAGCATTATTTTACCACATTTTATGTCAGGGATTACCTGAGCCAGTTTAGAGACAGATGAAGAAACAAGAAGGGATGGAATCGAAGCCTTGGGCTTAGGTACACTTTTATTACAGGAGAAAAATAGGAAGGCCGATGAGACTAGGAAAATTGAGGAAACCAAGTTAGTTCTGAATTTCTTTTCTAAATTTGACATAGAAGGGGCAGTATTGACAAGTGGAGAAGGATTTGGAATACAGGAGGCAATGGGTGCATTGCAGGCAAGTAATTAGTGCCTGATGGATCAAGGTGGACATGGGCTCATGCCACGAGCCAGAGGTATGGGCTGTAGAAGAAGAGGCAGTGGATTCCAAAATAATCAAGGTGGGTTTCAGAATACATTGAATGAGAATCAGAGTACCCAAGGAGGATATAACCAAGGGGGACTTGTCAGATGGACACCTATAGTATGTTGGACTTGTGGGATGTCAGGGCATATTTCAGCCAAGGGAATGTACAAAACGGCCAATTTTCAAGAGGGTGGACAGCTTATCCTCCACTATATAGTACACAAACTAGAGAATGGTTCGCCCAAGATAACACATTTTATCAGACACAATCAGAGCAAGTACAGCAGGTACAGCAACAAAGCGAGCGCAAATGAATCCACCACAAGGGCAGTCACAACAAGCCCATATGCAGATAATAGCAGTATGCAAACGCAGGATAAGTGCTGACACCGAGAATAGGAGGTGTCACTGTAGTAGGAGAAAATCCTTTCACAGGGACAGTGATGAGCTTTTACCAACAATAGGATACCCCACAGGGTGACTTGATGTGTTCAGTACTAACTGTGACACCAGAGCCCCAAGAGAAACCAAGGGTTGATGTGACGATAGGAGGCAAATCCTTTTCTTTTCTTGTTGACACTGGAGCAACTAATTTGTGTATACGAGAAGGAAAACATCCAATGTCGGGAATTGCCATGAATGCTGAAGGGTTCTCTGGAGCTACGAGAATTCCTTTTACTAATGAATTACCAGTCTTTATAGGAGAGTGTGACATGTCTGTTCCTTTGCTATATTCACAACAGACACCGGTTAACATTTTGGGAAGAGATATGATCACAAAAATAAACATGACATTTTCATTCACTGATCAAGGAATAGTGTGTTCCACTCCAGGAATACACTATTTAAATGTGCAGGAATTTATACTGGTGCTCACAGGGCAAGTGGCTCTGCGATGCATTCCAGTAGATCCAGAGATTTGTCTATATGGAGTGAGCATTCTACTGACATGGCTACAGGGCTTGGCGGGAAAAATTGTTAGCATACCTGATGAGTTTTTGTTTAGACCGTGAATACCTATAGACAAAAAGAGGGGACAGACTATCCCTATAGAATTAGAAGCAGCTATAGTACGAAGGGAAATGGCAATGCTCAAAGGAGTAGATGATGAGGGTAGACCATGGAGAACAGTAATAGCTTTCAAGGAAGGGTACAGATTGACTGACATAACTGATGAGGACATGTTCAGGGAAGACCAAACAGATGATGAAGTGGTGTTCTTTATGAACATCACATACTGGATAAGGATAGCAAATAGGGAAGTCCTACAGCAAATGGAGATAATGTGGCAGCGTCCAGCATTTGTTCAGGAAGACTTAGTGAATGTGCCAAGCGTCCTTTGAACCACAGTCCCTTTTGATGTAGGTTTATTAAAGGGAATAGGGGAAGTTAAAATAAAGCTGAAGCCAAGAGCGATTTTTACCTCGAGCAAAACAGTACCCCATGTCAAGAGAGGCTGATGAAGGTATATTTCAGACCATTTCAGCATTGATGAAACAAGGAACTCTGGTGCCATTGGAATTGTCGTTTAATATCGAGGTGTATCCGATCAAAAAATGTAAAGGAGGGTCATGGAGATTTATACAAGATATGAGTCCGATTAACCAGATTGTAGATGCAGAGTTTCCTCTAGTTCCTAATCCAGCGATGATACAATGCAGTATCCCAGTGGAAGCTCGATATTTCATGGTGATCGATTTGAAGAATGTGTTTTTCTTGAGGCCATTGCAAAAAGGCTCACAAGACGTGACTTCCTTTACGTGCCGCCAAACTCGACTGAAACATACTAAGCTGCCCCAGGGGTACTGTGAGTCCCCATCGATCTTTAACAGAGTCCTACAGATGGATTTTTCAGCAATATTGATCTTAAGAATGCAGTCATGCAATACGTCAAGGACATTTTAATTTGTAGCACCACAGAAGATCAGTGCAGACGAGATTCTAGTCAGTTGATGACTATTTTAGCAGACAAGGTAGACAAGGACAAGTTACAACATTACCAAGAAAAGGTGTTATACATATGGAAGCTGATTTCACAAGAAGGAAAGAAGGTAACACCTGAAAGAGCTAAGGTGATTATGAAAACCTCAAAGCCAAATACAGTGAAACAGATGCAACAGTTTTTGGGGTTATGCTGGGGTTATGTAACTATGTTAGATCCTGGGTGTTTGATTATAGTACATAGACAAGAACCTTTTTGCAAGCTTTAAGAAAAGCACAAGTGGATAAAGTAAAAATAGAATGGACTGAAGAAATGGAGAAAGGGTTTGAAGAGCTGAAAAAAAGCAATTTATACAGCCCCATGTTTTAGGAATTTCCAATTATGCTGAGGAATTTTATTTGTTTTCACGCACAAATGGGATAGTCATGACAGCAGTGCTTACGCAGAGAATAACATTGGGATACAAGCCTTTAGCGTATTACAGTGGGATTTTAGACCCAGTTATGAGAGGAACTTTACTTGTGAACAATCTTTAGCTGCTGCCGTTTTCGCAATTGGGAAGTCTACAAGTATTGCTATGGGATGCTACATGACTCTCTTTGTGGAGCATGCTCTATTTGCCATTTTAGAGAAACTAAAATTCATATTGACATCCCAAAGAGCTTCATTTTATGAGGTAATAATTTCTAATCCAACGATTAAGATTGTAAAATGTAAAATAGTAAATCCTGCCATGTTTATAGGTGAGCCAATAGAAGAAGGCGATCATGTGCATGACTGTGCCAATTATGTTGAATTTTATGAAGATATTCCCCTAGTGAAAGAGAATGCTTTTGTGGGAGGGGAACTTCACTTGATTGATGCTTCTTTGAAAATTGATCAGACTAGTGGAGAAAGGCATTCAGGTGCCGCGGTAGTGAGACACACATTAAATGGAAAATTTGAAGTTGTAGCAAGTACAAGGTGCTATCTCACTTTTCAGCACAAGCAGCAGGATTAGTAGTGCTTATTGCCGTGCTAGAGAAACACAAAGGGTAGGAAGTGATGGTGTACATTGGCTCCGCCTATGTGACATCAACTGTACACACAGGATTACCATGTTGGAAATGGAGGGGCTTCCTCCTAGCAGATGGCACTCCGGTACAGCACAAATCCTTATTGTACAGGCTTATCAAGGAATTACAATTCCCAGTAGCCATAGCGGTCATTAAATGCGCAGTGCATAGTAAGATAACAGATTTTATCTCTTGCGGGAACGAAGCCGCAGATGAAGAAGCCAAAAGAGTTGCGTATTCCCAAGATATTTCGAGTTTTGATACTGAGAGTTTTGAAGAAAAAGTAGTTACAACCATATTAGTGCAAGAAGGGTTTAATAAATTGTCGATAAGCCAATTAATGGATATTCAAGGGAGTGCACCACAGGAAGAGCAGGAATTATGGAAACAAAGGGGGTGTTCTTTATCCCCCACAGAAGTATTATGGTGACAAAATAGCACTGGGAAGTCGGTGATGCCAGTAGCATTATTTAAGGTTGAACAGCTACATTACCCGTGCATGTAACTAGAGAGTCTTGCTGCTACAATTGTGAAAGACTGGTTCATTCCAAATTTGTTGGAGCACATTGCACTATTTATGGTAAACTGCATCGTGTGTCAAAGGTTTAATGCTGGGCATACACTGAGAACAATTAGAGGGGTAATACCCTGACCAAATGGTCTCTTCCAGCATTTACATATCGACTATGTTGATATGCTGCAAGTATGTAACGGATATAGGTATGTATTAGTGGTGGTGTGTCCCTTCTCTTGGTGGATCGAGGTAGGTCCATGCACATACACTGATACCACTTGCGCAGCAAAGTTTTTAGTGCGCAAAGTTTTCCCGAGATGGGGTGTGTGTGAAGTGCTGAGATCTGACAATTAACCCATTTTTTAATGAGCTATTTGAACAAATAATGCTTCTTTTGAATATAAAGCACACGTTTTCTTCTGCTTATCACACGCAAGTGAACAGGTATTGTGAGAGACTCAACAGTCTCCTTAAAGAAGGGATTGCCGAGGTTAAATTGACTTTGAAGAAGGGATGGCTATATTGCTTACCTCTAGCTTTACATACCCTTCCGAATCAGCCAGGATCAGACCACCACCTCACCCCTCATGAACTAGTGACAGAGCGTTGAATGAGAACGCCCCTCACTCCATCTAGAAGTAAAAGTGATGCCCAGAGTATAGCTAAAACCTCAGGTGATGAGAAGCACAGCTATTTCACATGTATGACCACTAGCATTCTTCTAATTTCAGATCAAGTCAAGTGTAAGGGAGGTTGGTCTCAGAACACAGAAGAAGACAATTCAACAACCAACCCAAGTCAACTACTATCTCATTAAAAATCTTTACTAGAAAGTGGCATGAGCTACGATTCAATGGTCCCTTTTGCATTGAGAATATAGCCCCTGCAGCTGTGAAAGTCCAAGGGAGACAAGCCTGGCTCCACTTATGGGATGTAAAAGCCTATAAAGGTGAGAACTGCCCTCCCACAGTTGCCGAACCAGAAGCAAGGCAAGAAGAAGAATTTCAGCGTGTGCAGACTAGATCAATGACAAAGAAGAAGGACGATAAAGCAATTACCAGTGGATGACACAGATTTTTCTTGAACTGAGATTCAGTGGTCACTGCTTATAGATATTGTTGCAGGAGTGCAAAGACTTGCCGAGAATTTCAGGAATTTCAGGAATTTTGAAAATAAACTTTTAGAAACACATTGCAGCATCGAAGTTATGCCTAAACGTCAGTTCTTGATCAGAAATTGGAAACTAAATCAGTATACAGATTCATTTCATGGTGAATACCTGTTCTAAGCAACTAACCATATGGTATTTACCAACAGTGATGTTCATCGACTTGTACTTGCTGTCTTTGTGTTTATACTTCAAGCTTATCCTACTCTTGTCAGAAGAGATGTTGATATTTGCACTTTTTTACAGGATCCTAAAAATGGCACAGTGATAAGAAGGCTTATCATCGCAATAATTGAGCAGATTTTACAGTTGAAAGTATAAAGACATCTGATAATTGTATTAAAGATGAGAAGCTGGCATGGTTCTAGAGAATGAACAAGTGCAACAAGTACCAGGATGGCACGAGAAATGGATGCCTATGTTTTTGTGCATAATATATGTTTGTACAATTACTCTCTTTGTCTTTCTGTTCCTCATTTTTCAGAGTCCCTATCCTGTTAGTACATCCACTGAGGTAGAGGTCCCTATGGTTCTTCCAACTATGGGAACTTCCCTTGATATACTTCATGAATGGTACAAGACTTCTAAAAGACACAGGAGAGATGCAGAGGAAGATAATGAGGGGATAAATACCTATCTAGATAATGCAGCTCACTTATGTAATAAAATGTAGTACCAACAGATGAGGGAAGTAGAGGCAAAATATCTAAGGAGAGTTGCTATGTTTGTACTCTCATCCCCTATGCCATGAATACAGTGCAAACATTCATCTGCAGAGAAGTCACAGAACACGATGGAAGTTGGGCCACATTATGACGGAGATAGAAATGTTGGTTTCTATTCCAGGACGATTATATCAAGACTACACAGATGGAAAAGGAACCTGGATGGGAGAGCAAGATGCTTGTGTATCCTGCAGCAGGACAGGAAGAGGTAGTCCTTGAAGACATGTGGATAATGGATTGCCCTGATGTAACAGAACTAGCTGGATTTCCTGGATGTTGGTAACAAACTCAAGTCTTAGTCTATGGATGAATGAAGTCCAGGAAGGGATAGGAAGGAGGACTGATGTCCTGTGCAGCTCATTTACCAAAGTCAGAATATGTGCAAGAGGTGCAGAGAGTGAACAATGGATGTTTGAAATCATGGACTAAACATGCCAAACCTCTGACATGGATAGCAGATGAATCAGGTCCAATGGTTGTGATCCCATTGGCAAATGCAACATTGTGCTTCCGAAGACACGGAAAGAATCGTGTGGGAGATAACAAAGACTACAAAACTACAGTTGACATTTCCAGAATGGGAGAAGGGACAGCTGTCTGCATGGATCAATATTGAGCATGTGGGCTTAGGGTCCACATAAAGTTGCCCAAGGATTGGTGTGGAGTATGCTCCTTGGTGATCATCCATGATACAGCATCAGTGATTCCTCAGAGTGACCTGAACATTGAAGAATGTCCACAAGTATATGATCATTTGAGAAAAAGAAGATTGCTTGAATTTCTCAATCGAACCAAAAGAGAGAATTATTTCTCAGCCAAGTCAATGCAAGCATATGACGCCATTCCATATGAACACAGGTTGTTCAGCAAGACTGCTTCAATATTTACCTCTACATTCATGCCTGTGATCCAGACGATGGCCAATGCCAAGTGGTTGCAGATTGCGAGATGGGAGTTTCTGCAGACAATCAATACCACCATAAAGGGATTCATTGCTATCACAGAAGAGCCGAGGGCCATACGACTTATGACCCTTCAGAACAGATATGTCCTTGATATTATCACAGTGACGGAAGGAGGAGTTTGCGCTGAATTTGGGCCATCATGTTTCACATTCATACCTTCTCAAGATGACGAGAATTGGACTTTGACAGAGGCCATAACGTTGCTAACGAACCTGCATAACAGGATGGAAGATGAGACATGAGACAGAGGACTTTATGAATGACAGTTGGTTTGCTTCCATATTCTCATGGATTCCACAGTGGACGCAAACATCTGCACATTTCTTGGAGCAATATTGGTGATAATGATGTTTGGATTCTTTATAATCAGTATATTGATTGCCCAATGCAAGAAGATGGGAAAGAAAGTAGTAGGAATGAAGATCATGATCGATGTTGAATCTGGGTTTGGACCCAAGGAATTGACTGATGAAGATGTCAGAAAAGACATAGAGGCCAGCATCCTAGCACTCGAAGGAACAAAGGTCCTGTATCCAAAGAATCATAAGAAGTATGTGGGAGAATGGGTCTATTGTAATCCGAATGGACAGTGCAACTACATGACCTGGAGTATAGATGAGCATGTCAAATCAGCCGGCACCCTGAGGGGGGGGGATGAAGATATGGACTCCAAAGAAGCATTTTTTCAAGAGAAAATATCAAGATGTGGAGACAATTGAGGAGGTGGTCGTGTACTCAAGCAGAGCGAGGAATGTAGAGGAGCAGTTACATCCCTCTGCAGGAAAACTCACCCCCTACTTCCTATATGTTGGAAGCCTGAGATTGTACCATACTTGACACCAGCAGTTGTGCCAATACTGCAGCGGATATCGAAAGAAGGTACCCACTGAGAAAACCCTATCAAATGTATCCCCAAAGAGACGATAATCTGAGGGAGGAAGTCCCTGAAGGAATATGAAAAGGAGCAAAAAGAGGAGCTGGTGACATCAAGAAAGAGGAATGCATGAATCTTACAGAAACTGATGACGATGTTAAGTATCGAGTAAACTTTCATATGCAAAAAGAAGATTGCACGTGTGCGAAGCACTGCAGAAAATGCTAACCGTTCAATAACTGTAACGCAAGTAGATTAAGTAATCTTAGAAGCTGGCTATATGTAGTGAATAGACTGCAGGCAAATCCGCCATTGTATAGCAACTGGACATCAGCGTCATGAATTTAATAAGCCAGGATCCATGGAGAGAAAAGGCAAGAACTGTGTTGCAGCAAAAATAAGCTGAGATTGTGGAAACAAATGGTGAGGCTGTCTGGCCTGGTATCAAAACTGAAGCAGCCAAGGTCAGTTATCCATTCTTGAAGGCAGTGAACGTGTGAAGCTGAATCATTCCTTTTTAAGGTGCAAAGACAGAACACCAAGCGTGCCAAGTTTTATTCATTTAAGACATTTAAATGCTGCAAAATGGACCAAGGACGGAAATAGAGTTGAGCTTGGAGTCCTAGCACAACGATAGTGAAAGGCTCTACTCCCTTATATTACCAGAGACAAGAATACTTTGCAAGGCCATGATCAAAGACAATCTGCATGGCAGAAGGCATGGGTGATGAGAGATATTGGACTAATTAAGTGGGCCGGTAAAGTCAAGTCCACCTCCTTGCACATGGGTCTGAGCTTAAGTGCTGCTAAGTGAACCGAATTTTCCAGACATAGCATGAGCGTACCAACCAATTATAGAGGGTCATATAACAAAGGGGCTTATAGTTTGAAGACCAATTATAAAATGTGTATTCAATAGTGTTGAAGAATACATGTTTTAGAGGTAGTCTGGAGATGTCCACCTGACAGTAGATAGCCAATCACAATCCCAGCCCTTATAGAAAGTATACTTAGATGTTCCCCTTGAACGTATCACAATCCCTCATAGATTTTTCTTATTTGCCATGTAGTATGACATCATGTCTGACTTATGTTTTGCATATAAGGATATTTTTATGAGAAATACACTGAGAGCTTGAGCAAATGTCCGTTGATGTCCGTTGTAACTCCCTGTTTTAGATAATTGTTCATAAAACAGCACCTTTGCCATCTTCTTGAGTTGGTTCGATTATTTGGAGTCAGAGTTATTCTGCATCCCCATCCATTGCATGCACGATACCCAAAGGGAAATATGCTCAACTTGCTGCCCATTCCTTGAGACAACTGTTATTTTCTTTCTGTACCACTTCAATTGGAACAGTCAGGAGACCATGTGCTTTTCTCCCTCCATCCCCTCTTTCCATCCTTCTTCTGTGTATATGTGTCCATATACTAACCGTTGAGGTTACTCCCAGCATCCTGGCATCACTCCTATCTCCCTTTGACCTGTCCTTGGGCATTTTAATTCTTTTTATGTCACTATTCTAGCTTCTCCCTTGTTTGGCCGTCAGGAATGTGTTCTATAGTCTTGTTGGTGCTCCAGTAGTCATCTACCATTTCTTGAGTCTTGATGTAACTATCTTCATACAGGAAAGTATTTTGCGACATCCATCTTAATGTGGCCCATCTCCCTTGACATCAACCCCCTGTGATTTAGACAACTAAGTGCATAAGGCATTGTGCTATAACCGCTGGAATTTCTGTGGCTATGAATGTTCGGGAGGCACTCATGGCATAGGGGATAAGAGAGCATAAATAGCAGCTCCCCTTCATTGGCTCTCCCCCCACCGTGGTCATGTGCTGGTACCGCAAGTTGTTAGATACATGGGCTGAATCAGCAAGGTAAGTGTATTCAAAATCTGTATCTGCTCCTCACCGGAGTCTTTTTACTTCTCTGGCAACGCTTCTCTTTCGACCAGATATAGTTTCCGTGATGGCAGTGATGGGAATTATGCTAGCAGGCATAAAAGCTTTTGCATCAGATAACGCAATCTTTTGTAGTGCAGTGAGGGTTCAGAGGTAGAGACAGCAGAAGCCAAAAAATATGAACACCATAAACCTCGCAGCAGCTTCCTTGTTTTGTATCGCTGGACTTCTTTTATATTGTCCATAGAGTCCATGAAAGCATTTGGAAAATGTTTCAACCTACACTATCATTCCTGTGTTATGCGAGTCAAGCTCTTCTACGCTAGTGTTCAGCCGATGAGGAAAGACACCATAATTCCCAAACAAATTGAATTTTGGGGCTGCTAAGTTGCGAAACGACAAGTCTATCACCTCATTTTAATGATGGTTAGGTGTGTGCCATGTAAAGAAGAAAAGCACAAAAGACCACCTTAAGTGGTACAATTGTTTCAAATTTTGTGGCAAGCTAAAAGTGCATGTTGAAAAGTGTTCAGGTGTAAATTTACTTGCCACGAGCCCGTCAACACTTTCACGAAGAATACCTAGTGTAAGGTAATGACAGTGTACCTATTCTAGCTTTTCATTTAGCTCTTGCCTAAATCTAGTCTGTGATCTTGCTTGCATGCTTT
Organism: Ambystoma mexicanum; assembly: GCF_040938575.1. Taxonomy (NCBI): domain Eukaryota; kingdom Metazoa; phylum Chordata; class Amphibia; order Caudata; family Ambystomatidae; genus Ambystoma; species Ambystoma mexicanum. The sequence continues at coordinate 1,190,639,338 of NC_090932.1, forward strand.
GTGGGTCTCTTCCTCTTGGTGTTCTTCTTCTTGCCTCTGATCATCTACAAGTTGGGCTGAGGTGGTCTCACCTCTGCAGGGCTTGATGTCTCACATATAGTTCCAAGCCTTTTTATGAGGAAGCTTCACGGCCTTGTCCATTGCCTGCTCTATGGAATACGGGCCTTCAAATTTGGGCTTGTACCAGGAGCAGATCAAATTCTTTATGTGGACCTGGTCACCAGGATAGATGAGTGCTTGCTTAAGCAGTTCAGAGTCTGTTAGTTGGCCATGATCTTCCTCAACCTTCTTCGACCTTCCCCGCTGAGATGATTGAAGCTGTGGAGAGATAAAGGAAGCATTAGCCATCATTGAAGCAACATAGTCAAGCATTTCATCACCTAGGACAGCTGATGTACCCTGGGCATCTGTCAGCACTCTAGTGGGAGGAGAAATTAGGAGTCGTATGCATCGTCCTCTCACCACCTCATGTGGGGTAAAATGGTGGTCGGATCCGAGTTTATTGCAAAATGTGAACAAAGCTAAGTGCAGGCAATGAAGCCATCCCTTTTTTAATGTCGCTTTAATTTTGAGATTTTCTCTTTGAGCAAGCCATTAAGGCATTCACAAATCCCTTTCACTTGCAGGGATAAGTGCAGGAAAACGTGTGTGTAATCCCCAGCAGGGTTGTGAGGTGCACGAAAATCTTGTTTACAAACTGAGGTCCATTGGCTGAACGGAGGACCTCGCACACCCCCAACATGGTGAAGAGGGAGTCGGAATCCTGGGACCACACCCGTCCCATCAAGTTCATTACAAAACAGAAGGCCAGAAAACATCGCAATCACCCATTCTATTTCAGACGAATCCCAAATGCACCAATGATTGATATATACACTAAGAGGTATCCTCTCAGCCAGCCATACCGACATGGCATAGTACAGATCGATCCATGTGTCAATGAAGAGCCACAAGCCATAGTGCGAGAGACCTATATGGACAGCCTGGAGTAAGCACCAAGAAGCCATGTTGCTGATGTCATTAGAGACACCACGACATAGCAGCATTAGACATGAAGCACACCGGCAATCCGTACTGCTTGACTCAAACACACACTCGAATACATGAAGAACACCAGCCTACAGTTCTATAGTTAGAGGACAGATACATAAACAGACTGTCATTGCTTTTATTATTTTTTGCCATTAGCCAAACGAAGCAATGCAGAAACTGCAAGACACAAAAGATCCAGAGCAAAAGCGTGCAGATGCTTAAATGCGAATTACTCTATGGAACTGTAGGAACACCTATAGGACCTGACAGAGCCAAGTTTGACTAACCTATGGAGAATATAGTATAACGTGGGCAATGTAGAAACCACATTATAGGGTATAGGAAAATTATAGCAGGCTTCAAATCAGTGAGCAGGAGATGAGCTGAGATGATTCAGCCTGCACAGGGAGCCAGACGTGTGAGACAGAGCCCAAAGCTGATGGCAAGAGATATGGAGACATTTCAATCCTCAGATGACAAAGGGACCCGCTGCTGACAAATGGAATAAATCCTCCTAATCGAGAGCTGCAGAGCTCAATTTTACGTTCTCTGAACACGTGATTCAGTTGAAGCAGGCAATGGACAGTGATTGGTGGTGAGAAAGGAGGGCCAATGCCAGGCACCCAGACACGGACTGCAACAAGTATGCACCAAGTGTTGTGGTGAGCGGGACATGGTCTCATAAGGCAAAGGTGGTGTATACAAATGACAATACAGACACATAATCATTCTCTTAACCTTGAAAAGGTGCACAGTGAGCTAAGAATCATTTCGGGTCCCAGGCCTGAGGACGTCAGCACTAGCCAATCACAGTTTAGTACACTAGAGGTGGGTAGTAACAAGCAAGAACCAATTTTAAGTCCATAACTCTGTAACAATGTTATAGTTAGTACATTGGGGATGGAACAGGCCAGCCACCGGACATATAAGAGCCAGTAGAATAACACCTTGTTAGGGAGAATTCTCAAGAACGTGCTATTTTCCTTTACCTTTTGAGACCCCCAGCAGCTTTGCTGGATTTCAAGAATTTTAATTTTTACCTGGAAAGAGTATAAGCCTTTTTTCACACTCTTTCAGGTATTTTGATGTGTATTTTATTGTGTTCTTTGGATATGGAATTTTAAACAACTCCATAGGCATCATCTTTTTCTTGTGTGTCACACAGCACCTTCAGTGCAGTGGCACAGAGGTGTCTTTCAGACTCCCAAGCTTTAAATACCTTCTCTGGGACTGACTACCATCTCCAAGAGCATGGAAAGTTAAATTGACTTTGCTAGTCTTTTTAAATTCATAGACCCAGCACACACTATCTTCCTATAGCATGCTGGAGGGGTTGCCTAGAATCCTCTGTGTCTCAACACTCATGTAACAGTCAAATGTTACCCTTTCCTCTTGAAATGGTTGGTGGCAGTGGTTTTAGAATGAACTACCATGATTTTTCCCGACCTCCAACACTGGTATTCTAAAAATCGGGTCAGCCATGTTTTTCAATTTAGCGCCCATGACCCCTCTGTAAAAACAGACTCCGGTCATCTTTTTTCGCCGTTTCTTTTAGGAAAGATCCTTCTTGTGTTTAACTCTGTGCGTCAAACCAGGTTTGGTCCCTTTGTTCGATGCCCTTTGGCGGGCTTAATGCTGAAGGACCACCTCTGGTGCCTGAGTGTCTTGGGTGGACAGGATGTGAGGGAGGTGCCCGAAACTCCCTGTGCTTAGTCTCCTAGGAGACCTGAATGCACTCTGGTGTGATTGGCTGGCTGACTGTCTGGCAAGGACAGCCACCCTGCTGGGTGAGTGGCAGCTAGGCTGGAATGAATGGGAGAAAACTGTTTAAAAGCAGGTCTCTCGGACTTGGAAGGCAGAGTTGACCAATGGAATGAAAGAACCGAAGACGAGCTGAAGGAAGACGTCTGCTGCAACTCCTGGACCATTGGTTTGCCCGGTGAAGCCCTGCTGCAGGTCTGAATTGCCTGAAACTCCATCGATAGAGACACTACTTCAAGGACGGCTTCTTCCCTTGAGCTGGTGGGAACAACTAACTCGTAATCCACCAGGACACCGTCTCTGTACTGGTCGAATTTTCATCAGAGTGCTGTTGAAAACTGGATAGCCAGTGAGAAGGATACCAGTTTGTGGACTTTAAGGCACTCACACCTTAAAACTGACGCTTAGCCAAGCTTGTGGCCTCTTCCCTTCTTGTCCCCATGACTGAAGCTCAGGAACAGCGATATCTGCAGGAACTGCCAGGAACAACTGCCTCAGCAACAGCTTTTCTTCATACCTAAGGTACTGTGCAATCGCGGTGTGGAAATCTTTACTGCGCAAGTGAAGTTTGTAAAACCTTCCCCACTTTGGAGTCTTGTTCGCTCCTAATTCGACATATATCCCTTTTCTGCCAAACGACTTCCTTGAAGATTGGCAAAGACTTAACCGTTTACTACCAGAACTGTGCTATCCTATCCAAGACTCTGAACCATTGACTTTGGCCCAGGCCTATTGAATTGCATTGCCAGTTGTAATGAACTGAAACTATTTGTCCTGCCTATGAAAGTAATTGTGCTTTAATTCTTTTTAACCTTTGTCTTTCTACCACTTTTGAAAGTTACTGAAGTGCCATTTTTCTCCCACTTCAGGGGAGCCTAACTTGTTCAGAAACATATTGGTTGTGTACTGTAGTGTATTAGATTTTGATATTAAGCTGCTTCTTATAAGTGGAATGCTTTCCAACTGACTGTGTAAATAAATGTATATTCTTTTACCAAGAAACCTTGAATAGTGTTTGCTTGAACTACTGTGATTGCAAGTCCTTTGTGTAACATATTGTACTGCTCACATCCCTCTTGAGATAAGTCTGGCTGCACAGCCACTGCTACCACATACCTGTGTAGTACAGGCTTGTACCAAAGGTGAGTTTGTGCTTACACCTGTAGTCTTAATTGTGTGTAGTGTTCCAAAATGGTACCGCATGTAATTCTGCCTAACACTGGTGTACAGTGGTGAGGATAACGTATAATTGTTAGTGCAGAGTCTGAGGAGTGTTGGAGTTGGCGTGCTGTTCCTCTTGGTCTGCCTACACTGTCTACTGTAGGCATGTGCAACTACAAAGACTCTCTCTCCCCACGGAGCGGGCGCAGAGTCAGTGCAGAGTCTGAGGAGTGTTGGAGTCAGTGTGCTGTTCCTCTTGGTCTCCCTACACTGTCTACTGTGGGTGTGTGCAACTACAAAGACCCTCTTCCCCCGCGAAGCGGGCGCAGAGTCAGTGCAGAGTCTGAGGAGTGTTGGTGTTGGCGTGCTGTTCCTCTTGGTCTACCTACACTGTCTACTGTGGGCATGTGCAACTACAAAGACTCTCTCCTCCCGCGGAGCGGGCGTGGAGTCAGTGCAGAGTCTGAGGAGTCTGAGGCAGCCAAACAGCCCTGCAGTTGATCCCCCACCTTTTTCTTCATCCGTGCTGGTCTGTGCAATTATGAGCGGCCCTCTAAGAAAGGATGAACTGTCAGCGTCTCTTTCACAAACTTTTTCGAAGACGCGGGCTCAACTAAAACAGCTAAGATCTACTGAGGACCTGCCAGATCTAGCTACATCTCAGCGCTGACTAAAGCAAGTAAGTCAATCGATTGTATATGTCCGTGATGCTGTTGTCAATAGTGTACCTCCCTCATCACTAGCACCTTTAGATTTGTGTGGCACTCTAAATGAGAGTGAGAACATATCTAATAAATCAGCCCTTGAACACATACCTGGCAAGTCTGTTGTAGCCTCAGAACATATGGCAAACATGGCCCCTGTACTTTCGCCGGTTAACATAGAGAAAGTGGGAGGAGCTATTAGTTCAGACTCTGGTGGGGCCTCCTGCTCCTCTCCTCCCATTGAAGACGTCTCGTGCCATTCGAAGCATCGTACAACAGTCGCTCCATTGAGGGAGCTAGCGTGGAATGCTTACAAAATCGTGCCCTGCATTACTGAGGAACTAAATTATGTACCGATCCAAACCTCGAATCCCGACGTGTCTGTGCCAGTGGGATTCTCGCTGGACAATGCATTGCTGAGACGATCAATTTATTTCAGTGCCTCTCGAATCCCACGGGGAGTGTTCCTGGCTATCTTTGTGATAACGTCTTTTCGGAGCCTTCAGAAAAACATGATTTCCAGGCTAGATCACATGCTATGGCTCCCATGTCCCTTCTACCAGATGGCCACTTGATAAGCTCTTGTGCGATGCTGCCCAAGCACGTTATGGAAAACAGACGTAACTCACTAGACATTGTAGATAAGCTGTTAACTGACCTAACTTGGATCAATAAGGTCCGGCAAGTGAACAATGTGTAAACTGAAGTTCCCGGAACTGAACTCCAAATTGTTCAAACAAAAACAACAGACACCTTCGATGTTCACCAAAGTCCTTCTGTGAAGCCCCAGATAAGAACTGCTGGCTGGGCGAAACGCAGGAATAAACATCGCAAGCAGCTCTCCTACTCTGAGATGCACACAGAGGAAACAACCCAAATGGGGACCCCAAGCCTTGCAGCGTGCTTCTGAGAATGATACAGTGACCCTTATCAATCAGTTAAGAGAGAAAGACCTGGGGCCTCCTGGAAGTCAGTTTTCATCTTCATATCTATCTGACACCTCGTCTATTGACTCCTCCCTGATGGAACGCCCTTACCCAAAAATCAGGACAGGCAAATGATATCAATGCCATCAACGACAGAAACATGTAGTGACTAGCCAGGATTCGTCGAATTACAGGGACTAAATTGGGTAAGGGACCTTCAGGCGTCTGTCATAGCCTCCATGGTTATATCCATTGCCCCATTCACTAAACTATATGAACATATCAATGAAAATATTAAGGATCTTACAACTCTGATTGCGGTCCTCAACACCAAATTCATTGACATTGCAAAGACGACCTACGGTCCCTAAGCAATAAAATACTATAATAGAACAAACCAAAAACAACATTGCAGGATAAAAAACTTCTTGCTGAAGTAGCAAAAGAGGCTATGAACCTCTTTAAAACCAAGAATGTGGATCCAGCTACTGACACGCCTTGTCAACTCTATGTTGGCCATTGAGGCAATGATGTGGAGCTTGGCCCCACTACAGTTAAAACAAATCTTGTGACTTCAGATCTCGAACAGATGACAAAGTCTTCTATTGCTTCTAAATCTGCACATACACTGGTGCCTCCGGGGAACCCCCTAATGGTGTCTCCCGGGTACGAGGCCTGTTCTGATGTCTCTGATGGCCTGATGAGTTCTTCTGACATGCCGCAAATGTGCCCCCAGGTTGCTGAGTCTCTTGTAAGTGCGACAAAGAAGACCACTGCTGACACAAGCCCCTCATCTGCGGTTGGATCAGTCTTTGATAAATTACTAACTGCAACTGAAAAGGTTGTACACAGCGACAACGGCCACTCTGGCCTTTCAGATAAGGTTCCCTATAAATTTGCACCCTCAGTATCTCTTGCAAGAACTGTTACTGGCCAAACGTCTCAAGCCATAACCTCCTTTGGTGAAGCTCTGGTGAGGAGTCTCCTAACCAGTTATCCTGCACACCTAAATCCACAAATGGCTTCATCCTTGATCTCACAATCTGCTAGTGTAATTATAAGTGCGTACAGTGACAGCACGTCTCCTCCTACCATTGACATAAGTGAAAGCAGGAGTCCTGAAGTCTTTGACATCTTTAAAGGAGCACCCCGCTCAGACAAAACAGGGGCAATCATCCCCCCTGGAAATGGTATGCTGTCAAAAGAAAAACAAAAAATCAATCAGCGACCAAAATGCGGCGTGGAAATGGATCTAGAAAATGCCTGCGCATCATTAAAACTGTAAACATAACTGTCAACAATAACAATGTGACTAAAGAGACAGTCTCTACAATGATAAGCTTGGATGACAACAAGGTTTGTCAAAACGTTGAACCTATTGACTTGGATGGGCTCTCTAATGATTCAACTGACTTGGTCAATCTGTCGACATACGAAGATGACGATGTGGACGATAAAAATCAAGCATCCGCCACAGAGAACCAGTCTACAGACCTGCCTGTTGTCGATTCATCAAAACTGTGTATTAGTGATTCTTTAAAGGCGGCTCCTGCCGAGCCGCTACGTGTACCAGACTTGAACAAGTGCCAAAGAATTTGCACCGTGGTTCAACCGGTTATCCCGGTTCCCACCCTGAAAAGAAGTATTAGCTCTCCATTTTTGACCATGGAAGAAAAAAGAGCTAAAATGGTGGTCCTCAAGGCCTCTGACACATCTTGCGGAAACCTACTGAACAATCTGATTACCTACCGACACAATGACAACGAGCCACAAAAACATCAGCAAAGGCCTAAGGTGCCCGTCACAAGCTATTTGTGTGTCCATAATCCAGCGGCGAAAGACACATTTCTAAAACGAAGTACCTCTAACACAAACGTCACCAAAAAAGTCTCCTCACACTATCAACTGATCTTCGAAAGAGTGGAGACCTCTGATGACTTAATTCTGAATCGCCAATACGTAACAAGGCTTTTCCATCTTGTGCCCAGTTTAAGAACTATTCTTTCTGAGGACCTGAAAATAGTGGAATTCTTTAATGAAAAAAGAAATGACAAGGTGATTCTGCGTCTAGCGTCAAGAATAATCAGTGCACACCGCCAGAGGATGCCCCAGGAAATTCCCAGAAATATGGGGGAAGTGGGATGAATAAACATTGCACCCTAAGAACTATGGAGCGCCCCTCTTTCGCCTCCTCCGCAGCCGGTGAACTCTGAAGCTTCAGTTATGACCTTGAATGTCAATTATCTACTTTTAGGACCCCGCTGCTGGTGCTGCTAATGTGTATTCATATTGCTTTCTTGTTTTGTAAAATTAATAAAAGAGTTATTAAAAAAACAAAAAGAATAATCAGAGACATTTTGGTGGAAGCTGGTCCAGTCCTGTTGTCACTGGGCTTTGACATATACATGATTCCCCAGGTGGATGCAAGCTTTAGGCTTACCACAAACGGAGACATTTCAAAAGATTCTCAGAAGCGTGCCGAGGCTTTTATTCAAAACGAAGAAATAGCACAAACAGACTTTGAACAATTTCCAACATCTGGGCGCATCTTCACAAAAATAAACAAAGTACTTGCCAAACCCATGGACGGTGAACAAATAAAAATAACCATTGAGGGAACTGGAGGATCGTCAGCTGTAGCCTGCAATGTGGGACCTGCTCATGATTCAGTAGACAACAGAAATTGGGACTGGATAGCTTCTGCGTTAAACATGAAGCGAGGAAAGTAACACCAGGACTCACCCTACTCATCGGCCATGATTCTAGGATCTTGGAACACGAGAGGTTTTTCATATCTGTTCCATACTCCGTGCATTTTCGAACTTGACCTGGTTTGCTTACAAGAAACCTGGCTAATGGAATGTCCGATCCTGCCAGACTTCGAAATAGCTTTAAATCCTGCGTACAAACATAACAAAGGAAGACCAATGGCTGGGCTACTGATTGCTTTAAAGAAATCTTCCGTCCTTAGACTAGTGGAGTCCAAAAACATTTCTCCTTATATACAGACTGCAAAAGTGATGTCATCTAGATCCTGTGAACTTTAGATCTTGAACATTATGAACCTATACTGGAATCAAGTCGTTACGGTCTTTATCGATCAGGTTACCACTATAGTAGACACCTTACTTGAGGACTGCAGCCTTGCAAAAATAATATTTGCAGCGACTTAAACATTGATTGTTTGAGTTATGACAACCGGCAAACTACAAAGACACAAAGACGGAATGCTAAAGACCAAGTGGCTCATTGCTGGTGTTCGGAAATTGACTCTCGTAAAATGGCAGTCCTAAATGGTAACTTGACTGGCGACATTCCAGTGAAGCCAACATGGAGACGACATCAGCAATGCTCAACACTTGACTATATCTTCGTCTCTGAACCAGTCCAACTGAAGGCAGGTCGTTTAGAGGTCATAAGTATGGACTCCAGTGACCATGACATGGTGAAGTTGACATTTACCTCCCTAAGCCTTCCAACACAGTTGATGTAGACGCATTCTATTTCTTTTCGTTCTGGCTGTATAAACATCAACAACATTATATCTAGCCTTAATCTTGAATCAGGCATAATAGAATATCAACATCTCCTAACCCAATTCTCTGAACAAAAACAGGGCCTCAAACAGTCGAAGTTCTCCGATAAACCTAAGCATGACAAGTTCTAGAGCGGAAACGTCTGATGCGATGCGAGATAAGAAAGTTATCAATTGAGGACATTGGTCTATACCACGCAAAAAAGAAATATGCCATGCAGAAATATAAAATCTGGAGTAAAGCGCACAACTCAGTTCTTTCACAGAACGACTCGGAAGAAATGCTGATAAAGCTCATGAACAAAAGCTCCTGAGTTTTGGAGTCTCATTAACAACATATCAGCACCACAGGATGTGTTACAATCCTCAATCATCTCCGAAGCAACTTGGGTGAAATACTATACAGAAATGTTTAGCAAGAACGAGTGTAACAATGATGAGGAAGATCTAGAATTAGTCCGTTGGGACCTAAAATTCGAGAGAGCGGACATTCTGAGTTCCATGAACAAAACTTGCGCATCAAGAGCACCGGGAACTGATGGGCTCAGTAACTCCACCATCAAGTTAAACCCCGAAGCATGGGCAGACTTTTGTACCATCTTATTTGAGAGAATTACAATAAAATGTGCTACTCCAATTTCATGGAAAAGCACTATTATTGTCCCCATTATTAAAAAAGGCAATCAGGCTAATCCGAAAGATTACCGACCCATTGCCCTCCTCGACTTTCTGGGCAAAATCTATGCAAGTCAACTGCAACAAATGCTGCTTAAATGGTCAACTGAAAATAACTATGTGGACCCTTGCCACGCAGGCTTTGTGATGTGTCGGCTGTGGCCTCAATACACTTCTGTTGAATCTTATGAAAATGGAAACCATCAGAACAAACACCAAAATCTATGTAGCTGCCATAGGCTTCTCTCATGCCTTTGACAGCGTAGACCGCGAAATCCTGTGGAATAAACTAAAAGCTTGGAAGTGTCCACCAAGCTTACTTGAAGCTATCAAGGAACTTCATTCCAACACGAACATCAAAATCAGATTGGATTGTAGCAGGACTCTGTTTGCCGCAATTAACACCTTCAAAGGCGTGAAAGAGGGTTGTCCATTGGCAGTCATCATTTTCAATCTCTTTATTTCGGACATTGGAGAAACATTTTATGACGTGGCGGCTTTTCCTCCTAAGATTCACGGATCGCACGTTAGTTGGCTTATCTGTGCGGATGATTTAATTCTTCTAGACACTATGCCCATTGGGCTTCAATGGACGCACTTGAAACATACGTGGCAAGGAATGGTCTGCATATTAACAAACATAAATGCAGAATATTGACCCTTCAAAACTTGTTAACCCAAAAAGATGGACACAAAAAATATGTCTGGCATCTCGCAAAAATAAGTCTAAAAACATCTTCTAACATCAAGTATCTAGGCACGCAGATAAGTTCCAACATAAACGATGCACCTTGGGTCGAATCAACAAAAAGGAAATGTCGACAGATAGCGTGCCAAGCTGCTTTATTAACAAAAAATTTGGGAAATTTTCCTTAAAGCCAATAGTAGCTTTCTATCGCCAAAAGCTGTTCCGGCTCTCATTTATTGAGCTGAAAACATGTTTGGATGTTCACATGACCTGTGGAGTACTCTGGAGAAAATTTTTTGGATGAGAGCTTTACATCTACCGAAGGGATGCCCAACTACGAACATAAAGTACAAATTGGGACTGATATCCACCCATGCCAGAGTGTGCTGGAATCTACTAAATCTTTACAGGAAGACTGTAACAACAACTCCGGTGCCACAGTTTAAAATTCTACACAATCCAGAAAAAGATTTGGACCACATGGTTCTTTCT